>NC_053499.1:137190421-137790421 GCF_905171775.1 Rana temporaria
AGATGCAAAGGTACCTCAATCCAATGGGTGCAGTTTTCTCGCATCCAGCAGGGTAAGTCTCACTGTCCAGGCTGTCCGGTGACATCAAGAATTTTGATCGATCAAAAGAATTAAAGATT
Source organism: Rana temporaria (assembly GCF_905171775.1). Taxonomy (NCBI): domain Eukaryota; kingdom Metazoa; phylum Chordata; class Amphibia; order Anura; family Ranidae; genus Rana; species Rana temporaria. The sequence continues at coordinate 137,190,541 of NC_053499.1, forward strand.
AATCGAGGAATTAATCTTTAATTTCCCCAGCCCTAATATATATATATATATATATATATATATATATATATATATATATATATATATATATATATATATATATATATATATACATATATATATCTATATATATATATATATATATATATAGCTATATATAGATAGATAGATAGATAGATAGATAGATAGATAGATAGATAGATAGATAGATAGATATAGATATAGATATATAATTTTATTCTATTTATTAATAACGTACAGTATGTAAGTTAGTCATGCAGCTACCACACAAGTCAAAGTGAAAGCTTAGTGTCTGAAAAAAAAATGAAAAAAAAAAAGAAATTTCTGTGTACTGTCATTGTAAAACCTTGTACCTCCCTTTTAACGTTTTTTTCCCCCTTTAATAATAATAAAAAAAGACAACAAAAACTGCTTTAAAGAATTTAATCCAACTGGAAATCACTTCCCTATCAAGTCCTTCAGGATAAAAAACTAATTGTACCTTTTGGCAGTAAGTATTAGAGTCGATGTTGTTTCAGCACATACAGTAACCTTTTTTTTATCTGGCTTCTAATATCTTTAACAGATAAGTCAGATTTCTTTGAAACTTCAAGGTGAAGGTTATAGGACTTAACCTAGAAAGCTGCAAACATGGTTTGTCAATTAGTTTGTTTATAGGCTATAACACTGCATCCCAATGCACACTCTAAGCTATTTGCAGAAGATAGAACATGAAAGTAGACTTTCACAGCACTATTTCCAATAGCCATGTTTTATTATTTATGCCTTAAAAACCCTAAAAATGAACTTCTCTTCTTTGCCCCATTTCGGATTGTTAAAGGAATCCATATATACTGTATATTTATATATATATATATATATATATTGGCCCGGATTCACAAAGCACTTATGCCGACGTATCTCGAGATACGCCGCGTAAGTGTAAATATGCGCCGTCAGATCTATGCGCCGGACTCTGAAACCAAGATACTCCTGAAAATAGTCTTTATCTGACCAACGTAACTTTCCTACGCCGGCGTATCGTGGGCGCATATTTTTCGCTGGACGTAAGTGGCGCTCCCATTGATTTCCTATTCAAATATGGAAATTAGGGAGATACGTCGATTCACGAACGTACTTACGCCTGGCGCATAATATACAGGGTTTGCGTAAGTCGTATGTCCGGCGTAAAGTTATTCCCCATAGATGAGGCGCAACCCATGCAGGTATGGACCAGGGAACACAAACTGTTGCATCTTATATCGTTTAGGTTGTACGTGAATATGACTAGGCGTAGATTACGTTAACGTCGTAGGCAGTGATCCGTCGTATCTTAGGGAGTAGTTCCGACGTGATTCTAAACATGCGCACTGGGATGCATCCACGGGGCGCATGCGCTGTTTATCATTCGTATCTTTATGGCGCTCGGCCCATCATTTGCATGGGGTCACGCCTCATTTCCATGGCTCACGCCCACTTCCACTTACGAGGACTTACGCCTAAGAAACGCAGCGCAGATTTGGCAAGTGCTTTGTGAATTCGGGGCTTGCCTCTCTGCGCTGCGTCGGCGTAGCGTAAAGAAGATGCGCTACGGCGGCATTAAATATGCGCCGATGTATGTAAATCTGGGCCATTGTATACATACTTACATTGGTTCAGCTTGGACAAATGTAACTGTGTATATACAGTACCATGCTTGGCCGATGCCCCTGGAAATTGGAAATCATTGTAATGGACACAGCTACTTCAGTGATCTCCACTTGCTTCAAGTTCCAGAGGAGAGAAGCTGGTCTGTAGCATTCTGAACACAGGAGATCGACTGTTCATCATGGGCACCATTCAGAGAATGTTTTAAATTTTCTGAATGAAGGCAAAGTGTTGTCTGATTGGACAAGGTGGTGATCATAACGCCACCACCCCAACTCTCCACCTTCTCAGTAAGGCATATGGAAGCAAGTGAAGATCACTTGAGTAGCAGTGCCTACTTCAGTGATTTCCAGCTTCCAGGGCCATCAATCAGGTATGATTTATACATAATTATATTGGTCCCACTGCAAGGTGTAACTGCTCATTTTGTCTAGGGGAGAGAGAAATAGCTTTTACTTACCTGATCCTTGCCTCCCCCAGCAAGCACCCTTCATGCTCCAAGGGTGGACTGTCCTCAGCAGCATCATCATGTCCAATGCAGGTCTATGCACCGGTCTACGCACCTGTAGAAGACCTACTGAGGAAGCCCAATCACAGGGTGCAACGCATTTAGGAGGGAGCCTGTGAGGTCATGCCGCAAGTGGTGGGGAGCCGGATGGTGAAATTGCTTTGATAAGCGCTTTATACTTTGTTGCTTTGTATGTGTATTTGTATTGCTGGGTTTTAATAAAGAAATATACAGTAGACATGTGCACACTGAAATATTTAGTTTCGGAATTTCGTTTTTTTTGGCCTAAAAAATAAATTTATTTAGTTACTCCCGAAATTTGTTTTTATTTACTTCACTTGTAAAAAAATGCATTAGTCCGAAAATCCGAATTAATTAAGGTCAAATCTGTCTTTGAAGGCTTATGGTGTCTGTCGAATGTTCTAAGAAGATTTGACGAAGCAGCTAAACTGTACGATGCCGCAATTGTAGATTTCCGGTCGAATGTTCCTCCTACAAGCTATGGAAGAATTCTAATGTTGCATGACTAGTAATAATTATATTTATAAATTATTATTACTAGTCAAGCAACATTCAAATTCTTCTATAGCCTATGGGCCGAGCATTTGACCGGAAATGCGGCGTCGTACAGTGTCATGTCGAATCTTGTATCTATATCGAACTGTTGTAGCAACAGAAACAAAAATAAAGCATTTTTTTTATGTTGGATCTTTTGTATTTCAGAATCTGCACATTCGTTTTCATTTGTTAAAACGATAACGAAAATACCCAAAATTCGGACGAAAATGTGCTGAGTCCGTGAGGAGCTATGATAAGCTGAGGGGACAGATGCCCTATGTTGGTTAAAGGGGTTGTAAAGGTAAATGTTTTTTTCACCTTAATGCATCCTATGCATTAAGGTAAAAAAATATCCGACGGTACCGCCCCCCCCCCTCCTGAACCCCCGTTTTACTTACCTCACCCCTCGAAAGTCCCGTACGCGTCCACGTGATCCTCTTCCGTTCCCAGCCTGACCGTTGATTGGCTAGGCTGGGTGGATTGATAGCAGTGCAGCCATTGGCTGGCGCTGCTGTCAATCACATCCGATTACGCGGGGCGCCGGGGGTGGGGCCGAGTGATACAGTCCATCTGTTAAAGTGAGAATAATAAACAAACAACTCAAAAGTTAAAAATAAAACATTTCTGGCATTTAAAAATAAAAATAAAAATCACTGACCCTTCTTTTCAATAACAGTTATAAGCCTTCAATTCATTGAGTCTGTCAGTTTTTTGGTTTGTTGACAATCAACGTTTTGTGCAGCAGCAACCACAGCCTCCCAGACACAGAGAAGTGTACTGGTTTCCTTCAACGTAAATCTCCCATTTAAGAAGGGCCCACAAGTACTCAATAGGGTTTAGTACAGGTGAGGAAGGGGCCAATGTCACTATTCTTTTGTCTTTAAGGCCTTTACTGGCTAGCCATGCAGTGGAGTTCATTTGATACCAGTGATGGAGCATTGTCCTACATAAATATCATGTTCTTCTTGAAAGATGCAGACTTGTTCCTGTACCACTACTTGAAGAAAGTGTCTTCTTAAAACTAGTAGTTTGGGGAGTTTGTTTGGGAGTTGATTTTGAGTCCATCTTCAACCCTAAAAGGTCCAACTAGCTCATCTTTATTAATAGCAGCCCATACCAGTACCCCACCTCCACCTTGCTGGTGTCCAGGGGCGGACTGACCATTGGGGCTCTCTGGCACTGCTGAGGGCCCCATGCCACTAGGGGGCCCCATCAGGGTTGCCAGGCTCAATAAAACCAGGGACAGTATGTTCAAATCTGTGTTTTGTTTACATCTGTCCCTGATATGTCTGAAACCGACATGCTTTTGATGTGAAAATCCTGAGATTTTAGCTGCCCTGCCTCCTGGCGTGGTGGCCATCTGTAAGCCCGGGGGCCCCATGAGTTGTCAGTCCGCCCCTGCTGGTGTCTGAGTTGAAGAGGAGCTCTGTGCCCGTTACTGATCTAGCCACAGGCCCATCCATCTGGTCTGTCACGAGTCATGCTCATATCAGTTCATAAAACCTTTGAAAAATCTATCTTCAGATAATTCTTGGCCCAGCCTGGACATTTCAACTTATGTGCCTTTTTCAGTGGTGATCGGGTTTCATCCTTCCTTACCTGGGCCATGTCTCTGAGCACTAAACACCTTGAACTTCTGAGCACTCCAGGTAGGCTGCAGTTCTGGAATATGACAACACAGGAGGATAATGGGTTCCTGGTAGCTTCACGTTTGATTCTTTTAAATTGTTGGCAGTTCATTTGCATATTTTTTTTCTCAACACATCCTGCTCCTCTCCAGTGTTATGTGTTACTATATAGTTAGTAATAACAGCGCACTGAAGTTAAGACTAATTCAGGTAATAGCTGAATTTAAAAATACATTTATATTTTAAATGATTATGTAACTGAATTAATCTGCCTTACAATGTGCATAACTCATTTACTGTAATGTAGTTACCAAATGAAAACCTAATAACTGTACTTGTAAAATACAATTTCCACTAACAACTGCTTAAAATGCCCCTTTTAAAACTCATCTAATTCTTTTAGTCATTAATTGAGATAAAACAGTTATCTACTTCACTAGCATTTAACCCAAACCAGTATCCTTTTTTAATGTTTTTAACACAATAAAAAAAAATGATGACTGGCCTCTCACCAAAGGTTACCAGTCCATTATACCAGAAATATGGATTAGTATACCCACAACAAACCGGAGGATTGCTACAGCAAGCCTCCTTTCACTCAGATACCCTACATGTGTCTTCTTGTATTGGTGAGGTATTTCAAGAAGGGTACCCTAATAAAAATATACCTTCCCAAAGCACTGATGATTTATGCTAAGTACAGTGCTCTGTGTAACTTTTAGTGCACCTCAAATTTGTCAAAGCTTTCGGTATCAAAAAAATGCTTACCATGAGCAGGAACCCTCATTACCAGTGGTGGCCTGTCTATTAGGGGTGCAAGGGTGCTGTGCCCCTAAACCATGCACCTGGACCCTAATCTACATGCAGGGCGCTGGATGTATGGATTCCAATGTTTTTTTTTTCTTTTGAAGCAGGCGATTAGAGCCTGAGGTTCTATTTGTTTTAAAAAAAAGGTGCCCTGAGCCCACCCATTTGTGTGACAATAGCAGATTAATCTTAAGAAAAAGTGTGTAGCCCCAAAAGTAAATGAACAGCGATGAGATGACAATACTGTTTTATAAATGGACAGCACACTGAAATAAAATCCCAAAAAAGTAAAAAAAATATATAAATCCAATCTTGTGGATGGAAATTAACAATAAAAAAACAATGTAGTGAAACATATAGATTTAAATGTACGGTCCCATGATAGGATCAACAATTCAAATTCATTAGAGTAAACACAATAGTTCAGTGCAAAGATGTGCACAAAAATGTAATGGTGACTTGAAAAGTGGGGAGGTGATCCAGTAGAGTGCTCCAGCACCCCTGTGAAATGGATACTCACCGGAAAAGCTGGCTGCCATTACAGCAGCAAACACGCACTCAGTGTACATCCGCCATCTGTTGTGGGGAAGGCTGTTCAGCAACTTGCACTATCCAGATGTATCTGTAGTAGATAAAGCTCACCAGGAGCCAGATGAAGTCTCCATAGTGTAGTATTTATTGAATTGTATGTTAAAAGCCAAAATAAAATGAATCATAAAAACATATGACAATGGGTGCCACTGCCAACCCAATATAGGCCAGTTGCCTGACGTCATCACTAGTGTCTGCTCCCTGATTTGACAGGGATTCTTAGGACTCCTGGCCAATCTGGTCTCAGGGCCAACTTCCTGTTCAACAGGAGGAGAAGCAATGGCCTCAGGTCTTCCCTGGAGCAGCATCAGCCGCCTAAGGTAAGGCCACTGATCGCCGCCTTCCGGATCTCGCGCTGGGGGGACTTACCATCGCTGTCCATCTCCTGTAGGGGGGACCGTTCACCACCGAGTGTCCCTCATGGGGGGCACTGATTGCTGCCATCTGTCTCCCGCTCGAGTGGGGCACTGTTTGCTGGATTCCATCCCCACGGGGGGGGGGGGGGTGAAGGATTGTTTGCCACCCCAAAATATTAAGCACCACTGCTCATAGCAGGGAGACATTGGGATGCCACTGCATATGCTAGAAGGGTTTACAAATTCTTAAAGGGTTAATTGATTTAATTAATTGGGGGGTGGAGAGTGGATCTTAGGGCTTTTATCATTCTTCAAAAAATATATCATTTTAATCAAAGTAAAAGAACAAAGGCACATACAAAAAATGTAGGCTGCAGTCAACAGGTATATTAAGTTCTACACTCTAGTATACCAAAACTAATGCTTTGACTCTGAGGCCCCATATACACGACGAGTTTGTCGGCAGAATTCAGCCAGAAACTCGATGGGAGCCGTATTCTGCCGAGTAAACCGGTCGTGTGTACACTTTTGGCCCAGGAAACCGACAGGGAACTTGTTGAGCCAAATAGAGAACATGTTCTCTATTTCCTCGTTAGTCAATGGGGAAACTTGGCTCGCCGAGATCCTCGGCGGCTTCACAAGGAACTCGACGAGCAAAACGATGTGTTTTGCCCGTCGAGTTTCAGGGTCGTGTGTACGGGGCCTCACAGTCAAAAATCTGAAGCATACTCTATATTACCATGCATACACTGCACTATTCGCCCAGAGGCGATTCAGTTCGCATGTGTTGCGCTTTACAAGTCTCTCACTCACTCACTATTTAGAGTGTCACTAAAGGCAAAACTTGTTTCTCCTGTTTTTGATAGAGTACAAAAAGATTAGAACTCTTGTCAGGTTTTTTTTCTGTCTGTGGCCCTATTTGGGAAATTCACCCTCTCTAATTGTCCTGTTTTCCATTATTATGGCAGTGTGGAGGACGGTTTATGTGGACAGCTTTACCCCGCATGCCTGCATAATTAGATGTGCCTGTTTTAATCATCAACCATGTGAGTTGCTAAATGTTGTACCTTCATTAAATGTAACCATATTGCTACACTTAGAGGCGCCTCTCTTCTCTTTTATACTCAGTAGCTCCTGCTGGATTTTGCTTCTAATCCCTTTGTGGAGGCTTCCATTTGTTACACAACCTATCACATTGCTATAATCTTTTTATATGGACTATAAACTGAAGGACTTATGAATAAATGGTTGTGGAACAAATCATTTGAGTTTCCCCAATTTTTTATGGGGAAATTTGCTTTGATATACAAGTACTTTGGATTACAAGCATGTTTCTGGAACAAATTATGCTCGCAATCCAAGGTTTTACTGTACTATAGTCAGTATAAAGGTTGAGAAAAGAGACATGGGTTCTTTAGAATGAACTTACACAATAAACACATCAGATTCTTTTTTTTTTTAAATTTCAACAAGGCTTTTTATGCAGTTTGCAATATTACTTTGCTTTACTATTCACTGTGAAATAAAGCAAGTCATTACAAAGCATAGAACAATAAAACATGTAATTACTCTTTCAATATTCCATTAGTTTTCTGATACATAATATAAAACAACACTATCAATATTGGCAGGTCAGGCTCAAAGATTTCATTTCTATATCTTCCATTCTACCTTGTCAGTGCAATTTGTCACAATTTTTATATATCCTATATCTCAGTAAAGTCTCATTTCCTCGGCATACTGTCATGGACTATTAGTCTGAAACAAAGTTCAGTCTTAAACATAATGAAAAAAAAAGGAAGCAGAACGGAGAGAGCTAGCCACCACTGCAGTAATGTCTACTACTCCCAACAGGTCTTCAGGTTATGGAACATTAACCATTAAAGTCAGTCAGCGAGAATGGTGCAGTTTATGCTGATACAGTGTTACCTCTGCTATTCAAAGAATGGATACAGTGAAGCAGCATGGAATCCAATAAAATAGTATAAAACCAACCACTGTAAAATGTTTAAAATTCAAAAAAAATAGTATAATCTGTATAATAGTATATGTTCTTTAGACAACTTTCTAGGATATTACACAACTTGTATGCAGGGTCAGTAATGGTATAGCTTACATTGTTCAACATTGCAGGGTCAGAACCTCTTAAGCTTTAAATGGTCTCAGAGGGCTTGTTCATAGCAGCAGTTTGCACCCCATGACCTCAATTCTACTGAGCTCTATAGATATTAGGAATATGGGCCCCAGTTCATGCCGAGTCAGCCCACAAAATGATGGGTTATGGCACAGCAATGCTAAATGATCCTTATCTTCCTAGTTGGTGCCGTTTACACAACTGACTATGGATACAGGATTAATATGGAGAAATTAGAATTCTTTATAGGGCTTTTCCCAAAGCTGTACTTAAGCCAAACACAAACATTTAAAATTTGAATAGACACAAGGGACACATCGTGCCTGATGTTGACTTTAATTGTAAGCCCAGAATTGATTCTCTACACCAGTCTGAATTAGTCTGCAAATCCTGGTCTCCAAGATCTACCAATGGAGATGTAGAGGCCAGGAAATTATTGGTTTCCAACTCAACATATCTAAAAAGTTAAAATGTATGAAAATCCTCCTAGTAAACTTCTCTTTTTTGCTCTCTTTGGGTCTTTTAAATATCCAATTATTTATCTATTACAGATACTTATATAGCGTTGTGAATCTATGCAGCACTTTACACACATATATTTAGGGGTTCAAGGGATTAAAAAACTCACGGTTCGGATCATTCCTCGGATCAGAGTCACAGATCGGATCATTTTACGTATCACCACCATATATAGTCCCCACTGTAATGTCCACATCTCCCCACTGTAATGTCCACATCTCCCCCACTGTAATATCCACATCTCCCCCACTGTAATATCCACATCTCCTCCACTGTAATATCCACATCTCCCCATTGTAATATCCACACCTCTCCCACTGTAATATCCACATCTCCCCCACTGTAATATCCACATCTCCCCCACTGTAATATCCACATCTCCCCCATTGTAATATCCACATCTCCCCCACTGTAATATCCACATCTCCCCACTGTAATATCCACATCTCCCCCACTGTAATATCCACATCTCCCCACTGTAATATCCACATCTCCCCCACTGTAATATCCACATCTCCCCCACTGTAATATCCACATCTCCCCCATTGTAATATCCACATCTCCCCCACTGTAATATCCACATCTCCCCCATTGTAATATCCACATCTCCCCCACTGTAATATCCACATCTCCTCCACTGTAATATCCACATCTCCCCCATTGTAATATCCACATCTCCCCCACTGTAATATCCACACCTCTCCCACTGTAATATCCACATCTCCCCCATTGTAATATCCACATCTCCCCCACTGTAATATCCACATCTCCCCCACTGTAATATCCACATCTCCCCCATTGTAATATCCACATCTCCCCCACTGTAATATCCACATCTCCCCACTGTAATATCCACATCTCCCCCACTGTAATATCCACATCTCCCCACTGTAATATCCACATCTCCCCCACTGTAATATCCACATCTCCCCCACTGTAATATCCACATCTCCCCCATTGTAATATCCACATCTCCCCCACTGTAATATCCACATCTCCCCCATTGTAATATCCACATCTCCCCCACTGTAATATCCACATCTCCTCCACTGTAATATCCACATCTCCCCCATTGTAATATCCACATCTCCCCCACTGTAATATCCACATCTCACCACTGTAATATCCACATCTCCCCCATTGTAATATCCACATCTCCCCCACTGTAATATCCACATCTCCCCCATTATAATATCCACATCTCCCCCACTGTAATATCCACATCTGCCCCCACTGTAATATCCACATCTCCCCATTGTAATATCCACACCTCTCCCACTGTAATATCCACATCTCCCCCATTGTAATATCCACATTGGCCCCATTGTAATATCCACATCTGCCCCCACTGTAATATCCACATCTCCCCCATTGTAATATCCACATCTCCCCCACTGTAATATCCACATCTCCCCACTGTAATATCCACATCTCCCCCACTGTAATATCCACATCTCCCCACTGTAATATCCACATCTCCCCCACTGTAATATCCACATCTCCCCCACTGTAATATCCACATCTCCCCCATTGTAATATCCACATCTCCCCCACTGTAATATCCACATCTCCTCCACTGTAATATCCACATCTCCCCCATTGTAATATCCACATCTCCCCCACTGTAATATCCACATCTCACCACTGTAATATCCACATCTCCCCCATTGTAATATCCACATCTCCCCCACTGTAATATCCACATCTCCCCCATTATAATATCCACATCTCCCCCACTGTAATATCCACATCTGCCCCACTGTAATATCCACATCTCCCCCATTGTAATATCCACATCTCCCCCACTGCAATATCCACATCTGCCCCCACTGTAATATCCACATCTCCCCCACTGTAATATCCACATCTCCCCCACTGTAATATCCACATCTCCCCCTCTGTAATGTCCACATCTCCCCCACTGTAATATCCACATCTCCCCCACTGTAATATCCACATCTCCCCCACTGTAATATCCACATCTCCCCCCACTGTAATATCCACATCTCCCCACTGTAATATCCACATCTCCCCCCACTGTAATATCCACATCTCCCCACTGTAATATCCACATCTCCCCCACTGTAATATCCACATCTGCCCCACTGTAATATCCACATCTCCCCACATCTGACCTAACTGACACCTACACTGACCTAACTGACACCTACACTGACTATTACACTGACTGACACATACACTGATTATTACACTGACTGACACATACACTGACCCCCTTCCTGACACATACACAGACCCACCTGACTCCTACTTCCTGCACTACTCACAAACACCCCCCTCCACACAGCTTGGTGCAGATCCATCCTCCTCCTTACCTCTGCTCTTCATGGCTTCCCCGCCAGCGCCATCCACCCATTTGCTCCATGGTGTCCCCGCCGGGGCCAGGCCAGCGCCATCCACCTGCTTCATGACGTCCCTGCCAGGCGGGAGCCGGAGGTCAGCTATCACAAATCATTGGTGATGCTCAGATCCTGAAGAATGTGCACCCTTAACTGCCACTGGAAAAAAGGGAACCTCTAGTTACTTCACAAAGGTATACAAATTATAGAAATTTAGAAAAGGGGCCTATGAAGGGTGGAGGCAGATAGTGGGTGAGGGTTACTGTACATGCCTGGAGTCCTGCTTTAAGCTCAGAAGCTCTGCAAAGAAATCCTATTTCTACAACCTCTGCCAACAGTCTTATTCGTTCTGCTATTATTAATAGATACTGACCATTAGTAAGGTCTGAAAAAAATGCAAGTTTTTTTTTAAAACTCAAACAATTCTAGACAGGTTTAAACTTTGGGGGATGACTTTTCTTATGTTAGGTCTACAGGTATTCTGCTTTGTATACAAAGTCCTAACACTGTTCAGAAACATGTCCAACCAGTAATTTTTTTTCATGGCTTTATCAAAAACTATTTATCAGAAATGTTCCCGCTTTCAGGTTTGTGAGCAAAACACAATAAAAAAGTAAATTCAGTCTATTAAATTCAAGAGGACAAGAAAATATCTGCAAGGTCCTCACAATGCGATCAAAATACTGATGAGTTGCAATATATATTGAATGTGACTGGTCGGTGAATTATTTATTGCTACATAAACTTTCTAAAGAAAAACTTAGGGTATCTCTATACAGCTATATAGAGTGATCAGGGTTGGTTCTCACACACCAGCAATCAAGACACCATTTAGGTGCACAGGAGAATTATTAAACATCAGGGAAAAAGAAGGAAAAGTCTGTGGAGCCACTTCAAGGCTCTTTGTGCTCCTCTACTTGCTCTACAGTGACACGTGATTCATCTTGCCATTATTTTTCAAGGTACTGTGCTAAATGAGCAACAACGTAGCAGTGATGGAAGTGTTCTTTACAGAAATGCTGTCTGTGGAAACTGAGCTATTCAGTAGGGACAAAAAGAACTGAATTCTTCTAAAGAATCAATCGAATTACAAGTCAAGTACTGCAATGTAACACAAACATCTGCACCTAGCTGTAGCACAGCTCTTGGTCCCCAACAAATACCTCTGTCCCTTTTCCTGCTATGAATTTAATATCTATATCTGCAATAAAGCTGAAGTCCAGGATACTCCAATATAATCTAAATACAAGAAGAATGTGCATTCTTACTGCAATATTTGTACAGAGGAACCTTGGATTACAAGCATAATCCGTTCAAGGAGAATGCTCGTAATCCAAAGTACTCACATATCAAAGCAAGTTTCCCCATTGAAGTCAATGGAAACGAAAATAATTTGTTACGCATTGACTTCAATGGGATGCAATACCGCATGCAGCCAGAGGCGGGGGCGCCAGAGGACACTTCGGCTGACCTCGGCAAACCTCGGAAAGACTTCCTACCCAAGATTTGCCAAGGTCAGCCGTGCTGTCCTCGGGCCTTTCCGTGCATTTCCGAAAGGCGCCGATTGGCTGCGATTGGTCCTCTATAGTATGCCTGCTTCACAGGCATACTATACACCCCCCCAGGTACAAAATTTAAAGGAATATTTCACTTTTATTGTTTCACTCTAAGCATTATTAAAATCACTGCTCCCGAAAAAACATCTGTTTTTAAAACTTTTTTTTGCATTGATACATGTCCCCTGGGGCAAGACCCAGGTCCCCAAACACTTACTAGCCTTTAAAATTTGCACTTTAGATTTCTCCCATAGACTTTAACAGGGTGTTCCGCGGCTTTTCGAATTTGCCACGAACACCTCAAATTGTTCGCTGTTCGTCGAACAGGTGAACAGGCAATGTTCGAGTCGAACATGAGTTCGACTCGAACTCGAAGCTCATCCCTAGTACTGGGTCACTATTTTAAGTGGTGTTCCCATTTGTTTGGTTCCCCCTTCAGCCTGTCTAATTTATTACTATATGTCATATGGGTGCTTGAATTAACACAGAGGAACAAGCAGACTTGTGGCTCGCTTAATGTGGGCACACCAGCCCCAATCATTTAGGAAGGAACAAGGAGAAGCACACCGCTCCAGGCAGAATCAGGTGCAACTGTAAGGTGGCTGTGAACAAGCAAGCTATCGCTTGTGAAACGCGTCTACCATTGCCTATATTTGTCTGACCCTTTTGACAATAAAGATAACATCAAAATAAGTTGGAGTTCCAGTGTGCAACCAATTTCTTGTTTTATTCCCAATCACTTAGGAGCCTGACTAGTGCCCAAGGAAGGAGGAAACACATTTTATTTTAGGTCTTTAAAGAACGAATCCTCTAAATACAGTACAAATCATGTTGAACGGTTGGTAAGTCTGAAATAATGTACAGATATAAAATTAGCACTGCAGATCTTGAGCTTGGTGTACCATTTAGATCATCTCTATTACAAAATAACGAAAACATATTAAATATATATTGACAAAAGAGATAAATGTATTTATACTGCAGCTGTGCCTATGGTTAATTGTACATTTTGTTATTTTTAGAGTGCCGCATTCAATCTATCCTCTAGGAGGTCATGCCAAGTGCCAGAAGGATTGATTATGCCAGTTATGTAACTACGATTTGCCAGGGTTTGTCCTCTGTCATTGTCACTTGCTGCCACATTCCCAGACTTGATACGTTAATTTGTGGCTTGGCTATGCTCTTTTCTTTTTACACAAAGTTCTAACAGAGAAAATGTCTGACCTTGGATTTTTGTTTGTTAAACAATTGTTTAGGAGATGGGCAACTGTGGGCAGTTCATCAACAATGCATCTAGCAATATGAATGTCAGAATGAAAATTGGAGGAATTTAGCAGGTAGACACTGACAGACTGCTTAAAGTGTAATTCCAACTAAACTGTTGTAACCCTTAACCTAAAAAGAGGTTGGTTTTATTACTCCCAGTATCCCCTTGTGAGATTCCCTGCAATTCTTGTTCAAGTGAGATTCATCACAAAGACACAAATTGAGGGGAAATCTCCCTAATAACTAGCAATAAAAAAACTAGCAAAGTTTCTGCCATTCCCTAATCTACAAAGAAATTTATTATTATTATTTTAGATTTATATGGAGATAAAAAATGTGTGCAGCGTTTTCCTGACATTTCTGTCTCAGAAGGATACATTTTATCTTATTACCTGTCCTGTTCATTTGAACATACTGAAGGATATTCAGAAAGAAAAGCCTATTAGAGGATTCAACCCTTTCCAATTAAGCCCAGTGATTCCTTCGTTCAACTACTATGGCGCTATAGGGTTAAAGGATGAAACCACAGCACATGAATGCCAGATACAGGTGTCTGACACTTCTCGGAACCTTATTTACACCTGAATTGGTGTATGCGACTTACTGGACCCCCTTCTGTGAGCTGCGACCGCAGCAAGTGTGAACCCAGCGTTAGTGTATCATGTACCATGTAAATTATGTCAGAATTTCTCCTTGCATGAATGAAAAGAAATTGTAAAAAAATCTCTAAAATATAACTATATCAATTTATTTTTCTTGTAACACTCACTCTGCAGGCATGTCTTTTCCTGAAATGACACATCAAAGATGTATGGAAATTAAAAGTATAAAAAATAAGAAAATGTAGACTTTAATACATATTTATGGCTTGAATTTGTCTCCTAGCCTATCTTAATAGACACATTTCAGATCCAAAAAAGAAACGATATATCCTTCATATTAGGTAATGACACTGCCAAATAACACCATCTAACTTCCAAGAGAGATCGGCAGAATACAAAGTAATTCTTGTTTAGCCCTTTTAAGACGTTTGACATTTGCTGTTTTCTAAGATGCATCTGCAAGAAATGATAAGGTTGCTTCTAGCATAGCACGCCGATAACCCATTTACTGCTGCCGACTATGGAAAGAAAAGAAAGATTTTGGTATCGGATAAGATGACAAAATATTAAAATCAGCAGGAAAAAAGTAAAAAAATATATAAAAATGGGAGTTTGTATTGTATCTATAGAAATGTTAAATGTACAGTGTTGATGTCAATATCACTACCGCTTAGTGATATAGAATGTATACATGCAAAGAAATGGAAAGATTCCAACTGACTTCTTTCTATTGAAGAATGCAATTTTTAAATCAGGTTAGTTGCTAAATAAGACCAAATCAAGGAACATTTCTGCGGGCACCTGGAAATCTTGTGGTCTCCTCTATTCTCAAATGTATCTGCTTCTGGTGCTTGTTTTATAATTTTTTAAATGAAGGGACAGGTAAGCTTCATGCACCATCTTTAACCACTTGGGATCCGCGCTATGGACGAAAGACGTCCACAGCGCGGCTATCAAGTGCCAAGTGGACGTCTTTGGACGTCCTATTGTTGTCATTCACCGTGCGCGCCGCTGGGGGCACGCAGCAGGGAAACAACGTGCCCGGCGCACCGCTCGGGAGCCGATGCGTGTGCCTGTCGGCCGTGATGTCCACCAGACACCCGTGATCGTCGGTGACACAGCAGGGACGTGGAGCTCTGTGTGTAAACACAGAGCTCCATGTCCTGTCAGGGAGAGAGGAGACCGATCTGTGTCCCTTTACATAGGGACACAGCATCGGTCATCTCCCCCAGTCAGTCCCCTCCCCCCACACAGTAATAGCACACCCAGGGAATACATTTAACCCCTTCCTCATCCCCTAGTGTTAACGCCTTCACTGCCAGTCACATTTATACAGTGTATGTGGTATCTCGCGCCAAAAAAAGTTATTGGTGAAATTAAACTAAAATAAATTAAATTAAACGCAAAAGCTGCTACCCAAAATAATCGAAAGATTATAACATTGAACAATAGGGGTGGTGGGTGCGCTAGCAATTAGTTGTAATACATACTTAAATCATGTGTCAAGAAACAAATGTATAGTACTGAAACACCTGGTGTTACTAGATGATCTAGTAGAAAAGTCCTTGAATGCAGTACTGCTTAGTACTAGTGATTATTCAAAAGTTGCTGTGCCAAACATAGTGACCTCGACTAATATGAACAAGTCCAATTTATGCATGAAGACAAAAAAATTGGAAAAAACTTTTCATAAACAGTCCTCAATACTTGAAAAAGTTGCGTGCTTCCAATCAAATCAATAGTGTTCCACCTTCACCATAAAGCTGACAGACACCCGAAGTGAATGAATAAAATGGCTCCTTACCAGATGGAAATGCCCCTTGTTTTGATACCAAAAAAGGGAACATTTAAAGCTTTGACAGGATCACCTGTATGAACAAACAAACGTTGAATCTGTCATTGAAGGCTTATGGTGTCTGTCGAAAGTTCTAAGAAGATTCGACGTGGCGTGCCCCTTAAATCTCAGCTGGATTCCTGAGCTCAGCTACAGTTCCTGTTCTGATGGTGCACCTAATTCCCAAGACCTTCTACTCCAGCTGCAAGTTCTCCTATCAACATCTTCTGGCAATCATGTTCGTCCAGTCCCTCGGTACCCTTTGTTTCACTCTCAGTGGGGCCAGGGCTGAAGATATAAGAGAGGCCAACCTCATTATATCAGTTTCCTATCAGGTACGTGACACAGGGTTATTAATTCTCTACTCTCAGCAAAATTAAAGAAAACCAGTTGTGGTTATGTTTGCAGTAGGAACTTCCATTACTGTCTTAGTCAATAACCCACAACAAGCATGCAGCTGACGGAATAAGAGCAAAGCCAGAACTCTAGATTGGCAGGCTTTTTCCAGGTCAGCGATTCAGAAAATGTTGACGCCTTTGTATCAACATAACAGTCAGCCTTTGCATCAACATAACAGTCGGGAATCAATCATTATCCATAGGAAAGTTCATTAATGGCAACTTACATCATTTCTTAGGATAGGGTTCCTTTAAAAGAGCTTAAAAAACATCAAGCCCACCACTATATTCGCTCACAGAGATGCAGATTGGCGATGCTCAGCCAACCCTTTGCTTGAACAGTTCTGCTTTTGCTTTTTAATGGGGTGTTTAATATTCACAGAGGAGTTCAAATAGATGTAAAATAGATCATTTATGCAGCTCTCTGAGACTTCCCTCAAAGTGACCACTTCCATCACGCTTTCTACCTCAAGATCAGGAAATCTTTAAAAAGAAAGAGAGATGGAATAGAATCAATTATAAACTCAAATTGCCTCCCAACAGACCCAAACACATAATTACTTCCCTTTACATATTCTTCATATTTGTTTGCAGATCTCTTAAATTACAACTATTAAAATGCTACTTTTATGTGTTTTTTCTTTCTTTTTTTTTTAATGTTCATACTTTGATGCAATTTTAATACAGCAATTAAAAAGATTGTCTGATAAGACTGCAAAATATTGAACTAAAAACGAAATAAAGCAAAGTGATATTGTTTAAGAGAATACTCAAATACTGTATTTATATACAACATTTATCCAAGTAGCTTGTATGTGGTTCATCTTTGCTCCAGTACTAAAAGCATTGGAGCACTGGTGGATAATTACATGATTGTACTAAAGAAAAATAACAGTCGAACATGTGAAAATTGAATGTTTTTAATTACATTCTCTAATTTTATTATAGAAAATATATTCTTCAAATAAATTTCAGTGTTATAGGATAGAATGCTTAAATGTTCCTTGTTTGCATGGTTCAGTACACACAGACCTTTTGTAAAGAGCTTGCTTCGCACCACCCTAACATAAGTGTAAATAACAGCATTTACTGAAATTGATGACAAAGTGCCTATTAATTCATTAGCTTTTCAAGTAACTCTTATGCCGCGTACACACAACCGTTTTTCATGACGTGAATTTTTTTTATTTTAAATGGTCATTAAAAACGATTGTGTGTAGGCTCCAGAGCATTTTTCATGATGTGAAAAATGGGCATCAAAAATTTAGAACATGCTCTAAAACGGTCGTGTGTAGACTTTAACGACGTGAAAAAATGCGCATGCTCAGAAGCAAGTTATGAGACGGGAGCACTCGTTCTGGTAAAACCAGCGTTTGTAATGGAGATAGCACATTTGTCACGCTGTAACAGACTGAAAAGCACAAAGACTGAAAAGCGCGAATCGTCTCTCACCAAACTTTACTAACACGAAATCAGCAAAAGCAGCCCAAAGGGTGGCGCCATCTGAATGGAACTTCCCCTTTATAGTGCCGTCGTACGTGTTGCACGTCACTGCGCTTTGCTCGAGCATTTTTGTTTCACGATCGCGTGTAAGCAAGGCAGGCTTGACAAGAATTACGTCTAAAAAAACATAGTTTTTTCTAGAACATTAAAAATGGTCGTGTGTACGTGGCATTAGTGTGCCTGGAACTGCATTGATAGTATACCATTTTAATTAAAAATAAAATTAAAATATTTTATTTAAAAAAATTTCCGTACAATTTCTGACTACATTTGCTATGCTGTTTTTGAGTCATTACCATTAACACATTATGCTTTCCAAATATTTTCCCAGAATTAATGCTGAAATTCTAAATATGCTTAATTTGTAATATATTTAGTCATGGAATTTGCAATGCCAGTTAGTTAAAATATAGAAACACTGAAAAAAAGAATTTATAGTATAATGTTGTATACAATCATAATAATAATTCTGGTAATAAAAAGAAACAGGAATATTCTAAAATAAAATAAATAGATGTAAAGACAGGAGGCCACCAAAAAGTGTAAGATGTTCATAGAAAAAGAACTACCGTATTTATCGGCGTATAACACGCACCCTAACTTTAAGAGGGAAGTTTCAGGAAAAAGCCTTTGCACAGCTCCCTGCGTATAGCACGCAGGCCCAGTTTACCCTCTATTTTCAGGGTAAAAAAGTGAGTGTTATACGCAAATTAATACAGTAAATTAAAAAGACAACAAAGAGTACCAGCTTTTTTCATCAGCATATGGGAGAGATGACTTATAGGGGGGCACTTATAACGATATTTACCATAAAAGCAAGATTAGTCCCTGCTGCCTTACAAAGGAGAATTGGGAAGTGGCTGGATCCAAATACAGTTTGGTTTTGCAGTGTGGAGTGAAATCCTTGATGTGAATTGCAATGACTAAAATAAGACTAAAAAAGGGCATCTTGGAGGAAATCAAGGGGAAATAGGAGATGTAAGAGAAGTTCACCAGTGGTTTTAGGGTCCAAACATATTTAATACATTAATTTGTGAGGATCCAAAATTACAGGTGGTAATAAATTCTTCTTTCCTCAGAGCTAAAAGATTATAATTAATCTCAAACAAACTGCATCTACAGCCATTTTCAGTTATTTATAATTATTAGGAATTGCAAAAAGCAATGAATAATTACAAAAAAATATAATTATTAGCATGTTGCAGTTTTATTCATTTAACTTTCGTACTTTTAATCAGTTAGTCTTTTCATATAACATTTCATTAGTCTACTTATACGTGTTAGTGTTTATTTGCTTTCTAATAAAAGTGTTACTACCCCACTTATCGTTCTATTAATTTTCAAACTATCCGCTAATATGTGATTATCCATATGTATACTGTTCTTATTATTTTAGTCCCAAAAAAGGGGGAATTTTAGATCCCATCAAACCATGCTGCTAATAACCTTCAATTTTAAAACCATTGGCTTGGCATTGAAGACAAAAACTCACCCAAGCTCGACCACATTATTGTAGAATGATGAGTTGAATAACGGTGCTCAGGCTTGTTGTGTCCCATAAACATCAAAATAGCAAGAAATGCTGGCAACTCGATTGCTTCTTCTTAAATCTTTATTGAGCACTAACAGCAGTGCGACATCTAAAGAGCTAACATGTTTTCGTCCGGAGCCTTCCTTATAGCAGGCTGGATTGCCATTCCTACTTCACCTAACCTCTCTCAAAAAGGAATGTTTTTTTTTTTTTTATAAAGATAAATTGTATTTAGTTATGTGTAAGTATGAATGTGAGTTAGGGACCTTAGATCATAAGCTCTTTGAGGGCAGGGACTTGTACTATATATATAATGGGGCAGATCCACATAGATCTGCACCCGCGCAGCGTATCAGAGATACGCTACGCCGCCGTACCTTACCTGGCGTTCTTTCAAATCCTCAAAGATTTTGCGCCGTAAGTTACGGCGGCGTAGTGTATTTCTGGCGGCGGAATTCAAATTGGCGATTAGGGGGCGTGTTTCATTTAAATGAAGCGCGTCCCCACGCCGAATGAACTGCGCATGCTCCGTTTCGAAATTTCCCGCCGTGCATTGCGCGAAATGACGTCGCAAGGACGTCATTTTTTAAACTTAGACGGTCCATCCCGATTCACGGGCGACTTACGCAAAAAAAAGAAAAAAATCAAATTTCGACGCGGGAACGACGGCCATACTTAACATGGCAAATCTAACTATACGCCGCAAAAAAGCAGCTTTAACTAAACGCCGGAAAAAGCCGACTAGAGACGACGTAAGAGAATGCGACAGCCGCGCGTACGTTCGTGGATCGTCGGAAATAGCTAATTTGCATACCCGACGCGGAAAACGACGCAAACTCCACCCAGCGGATGCCAAAGTATTGCATCTACGATCCGAAGGCGTACAAAGCCGTACGCTTGTCGGATCAAACCCAGATGCCGTCGTATCTTGGTTTGAGGATTCAAACTAAAGATACGACGCCGACGTACTCTCACTGTGGATCTGGCCCTGTATGTGTAAAGCACTGAATAAATTGGCGGCGCTATATAAGTACTTGTAATAAATAAAAATACAATTTAAAAATTGGTGACCACATTTACAAAATGGCCTAGCTAGATATCATGAATACATACCAACAATTAGTGGGTGATCTCAAAAATTTCTGCAGATTTTATTAAAAACTCCTCAAAGGTGACTAATACATATAGAAATAGAAATATTAAAAAAAAAACAATCATAACTTTATTATTGTCAGTATAAAAACATCCAATAAAATAAATACTCAGGCAGAAAAATAGTTCAACACCCATTGTTCTCATTAAAACCATTGGCATGCACACGATTGGACGTTGAAACATATCCATAAATAAATCCTTAAACAGTTTGGATCCAGAGCAATTTTTTTTTACTTTCCCATACATGTAAAAATCTTAATTTTTGGCAATAAAATTAGCAACATACAGCTGTAAAATGCAGTTATTTTATTATTATATCCTCTACCAACAAACCTATTTGTATGAATTATATGATTTAAAAAATGCAAAATGTTCAAATGAGGGTCTAAATGAAGTGTATTGCCAGAACTGTCCCAGCTGAAAACACCTGCTCTGAGTTTGTGTTGTGAATTTTCCTATAATGTCTTATAAAATTCTTTTCAAAAACTGTTTGGCACATTTTACATATCTAGCCATCTTCCTGCTCCGTCAGGTAACTGAAGACAGGTGCATTTAAAATCCAGAATTTACTAAAGGTTATACATTATTAAACCAGAACCCCAGGCTCAGTATAACATCGAAATATTAGACATTATTCCTAATTAAGAGCTACTAGTTATATTTAACAATTTTAAATATCTTTTTTTTTTATCTGCTGTTTCCTTTCTATGCTACCTTGTATAATCAGTTAAAGTGGTGGACCAACCTGGGGGGAAAAAAAGTCAGCAGCTACAAATACTGTAGCTGCTGACTTTTAATATAAAGACGCTTACCTGTCCAGGGAGCCCGCAATGTCGGCACCCCAAGTGGATCCATCCATCGGCTTTGGATGTAGGCGCCGGCATTGCAAGTAAGGGAAACTAGTAGGGAAGCCTTCAGGCTTCACAGTCTGTTGCCTACTGTGCATGCACGAGTTGCACTGCAGTTTCTGAATGGTCCCATCATCTTCTGGGACACACACAGGTTCAATTGTTTGAGATTGAGTCCTCATTTTGCCTCAAATTTCACTTTAAATACATAAAAAAAACTCTATACCCACAAAACTGTATAATGCAAAATCAATTTTGACTATAGCAACACCCAGTGTTTAAATTTGGTGTATATATTGGATAAAGTATTTATAAACCCAAACAATAATCATAGAAGTATTATCATTTAAATGTATTATTCAAATTTAATTCTCAAAATGTTTAAATCTGTTGCTTCCATTAAAATAATATCTGGTGATCCAGCCATGAAAGTCCTTGTTCAATCACTTCCTGTTATAGGCCCCTTTCACATGGTCGGACTGTTTAGTTCCGCCTGTCAATTTTGTCAGCAGACCTGAACAGCCACTCAATGCTATAATATGGAGCGTCGGATGTCAGTGGAGACATGTCCGCTGACATCAGATCTTCCAAAATCAGACGTATGGCGATACGTCCCTATACGTCCATGGCGGATCGGGAGAGATCTGATGAAAACAGACATGCTGTCCATTTTCATCAGATCTCTCCATAGGAGACAGCGGCGCTGCACAAGCCCCTCCCGACTCATTGAGCAGAGAGGGACTTGTCATCCGTCGGCTCAGCAGAGATCTGAGGAGAGATCTCCCGCTGAGCTGGCGGACTCCGTAGCGACAGAGTCCGCCTACTGTGAAAGAGGCCATAGAGAGACAGCTCTCTGTCTGTCTCTCAGTCAGTCTCCTGTATTGTCATCCTGATGCAAGGTTGATAGAATATATTATTAGTATTATACAGGATTCATATACAGTAGCACCAACAGTTTGCACAGACAGTACAGGTACAACACAATTCAATACAAGAGGAATCAGAGGGCCCTGCTCATCAGAGCTTACAATCTAAGAGGAAGGGTGATAGAATACAATATATAATCTTTATTACACATTACTGGTAAAAAAATTACACAGTCATGGTTTACTGTTATCAATATCAAGAAAACAACCCTGGGAGATGACATGGAGAGATACAGTGCCTTGAAAAGTGAATGTTATTTCTTAATTTGTCCGTTGCATGCCAATATACGTTGGCAGAATGGCAGTGGTGGGTAAATGGACATACCTGTACGTCCCCTTTAAGAAGTCAT
Source organism: Rana temporaria (assembly GCF_905171775.1). NCBI lineage: Eukaryota > Metazoa > Chordata > Amphibia > Anura > Ranidae > Rana > Rana temporaria. The sequence continues at coordinate 137,213,618 of NC_053499.1, forward strand.
GCAGCAGGCACATGCCTGACGCACTCTCCGTGACCGTGCCTGCGTTTTCTGCAAACTCAACGTTTGCTGTCGGCCCGCGATCATGTCACGGAGATGCAGAACTGGGAGATGCCTATGTTAACAAGGCATTTTCCTGTTCTGCCTAGTGACAGGACAGAGATCTACTGCTCCCTGTCATCGGGAGCAGTGATCACTGTTGTGTCATTTATAGCCCAGCCCCCATACCGTTAGAATCACTTTCTAGGACACACTTAACCCCTTCCTCACCCCCTAGTGGTTAACCCCTTCCTTGCCAGTGCCATTTTTACAGTAATCAGTGCATTTTTATAGCACTGATCACTGTATAAATGCCAATGTTCCCACTCGCGGGAGTGCCGATTCTCGTGACCTGTGGTCGCAATGACCGACGGCTACGAGAGAGCTCCGCGCATGAGAGGCAGAACAGGGACGTGTGTGTAAACACATGTCCCTGTTCTGTGAACTGAGGAAATGCAGATTGTGAATTCCTAATAGCTAGGAACCGTGATCTGTAATTTCCTCTAGTCAGTTTTACCCCTTAATCGCCCCATAGTGTTAACCCCTTCCCTGCCTGTGACATTTTTACAGTAATCAGTGCATTTGTATAGCACTGATCGCTGTATAAATGTCAATGGTCCCAAAAATGTATCAAAAGTGTCCGATGAGTCTGCCATAATGTCACAGTCCCGATAAAAATTTCAGATCGTCGTTATTACTAGTAACAAAAAAATAATAATAATAAAAATGCTATAAATCTATCCCCTATTTTGTAAATGCTATAACTTTTGTGCAAACCAATCAATATACGCTTATTGCAATTTTTATTACCAAAAATATGTAGGAGAATACATATCTACCTAAATCGAGAAAAAAAATGGGGATATTTATTATAGCAAAAAGTACAAAATATTGTGGTTTTTCTCTTTTTGTTTATAGCGCTAACATTTTTTTGCAGAGCTGATTAAATACCCCTGAAATAAAGCTCTATTTGGGGGGAAAAAGGGATGTACATTTGTTTGGGTACAATGTTGCACGACCGCGCAATCGTCAGTTAAAACGACGCAGTGCCGAATCGCAAAAAATGGCCCGTTCATTGGGCAGCCAAATCTTCTGGGGCTGAAGTGGTTAATCTTGTTTGTTCATTGATTTTTTTTCTTGTCACATTAGAAATGTGAAAACACAAACTGTATTGCATTTGTAAATAACTACCAGAATCATATTTTTTGTGTCTTTTTAAACAAGAGAAATTATAGAATAAATATATACTTCTTATCTACTAGAACAATCTTTTAAAGCTAGTAGTGGTCAAAAAAAAGTGTGTTTTTAAGTTTTGTTTGGGGATTACATAAAAAATAAATACAAATTGCAATATAAAATCATGAAGGTAAGCCGTGTTTGTCCTTAAAAACAATGTGCAATATGATTTACATTATTACCTTGAGTAAAGACTTAGGCCTCGTACAGACGAGAGGATACCCGTTGGAACCGCTCCGCCGGACCGTTTCCAGCGGACATTTCTGCTCCCGATTTTGATCTGATGGGCTGTACACACCATCAGATCAAAATCCCTGCGGAAAACATACGCAGTGACGTGCCGCGCCGTCGCGGCGACGATGACGCGGCGACGTGCGCGACCCTGGAAGGTAAATACTTCCACACATGCGTCGAATCACTTCAACGCATGCGAGGGATGGGGATCGGGCGGACTTTTCCGGTGAGTCTGTACAGACGACCGGATAAGTCCGAAGGACAGATTCCAGCGGATAGATTTCTTAGCATGCTAAGAAATTTTTATCCGCTGAAAATCCGTCGGCTGGATTTTTATCCGCTGGAAAATGTCCGCTCGGGCCTACACACGACCGGATCTGTCCGCTGGAACTGATCCGCGGATAAATCCCAGCGGACAGATCCGGTTGTGTGTACGGGGCCTAAGTGATTGCAGGATAAACGGGTCTATAGCATAAATTCAAAAAAATTGCTTCATCCATAGGGGGTGTACAGGTGTGTGAGCTAAAATAGTTCATTTCATTTCATCTCTTTTGAGGCATGATTCTGTTTCTCAGCAAAGAGTGAAAATTGTGTTGTCTCTTTTTTCCTGAAGTTAAAATGCACCTGTGCTGAGACAATTTACATATTATTAGCAAGCAGCAAACAAGCTTTAAAACTATCCCTCACCTGTCTATCTCTAGATGCTTTTAATGAAAATATATTCATACTAAAATATCACAACAGAGTTGTGTTTCAGTGTGTTTCCATTTCCATTACACCTACGATTACTGTAATGCTGCGTACACAGGATCGGAAATTCCGACAAGAAAACTGTGGATGTTTTTTTCAACTGAATTTCGGTTCAAACTTGTGTTGCATACACACGGTCACGCATAATTCCGACCGTCAAGAATGCGGTGACGTACAACACTACAACGAGCCGAGAAAAATGAAGTTCAATAATTCCGAGCATGCGTCAAATTGATTCTGAGCAATGCGTTTTTTTTGTGAGTCGGAATTGCATACAGACATTAGGAATTTCCGACAAGAACTTTTTTTTTTTATTCCATACATTTTTATTGAGTAAAAATAGTGCAAAAGACAACGAAAATACACATTTTGTGCACATAAAATATTAAACAATCCCGTCGGAAAATGTGAGAACCAGCAGAAAAAGTCTGATATGGTCTACACATTGAACTTTTCTTGCTAAGCTCCTTCTGCTAAACGGACGTTCAGAGGCAGTTGGACACTTTTTTCATTGAACTCATTCAATGTTATCTTATGTGTACAGTAGGTGTTTGTGATATTGTGCTTTTAGCACGACAGCGTCGCGCTGATACTCGGCGACAGGGTGCCGAGATCTCCCCGACACCTCGCACTCACTGGAATAGTGACAGCACATCCCAGCAAGCGCGTCATAGAAGCGACGGAAGATCCGACTTGGATTCCCGCCAATTCTACACGTGTGCGGCGTTTGTTATGAATCCTGAGGGGGAAGTCCCCGCCGGATTTTAAATAAAAATCCGGCATGGGTCCCCCCCTCAGGAGCATACCGGGCCCTTAGGTCTGTTATGGGTTGTAAGGAGAGCCCCCCTACGCCGAAAAAAACGGCGTAGGGGGTCCCCCTACAATCCATACCAGACCCGTATCCAAAGCACGCTACCCGGCCAGCCAGGAAGGGAGTGGGGACGAGCGAGCGCCCCCCCCCCTCTCCTGAGCCGTACCAGGCTGCATGCCCTCAACATGGGGGGGTTGGGTGCTCTGGGGCAGGGGGGCGCACTGCGGCCCCCCCACCTCAGAGCACCCTGTCCCCATGTTGATGAGGACAGGGCCCCTTCCCGACAACCCTGGCCGTTGGTTGTCGGGGTATGCGGGCGGGAGGCTTATCGGAATCTGGGAGCCCCCTTTAATAAGGGGGCCCCCAGATACCGGCCCCCCACCCTAAGTGAATGAGTATGGGGTACATCGTACCCCTACCCATTCACCTGCAAGAAAAGTGGTAAAAACACAAATAAACCACACAGGGTATTAAAATATTTTATTTTTCTGCTCCGGAGGCCTCCCCTGTCTTCTTTATTAGCTCTTTTACCAGGGGAGGCTTCTTCTTTGACGTCTTCAGGTGGGTGGGGGCCGCCGTCTGGTTCTCTTCCACCGCCGGGGGGGGTCGCTTTTAAAAAAGCCCCCACCCCCGGCGGGTTTCCTCCGGCGTCTTCGGCGGGGCTCTTCTTCTTCCGCTATCCCGACGGGTCTTCTCAACTCTCCGGGGTTCTCCTTCTGTCTTCGCCGCTCTCCGCTCTTGACTCGGCGCACCCCGGTTCTTCGTCTCGCTGTCCGGTGTCTTCTTCCGTGCTGTACGTCTTCTCCTTCCGTGCTGTGATGAGTTCTTCTTCCGTGCTGTGACGTCATGTTCTTCACTTCTCTTCTTCTCCCGATGTTGACTCGCCGGTCCTCCTCGCTGAAATGACGGATGCGCGCCTTGCATCGGACCTATATAGGCCTCACAGTCCCATCATGCTCTGTACCTACCCATGTGATACCTACCCACGTGGTAGGTATCACATGGGTAGGTACAGAGCATGATGGGACTGTGAGGCCTATATAGGTCCGATGCACCCGCGCACCCGTCATTGCAGAGAGGAGCCGGCGACGTGTCAACACCGGGAGAAGGAGAGGTTCGTTTACTGTAGTTTTTTGGCAGTTGATTTTATAGGCCTTTCTTTGAAGGCAAAAAAATTAGTTTGGACACCAAAGATTTCAACGCTTCAGACGCCAAATGCTGCTAAATGGGGTAACCCGCGTTTTGCCACGTTTCGTTTATAAGCGTTTTTGCCTATTTTTAAAAAAAAATGGAAATGATTCTAAACGCAAACACTGCAAAACGCCCCCAAAACGCGGCATGTAAACATGACAAAACTGACGTTTTAAATGTGGGTTACTATCTGTCAAGTTAAATCAGTCAGGAGAGGTTGTAAAAACGTCCCGTGTACATGAAGCCATATGGTCTTTGATGAACTTGAAACTTGTTTTTACCATCACTTTCCATTAGGCCTAGTCTTTTCCCGACATTAATGTTTTGTTATATATCATGGCTGTCTGTCATTTTCCACGTGTCATCAATCCACCAGGTTTTGTTTTGTTTTTTCTCCCTTTCAATTTCTTATAAATAATCTTGCTATCTTCCACAAACTTACATAACTCTACTCTAGCCAAATTTCTTACAAAATGGCCAATACAGTGATATTTTATCTTTAATATGCTATCTAACAGATGTGGCTTTGCTCCTTTGCATCACCTTTTCATTTATGACCCTGTTTGTCCAGTTGATTTCCAACATCCTATTGTAGCAACACAGTTCAAAACTTGTTATCTTCTTTCCTACATGTAGCGCTTACACACCATGGAGCCGCTTGATGTGTTGGGTCCCCTGCTTTTGTCCCCTTGACTCTGCAAATAGCACCACACACACTGACGCAACTGGCTAGTAGGGAATGTTTACTGAAGATACCGTATTTTTCGCACCATAAGGCCCCATACACACGACCAAACATGTCTGCTGAAACTGGTCCACGGGCCAGTTTCAGCAGACATGTTCGGTCGTGTGTAGGCCCGAGCGTGCAGGATTCCAGCAAACATTTGCCCGCCGGGCCTTTTCCCAGCGGACAAATATTCCTGGACTTGTTTTAAAACAGCCCGCTGGAATCCTGCCCGCTCGGACATGTTCGGTCGTCTGTACAGACCTACCGTACATGTCCGAGCGCCCGCCATCCCTCGCATGCGTCGAATGACTTTGACGCATGCGTGGAAGCATTTAACTGGCAGGCCCGCCCACGTCGCCGCGTCATCGTCGCGGCGACACCGCGGACACGCCCCGCGTATTGTTTACGCGCGGATTTCTGTACGATGGTTAGTACAGCCATCGTACAGAAATCCCCGGCCAGACATGTACGGTGAAAACGGTCCGGCGGACCGCTTTCATCAGACAAGTTTGGTCGTCTGTACACGGCCTTAGACACACCTTACCATAAGACGCACCTAGGTTTTAGAGGAGGAAAACAACAAAAAATAATTATGAGGAGGTTACTATACAATACTGCTTGCTGATTGGTTGCTAGAGGTTACTACATATTGCCACTCACCATTCAGTTACTAGAGGTTACTGCACACTATTTGCCTGCAACTCAGTGTCCAAGCCACAGCTGAGGAGCCAAGCGGCCGGCACCGCGTTCGTGGCGGGGGGGACAGAGCGTGGTATGCCCAGAGAAGGAGGGGGACATGCTCCCTGTCACGTATTTACAGTGCCTGCTTCTCTCCTGACAGGGAGAAGCAGGCAAGCCACAGCTGAGGAGCTGAGCGGCCGGCCCGATATTCGGCGGCGGGGGGGCTGGTCTATATTTGCTCCATAAGACGCACAGGCATTTCCTCCCATTTTTGGGGGGGGGAAGTGCGTCTTATGGTGCGAAAAATACGGTATCTGTATATATATATCCCAATTGATCAGGATGCATAGACACTAGAAATGACACAACATTTGGTTAAATAAAAGTCGTAAATTGCAGGGTAAACAAAGAGGAAATATTGTGAACAGTAATGGCTAAACAGTAAGTAAGAGAAATATAGTGCAATGATTAAACAAAATAATACGCTACAGAAACAATAACTGTAATAAAACACAACCCCTTTCTGAACCCTGTATTGGGCAACCCTAACTAGTCCCTGATGATGTCACTCGAAACCTGTAGGACATGTCTGAAAAAACAACACCATCTGATCTTATTTACAAGTCATTTTTATCCTGGGAACTACTATTTTAACTGCTGATTATTTAGTGGATTGATGTGTTTAGCAACTTTTTCTCAAATTAAAGTGCTTTACGGTTTTACACTATGTGGGCCCCTTTTTCTTCATTATTTGGTCTCGCCTGAGGAACACTGGGGGCTTGTTTGACCAGCCATATTACCATTATTTTCCAGTCTAACTACTAAGAGATTTGTTTTATGTTTTCAAACGCTTGTCTAGACTCCTATAACATGGAGTCTAGAGATCTGGTAAGCCTACATCCTATTAATTATAACGGTGGAGGTGCACCTAGTCGATACTCATCTAAACCATCACTTTTGTTTGGATTTCACTTCAATGGACTTCTTTTATTTATTCATCACTATTCACTTCAAGGTTCAAAGCACCTTATGGAATATTGTTTAATGATTAACTTATGAATATTATTTATTTAGCATGACAATAATTTATTGTGTATGTTTTTACATAGTTGGTTCTACTGTGACATTGCAAGCAGCTTTATTTCACGTATTATTATCACCTGCACAGTATTATTTTTGTCTTTCTTTACTTCTTTTACTTAATTTATGATTTGTTAACATTTTCAATTGGTCTATTTTCTAGTCTTTACTTTATCCACTCCTATAACTTTATTACTGTTACTAAATGATATGACACCACCAGGAGTCTACGCTCCTCTTTATGCTCATTCACAACTTTAATATGTTTACTAGACATGTGCACACTGAAATATTTATTTTCAGAATTTATTTAGTTACTCCCAAAATTCGTTTTTATTTATTTTGTTTCGTTAAAAAATGCATTCGTCCGAAAATCCAAATGAATTTAGGTTAAATCTGTCATTGAAGGCTTATGGTGTCTGTTGAATGTTCTAAGAAGATTCGACTGAGCAGCTAAACTGTACGATACTGAAATCATACATATCCGGTCGAATGTTCCGCTTACAAGCTATAGAAGAATTCTAATGTTGTATGACACTAGTAATAATTATATTTATAAAATATTATTACTAGTCAATCAACATTTGAATTCTTCTATAGCCTATGGGCGGAGCATTTGATTGAAATTGCAGCATCGTACAGTTTAGTTGCTTGTCAAATCTTTCGACAGACACCATAATCCTTCAATGACAGATTCAATGCTTGTATGTTTTTTGCTGCTTTGTCAAACCTTCTTTGTTCATGGTCGAATGGTCTACCCCAACATTGTCTCTATAATGTCGAATCTTTTCTCTCTATGTCGAATCTTTCCTCTCTATGTAGAATAATCTTGGACTAATAGAGTTAAGGTTAGGCACATTCGACCACAGATTAGATAGACACATATTGCTATTGTCACCGTCATGTCGAATCTCCTATCTATATCAAACTGTTGTAGCAACGAAAATGAAAATAAAGCATTTTTTAATGTGTAATCTTTCGGATTTCGGATTCTGCGTGTTCCTTTTCGTTTGTTAAAACGATAACGAAAATACCCAAAATTCAGCCGAAAATGCATTCGGACGAAAACGAATGCACATGTCTAATGTTTACCAAAGTCCTATCTGAACCCCAAATCTATGTTCGTCATACATACTCTATATAGGCATTTAATGCTCTGGGTATCCTGATGTATTTTGGTTATATTTGATTATTCTGACCCTGGTGGTACATTCATATTGTGTACCTGTTGCTATGGTTGTTATTTGCCAATTTATCTTGTATACAATTTCCATGTATAACCGTGTGAGTTTCCTGGTGTAGACTCATATCATACCTGTTATGTTTCTACTCTGGAGTGTTCTGTTCTTTTTTGTTCCTGATAAACACTTTGAAAAAGAAAACAATCAATTGTCCATTGCCTTGCTGTTACCCAAGCTTTAAATTGCTTACATTTTCATTATCTATGAATTTGTTATCTCTACAGCCTTAAGTTTTGGACATCCTCCCTGGGTCTTCCACTTCCATAGTTCGTGAATGTATTCTTTCCATCTGCTTCTTTATTTTAACTTCCATTTCCATGAGTAAATGTTGGTGCAAGTTTCTTTACTTCTATACAGATTTTCCTTGTTTAATTTCTCTATTTTAATTTGTGCATTTCATTACAACTATATTTATGTATTTCTGTCTTGTAATTTCTGTAATCTTACTTTGATCTTTCCTTTTGCTCTTCAGTACAATGATTTTTTCAGTGATTCTGTTTTTTTGTGTGTGTATCTGTTGCATATCTGAGTATTCCAGAGTTTTTTTTGCCATATTTTGCACTTCCTGTTGATGCACCGCTGCTTCAAATCTTGTACTATTCTCATAATGTTTAGCCACTTCCTTCTGACCTATTGAGTTCTTGGGTTTCTTTGGTTTGTTCATTCAAACTTTTAGTCTTGATATGGGAGGCACATGATTTGACAGTTTATTTAATCTTTGGGTTTGATTTACTAAAACAATAGAGTGCAAAATCTAGTGCAGCTGTGTGTTAGCCAATCAGCTTCTAACTTCTGCTTTCACAAAAAAAAAAAAATGAAAGCTGATTGGTTTCTATGCACACCAGATTTTGCACTCTCCAGTTTTAGTAACTCAACCTATTTGTATCACCCTTCAAGCTGTGGTGCTTTTTCCCTTTTAAAGGGGTTGTAAAGGTAAAAAAAAAATTCCCTAAATCCACCTCATCCTTCGATTTTGCTTTTAAATGTCTTTATTTCTTCTGAGAAATCCTCACTTCCTGTTCTTCTGTCTGTTACTACACACCACACAGTAATGGGAGTCTTTCTCCCTGGTGTGGCCTCTTGAGGGGGTAGGGGGCGAGCAGGAGGGTCAGGACGCTCTCTACTTTGCAGATAGAGAAAGGAGCTGTGTGTTAGTGGGCATCCCGATAATCCTGCTCGCCCCCTCCCCCTCAAGAGGCTTTCTCCACACCAGGGAGAAAGCCTTGCATTACTGTGTGTAGTTACAGACAGAAGAACAGGAAGTGAGGATTTCTCAGAAGAAATGAGGACATTTAAAAGTAAAATAGAAGGATGAGGTAAGTGAAGGAGGACTGCACTAAGGTAAAGGAAGCTATTTAGGGAAAACAAATTACCTTTACAACCCCTTTAATGCTTTATACATGTGTTTTAGGATCAACCTTTTTCCACTTTATCAGTGCTAAATCTGAGCATTGAATTCACTCATTACTATTACCTGTTTATTTGTTTAATCATTAGGGTCTTTCGGAATTTCTCATATAAATTCATATGTTACTAGAATCTTTTCTTTTTTTTTGTTTAAAGATATATTAAATAGTGTGACAATTGATTAGCACTCTTTGCACATGTGGTTCTAGTTTTACATCCATTAGGAAAGCCACGCCTTTCCTTTCTTTAAAATCTGTTTTTGATTTTATAATTTTGTAAGTTCTTCCGTTTCTTGTATCCAGGTATAGGATAATCTATATGTTTCTGAAATTCCCATTATGTAAATATTCAGTCTGTCAATATCTTTACAAAAAAATCAGCTTTTCTCACTTCCATAATTACTCTCATTTTCCGTATTGCTGTTTTTGGTAATCTCTTTCTTTTTCCTTGATGATTTTGCTTGATAATGACCTGGTGTCATTACTTCAGTCATTTTTTTCATCTTTCCATCTATTAAAGGGGTTGTAAAGGTTTGTTTTTTATTTTCTAAATATGCTTCTTTAAGATAGTGCATTGTTGGTTCACTTACCTTTTCCTTCGATTTCCCTTCTAAATGTTTTTTTCTTTGTCTCAATTTCTCACTTCCTGTTCCTCCTCAGTAATCTTGCCCCCATCACCTGAGCCGTTCTGGCTGGGGGTTAATCAGCGAGCTCACCCCCTTCCTTGGGACTACATCCCCACTGTCTTCACAGCATCTCCCCGCAGCGATTTAGTTCCAAGGGAGGGGACGAGCACACCAACTAACCCCCAGCCATAACGGCTTGGATGATGGGGGCAGAAGCTCCCATCAAAATGGATGCTACCCCTTCGTAAATTACTGGAGCTACGCTGCATTCACGAAGCATTTGCTCCGTAATTTGCGGCGGCGTATCGTAAAAGGGGCCGGCGTAAGCGCGCGTAATTTAAATGATCCCGTAGGGGGCGTGGATCATTTAAATTAGTACGTAATGCGCGTGCTCTGTTGGGAAAATTTCACGACGTGCATTGCGGTAAATGACGTCGCAAGGACGTCATTGGCTTTGACGTGAACGTAAATGGCGTCCAGCGCCATTCACGAACGATTTACGCAAACAACGCAAAATTTGAAAATCGCGACGCGGGAACGACATCCATACTTACCATTGGCTGCGCCTCCTATCAGCAGGAGCAGCCTTACGGCGAAAAAGACGTACGCAAACGACGTAAAAAATGAGCGCCGGCCGCATGTACGTTTGTGAATCGGCATAAGTATGCAATTTGCATACTCTACGCTGACAACTACGGGTGCGCCACCTAGCGGCCAGCGGCAGATTGCAACCTAAGATACGACGGCATAAGAGACTTATGCCAGTCGTCTCTTAGGCTACAGTCGGCGTATCTAGCTTTCTGAATACAGAAAGTAGATACGCCGGCGCTACGTGGCAATTACGCTGCGTATCTATGGATACGCAGGCGTAATTGCTTTCTGAATCTACCCCAATGCTTAAAGATACAGAGACGGATGCGGGCTTGTTTTAAAGTTCTTACTGGGCATATATTTACTCCAACCTATTGCCAACATTTGGTTGTATATTTGTGACAACATGTCTGTGTACTTTATGCTGTGCTACAAGTATACAACTGGCATCCCTGTTTGTATTGAAAGCAGAATCAATCCTACAATCCCAGCACTGAGACCAAGCTGTCATCTACAGCACCAGGACTCTATTTACAATCAAGAGCTGGTAGGATGTGCTTCCAAACATGTGATAGTCATTCAAAGTGATCACATAACCGGGAAGCCCAGGAAATGCCTCTGGCATTAGGAACACCTCAATTTTTTTTTTAGAGGACTCTTTAGGTTAAAGTGTATCTATAACCCTAAGGTAGGAAACTTCTGTTTTTTTTTTATTTTTTTTTTATTTTTCTATATCCCATTTCATCTACTGACCCAAATAGAGGGTCCAAAAGTGAGGAGAAAATCCCTTTAAGATAGCTGTGACCATGACCATATTTGTCAATTATGTAATCTGGAAACCCCCATGCCTTAATATAAGTCAACAGGTGGGCTAGGAAGTCATTCTTCTTATGGTAATTGTGATAATATTAATAATAATAATAATAATAATTTGATGCTTATGTTAATTTATGCTATCAATGATGATATACAGTCACGTTTTCTGTATTTACATGATCTGGTTAAATAGAATGAGCCTTCAAACAATAAGATTTTCAACAGTCAAACAGGCAACTCAGAGTCAATAGTCAAACAGGTATCACAGATATAGATCACTGAAAGTGGTCTGAGTGGCTCTAGAATAGTGTGCACCTCATCCCGATTGTTAAATATAATGAAGGAGGAAGATTGGGATTATAGTGGTGCTTGAAAAACAATTGGTACATAACAAATAGATAAAATAGTTTCTGTATTAATACAGAGAAATTAACTGAAGGTTCAGTTGAAATGGCTGTAGAGCATATACAAATTGCATATAGTGGGTCGCTAGTATCCCAATAGAAAAAAAAGTGATCACAAATGGATGTTGTGTCCCAACATGTTTCGCCAGTGATGGCTTCCTCAGAGGATTATTTGGGACCACCAACAATAGCCCAGCTCCAGCACAAAATACAAAACAAAATGTCAGTTGATTTTAAAACATACAAATAATAAAAGTACAAATCAAGAAAACATTTGTCAAGGCTTCAAAGCAACACAATACCCACCTCCGCCAGTCCCGAACCAGGAATTGGACAGATTGGGGGCCCCCCAGGAAAACCCCAGCCAGGGATCATGCAAAGGAGGCCATGCACAGCCACAGGAGGTAAGTAAAGACCCAGCTATAGTATATGAGGCCAAGCAGGAAATTAATAATATACATGAATATTGGACAAGACCCAAAGTTCAATATAAGAGAAACCAGCAAGGGTTTAAGAATACTTACTATGTTGGGACACAACATCCATTTGTTATCACCCTTTTTTCTATTGGGATACCAGCGACCTACTGTATGCAGTTTGTATACGCTCTACAACCATTTTAACTGAACCCTCAGTTCATTTCTCTGTGTTACTAAAGAAACTATTTTATAAACGATTTTATGTACCAATTATTTTTCAAGCACCGCTATAATCCAAATCTTCCTCCTTCGTTATCAGGTATAGTTGCTTCTAAAAACCCATGAGAGTCAGAACCAAAGCATAAAGTAGAGCCAAAGCTAAGAGTCACAGCAAGATTAGGGCAAGGGGAGTTTTTTGTAAGGTCAGGACGAGCAGGATCAATGACTAGGTCAATCTAGCTAGTAGCTAGTTGAATGCTACAGTGGGCAACTGATGTGTAATCTATGGTGCTCTTGAGTGGATATTCATCAGGAATAACATTGATGATCATGTTCGTTAAAATGGCTGAACAATCTATTATGCCTTGTTACTTGCAAGGCTCACCGGAGGGGATATATAGACTGAATATTCACACACCAGAACACAGAAGGGAAATCTGGAGGGGGTGCAGGGAAAGGAGAAAAAACATCAACAATAGGGCAAGTGTACAAGACGATCCAGAAAATATAACATATTTGTTAAATTTGCAACAATGTTGACATATACAGTATGTAACACTTAATGTTCAAGGCTACATTCAAACTTGTATCTCAAACAATGGAAATTTTATAAGTAAAAAAATCCATACTTTCTACAGATGTTTATTTTTTTTCCTGACTTTAAAAGAAAACCTAATTGCCATGCATTTTTAATGAGAAGTCTATTATTTTCTGGATTGCTGGCAGTCCTTGTCAGCTGGTTCTTGTGTTTCAAACTGTAATAAGTCAAAAACCCACAGAAAAAAAAAAACGATGCACAGTTTTAGCCAGTCAACATCATTTAAAATTAGTATATTTTAGCAAAAAATAAAGTGGCAAGTTAGTCTGCAGCCAGTCTGAGCTTGAAAGGACATCTTGCTTGCAAGACTTTATACAGTATGACAAATTGAGTATATTTATCAAGATCCCGTCTTGCAATGCATCACAAAGTAATGCCGTGAGCAGCATTTTACAAATGTTGTGACCCTTCCAGGCAAGCATTTCAACTGCTGCAGTGTAACAAATGTGTCATATTAAAGTATCACTGCGTATTATGCCTACTTGTTTCATTTTTTTTTTTAATAGGTCCAAGTAGTACCAAAACATGTTTTTTCTAAACTCTTTTTATTCCTTTCTTTTGTAAAGTTCAGCTTCACATAAACACAGGCTTTTATTTTGAGATTATGTTAGATTGTTGTGATTGTATTCAAATATTCAATATACAGTATGTGCTTTATTTCAAAGGGAAAGGAATGACATACAAAGTAATATATATATATATATATATATATATATATATATATATATATATATATATATATATATATATATATATAACACATCTGGCAAACAACAGGTCCCAGAGTAACCACTTGTCAATCATCTTTGGAAATAATTGTACAGATCACTAATTGATGACGCCCAGTGTGAATCCACACCAAACTGACTCACCAGAAAAAATGGCTGATCAATTTATAGATCATCAAATGCGCTCCACAATAGATGAAAAGTGGTTAATACACATGCTCCTAGTGCTTAATCTGATCTCCTTCATAAGATTCCACTCAGGCTCATGCTGACAGCATATGGAGAAATAAAGGAAGCAGGATTTCCATAGCGTAACACTGTTTAAAATTAAACTTTTATTAAAATCATAAAAAAGATCCACTCACATGTAATAAGTGTCCGCCCGACACTAGGGAGAAAACTCTTGTATAATGTTTAGCATGTCACCTCCAGCCATATCCCTCAGACTGTGAGTGTGATCAAAGTCCTTGCCCCATCCTGCGCGTTTCATCTATTCATGTCGTCAGGGAGCGGAAGGACGTCTGACATTGCTGCGCCATATTTATAATGGGAATAACCCATCGCAAACAGTTAATAACTTTTAAAACACTCTGCATAAATAAAACCTTATCCGCATGATAACCATTAACTTTGATCTACTGCACACCCTTATTATATCATACAAATGAAAGTTATTTGTCCTCTACATCATATCCGCAGGTTCATGTCTTAACTTACTCATGCCGCAATTTAAAGATAAACAGTGCATGTATCCTAAAGACCCACTCTAGACCAATTATACTTAACAAACAATGTGCACCCTAAAGACCTACTCCAGACCACCTATCCATAGAACACTGAATACAATTGTATCTACAGTATATCCAGGCTTCATCAAATACAGCTAAAAAATTGTCAAAAAACTATTTAGATCGATGTCTGTGTTCCACCCATATGGGTGTAGAGAGGATGTAGAGAGGGTGTCATATACCCACTGGGCTTTCTTCCTGGACACTTCTCCAGTTTAATCCATGTCTCTCCAGTGTCCCCTAACCTTATCGATTCCATAGACTATCAAAATTAGCCTATGAGGTTAAGGAGCGAACATATCTGGACATACCATACAATACATTAGTCACATCAACACAATTAGCCAGATTCAGAAAGACTGGCTTAACTTTGTGCAGGCGTAGCGTATCGCATTTACGTTATGCCGCTGTAAGTCAGAGGCGCAAGTGCTGTATTCACAAAGCACTTGGGTCCTAAGGCGGCGTAGCGTAAATGGGCCGGCGTAAGCCCGCCTAATTCAAATTGTGTTGAGGTGGGCGTGTTTTATGTAAATAAACCATGACCCCACGTAAATGACGTTTTGAACGAACAGCGCATGCGCCGTCCGTGGACGTATCCCAGTGCGCATGCTCAAAATTACGCCGCAAGGACTTATTGGTTTCGACGTGAACGTAAATTACATCCAGCCCCATTCACGGACGACTTACGCAAATGACGTAAAAATTTCAAAATTTGACGCAGGAACGACGTCCATACTTTACATGGAATCAGCGTTCACGCCCCTAGCGGCCGGCCTAAATAGAAAGCTAAGATACGACGGCGCAAGCCGTCGTATCTTAGCTAGATTTAAGTGTATCTCATTTTGAGAATACACTTAAAGATACGACGGCTTAGATTCAGAGTTACGGCGGCGTATCTACTGATACACCGGCGTAAAGCTCTCTGAATCTGGCCAAATGGAATTAGCTGAACCCAGTTGAGGGTTTGACACATTTTAAGGTGGACTATCCAGAGGGCTTCTCTGCCCCGTAGTAGTGGTATCAGACTCCAACCAGGCATCCCACACCTTGTTAAATTGTTGTGGGCAATCCCTGTTCAGATAGGTTTCCTTGTACAAGGGATAACTAAATTGACAATTTTCCTAAAATATTTACTATATACATATAATGTACTATATAGTTGGTAGAAATTGATTAGAGTGAGGAATAGGTAGCACTTGAATAAGTAGAACATTGATAGAGACAAGGCAGGTTTATCTTGCAATATAAATTTAAACTGTTCAAGCATGAATTTTTAATTTTGTATACAGGTAAAACAGAAAATCTCTTTACAGTAGACTATTTTAAAAAGAACAATCTTTTGCTAGCTGGTTTCTTTATGATGCTTAGCAGGTGCACCATTAAACAAAACAGACATTAAAACAAATGTTTATGAAAATTAGAAAAATCATGCAGTTAAGCTTCTGCAATTTTCCATGGGGTAATTTCCAGAGCTTCTTGTAGAATAATGCACTTTGCCTACCTTCAGATACCTTATGAAAGGGAATTGTTGGGTGTTCTTATTTCCGAAATTGATAAAAGATTATACTGTACTAGCAGGTCATCGTCCACTGAGTACTATAAGGATTTTTTTTATAACACTGAACAAAAAGTGTTCCTTTTGTCCCTTTTGTCTTTGCTCTGTTTTTTCTCAACTTTAAAATAATCTCTTGAGTACCATGAATATAGGCTTTAAACATTCACAATACACACTTAACACTAATCCATAAGATTAAAGTGTTCATAGCTGGGAAAGGTTACTATGGCAACACACACTCTAGAATAGTGTGTCCTAATGTTGCTTAGGGTTGTACTTTGTGCTTCAAATAAACCCAAATATATATTTATTCTGGCCATTCTGACAGTTTCCTGTGGTTAAATATTTGATTCTTTAACTTTGTGAACTTTATTTATAAGTTATACTATATTGTACGTGTTACATCACAACCCTCAATCTACTCTTTGTGGTGCTAATAATGATAAAATGTAAAATAAAGAAAAAAAAAACGGAATGGAAATGGAAAAATAAAAAAAGGTTGTTTGTCCAAGTCTTTTGCAAGTGGCCACAAATATGAATGGGCAGTCAATCGTGTGTGACAATTGGCCACCCAAGGTATGTCTATTGGCTAGTGTTTTATATTGGACCAGTGTTTACCCTTCTTGTTCAATAAGACCCCTTTCACACTGGGGCCACAGGCGTGTTAGCGCTAAAGAATCGCTCGTTTTAGCGGCGCTTTACCGCTGTTTAAACTGCACTTTTTGGCCGCTAGCGGGCTGTCTTTAACCCCAAAGAAAGGGGTTTAAAACTCCAGAGTTGCAATGCTTCCGAAGCAATTTTCAGGCTTCCACTGCCCGTTGGGCAGAATGTTTTGGGAGCTCTAAATACAGGGAGCTCCCAAACTGCCCCAAAGATGCTACTTGCAGGACTTTTTGGAACATTCCACAAGCGCACCGCCCCAGTGTGAAAAGCCACACTTGAATGAATAGGAGGCGTTTTTTTAGGGGCTTAGCAGAGGCTAGTTCCAATGCTAAAGTGCCTGAAAACTATGAAAGGGGTCTAAAACCGCATACACACAATCGGATATCTGATGGAATCTAATCCGATGGATTTTTTCGTCAGATTACAGATGAAGCTGACTTTCATTAGTCTTGCCTACACACCATCAGTCAAAAATCGGACCGTGCCAAAACGCGGTGACGTAAAACACTACGACGTGCTGAGAAAAATAAAGTTCAATGCTTCTGAGCATGCGTCGACTTTTTTCTACTACACAGACGATCGTTTTTTTCTATCGTTTTTTTACCCATAGAAAAAAATTAAAACATGTTCTATTTTTTTACACCAATGGAAAAAAGACATTTGGGGGCCATACACGATCGGTTTGTTCGATGAAAACAGTCAATGGACAAACTGATCATGTGTACAGGGCTTAAGAGACCTCTCGTACAGGTACCAAAGTGGAATAAAAAAACTCAACACCTTTCACCAAGATTATTCAAAAACCTTAGCATTTTTTTACAGCTTGACTCCATATTAAAGTGATACTAAAGTCTGTTTTTTTTTCTTTAAAAATAACAAACTTGTTATGCTTACCTGCTCTTTACACTGGTTTTGCACTGGTTTTGCACTGATCAACCCAGATCCTCCTCTTTTCGGGGTCCCTCATTAGCGCTCCTGTAAATTCCCTCCTGCTGAGTGCCCCCACAGCAAGCAATATCCAATATCATCAATACCTTAATCTATTAGTCTAGTGCAAGCACACCTACACATCGACTTTCCTGTCTCTTAGAGGGTTCCTGCATACATTTAGCTTGATAATCTTAGGATGCCGGCCCTACCTTCTTCTCTGCTTTCCACGACAGTGTTCAGCTCCCCTTTCTCGCCTTGGTTGCCTATTTTCTTGTCTTCTATATGCAACATCAATGATAAACTGCTGCATGTATATAGTGGGATGAATTTGAAGTCAGCTAACAGTAAGGTAAAGAATTATATCAGATGGAAGTGTTCAGATTGGTTGTGGATAGGATATTAAGGCCGTAAAGAAGGTGTAGGTCACTTTAGATTTAGGCTTTTTGGATGTGTCAGACAAAGTTCCCAGTGATTATGAAATTTTGGGAGTTGTAGGTGAGCTTTGGCATACATAAATTCCATCAGGCAATTGTTGTTGAGGAGTGTGATCACTTACAAAATAGATGGGGGGAGTGGGGATGTCCACTTTCTAGCAATGAATGAATGAATGAATGAATGAATGAATGAATGAATGAATGAATCAATGAATGAAAAACTTATAAAGCGCGGCGCATGGGAACTGAATCGCTTCTGGGTGCTAGTTGTTCATGTCTCATGACATCAAAAGAGCAGAGTTTTGATCTGTCTTCTGAAAGTCAGGTGGTTTTCCTCCAACCGAATGCTGGTTGGTAAAGTGTTCCATAGTCTAGGACCCTGAAAAGCAAACCTTCTAGGACCCTGAAAAGCAAACCTTCTAGGACCCTGAAAAGCAAAAGGGACACAATAGTGTCAGGGCTGGGCTCAGCCCTTCCTTCTCTATGTTGTCAGCTCAGCTGTCAGCTAATTGCCAGCTCCCATCTCTCCACAGTGATCCACCTGTTGATGATTCTGCTCGTCAGCTCTGCCTACTTAAAGCCTTCCAGTTCATTTACTCTCTGCCTTTCGCCTGTGTTAACATCACAAGAGACTTTCTCCTGCATTCCTGCTGAAGACCTGCTTGACTGACGTTCCCTCTGGCTACAGATCCTGCTTGCTGTACTACTACCTTTATCGCTGGCTCTTGGACATTGGCTTGGCCGACTACCTAATCTGGTTACTGAACTCTGGCTATGTTTTGAATATGTTTACTCGGTTTACCTTTTTATTTTTATTATTAAATAACTGTGATTTAACTGTACTTCTGTCTCGGTCTGATTCATGGTTTCTGACAAATAGCTAGGCGGGCAGCTATAAAAACATGGGAAATTATTGTGTGTGATTTCTGGGGCCACAAATGGTTCTTTTGGGTCTGGATATTGACCAGACCCAAAATAACCATTTGTGGGGATAAGGAGAAAGAGGTTGAGATGATAGAAAGGATGAGCTTAGTTAGATTGGACCAATAAAGAGTGAGTGTGGGGCAATTCCACCATATGTGCAGGGGAGATCAACAGCTTCCACAGTTTCTCCAGCATCAGTTGGTTGTAGAGGGGTAGATACGTGTTAATTTAGCATGTGTGAGGTACCAGTCATGGAATATTTTCTGGACAGGTTCCCAGTGAGAGAACTTTGACAATTTATTTGCTCTTAACACCACCATCATAAACCAATCATGCTATCTCTCCCCACACCCACCCATTTACCCTTTGGGTCTAATAGTTTGTTTGCAAAACCAGCACAGAGTTATATATCAGTACAAAACATCTTTCACAATTGGTAAATATGACCAGACAGCCGCCAGTGGTGACCAGCACTAGGGCATGGCAACCAATGCTGCCAGAGCAAATCTGGGATTTATTGGGTTCTTGGTTCATCCATCATCAGTTATTCATAATCATTGTCCTTCCTGTGCCTAAAAAAATATGCTTATTAAACAGTGGACTTTTACACTGTGCTTTATTCTTACCATCCTGATTTATGTTTTTTGTTGATCAGGGCATGGGTGATGTACAAATTTTAGACGTAATCATTTTCAAAGTAATCATTAGTCTATTATATGTAATACACAATTTTCAAAACTACAGAATGCTAATGCAATTTCCTCCCCTCTAAATTTCTCTCAATATGAAAATTACAGTATGAGAAATATGCTGAGTAAATTGACCATTTTGCAGCTTTACAAATTAGCAGTTTAAAAAAAAAAAAAATTGCTGTTAGTGTTGGTTTGCTAACTTGAGTTCATATTGGTTCAGTTTATAACATTACAGAACTGTTGACTCAGTAAACTTGTGTTTGCTCAGGCTGGTGCTGTGAAATTAATATGTTTTAAAGCATTAGTCCACCCAAAACAGATATTTTAGTAGCTGATGAAGTAACCTACTCTCTTGTTTCTTATATTTAAGGACAACTCCAAAGGTGAGATTTCCCTTTACCTTAACATCCTTGATCCATCCCATTTCTATCTGCAGCTATAATCTAGAGCAGTGGTTCCCAACAGTAAATATTGAGAGCCATATTCATGTAGACTTACGACGGGCGTATCAGTATATATGCCGTCGTAAGTCCGAATTCCCGCCGTCGTATATTTAAGCGTATTCTCAAACTGAGAAACGCTTAAATATTGCTAAGATACGACCGGCGTAAGTCTCCTACCCCGTCATATCTTAACTGCATATTTAAGCTGGCTGCTAGGGGCGTGTACGCTGATTTACGCCTAGAATATGTAAATCAGCTAGATATGCCTATTCACGAAACGTACGCCCAGCCATTGCAGTAAAGATACGCTGTTTACGTAAGGCGTTTTCAGGCGTAAATATAAACCACAAAAAAGATGTCGCAGCCAATGTTAAGTATGGACGTTGGAACCGCGTCAAATTTTTCACATTTTACGTCGTTTGCGTAAGTCGTCCGTGAATGGGGCTGGGCGTAAGTTACGTTCACGTCGAAACCACGTCGAGTCTTTGCGGCGTAATTTGGAGCATGCGCACTGGGATACGTCCACGGACGGCGCATGCGCCGTTCGTTAGAAACGTCAAATACGTGGGGTCAATAGTATTTTGCATAGAACATGCCCCCAACCAGCCTATTTTGAATTAGGCGGGCTTACACTGGCCCAGTTACACTACGCCGCCATAAGTTAGAGCGCAACTTCTTTGTGAATACAGGACCTGCTGCTCTAACTTACGGCGGCATAGTGTATCTGAGATAGGCTACGCCCGCCAAAATCTATGTGAATCTAGCCCATATACCGTATTTATTGGCGTATAACACGCACCTACATTTTAAGAGGGAAGTTTCAGGAAAAAAATAACATTTTTAACTAAACAACTTTGAATTTAAATAAGGGTCAGTGTCCATCTGCAGCCTGATGAATGCCCATCTGCAGCACATCTCACAAATGCATCCTGATCAATGTGGCCTGATCAATGCCCATCTCATCATGCATCCTTATCAATGTCCATCTCATCATGCAGCCTTATCAATGCCCATCTCATCATGCAGCCTTATCAATGCCCATCTCATCATGCATCCTTATCAATGCCCATCTCATCATGCAGCCTTATCAATGCCCATCTCATCATGCAGCCTTATCAATGCCCATCTCATCATGCAGCCTTATCAATGTCCATCTCATCATGCAGCCTTATCAATGCCCATCTCATCATGCAGCCGTATCAATGCCCATCTCATCATGCATCCTTATCAATGCCCATCTCATCATGCAGCCCGATCAATGCCCATCTCATCATGCAGACTTATCAATGCCCATCTCATAATGCATCCTTATCAATGCCCATCTCATCATGCATCCTTATCAATGCCCATCTCATCATGCAGCCTTATCAATGCCCATCTCATCATGCAGCCTTATCAATGTCCATCTCATCATGCAGTCTTATCGATGCCCATATCATCATGCAGCCTTATCAATGCCCCTTTTTAGCCTCAATGCAACCTCACCATCAATGCAGCCTGGACAGAGCATGAAATCACAGAGCTGTCATCTCCTGTTCGGCTCTCACTCGGCACTGGCAGTCACACAGACACACACAGTCCCGCCTCCAACATCGGCATTGGATCAGCACCTGTGATAGACAGAACACTGGTCCAATGCCAGTGGCGGAGGTGGGACTTTGTTTGTGACGTGAGAGCCGAACAGGAGATGGCGGCTTGTGAATTCCGTCTGTTTGGCTCTCACTCGGCAGTCACACACACACAGTCCCGCCTCCGCCTTCAGCATTGGACCAGCTCCTGTGATACACAGAACACTGGTCCAATGCCAGTGGCAGAGGCAGGACTGTGTGTGTGACATGAGAGCCGAACAGGAGATGACGGCTTATTAATTCTTGCTGTGTTCGTCCCCCTTTTTACCTTCCAAGGTACACTATCTGCGTATAACACGCAACTGCAATTTTCCCCCTATTTTCAGGGGGAAAAAGTGTGTGTTATGCGCTGATAAATACAGTATATATATATATATATATATATATATATATATATATATATATATATACACAGTAGAACCTCAGATTGTGAGTAACGTGGTTAACAAGTGTTAAACTGATGATTTAAAAAAAAAGAAAAACTCTTTTCGTGTCTTCATGCTTTGCAGGCGGATCATGGCTAGAGGGAAGAGTGCTGTTTATAGCTTACAGAAAACATCATATTACCCTGCCTCAGTACCCCTCTCAAGAGCCCGCAGTCTTGATGTAAGAAGTGAATTGGTTCTTAGGTGGAGTTATGCAATTATTAAAAATAATTTGATGGGTAGATATCAGTCTGAAGGAGGGGTCATTCCTATGCAGCCTGTATTTGCATACAGACTACCCTAGGTGGTGCCAACATGTGATGCTGAGTTAAGTAAAATAAATCAAATGATTCCAATGAATGAAAGGGGTGGGCCAGGGACACAAATTTCACCCAGTGGTTTTGTTATCTTTTAAAAGTAGCTATATATATATATATATATATATATATATATATGAGTGAGTTTTTTTTTCACTGACAAAACTTATACTGCAGTTAAATGGATGTGCAAAAAAAGATGAAAAGCTATTTTAAATAAATGAATACATGTTGATAAAGATGGCTACACCACCGTATTCCCACACGAGCTTTCATTGAATCTCAGTTCATGATCATCTCTGGAAGTAAGCCAGATTCAATTTTAATCTTTATGATTGTGATTTGATGAATAGGGAGACAGTGAATGAGAGAATGAGGTCATTGTGCATTGCGAGACCGTATCTCCAGGTTAATTTAACCCAAAACTATGTGCCTGTCATTTCTTTTTTGTCATTCTTCATGTGAATCTGAAAATAAATCATTTACCTGGTTTACAGAGGAGAACTTTGTATTGTAGTGTTACTTACAAAGGAGCTCAAAATTAGCTGTGTGTGTCAGTTTAATCAAGTTGACAAATGTCATTGTATTCTTAGGTGTATCTGTACCGTAAAGTCACAGGTCTAAACTTAGCAAACAGTATGCCTTTCAAGCATCTAACACAAAATGTGAAAACTGGCTAATTGAAAAAAATATAGTGCATTTGTACAAACAAGAAGCATGTATGAGATTTGGATAACCAACTGCTTTAAAGTGGACCTAAACTCAAAAAGTTAAGATTTGTAATGTTAGAGGAAAGTTAAGAAATTAATCGTAGCCTGAAAATGGACATGTTGTCTGCCGGGGCAAAATTCAGCTATTCTGGGCATTTGGGAGCGGTGGTTTTAGCCCTACAATATCGTGCACCCTCCAGGATCATGTCTAGGAAGAGAAAAGATCAAGGGCGGCCGGTTTTCTCATTAGATGACACCAGGGAGTTGCAGGACTCCATACTGTATTCCCACATCCAACCAGCCTGTGATGGATACAACTTTAAAAGATATGTTGGTTTCTTTGAGAAGCACTATCCACACAGATATTTTAACCCTAATGCTTTAAATATTATGAGCTCCAAACTTTCTTCACTAAAATTCTCAGAAATGACCTTCCAGATTTGCGCTTCAAGATTTGGCAATCAATCACATACATAGACTCCCAAAACCCAAGCACCTATCTGAGCATCTCCCTAGAGACACTGCCATGTACCTGATAGGAGACTGAATTGACGAGGTTGGCCTCTTTTATATCTCCTGTCCTGGCCCCACTAAGGATGAGACAGAGGAAGCCAAAGGACAGGAGGGACACGCATGCACATCTATGTGCCCAGCGTCTCACAGGGATTCCCTCACAGATGCCATTGTCTGCATTAATTTTTTCTCAACCAAAGACAAGTTAATGCCTTATCTACAAATCCAGATAGGATACCAGAAAGTACGCATGGTCTTACGTTCTTCGCTGTTCTATCGAAACACACCTTGCAGCACAGGAGCAATCTAGTCATGGTTACTAAACCACTCCACAACCACAACATTGTAAATTTGATGGAATTATCCTACCAAACTGCAAATAACTTGGGAAGGAAAGACCTTTTCCGTCACCACCATGGACCAAGGCCACCTGAGGATTTCCAGAGACAACGTTTACTATCCCTCGATGGGCAAGATGAAGATGAAGAGGCTGCTGTTGGTGCTGTGCAAAGCTCAGTGATGTTTGGCCCTGATGCCAGCTCTTCGGCTGAAGGCTCACCAGGTTGTCCTTCCTCAGCAGAGAAGTTTATTAAATCCCCAGTCTCTGGAACTGGTGTCTGGGCATAGAGGTTTACCATCTCCTGCCCATAGAACCCAGAAGATGGTATCGGTTCTGGGCAGAGGTTAGCAGCGCTCTGACCTGTTGTCAGCACTTCAGCTTTGGAGACGGCAATCTCTGGAGTTTCCACTGCTGATTTTTTGGCATGCTGCATACTGTGTTCTAGCAGTTTCTGGTGTGCCCCTTCCAGATGCTATTCCTTTCTTAGCAAATATTCCAGGTCCAGGCGATGGTGGAAAGTGATAAGCTGCGTCTGAAGGCAGGCAACATGGCAAGTGACAAGCTGCATCTGGTGGCTGGCAGCACAGCAAGTGACAAGCTGCATCTGGTGGCAGGCAGCACGGCAAGTGACAAGCTGCATCTGGTGGCAGGCAACATGGCATATGTCAATTCACATCTGGTGGCAGACAGTGATGGCAAGTGACAACCTGCATCTGGTGACAGGCAACATGGCAAGTGATCAGCTGCATCTGGTGGCAGACAGCACGGCAAATGACAAGATGCATCTGGTGGCAGGCGACAGGGAAAGTGACAAGCTTCATATGAAGTCAGGCGACGTGGCAAGGAAATTGCTGCATCTGTAGGCAGGTGAAGTGGCAAGTGACAAGCTGCATCATAATACAAACAATGTGCTTCAATCATCCTGACACCATATCAACCATGATGTCTTGATGATTGAATCGCTAACACCAGTCCTTGGCACAATTTTCCTCCACATGCCAAAAAGGTTGGGGACCGCTATATAAAATGAAAGGTCTTCTTTAATAATAAGTAGACATGTGCATCCGAATTTTAGGGATTTTCACATTTGTTTTAACAAACAATAACGAATGTGCAGAATCCAAAAGATCTGACATAAAAAATGCTTTATTTTTGTTTCGTTGTGACGATAGTTTGATATAGATAGAAGATTCAATATGACGGTGACAATAGCGATCTATCAAACCTGTGGTCGAATGTGGCTAACCTAACTCTATTAGTCTAAGATTATTTGACAGAGAAAAGATTTAACATAATAGAGACATGAAAATTCAACGAAGCAGGTAAAAACATACGTTCGCCACGAACGGACATTTATGGTCAAATGCTCCGCCCATAGGCTATAGAAGAATTTTAATGTTGGTCGACTAGTAATAATAATTAATAAATATAATTATTATTACTTGTCATTAGAATTCTACTACAGCTTATGGGCAGAGCATTCGACTGGAAATGTACAATTGCGGCGACGTACAGTTTAGCTGCTTCGACGAATCTTCTTAGAACATTCGACGGACACCATAAGCCTTCAATGACAGATTCGGCCTTAATTAATTTGGATTTTCGGACCAATGCATTTTTTAACAAAACAAAATAAATAAAAACGAATTTCGGGAGTAACTAAATAAATGTATTTTTCGGACGCAAACAAAATTCCGAAACAAAATATTTCAGTGTGCACATGTCTAATAATAAGAGCCACTGCAATAGGCAGATGTGTAAGCAAACCTCCTACACACAACAGTAGTTCTTTCATTTGCCGCCTTTATCTTCCAGAGCTTCTCCAAGAGCTAGAGATGCCAGACAGTCATCCTTAGGGCACTTTGACATATGCGGCTATTATTGCTGCCCTTCCTTAAAGCAATACACTGTGGGATAATTTTTTAGAGGGCATTTGACAGGCAATGAGAAGGGGATATATCTCTTCCTCCCTGCCTGTTTAACCCTCAAAATGTGGATCCACCACACCACAACCACATGCATCACCCACGATTACAGAGCAGTTGTGGCATGGCATCAATTAGTTGAATAGGTTGGGTTTGGCAGCAGTACTGCCCATTGAATTCAACATGCCATTTAATTTTTGTTGTGGCCATGAAGCAAAGCATTGCGGCTAGTACAGCCATTGCTGAGTGGCTAAAATATACTTCTATTTTTTGGGTGGGTGGGGGACAGTCACCTGCTTTACCACCCTCTAGCTGCCCATGTGAACAATATCTATATGTATTGTATCAACCTGGTCATTATTCACTATGGGCCAGAAGGTCACAGACCCCACCTACATGTTCTTATTCCAGAATATGTGCCTGCCACTTTATAACTATTCTACTGCTAGAGCACTGGAAGATGTCAGGAAAAAAATAGCTGCTTCTAAAAGTTGTTCTCGAATGTATACACTGGAAGAACACTGAATGCCTACTGCAGTGGCACCTTTTGTTAATAAAATAAGTCATCCTTTAAGTGTTCTATATGTATCCTGAAGTTATGTTAGGTAAGACAAAGAAAAAAAAGTGTTCATCGAAAAAAGCGCTGTCGGAATAAATGGCAGAGACAATGGATTTTCTCTCCGAGATGTCGATCATTACTTTAATTTTAGCTAGGCTTGTCAAATTTACTTCCCTTCAAGAGGAAATTACAAGCTCAGATATGCTCATCTTGCGATTGAGGCATTATGGCAATGAGCTAAGCTGGTAGTTCTCATTGTTGTTCCCTGATTTAATATTTTATTTCTGTACTTCTTCGTTGAGGATAGTGAAATCCTCAGTCATTAAAGCTCTCAAGATGTCGCTAAGTACTTTAATTTGACTAATACACCTGTCAACGGTTTTGCAGCTGTACTAACTTTCCAGTTGATGTTTACAATGCACGATTATGATGACAATCAAAGAAGGAGCAGGGAAGAAGGAAGGAGTTTTGTTATTTTTTCAAGAGTAACTAAACCTAAAATATATAGGGCTAGATTCAGGTAGCCGGGCGCATTGTTACGGCGGTGTAGCGTATCGTATTTACGCTACGCCGCCGTAAATCAGAGAGGCAAGTGCTGTATTCACAAAGCACTTGCCTCCTAAGTTACGGCGGTGTAGCGTAAATGGGGCCGGCGTAAGTGCGCCTAATTCAAATGAGTATGAGGGGGGCGTGTTTTATGTAAATGGGTGGTGACCCAACGTGATTGATGTTTTTTACGAACGGCGCATGCGCCGTCCGTGTACATATCCCAGTGTGCATTGCTCCAAAGTACGCCGCAATGACGTATTGGTTTCGACATGAACGTAAATTACGTCTAGCCCTATTCGCGAGCGACTTACGCAAACGACGTAAAAAATTCAAAATTTGATGCGGGAACGACGTCCATACTTAACATTGCGTACGCCTCATAGAAGCAGGAGCAACGTTACGCCGGAAAAGCCTTACGCAAACAACGTAAAAAAATTCCGCCGGGCGCACGTACGTTTGTGAATCAGCGTATCTAGGTCATTTGCATATTCTACGCCAAAAACAACGGAAGCGGTACCTAGCGGCCAGCGTAAATATGCACCCTAAGATACGACGGTGTAAGAGACTTACGCCAGTCGGATCTTAGGCTAATTTTGGCGGATCTAACATATATTGTCTGTATGTTTGGGGACTCTGCTGCAGAAAAAACTGGGGACCAATCACACACCTCCCTAATGGTATGGCATGATGGATAAGTATCTGCTTGCATTTCATAACATTAAGCACACCATTGATCCTGACCAAATCTGCAACTCCATTTGCAGAAATGCAGCCCCAAACTTGCAAGGAACCTCCACCACACTTCACTGATGCTTACAGACACCAATTAGTCTACCAGTCTCCAGCCCTTTGTGAACTAACTGCCTTTTTCTACAGACAAATATTTAAACCTCATTCATAAGTCCAGAGCACCTGCTGCCATTTTCTGCATCTCAGTTCCTATGTTTTTGTGCATAGTTGGGTCGTTTAGACTTGTTTCCAAGTCGGAGGTATGGCTTTTGGCCCCAATTCTTCCATGAAGATCACTTCTGGTCAGACTTGTCTAAACAGTAAATGGCTGTACCTGGATCCCACCAGTTCTGTTCTGATGGCACTGCTGGACATCTTCTGATGTTGAAGGGAAGTAAGCATGACATGTCTTTCATCTGCATTAAGTTTTCTTGGCTGACCACTGCGTCTACAGTCCTCAACATTGCTTGTTTCTTTGTGCTTCATAAAAAGAGCTTGAACAGCACATCTTGAAATCCCAGTCTGCTTTGAAATCTTTGCCCGGGAGAAACCTTTCTTGATGCAACATTACAACCTTGTGTCTTGCTGCTGCGCTTAGTCTTGTCATGGTGTATGACCTGTGACATGAAATTGCCTTCCACAACCTCACCTTAGTAGCAGAGTTTGGCTGTTCTTCACCCGGTTTTAAGCCTTCTACACAGCTGTCTCTGTTTCAGTTAATGACTCTGTTTTAACCTACATATGAAATGGATGATCATTGGCACCTGTTTAGTATAATTGGTTAATCAAACACCTGACCCTACTTTCTAACTTTTTGAAAGTATGTAGCCAAAGAATACTTTACTGCCATGCCCAAAGTTACATGGAAGAAGTATTTTTCAAAAAAGGAGAGCCGGTCCCTCCTTTTTACCCCTACATTCCTACAATGTTCTGTGGGGATTATGGGGTCAGTGGGAGGAAACACATTATGTGGCGGTGGACAAGGTATTTGAGCAACACCAAAATATCAAATAACAGCAGTTCTTAAGGCTCTTTTTTTTTTTTTTAAATATGGAACGCTTCACGAATTTGCGTGTCATCCTTGCGCAGGGGCCATGCTAATCTTCTTTGTATCGTTCCAATTTTTATATGTGCTGCCGAAGCGAGCACTCTTAAGGCCCCGTACACACGATAGAATCTATCCGCAGATAAATCCCATCGAATGGGTTTCAGCGGATAGATTCTATGGTGTGTACACTCCGGCGGATATTTATCCGCGGATATTTCCGAATTCCAGCAGATAAATATTTGTCGACATGCACAGCATATCTATCTGCTGGAATCGGATCCCACGGATGGATCCGCTCGTCTGTACAGACTCACCGGATCCATCCGTCCAAAGGGATTCCCGGCACGCGTCGTAATGATTTGACGCATGCGTGGAATTCCTTATATGACAGCATCGCGCCCATCGCCGCGTCATAATCGCGGCGACGGCGCGACACGTCATTGCCAGAGGATTTCGGCGCGGATTTCAATGCGATGGTGTGTACACGCCATCGCATAGAAATCTTCTGAAATCCTCTCGTGTGTATGGGGCCTAAGGCTCTTAATGCAAGCAAATATTTGCCTCAACACCTGCCAGATGGGTTTCTTTTTAGTTTTGTATTTTTCCGGGCACCTGCCATTCAGTCCTTTAGAACAGCATTAGGGGCACTTTAGGTTGAGAGCCCTGCACCATATTGTGATGGGTGGCTCTGGTTAAACACAATTGAAGATCATGCATAAAATTATCAAGGTATAATCTGCAAGGAGCTGATAATTGAGAACAATATGTAATCCGTTATTCTTTATGGATGTGACCTTTTTTGATGGCTTTAGCACAAATTTGTGAATATGGAGTTTTGTGAGATTGGCATTTCTGTACTGGGTCCTGGAGGAACATCACATATCATCTCACAGATGCCTTCTGTGAATCCGCACATAGTGTAAATGTTCCAGCAAATCACATCCTGTTATATCAGATCTTACTGCCATCTGCTTAAATTGTTTCCTTTTTTTGTGACAAATATGGTATTTTAGCAACTCATTAGAACTTAAAGTTTATTTAGTAAAATTGGGGCAACAGACGGGATTAAACACGCTCATCTTTCATGTCCCAACAGTCGACGTGAAACCGCTTTTTAGTGCAGTAGTTATAAAAGAGGGTGATTTTAATGTATTAGTTTTTGGTTATTGAAAGGCTAATTTGGAAAGCACAAATGTCAAGTTGCTGTGAGACAAATAGTTCCAAGAGAAGCAAATGACAGATTAACTTAAGTAGTAGAAAAAGGGAGCAATAATGTAAGATATTATTGTAGAGAAAGGATCAGGGAATTATATTATAGAAGGAAACACACAATTTACAGCAGAATAATATCAACTTGCTTTGATTAATGCATAATATGATATTAATCATAAAGCCGGACTCTAAGCGGATATAAAAGATTCAAATTAATGCATTCATTAATATGTCATTAAAGTATAACTAAAGCCAAAACGTTTTTTCTGTTTAATTTTAGATAGTATAGGGAAGGGTTAAAAACACTGTCAGATTTTTTTTTTGCCATCTGTGTCACTGATGACATCACTGCCCCAATGGCCATGGCCATAATTGTTTCAATAAGATTGTGACCCGTTACCTATTGTACACCAATCCCACCTATGCGCCACAGAAAAATAGATAAAAGTGGCTAAGAATAAAGAAATTATACTAAATATATTCCTAATCTTGATTGCTGCCGCTTTAAAAATATATAAAAAGTCTTAGTAAATTCACAACTGCCAATAAGGTAAATAGCGGTGCTATCTAAACCAAGCTATAAAGATATAGAAAAGCACAACATATATAATATGACAAATATAATATTTTTTTTTTTTTTTATAACAGCCAGTGTTAAATGTGAAAAATACTGGCACGTCCCTACCCTTTTCGTCATCATGACTAGGTCCAGGGATTGCAATCATTAAAATGAATAACACTGGGCGTTAATATTTTTTTTTAACATATTTTGTTACAGTATAAAGGCTGTGTTTTTTTTTATAACCTTATAGTTTGGTTTATATAGTGTCACTATTTACCTGATTGGAGGTGGTACATTTACTGAGACATGGCCATAATTGGTCAATGTTTTTGCCCAAATATGGACATCCCAGCCCCTTCTCTTATATTACTAATGACAGCATGGGGAGCGGTTTTTTATTTCAACTCATGTCATTCATCATGATTAACGTGGATCTGCATCACTAGACAATGTGATTCATGATGGACTAAGGCCTCGTACACACGATCGGTTAAACTGATGAGAATGGTCTGATGGACCGTTTTCATCAGTCAAAACCGATCGTGTGTGGGCCCCATGATTTATTTATCCATATGTTAAAAAAAAAGCAATCTTGTTTTAATTTTAACCGATGGATTCCTAACCAATGGGAAAAAAACGATTGTTAGTAAGCACAACCATCGGTTAAAAATCCACGTATGCTCAGGATCAAGTCGACGCATGCTTGGAAGCATTGAACTTCCTTTTTTTCAGCATGTCGTTGTGTTTTACGTCACCGCGTTCTGACACAATTGTTTTTTTTAACCGACGGTTGTAGGCGCGACGGACAATCAGTCAGCTTCATCGGTTAACCGATGAAAACGGTCCATCGGTCCGTTCTCATCGGATGGACCGATCGTGTTTACGCGGCATTACAGTACATTGTGAGACTTTTTTTTTAAATTGACTTGTTAAAAAAGTGTTAGCATGTTTATTGACTGTTTAGTTTTTTTGTTAATGAGTAGGGGTACTATGTTTACCTTCCTCATTCACGTGGGGGGGGGGATCTGGGGGCGACTTATTATTAAAGAGGGATTCCAGGTGTCATGGATCTGCCACCTAAGGGTTAAAATAGTGCAGATTGATTTCAGTGATTGGCAACAGGCTGCCTTATTTAAACACCTCAGAAGCAGTGTCTTTGCTGTCTGATCTGCAGCTCATACCTGTTCCCGTGACTTCCTGTTCCTGTGATCTAATCTGTTTCCTGTTTTTGACCTGGCTTGTTTAACTACGATTGATCTCTGTTTTCCTGACCCCAGCCTGCCTTGTAACAATGCTAATCTTTACACTGCTTCATATCCTGTTGCCAAACTTTGCCTGTATCCTGACCATTCTCTGCCGGTCGTCTATACCTACGTCTGATCATCTGATCTACATCTGTTACCAAACCCGGCTTGTCTGACTACGTATTCAGTGTCTCAAAAACCCTGCACCTACCTGCTGTTTCCTGCTTCCTGCTGCACCAGCTGAACTGACAAGACCAAAGACGAACCAGGCACCCATACACTGCCAGGCTCTTGTGGCCACTGTTGCAACACCGGTGGCCCTTGATTCGGGGTTGACGAGAAAGCCTTTCCACTGCACATCAGACACATCCAGCAGGTACGTAACACTAGGTTTAAATGAACCTTCTGTTTGCACTTGTGCGTTCCCATTCGTAACAAATGGATTTTCATACGAATTTGTTAGTTTTCGTACATTGGTATCAATTCGAACATCCGAAAAGCTGAAAGAACTAAAATACGAAAATTACGGAATTACGAATAAGCAAAATAACGAACAAGCAAAAATACGAACGTATGATTGGACAATCTTACTAAAATACGAAACACCGAAAAAGCAAAAGAACGAAAATTACATCTATAACGAACGATTTGCATTCCGTATTTTAAATCCTTAGGCCCCATACTCACGAGCAAACATGTCTGCTGAAACTGGCCCGCAGGCCAGTTTCAGCAGACATGTTTGGTCGTGTGTGGGCGCGAGCGGGCCGAATTCCAGCAAACATTTGCCCGCCGGGCCTTTTCCCAGCAGACAAATATTCCTGGACTTGTTTTAAAACAGTCCGCTGGAATTCAGCCCGCTCGGACATGTACGGTCGTCAGTACAGACCTACCGTACATGTCCAGGCGCCCGCCGTCCCTCGCATGCGTCGAATGACTTCGACGCATGCGTGGAAGCATTTTAAAGGCGGGCCGCCCACGTCGCCGCGTCATTGTCGCGGCGACACCGCGTCATCGACGCGGCGACACCGCGGACACGCCCCGCGTATTGTTTACGCGCGGACTTCTGTACGATGGTGTGTACAACCATCGTACAGAAGCCCTCTGGCAGACATGTATGGTGGAAACGGTCCGACGGACCGCTTTCACCATACATGTTTGTCCGTGTGTACCCGGCCTTAGTCTGTTCGTATTTTCATTCGTATGTTCGTATTTTCATTTGTGTGTTTTGTAAATTTGTTTCTTTGTCTGTTTGTAAATTTGTGTACTTGTATCGTTCTTTCGAATGGGCACTGTGGGCAGTGTAGTTAGTGAGTGATTACTTAAAGCGGTGGTTCACCCATAAAACGACTTCCCCCTATTACACTGCCCCCCCGCATTACAATACGATTATGCCTTTAATTTTTTTTTGGCTGCTGTACATACCTGGGTACAGCTATTCACCCGTGTCCTCCGGGTTGCGAGTCCCGCGGGAGTGGGCGTTCCTAACATGGCGGTGATTGACGTTTTGACTAAAAAACGAGCTCCCCCCGTCGCGTAAGCAGCGTCACGATTGGCGGAAGGAGCCGAACGGCGAGTCGGCGCTATACTGCGCCTGCGCATCGCAGTTCAGCTCCTTTCGCCAGTCGTGACGCGGCTTACGCGACGGGGGGAGCTATTTTTTTAGTCAAAACGTCAATCACCGCCATGTTAGGAACGCCCACTCCCGCGGGACTCGCAACCCGGAGGACACGGGTGAATAGCTGTACCCAGGTATGTACAGCAGCCAAAAAAAAATTAAAGGCATAATCGTATTGTAATGCGGGGGGGCAGTGTAATAGGGGGAAGTCGTTTTTATGGGTGAACCACCGCTTTAATATCTTAGCCAATCAGCTTATCTCTTTTATGCTGAGTCACATTGTACAGTGTAAAGCCTCATACACACGATCGGACTTCAAACAAAATTTTCCGTGGATTTTTGTCTGAAGGGAGTTGGCCAGACTTTTGAAACCGAAAAAGTTTGTCCGATAGAGCGTACACACGGTCGGATTTTTTGGAAAACGCTAATTTTATCGTTTGTTGGCAAAAAGTCTATCTTAATATGGATTAACCATGTGTTGCTATATATTTACGAAAGTACAAAATTACGAATCCATTAAACGAAAATTATTATCTAACAAAATTACAAATTTCGAATCAACAAAAATAAATTAGACAGAATTACGAATCATTCAGTATAAACGAAAATAAAACTGTTACGAAAATACGAACGGGTCCGAATAGGAAAACTTGAGTCTTATGAAATTACGAATCTTTACGAATCTACGGAACGAGACGAAACGGAACAAAAAAATACGATTTTTTTTGTTGTGCACATGTCTAGTTTGCACCTCCTGAAACCATGAGGCCAGGGCTGTGGGAAAGAGTCTCTTGCCTTTATCAACATAGAGACAACATTCTTTGTAAGGGGATGACTCCTGGGGTAGAGTAGTAGGTTGGGGCAACGATTACTAAGCACTACCAGTAATTTAATTTACATTTGTTCTGTTTACCATTATGCTATATACATATAATTATTGTGGTATCGCTCACCCTATATGTTTGTTGATCAGGAGCAGAGAGTAGAGAATAATATAAACAAAAGGTTTTGTTAGTTGGAAGTGAATGTATCCTTATGTTTGAAATATATCATACAAACAGCCTCATCTTCCTTCTGCTTTTTTTGGGAATTAAGCAGTCAACAGCATGGCACTTTAAATGTTCCCAGTTGTTTACTGTGATAAATAATTCATTTTTGTAATTCCTTACCGAGCATTGCTGTGTTTATGAGGCCACTTGCAGAGGAGTCAGCTTTGCTGTTAATGCTATTAATACAATAATTGTTTCTATAACACACTGTGATTCCATTGAATGTTGTGATTGCCTTGTCTTTGTGCTAAAGTATGATTGTCATTTATTCAGTAATGATCCACAGACCTAAAAAAAAAACAAAAAAAAAACAGGTAAGAAAAGATATAATTATAAATTTAGAGAGGAACTGTGCTGCAGATGGATCTTTTGTGAATAAGGGGAAACAAAGTGTGTGCGTGTGTGTGTGTGGAGGGGGGGGGGGGGGGGATAAACAAGCAGGATTGACAGCACATTGTAGAAGTATAAGAAAAATGTTTTTTTGCTGTTCTCCTACTGACTTTTTTGTGAAATTTCACTATGGTGGTTAAAATTTGCACTTAATCGATAAAATTCTTGCTTGAATGAACATAAAATGCTGAAAATGCTCAGATTTCTAGATCATATATTCATAGAATTAAAGTGAATGTCATTTTTTTCAGTTTTGGATAAAGTAAAGGATGGTCAAATACCTGTTAGTTCATTTTCTTTCTATGTCCCCCTCCTTTCTGTTTCCCCTTGGTAAAAAACTTTAGAGATGGACCCGGAAATGAGAGGAAATCTCTATATGACAATGGTTACCAGAACATATAGTACGGGCAGGGCTTTTTTTCAGCGGGAATGCGGGGGAACGCAGTTCTGGCACCTCCAGAACTGAATGTATAGAATGTGGTGTGTTGGAGGTTCTATTAATGCTGGCTGCTGGGAAATCTATTGTTGCTGGAGGAGATCTATTTTTTTGGCGAAGAAAGGGAGTCTATTGTTGCTAGGGAGTTCTTTATTTTACTTGTGAGGGGGTCTGTTGTTTCTGGGGCAGGTCTTATGTTGCTGGGAGGTTGGTCGTTGCTGGGAGGGTTGTGCTGTTGAGGGAGGGGTCTATTGATGCTGGCTACTGGGGAATCTATTGTTGCTGGGGAAGATCTATTGTTGCGGGTCTATTGTTCTGGGGGGTGGGTCTTTTGCTGCAGGGGGTCATTCATTGCTGGGATGGATCTACTGTTGAGGGAGGGGTCTAATGTTGCTGGCTGCTGAAGGGTCTATAGATGCTGGCTGTTGGTAGTCCATTGTTGCTGGGGTGGACCGTGGATCTATTGTCGCTGGGGTGTCCATCGTTGCTAGATCTATTTTACTGCATTACTACATTTCTTGTTATCATTAACGAAATCCCTACAAAATACTTAGCGCCACAAAATGATACTTGGCTCGATTTTCTCTAAAGGGGGTGGTACCGGGAGGTGGATAAGTGGTGGAACCGAGGAACGGTGCTCTGAGGTGGGTAGGTGGTGGAGTCAAGAAGGGAGGAGTTCCCATGCCTATTCTCTGTGAAAAAAAAGCCCTGAGTGAATCTCTGAATCTTCCATTGGGTAAACAGACAGAAATAAAAAAACATGGCAGGGGTTCCACAATCCTTCCCTTTGTGGTCACTTAATCCTTAAAACGGAGTTCCACCCACATGTTGCACTCCTTACCATGCAGCACTAATATGCAT
The DNA here is from genome assembly GCF_905171775.1 of Rana temporaria. Classification (NCBI taxonomy): domain Eukaryota; kingdom Metazoa; phylum Chordata; class Amphibia; order Anura; family Ranidae; genus Rana; species Rana temporaria. The sequence continues at coordinate 137,249,953 of NC_053499.1, forward strand.
TCTTAAAATGAATTGGCGATGTATTTATTTTCTTTCTGCTCACTTACCTGTTTTATGCCTATATCTAATTTCACTTCTTTCTTTAGGGGCCGCTGTGATGTACGTCATTCCTGGTTTTGCATTGGCTCCTGGGAGATCTTGGTAAGCTTGGCATGACACTGCTACTGTAACATTTAACATTGGCGTCTATAGAAATTCTTGGTCAGCTTGGCATGGCACAGCTCCAGTAACATTTAACATTGGCATCTATGGAAAGACTTGGTCAGTTTGGCATGGCACTGCTCCCGTAACATTGGCGTCTATGGAAAGACTTGGTCAGCTTGGCATGGCACTGCTCCCGTAACCTTGGCGTTTATGTAAAATATTGTTCAGCTTGGCATGGCTGTGTTTCTGTTATAAAAGTTTGCAAATAATCTTTCTTCAATAATTTAGGCCAAAATGTATTCTGCTACATTACATTGGTGACAATAACTCAAATCAGTGATTATTATTTAGTCTTTAGGAAAGTAATAGAGTCCACAAACTAAGGGTATATATCTGAAAATTGATCAATCCTGATGTCCCAATACTTTTGGTAATATAGGGTATGTATAATACCCAGACACCCCCTTTTACCAGCCATGGTCTGCCTGCATTACTTATAGAAAAACAGATAACAAATATTATTATTTTAAAAATATGTAGTTAGCATGTTGATGAGGGGGAAATGCAGAAGCATTTTAGATGTTTGATTAAATCCATAACAATGGTATAAAAACAGATTTGGTGCACTACGAGAAAGATGTTGTCTAATTACAGGTAATTGTATGGTTTAATCAAACTGACATTAAATAAGCACAGGATCCTTTCAACACATTGCCATTCAGTCTATGTTTAATTTTGTTTCTTCCCACTTGACTTTAAATATTTTGTATACGCATGGCTAAAAAAGTGACAGCACTGGCAGTTTTTGAATGGAAATCATTATTATGTAATCAGAGTTTGTAATTCATTCATTTATTTCATCTCTCCTGTCCAACTGATTTTTTATTTTGTGCACAAAGAAAGTTTTCTATTGTCAGCTAATGACAAGTGAAGATAGAAGGTATGACAAATTGCAAGTCATTCATTGTTGATTGAGAATATAGCATCATTTTTTATTCTTCTAGTAAATCATTATACTTGTGCTTTTTATTTGTATCTCCTAAACACACTCTTCCATTGTGACCATGCTGGGCAAGGCAACAGAGCCTCTTGCTATCCCACCCCCTGTCCCACTTATACTTTCCCTTGCTACTCTATCCTGCTACTGCTACTTGCCCTAAAACAAAAGCCCTGTACACACGATCGGATATCTGATGGAATCTAATCCGATGGATATCCGATGAAGCGGACTTTCATTGGTCTTGCCTACCCACTATCCGACTAAATGCCGACCGTGCCAAAACGCGGTGACGTAAAACGCTACGGCGAGCTGAAAAAAATGAAGTTCAATGCTTCCGAGCATGCGTCGACTTGAATCTGAGCATGCAGGGATTTTTCTCCGATGGAGTTCCACACAGACGATCTGATTTTTCTATCGTTTTTTTATTCTTAGGAAAATTTTTTGTTCTATTTTTTAACAATGTTTTTATCGGACAAACCGACCGTGTGTACACGGCTAAAGATGTCCTTTTTTTAGAGATTTATTTTGGTGGCATTTGATCACCTCTGCATTTTTTTTTTGTGCTATCAACAAAAAAAGACCGACAATTTAGAAAAAAAAACTATGGGGTAGATTCACAGACAAGATATAACGGCGTATCTCCAGATAGGCCATCATATCTCTAAATCCGGCCGGTCGTATCTATGCGCCTGCTACTCCAGGACGTGAGCGCGAGAGGAGCCGAGCCTGCCCGACTATACACGAGTGTACTGCGCTCGGTATATGCCGGGGCAGTATTCAAACTCGGCATGGGAAAGCGGGTATCGGCGTATATCGCGCACCCACACATTTTGCCCTGATATTCAGGGCAAAAAAGTGCGCGGTATACGCCGATATATACGGTATTTTAAAAGAAATCCAATGAAATCGAATTTTGTCATAAATTTAAGCCAACATTTATTCTGCTACATGTTTTTGGTTAAAAAAAATCTGTGTATGTGATTGGTTTGTGCAATCATAAACATATGTACGCAGATGATCATGTACAGATGTGCGCAGGTGATCACGGACATATGTGTGCAGATGATCATTGGGACATATGATTTTACTGTTACATATGTGGGGGACAAGTGTTTTTACTGTGTGGGGACATGTGTGGTGACGTGTGTTTTCGGGACACTATTTTGGGGACTTGTGTATTAACATTGTGTGTGGTCACTGGGCCGGTGATCAGTGTGTAAAAAGCAGTAAAAAACAGCTCATACTCACTGATCACCGGCTGGCTGCAGCGATCTGCTCTCCTCTCTTCACTGACAACTTCTGTGTGAGGAGAGGAGAGCCGATCGCCTAGCAACCGGCTCTCTATTTACATCACATAACGGCTGTGATTGGACACAGCCGTCATGTGATCAAGAGGGCTAATCACAGATCGGAGATGCACCGTGTCCAGGTAACACTAGTGCATCGGGGTAATTCTCAAGGAGAACGCGGTATATATAAAGCAAGGGGGTCTATAGAAATATGACAAGATTTGGAAAATTTGGTGGTATGCAAGAGGGATCAATATGTAAACTTTAGTAGTGCAGAAAAACACCTAAAAAGGATGGGAAGTGACCCAAGAGAAATTAGACCATGTGGTAGTGGAAGATGAGTGAATGAGAGAAATGGATGTGGATGTCAGGCCTCGTACACACGTCCGAGAAACTCGACAAGCAAAACACATCGTTTTGCTCGTTGAGTTCCTTGTGAAGCCGCCGAGGATCTCGGCCAGCCAAGTTTCCCCATTGACTAACGAGGAAATAGAGAACATGTTCTCTATTTGGCTCGACGAGTTCCTCGTCGGCTTCCTCGGACAAAAGTGTACACACCACCGGGTTTCTCGGCAGAATACGGCTCTGATCGAGTTTCTGTCTGAATTCTGCCGAGAAACTCGGTCGTTTGTACGGGGCCTGAGAGTGCAGCGATAGAGTGGGAATTTAGACCAATATAGAATACTAGGTAGGTCCCCCTGTAAGATGCCCCCCACCTAGGCAACATTCATAGTGTGCATATTCTACCTACTGCTTGTCAAAGGGTTGGAAGAACCTGGGGAGGGGAGGTTTATTCTGATAACACTGACAACTTCTGTGTGAGGAGAGCTGATCGCCTAGCAACCGGCTCTCTATTTACTGTACATCACATGTGATTGGACACAGTCGTCATGTGATCAGGAGGGCTAATCACAGATCAGAGATGCACCGTGTCCGGGTGACACTAGCGCATCGGATCGCGTATGTGCGATCCCTTCCTTCTGAGGGACATTTCTGAACGTCCACCCAGAAGGACAAAATACCCATGTGATGTAATGTGATCATTTACTGTAGCACCTAACTTCCATTTATTGAAAATTACACATTTAAGCCTTTTAGAACAGAGTTGCTTGCCTTTGAATAAAACAGAGCAAGATGTATTGTATGTCCAAAGCCCTCCACAGCTAATTCCATTAGAAAGACAGTACTAAATGTTGTCATATTGCAGTTAGCTCACCATAGTTACATGGAAAATGAATAAAATGAAAACTCAATTCCTTTTACACTTGCCTGGTCTCACAGTGTATTACTTACACACTCTCTTTCAGACAAAATTTTTTAAAATGAAGGGAAAATTGCATCAAATTAAATCGTTCTTCAAGTATACAGGATAGGAAATGATACAAGCTCAGAGCATGTTATTACAAGGTAGAGATAATTTAGAATCCTTTTTAGATATGATTTAAGTACAATCCTTGTTCTTCCATGGAGATGTTCCATCACGGAACACTACAGGAGAGAACTGCTTTCAGGTCTGACCTTTCCGTTTAAATTTGATACTTATTTTCATAAAGATGCTAACTAGTAAAGAATTTCCATGAACTGTAACAAAATAGTAATCAAAAAGATTTTACTTTGTATCCTTAGTTCACCTTGGTGATTATGTTTGTTCCGTGTTGGTAGATGAATACTGTTGCTCCCTCTTGCACACAGGAAGGGTAGTTCATACACATTCGCCCTATTGGTGAAGCTGCACCAGCTGTGACATAGCAGAGGTAAATCACGGAACTTCGTGGAAAGAAACTGGGCTTCTAATTGGTATATTTTGACACATTAACCACTTCAGCCCCGGACCATTTTGCTGGTCAAAGACTAGGCCACTTTTTGCGATTTGGCAAGGCGTCGCTTTAACTGACAATTGCGCAGTCGTGTGACGTGGCTCCCAAACAAAATTGACGTAATTTTTCTCCCCACAAATAGAGCTTTCTTTTGGTGGTATTTGATCACCTCTGTGGTTTTTATTTTTTGCGCTATATACAAAAATAGAGTGACAATTTAAAAAAAAATAGGATTTTTTTTACTTTGTGCTATAATAAATATCACCCAAAATATATATATATAAAAAAATGTTTTCCTCAGTTTAGGCCGATACGTATTCTTCTACATATTTTTGGTAAAAAAATCTGCAATAAGCATTTATTGATTGGTTTGCGCAAAAGTTATAGCAGCTACAAAATAGGGGGTAGTTCTATGGCATTTTTATTAATATTTATTTTATTACTAGTAATGGCGGTGATCAGCAATTTTTATTGTGACTGCGACTTTATGGTGGACACATCGGACACTGTTTACCCCTTTTTTGGGGACCATTGTAATTTTTACAGCGATCAGTGCTATAAAAATGCACTGATTACTGTAAAAATGACACTGGCAGTGAAGGGGTTAACCACTAGGTTGGTGCTGCAGGGGTTAAGCCAGTACTAGGGAGTGATTCTTACTGTTAGGGGGCGTGGCTACACATGACACATCACTGATGACCGTTCCCAATCACGGGGAACAGCCATCAGTGACAGTGTCACTAGGCAGAATAGGTGAATGTCTTGTTTACAAAGGCACTCCCCTGTTCTGCCTTTGCCGAACTGCAATCGCGGGCCGCCTGGGAACATCGAGTTCCCAGGACCCGCGAGCATGCTCACGAGGCGAGCACTCACGCACGCCCCCAACGGCGCACTTGGCAAATTTAAAGGGATGTACAGGTACGCCGATGTGTCTGCCCGTGTCGACGTACATCTGCATGCGGCGGTTAAAAGTAAATTTTAATTACTTTTTTTTTTTGCTAGAAAAGTACTTGGAACCCCCAAACATTATATATCTTTTTTTTTTAGAAGACACCCTAGAGAAAAAAATGGCAGTTGTTGCAATATTTTATGCCACACTGTGTTTGGCGCAGCGATCTTTCAAACATAATATTTTTGGAAAAAATACACTTTAATGGATTAAAAAATAACAGAATAGTAAATTTAGCCCATTTATATACCTAACATGTCATACTCTAAATATGCACACGGTCATGGAATGGCGACAAACTACGGTACTTAAAAATCTCCATAGGCGACACTTTAAAAATGTTTACGGTTACCTGTTTAGAGTTACTAAGGAGGTCTTGTGCTAGAATTATTGCTCTTACTCTAACAATCAATGGTATACTTCACATGTGTCGTTTGAAGACTGTTTACATATGTGGGTGTGACTTAAGTATGTGTTCGCTTGGAGGGATGGGGAGCGCTTGTAATAGAAATAAGCATGATGGATCTTCTTTATTGAGAGATTTGAGGTCAAAAAGACCCCAGATCTCTCATTTACCTTTAAAAAAAAAAAATCGTATTGATTTGTAATACAGTAGGGAAGCCCAACAAACACTGCCAACTCACTTTTTTTTCTTTTTCTAAAAATCACATTGAACAAATCTGATATAAGAAATGGAGTGGGCATCTCTCTTTTGACTCATTAAAGCCGAGGTTCACACAAAAAGCGAACCTCTGCTTTTCGGAACCCTTTCCCCCTCCGGTGTCACATTTGGTACCTTTCAGGGGGGAGTGGGGTGCAGATACCTGTATAATTTGATTGACAGCAGGGGGAGCCAATGGTTGTGCTGCTATCTATCTATCCTATGAAGAGCCGAAAAGCCCGGGGCAAAGCTTGAGCGTGTTTGCGGCGCAGGACTTTCCAGTGCTCAGGTAAGTAAAACGGGGGGGGGGGGGCAATCGTCAGATGTTTTTTCACCTTAATGCATCCTTTACAACCACTTTAAAGGAACACTAAAGGCAAAGTTTTTTTTTTAAATAACAAACATGTTATACTTACCTTCACTGTGCAGCTCGTTTTGTACAGAGTGTCCCCTAACCCTGTCTTCTGGGGTCCCTCAGCGTCTGTCTCGGCTCCTCCTCGCAAAAGCTTTCCACCTTCATGCGAGTGAGCTTGCATGGTGGAAAGCTTTTGCGAGCGCGCTCCCGTGATACAGCGGCAGGCCTAGCCGCCGACTGTATCACTCGGCCCCGCCCCCCGGCGCTCCACATCATCCACTGTGATTGACAGAGGCGCCAGCCAATGGCTGCGCTGCTATCAATCCGTCCAGCCTAGCCAATCAACAGACAGGCTGGGAACCGAAGAGGATCACGTATTAAGGTGAAAAAACATTTACCTTTACAACCCCTTTAAGCTGCCCATACAATAGTCAGTTTCTCTAATTCAACCAGGGGGTTGAATAACAATTGTTTACCTGATTATTCCATCCACACAAGGTGGATGGGGGAATCCTCCCCGCTCTTTGTATTATGGAAGGCAACAGGAAGACTTCTCTACTGTCAAAATACACAGATCAGCATCGACCAGCTATAGCCTGCAGCACTGATCAAGCGGCTAAAATCTGACAGGGCAGTTGAACAGAAGTCAATGGTAGATTGATTTCTATTCAACCACAGTGGCCATACATGTATTAAAATTCAGCTGATCCGTGCTGAACCGGGAACATTTTGATCCATGTATGGCTAGCTTTATTCCCTTGTATGTGTAAATGTAATATTTTACTATGGAGCTCTGTAAATAACACAATTTGGAGGAAGAGAAACATCATATGAGGAGAAGCTAGAAGCTCCACCTTCTGACTGGATATTCGACTTCATAATAATTATTTGCAATATTAACATATTTACCTCCCTTTTTTGTTAAATCCTGTCTTTAATTAAAAAAATATGTATAACAATAATGCAAAACCACTAAATAATATTTTTTTAATAAACTCAGTTATATCATTGCAACCAAACTGCATGTGCTGTCACTCTTATCACTTGTATTGCACTTTTAGTTATGTGTATTTCCCCCCTAACCTGAGCTCTCTTATGCAGCATTGAGTGGAAGATTGATCTTAGTAAACACAGCTCATTACTATGCACATACCATTTTCTACCTTTCCAGCCTTTGGCTACTGTAGTTTGTATTTCCCGTATTCTGAGACCTGTCTATTCCCATATAACAGCACAAGTCAAATCCATATGCATGGTCATTCTTTCTGACATGGGAACAAGCCTTTCTTGAGTATTCTTCTTGGCCTACGGCACCTTGTTTTGTGACCTGCTCGACCTGCCTCTCGTAGATTAATGACATATGATGGCAGAGGAGAGACTGCCTGACCTGTCTAGCTTGCCTTTTCTCCATCTGCATTAAAACCTGTGACCCATTTTGATCCCTGACCTTCTTTATTATTTAAGATACTGTTTTGACTTTTCCAAACTTTCTTGACAGGTCCAAGCTATTTGAAGCATCTTTCAAGTCCTTGGAGAATTGACCAGCCATGCTGCATCAAACTATTTTTTCCCTGATTTTTCAGCAAATAATCTCAAGAGTAATCTTAACCTTGCCAATGTACCTAAGGGTTGTAATGATTTTGTGGACCAAATGGCCCATATGGCTAGGATAGATTTGTTCATGGGCCATAATGCTTTTGTTGTAGTTATACATTATTGAATGTGTAATTATTATTATCATTGTTGAACTATTATTAATTTGGTACTGTAATACTGTATATACTCGAGTATAAGCCAACCCGAATATAAGACGAGGCACCTAATTTTACCACAAAAAAATGTGAAACCGTATTGACTCGAGTATAAGCCTAGGGTGAGAATGCAACAGCTACTGGAAGTGGAAAAGAGGGTCTAAAATGCCTATTTGCACCTTCACTGTGCCCAATTGCATGCCTCACTGTGTCTATTTGCAGCCTCACTGTGCCCATTTGCACACCTCACTGTGTCCATTGCATGCCTGACCTCATTGTGCCCATTGCAGCCTGACCTCACTGTGCCCATTGCAGCCTGACCTCGCTGTACCCATTGCAGCCTGACCTCACTGTGCGCATTGCAGCCTGACCTCACTGTGCCCATTGAAGCCTGACCTCACTATGCCCATTGCAGCCTGACCTCACTGTTCCCTTTGCAGCCTGACCTTGCTATGCCGATCTGTGTACCTGAGTCCATGACATGCATATTCAGACAGCGAGCGCGCAGTGTTAAAAAGTTGCGCCTTTTCCTTGTCCTGTTCCGTGATAGGCGGAACACTCAGTTTACCAGCAGACACTGTGTTCAGTGTTCTTCCTATCACGGACGTCCTCTCGTCTGTGACATGACAGAGCTCTGCCTTGTTTACATAAGCAGAGCTCTGTCCTGTGTATCTTCCCGACAATTGGAAGCTGCCAGTGGTCATCCATTGGCTGTCACTTGCTGATTGGCTTGTGATTTGTCTAATCACAGCACAGCCGGGTCACCGGAGGCACGCACCCCCTACCCAGAATACTGCCCCCAGAGGCCAATACAGCAGGACAGACAGAAATATGATATATTAAATGGACTGCCTCTTGGAGATATCTCATTGGACAGGAGGCTTGTGGGGTATGGTTACGAGTGGGTCTGAATGCTGTGTAAAAGTGCACACAGAAGAAAGATCGATCCCTTTTTAGCTCTTGGTTTGCTTGCCTGATGGCTCTCGTGCCTCATGGCTTTCTGTTACCATCTTGAGCCCAGCTGATGAGACAATATCTAGAGGACAGCCATGCAATAAGTTTATTTAAAGTTATTTTGTTATATGCTCTATAATATTTTACTTTGTGTTTTCATGTTAACATATTCCTATTTTCTTGGGAAATAAATAAGCCGTTGTTTTACTAAGCAGTGTGTTAGTTTTCATAGCTGACCTTATATCATTGTGCTTATCAACAGTAACTATCAGAGTTTTAATAGACTAGCTAACTATAGGAATAGACAAATGAATACATATATGGAATAAATAGAGGGGACCCTTTGCCACCTTCAGATATTACTTATTTTAACATGTATTTCATTAGTGTAGAGATGTTGAAACGGCATTATATGGGGATGACAGATGGTGTCAGAGGCCCCCACCCCCATTTATGTATGATTGTTCCAGCTTGTCGTAGATGGCGTCTTTCACCTAAAAGGTACACCCCAATGTCCTCAAAGAATGTCGCTTTTCCATAAGGTGAAGGAAAAGTGCTCAGTCCCTACATATAGAATTTGCCTCCCTATGCTAGGTCATTTATTTGTTGAGAGATAGTTAAAGCTCCCCAGTGTTCAGATCTTTGTATTTGAAGATTACACTGAATTTCATGGACACATTTCTATCTCAGCGTATTGCTGTGCTTGAAAGACACAGGGATGCGTTGTTTGTTAAAAAATCCTTCTCACTATATAACTACAGTACATATGGAATGACTATATTACTCGATGTGTCCTGCTTTTCTCCTCTGTTCAATAGACTGCAGTTTTTGCTTGACCTTGTGGGTTTTTTAATAAAAGCTGAGACTGGGTAGCTATGAACTTTCAAAGCACTCCTCAGATGTCTGTGTTCTTTGTCTTTAGACTCTGTGTGTGTTATTACCATCTCATCCAAAGCCAAAACTTTTTCTTTTTTAGTTTTGCATTTAATTTTTTTTTTTTTTAAACGAGTACAACATACAGACAAAATATACAAAAATAAAAACAAACATTGCATTACATGTGCAGGGCTCAATTCACAAAGCTACAGACTGGAATAAAAACTTTATTAAAAAAAGTGACAGTTATTTTCAGGGAAGTAGGATTTTTAAATTACAGTTACCGTATTTATCGGCGTATAACATGCACAGGCGTATAACACGCACCCTAACTTTTAAGCCCTGTACGCACGATCGGTCCATCCGATTAGAACGGTCTGATGGACCGTTTTCATTGGTTAACCGATGAAGCTGACTGATGGTCAGTCGTGCCTACACACCATTGGTTAAAAAAACGATCGTGTCAGAACGTGGTGACGTAAAACACAATGACGTGCTGAAAAAAACGAAGTTCAATGCTTCCAAGCATGCGTCGACTTGATTCTGAGCATGCGTAGATTTTTAACCGATGGTTGTGCCTACTAATGATCGGTTTTGACCTATCGGTTAGGAATCCATCGGTTAAATTTAAAACAAGTTGGCTTTTTTTTAACCAATGGAGTGTACGCGGCCTAAGAGGGAAGTTTCAGGAAAAAAACTTTCCACAGCCCCCTGCGTATAACACGCAGGCACAGTTTATCCTCTATTTTCAGGGTAAAACAGTGAGTGTTATACGCCAATAAATACAGTAAATGCTAAAAATAATCCTTATCCTTGTATTAAAGCTTTGTGAACTGAAGCCTATACTCAGAAACAGTGGGGTTGATTTACTAAAATTGAAGAGTGCAAAATCTAGTTCAGTTGGGCATAGTAGCCAATCAGCTTCTAACTTCAGCTTATTTGGTTAAAGGGTTACTAAACCCAGGTTTCTGCATTCACTACATCTGGTCTCCCATAGTACATACTGCTAAATACCTTTTCTCATCAGCAGTACGTAGCAGTCTTGTAATTTCTATCAGTGTCCGGCCGAGCACTGGTTAAAGCTTGTAGGAGGAGTTGGAGCCGAGACTGCCCGACTATACACGAGTGTACTGCGCTCGGTATATGCCGGCGCAGTATTCAAACTCGGCGCGGGAAAGCGGGTATCGGCGTATATCGCGCACCCACGATTTTGCCCTGATTTTCAGGGCAAAAAAGTGTGCGGTATACGCCGATAAATACGGTAAGTAGCAGGATAACTTGCTTGTCCTCAGAAAAGCTCCTTAGCAAATTGAAGGTTATCTGTAATATAGTAAATGGACATCAGAGGGTGCATCTAAGTGAAGCAAGTTAGTATTTATTAATTTAAAAAGTACATAATGCACATTTAGTAGAGTGAAAGAATATGACCACACTTAACTTATGATATGCCTTCATTTTCACTTGCCTACTTCTAAATCTGAGAGCATTATTCGCTCTTTTAACTATAAGTATTAACTATCTTATAACTTATTTGTGCCCTCTGATGTCCATTCCGTATGAAGACGTCCCCTGTGGTTGACCCTGGTGCCATAACATTAACACCGCTCTCTGCAGTACGGCATACTGCCAACCGCTGCAGAAAGAAGACATTGCATGAAGACTGCTAGATCATTTTAAAAAACAGTAGATCCAGGGGCTTTTTTTTGTAACAAGGGGATCTGGGCGCAAGGAATCTGATCAGGTATTCAGAAACATCATCTCATTAACTTTAGCTATATAGCTAGGTAGTGTTTGAAGTATATTCACCTCAATATTTAATCAGCCCTGTGAAGAGTAATTGTTAGTGGAGATGCATACTTGAGTCTATTTGCAGAATTTCCCCAGATAACCTATTCTTGGCAGGGATAATCACAGATTAGGACTGACAGCAATGCACGGCAATCATGTTTATAAACTGACTTCAGTAAATAATGGTCCAGTCTTCTCTAACCCAGTGGTCTCCAAACTTCGGCCCTGGGGCCGAATGTGGCACTTTGCTTGCTTTTATCCGGCCCTTGAGGCACTATTCCTCCCAATGACACCAACAATGTTCCTGCTGCTTATACTAACAATACGGCATCATTCTTCTCGTTTATACCATCAATGGGGTATAAGTTCTGCCACTTATTCCACCAATGGGGCAAAATTCCTTCCGCTTATACCAACAATGGGGCATAATTTCTTCTAGTGACACCAAAATCGGGGGAACTAATGCACTACTGACACCAAACCCCCCACCCCAATACCAAAGGTTGGACTTTATTTATTCCCACTGGGAACAGTCCGGCCCCTCTATAGCCTGAAGGACTGTAAACTGGCCCTTTCTATAGAAAGTTTGGAGACCCCTGCTCTAATCAATCAAAGTAGCCACCTAAATTCTACTCACTGGCCAAGGGGTTGTTCCGTTAGTAGGTCTTATCACTAGACAATGGCCCAGATTCACAGAGAGCATGGTGCACATTACGCCGCCGTAGCGCACACATCGTACGGCACGCCAACATAGCGCGGAGAGGCATGCATTGCATTCATCAAGCCAGTGCTATCAAGGCTGCGCCAGCATGGTGTGGGTTTCGAAAGGCGCACGCCGGCGTAGATGGAAGTGGGCGTGACCCCATGCAAATGATGGGCCGAGCGCCAGACCAGTACGTCGGCGTGGCGTAGTGTTTTATGCCGGGCGTATCACAAACTGCGCAAGCGCCGTGATGTGGACACATGCACAGCACCCCCCTGCGCCTGCTCACAACCACGCCGGCACAACCGCCTAAGCTATGCTGGATCACCATCACCACGTATGCCGTCAAAATAACGTACGCCCAGCCAGACGCACGTCCAATGCAAAGTACGCCAGCTTGTGTTCCCTAGTGCAGTAGTGCTAAGACCATGGCTGCCCCTGGCATGTTGACATACGGATGTGTTGTCCTGCAAGTGTGGTTGCTCTGCTCGTCCGTAACGGTGCTGCTGCAGCTGCTCTCCAGCTGACCTGTGCATGTCTGTTGCCGGGTTGCGCCTCATTTATGGGGAGTAACTTTACGCCGGACGTACAACTTGCGCGCATCTCGCGTAGCATGCGCCGGGTGCACGCACGTTCGTAAATCGCCGTATTTCCCTCATTTGCATGTTTGAATAGCTAATAAATCAGAGGGACATATAAAGCAAACTTTCTTAGCTAGCAAATATCAGGTACTATGTAGTGACTACCGTTAGACAGGACTTTTATTTTTTAGAAGTTTAAAGAGGCTGACAGATTTTCTTGTTTCCTGGATAGCATAAGCACTTCATTAATTGATTTTACTCCTTGCCTGGGGATGTGTTTTAGTTTACCAGCTTTTTTTTTTGTATCACAGGAGGAATCACAGAAATGCCAAAGAATGGAAGTGGAAACTCCATAAATGGAAGTTGGGATCTGATGCAATGTAGCAAGGCTAATTACTGAGTTACCATGCTGCTCAGTTTTACTACTTGACTGCAATTAACCATAAGCAAGCATGCCTTGTCATTAGTTCACCTAGTTGCAATTGGGAATAAAGCAGGAATTGCTGGAAATGTCTAACTGATCAGAATAACATTTATTCCAACAGATGTTGTCTGACAATGTGTCTGGAACCCCGTACTTCTGCTGGCAGTCATCTGAACCTGTTGAAATAAACGGTCATTCGTGTTTATGGATTCATTATTGGAATCTTCAATTCTGTGGCTTTGGAAATACCAGCCCTAAAGTATAAGTAAACTCAATCATTAAAATATCATATAATGCCGCGTACACACGATCGGTTTGTCTGATGAAAATGGTCTGATGGACCGTTTTCATCAGACTAACCGATCGTGCGTGGGCCCCATCCGTTAAAAAACGAGGAACTTGTTTTAAAATTATCTGATGGTTAACTAACCGATAGAAAAAAACTATCGTCTGTGGGTACGTCTATCAGGGCATTAGTGTGATGCCGCGTACACACGGTCGTTTTTCGGCATGAAAAAAAAATACATTTTTTAGCATGTCCAAAAAACAAAGTTTTTCCAACTTCATCATTAAAAACGATGTTGCCCACACACCATCGTTTAAAAAAAATTATGAACAAAGCGCGGTGACGTACAACACATACGACGGCACTCTAAAGGGGAAGTTCTATTCGCATTTGGGCTGCTTTTAGCTGATTCGGTGTTAGTAAAGGACGATTCAAGCTTTTTTGGCTGTTACAGCGTGATGAATGTGCTAACTCGCTTCTGGGCATGCACAGGTTTAAAACGTTGTTTTAGCCCACACACCATCAATTTTTACAACCCAAAAAACGACATTTTAAAATTTTCAGAAGCCGAAAAACGATGTGAAGCCCACACACGATCATTTTAAATTACGTTTTAAAAATTTTTTTTTTTCATGCCGAAAAACGACCGTGTGTGCGCGGCATTAAAGCAGTATTAAATGCAAAAGCAAACATGTATTATATTGCAGCTTACCAATTGTTAGATTTGGTAGCTGCATTTTTTTTTTTTTATTCTTTTTATTTTCACCTGTAATGCCCCATACACACGATCGGAATTTCCGATGGCCTAAAATCTGATGGAATTTTTCATCCGAATTCCGTTCAAGCTGTCTTGCATACACACTGTCAGACCAAATTCCAACCGTCCAAATCCTGGTGACGTAAAACACTACGACGAGCCGAGAAAAATGAAGTTCAATGCTTCCGAGCATGCGTCAGTTTGATTGTAAGCATGCATGGGTTTTTTGCACACAGGCGATAGGAATGTCCTATCGTTTTTTTTTTCCATCAGAAAAAAATAAAACGTGTTCTATTTCTAAACACCGATGGAAAAAAGTGATGGGGCCCACAACCAATCGGAATTTCCGATGAACAAAAAGTCCATCTGACTTTTTTCATCGGAAATTCCGATTGTGTGTATGTGTATGTTTCAAAACAACAAACTCTCCTGAAAATGTAGCATTCACAAGGTGGAGACAAACCATTTAATATTGCCAGGGGTGCTTAAAATGACCAGCTTTAATTCATGTAATATCTTTATCCTAAAAAGAAAAAAAAACTGTTTGCTGTAACTGCTTAACTGCTTGCCGACCAGACGCAGGTCGGCTCTGCTGGGCGAGAGCACGTAGCTATACGTCATCTCTCCCGGGAGCCAATAGGGGTGCGTGCTCCCCGCTGGAGGCACACACAAGCACCCCCCGCTAGCTCCTGACTCCCGCGCATGTGCCTGGCGGTCACGATCACCGCCGGGCACCCGCGATCGCTTGTTACAGAGCGAGAATCAGGAGCTGTGTGTGTAAACACACAGCTCCCGGTCCTGTCAGGGGAGAAATGCCTGACCGTCTGTTCATACAATGTATGAACAGAAGATCAGTCATTTCCCCTAGTGAGTCCATCCCCCCCCCTACAGTTAGAACACACCCAGGGAACATACTTAACCCTTTCCTCACCCCCTAGTGTTAACCCCTTCCCTGCCAGTGGCATTTTTTATAGTAATCCAATGCATTTTTATAGCACTGATCGCTATTAAAATGCCAATGGTCCCAAAAATGTGTCAAAAGTGTCTGAAGTGTCTGCCATAATGTCGCAGTACTAGTAAAAACCACCAGCAAAAGTCTGATGGAGCATACACACGGTTGGAATTTCCGTTCAAAAGCTCACATGGGACTTTTGCTGTCTGAATTTCCGATTGTGTGTACGGGACATTAGAGTTCAGCTTTAAAGCGGGAGTTCCCCCATAAAAAAATTTTCCCCTTAGATGGATGCTCGTTTTGTCTAGGGGAATCGGCTAGTTGTTTTAAAATATGAGCTGTACTTACCGTTTTCGAGATGCATCTTCTTCGTCGCTTCCGGGTATGGGTCTTCGGGAGCGAGAGTTCCTTCTTGATTGACAGTCTTCCGAGAGGCTTCCGACGGTCGCATCCATCGCGTCACTAGTAGCCGAAAGAAGCCGAACGTCGGTGCGGCTCTATACTGCGCCTGCGCACCGACGTTCGTTTTTTTTTGGAAAATCGTGACGCGATGGATGCGACCGTCGGAAGCCTCTCGGAAGACTGTCAATCAAAATAGGAACGCCCAGTCCCGCAGCCCATACCCGGAAGCGGCGGAGAAGATGCATCTCGTAAACGGTGAGTACAGCTCATATTCCCCTGTCATATTCCCCTGTTCCCCTAGACAAAACGAGCATCCATCTAAGGTGAAAAAGTGTCATGTACGGGTGAACCCCCGCTTTAAGGATGTTAATTTTAGTGTTTTAGCAAACTAAATGTAATTTTAAAAGGTTTACATTTACTTTAATTATTACATGGCTTAAAACTCCTTAAAGTAAGGCTTCTTAACTAACACGATACAACAAATCTCCCAGTAGCAGGTCAAGGTGCATTTTTTTTATATTTGCTTACATTAACATTCACACAATTTTTTTCTGCCATGGCATGGTATATATTTATATATCTTTTTATTTCTAAGTCTACAAAAGTGTCACTTTACATTCACATAAGTGGACCACTCTGTCCAGAAGCCCTGAACTCTATTAACTTACAAGGTCTCCCGTTGCTTCTCCATATCACCCTCTGTACTACAATTTTCAGAGAAGAGTTGTATCCTGCTGTTTGTGAATTAAAGCTTATATAGGAAGAAATTCTTTGCATACGCTATGCCTGCTATTGGGGACATTCGGCATTTGTTATTAGCTTCTTGTACTCTCAGTTGTCCTTTCTGTATCATTTGTAGGAAAAGTCAGATATAAAGGATATAGGGCAGCCATCAGGAAGACATAGGAAATCCCAAGCGATGGCCTAATAGAATATATGGTGTAAATTGACCTACTAAATATGCACCAACACTGGCTTGGCTTTCCAATGTTTTTTTATTTTTTTCCACTTTAGAAAAATGTACCATTTAAAAATAAATATAAATACTTCCGGTGATTTAGATCTTCACTTTCATGCTGAGCTACACTGACCATTAGCTGGCCATTAGCCCTTCATCGTCTGACACTTTTGATTTTTAAACAAGTAAATGAGTGTGGATTTTTTGTTCTTTGCATATGAGAATTTTTCCAAAGGAGAAGTACAGCCAAAGCTCGTTTGGCTGTACTTCCCCTGGGATCACAGGTGTGTGGTTCGTTCTGCACTCTTGTGACCCGTTTTCAGCAGACAACGGGCTGAAGCCTGCTGTCAGCTAACGTCGCAAAACTGGTCCAAGCTCCGGCAAGATCGTGACATGGGAGTCAGGATCTGCTTACAAGCTGGTGAGAACCTGAGCAGCCCCCTCCCCCCTCCACAGCCCAGCTCTACATTGAGCTCAGGGGGACAGAGCAGAGAGCTTCTGACTGACAGTCACCAGCTCTCTGCTCATGGAGCTGTGGGAACCGAGCGATCGGCAGTGTTAGAGGCAAGGGGGAGATGCAGCATCGGACCAATGCTGCCTCGACCTAGGTATGTATTATTCTTAAAAAAATAAATAAAAACACACATCTCTTCTAACCTCTGGCAGTTGCCTCCCTGGAGCCCTATAAGGCCCCATGCACACGAGACGCTGGTAAACTCAAGTTCAGAGGCATTTGGGCATTTTTTTCAACTGCCCCTAAACACATTTAATGTTATCCTATGTGTCCATGCACACATTCAAGTTTTTTTGCCTTTTAAAGCAGTTGGGTTTAGGCTCGTTTTTTCAGACGCAAAATTTTGGGTTCAGACGCAAACGTTTTTGCGTTTCAAAGCTTTGGGAGGGTCTACAATGTCTTTGTTATGAACGCTGATAGCCGCAAACGCGGTAAAACGCCGCTAAACACGGCAAAACGCTGCAAAATTTGTGGCAAAAATGGGCGTTTTAAACTGTTTGGCTGTTGCAGATGTCATATGATCAGGAGCCCTGTTCACTGATACCCAAACATAAACAGTGATCAGAAGCTGCCAGTGATAGCTCAGTCATTGTGCTGAAACCACACTCTTGGCACAGAAGAATGAAGCTGGCTGACACATATGCGTACAGCCAGAATTTATGCCCCGTACACACGATCGGATTTTCCATCGGAAAAACCTTGGATGGCTTAGTTTATCAACAAATGCCATATAAGGCAATGTCAAGGCTGTCATTAATATGGTGATCACATGGCTAGTATTAAAAGAGAAGTATGTTTTTTTTGTTTGTTTTTTAGAAATCATACTTAGTGAGTTTGGGGTGGGGGATCTTGACTGACCTCAACCCGATAGAACACCTTTGGGATAAGTTAGGGGAGATTGCAAGCCAGGCCTTCTCAGCCAACATCAGTTTCTGACCTAACAAATGTGCTTCTGGAAGAATGGTTAAACATTCTTATAGACCCTCCTAAACCTTGTGGACAGCCTTCACAGAAGAGTTTAAGGTGTTATAGCTGCAAAGGATGGGCCAACTCAATATTGAACCCTACGGACTAAAGCCCCATCAACACGGTCAGACTTTTTGGCAACAAACTTCAAAATTAGCAGGTTTTCAAAAAATCCAACCGTGTGTACGCTCCATCGGACAAACTTTTTCGGTTTTCATCAGACAAAAGTTCTCTCTGCAAACGGACAAACTTTTCGACAACAAAAGTCCTACGGTGCAAAGTCCTGCCGTGTGTACAGCAATCCATCGGACTTTAGTCCGAAGTAAAAATACGCATGCTCACAACCAATGTTAAAATCAACCAACAATAGCAGAAGTTGACCAAAGGGTGGCGGTAAAGAGCAGAAAAGAAACAGAAAAAACACGTGATTTTGGGAAAGTTCGCTGAAAAAGTCCTGTCGTGTGTATGCATACCAAGTTCACGGCCAACTCCCTTCGGACCAAAATCCACAGAAAAGCTTGTTTTAAGACTAGGATGCCATTAAAGTTCATGGCCTAGATTCACGTACCCCGGCGTAAGTGTGGGCGGGCGTAGCGTATCGTATTTACGCTACGCTGCCGCAACTTAGATAGGCAAGTGCTGTATTCACAAAGCACTTGCGTCCTAAGTTACGGTGGCGTAGCATAAATGTGCCGGCGTAAGCGCGCCTAATTCAAATTGGGAATAGGTGGGCGTGTTTTATGCAAATAAAGCATGACCCCACGTAAATGACGTTTTGAACGTATGGCGCATGCGCCGTCCGTGGATGTATCCCAGTGCGCATGCGTCGGATAGAATGCCTAAGATACGTCGAACACTGCCTACGACGTGAACGTAACTTACGCACAGCCCTATTCGTGTACGACTTACGCAAACAACGTAAAAAGATACGCTTGTTCCGACGTCCATACTTTGCATGGGCTACGGCACCTAGAGACCTGCTTTATCTTTACGCCGGCGTATGTCTTACGTAAACAATGTAACTAATTGCGACGGGCGTACGTGCATTCGTGAATCGGCGTATCTTGCTCATTTGCATATTCGACGCGGAAAACAACGGAAGCGCCACCTAGCGGCCAGCGTAAATATGCACCCTAAGACACGACGGCGTAGGAGACTAACGCCGCTCGTATCTTAGCCAAATTTAAGCGTATCTGGTTTCCAGAATACGCTTAAATATACGACGGCGCAGATTCGGACTTACAACGGCGTATCTACTGATACGCCGACGTAAGTCTCTGAGAATCTGGCCCCTAGTGCGCGCAAGGGCAGGTGTCCCAATACTTTTGGCCATATAGTGTTAATGTTTGGGTCAGCTGATCTGATAAGAGTCTGGTAGATTGGAAATTTTGGACATACTTACCTGTTGGAGGATTGAAGTGACTGTCTTGAATATTCAAAGCGCTGGACATTTTGGACTGATAAATTGGTTAAGTGGCAATTAGTTTAAATATAATACTGTATGTCCTATTTTAATTGATTCATGTATTTAATTTCTTGGCTATTCTCCAGCAATTCCGAGATTTGCCATAGAAGTAAAGACAAATGATTTCTACCTCTTTGGCTCGAGCTGCTAAAGTTACCAATAAATCCTTTCTCTTTCTGGATTTGTAAGAACGTGGAGATACATGAACACCTTCTGTTTTGTGAAGGCAACTGCTAAATTAAAAAAATGGAGCTGTGACATAGTAGTGGCTTCTGGGAAATGCTACAGTGTGAAATCCTACATCTGTACGCTGATAAAAACATTGGCTGAGGGAAATGGCTGGGAAGGTAATATTGGCAGCTAATCTTAAACTTTCCGACAGCTGTTTATATGGAAAATAACTTCACAGAACTAATCTCATAATTTGTGTGTTCATAATTAACTAACAAGACTCTTAAGAGCCTCCATACGAGCCGGACAGCTTCTGCTTTTTAATTGCATTTATGTGATCTATCTTATGAGAATTTTGTCACTTTTGAAATATCTTATTCATCAGTGTGATGCAATTTAGATCTTCTAATATTTCTATTGTATTTGCTAAAATAGAACGTATTACTTTATTGTAGAGCTTCTTCTTTATGTAAAAAACAATCGCGGGTATGCCCACAGCGATCGAATCCGTGGGACCCGTGGGCGGGCTTACGGAGATCGCGGCGCGCCCACCCACAACAACCGCTTCTTAAAGGGGATCTTTATATACATCCTTCTGCCTGCCCGTGCCATTCTGCGGACGTACAGTATATCTGCGTGTGCCGGGCGGCAAGCGGTTAAAGTGCATGCAAATACTAACTCTGAACTCTTTTATTTGCTCCATTGTGGTTTGTTAGATAAACCATTGAACTTGTTTTTTTTTTAAATATCTTTTTGGTGAGTGCAAAATATGAAATTGTTGAACTTGACAGAAATTCAAACACGTCCTGTGCCCTCTGCACATGTTGAATGTTATCTCAAGTGTAATGAGCCCTCCAAGTTTTTATCTTGGGCTACAAAATTATTGTCATGCGCATCCAATACGCATGACATGCGAGTCTGACCGTCACTCAATAGAGCCGGTTCACACATGTCCGGGGCGGCCGCAATGCGCTTTCCAAAAGGGTCAGGTGCTTTCTTGGGACTAGTTCAGGAGAGAATTCAGGCAAAAGTTCGGACCTGAATCGCACCTGAACGGTGAACAGAAATGCACAGGACCACAGGCTGGAAACCGCGGCCGTACATATGTGAACCCATACTTAACCCCGACCTCAGACCAACAGGTTTTTTTCAGGGTCTTTAAAGGGATAAAACATGGAGAAGGGTGCACGTTTTGCAAAGATGTGCTGCATATACAGTACACTGTATATAGTTTTCATTTTTTTTATGTTATGATGCTGTACACCTGTACTCAGACCATGCGGTGATGACTATCAGAACATACCTGCATAATAACCATAGGCCCAGTCAGGGCTGGACTGGGACAAAAATGTGGCCCTGGACTTCATCCAGACTGGCCCACTTTGACAGGTCTCTCCCACAGCGGCCGGACAACTCCCCCACCCCCCCCCCCCGGCCACCCAAGCCCCCTCTCCCCCTTCACTAGCCACTAGCCGTTTTACTTTATTAGAGTAGAACGTCTGGTACTGGTACTCTTATGCCGCGTACAGACGTTTGTTTTATGCGATGTAAAAAAACGACATTTTCTGTGAAGTAAAAAATGAAGTTTTTTGAAACTTCAATTATCAAAAACGACGTTGCCTACACACCATCGTTTTTTCACAATGCTCTAGCAAAGCGAGGTTACGTTCACCACGTTTTTTCCATTGAAGCTCGCTTCATAACTAGCTTCTGGGCATGCGCGGGTTCAAACACGTAGTTTTAAACGTTGTTTTTTGCTACACACGGTCAATTTCTGTGACACAAAAAACGACATTTTGAAAAACGACACATAAAATTGAAGCATGCTTCAATTTTTTTTTGTCGTTTTTTACAAGACATAAAGAGACGTTTTCCCCCACACACGGTCAATGAAATTGACGTTTTTAAAAACGTTGTTTTTTTACATCGCATAAAATGACCGTCTGTACGCGGCATTATAGGCAGTACCAATGGGGAAGCTAGACATTATTTCTCCCGGGGCAAAGAATCAGTTTGGTGCCACCCCCTTATGGGACAAGATTAGTCAGAAGTGAGAAACTCCCAGGATGCTGTCACTGAAGCCGGCCCACTGAGCCATCGGCCCACCGGGAAACTCCCTGTAGTCCCAATGGCCAGTCCATCCCTGGGCCCAGTTATTTAAAGTCCCCTGGGAAGATGTTACAGAGTGAAAATGCAAGTGCAGCAACTGAAATATATACCAGGTTGATATCATAATGGTTTAGAATCTACACCTTTGCACTTGTCCCCAAAGATAACCAATTAATTATGGGCATTAACAGGCAATCTTCCCTCTTGAGCTGATTCAGTACTGTAGCTTTATCTCATAGCAATATATGTACATGCTGTTATTCATTTGATTCTCTTCTTTTGAAAACAAACCCACAATGCAGGCTTACCAGTCTTCTGGCTGAGCTAAAGGCTTATACATACAACAACCAAAACAACTCAATAAGCCAGCGATTGACTAAGGGTTCTTTCACACATGCGGACCGTATGTCTGCTTTTTCATCCATTCGTGTACAGATGAAAAAGGGACATACATTGGTCCCTATGAGATTGCGGGTGTCAGGGGATGAATATCCGCTGACACTTGATCTTGCCCGGTTCCGAAAACCCCTGATTCTGCAGACGGAGGAAAACCATATTTTTCTATCCGTCTGCGGATCGGATAAACACGGACAGACGGTCCTTGTTCATCCGATTCCCCCATAGGGGAGAGCAGAGAAAAGACAGGGCGGTCCCTGCACAGTGTGCAGGGACCGCCCTGTCATCCGACGGCTCAGTGGGGATCAGCGGAGCAATCCCCGCTGAGCATACAGAGGCGGATCATTACTGATCCACCCCATGTGAAAGAGACCTAACAGTGCTCAAGCTCTCCCTGGTTACTGAAAACTCAATACATTAAAGTAATATTAACCCTCCTGGCGGTATCCCCGAGCGTGACTCGGGGTGGGTTTTTTATGCTGAAATCGGTATCCCCGAGTCACACTCGGGGTAGCTATGCAGAGCCTGCAGGGTGCGCTGGCTTACCTTGTCCTGGATCCAGCGATGTCACCGCGCTGTGTGAGCGAGCGGGACCTCGCTCGATTCACACAGCGTCCTCCTGTGCCGCCGATCTCCGTTCCCTGCGACGTTACGGGAGCGGAGATCGGCGCCAAATTCAAAAACGTAAACAAACACAGTACATACAGTATACTGTATTCTTATAGATTACAGTACTGTATGTAAAAAAAAACACACCCCCTTGTCCCTAGTGATCTGCCCAGTGTCCTACATGTTCTTTTATATAATAAAAACCTTTCTTTCTCCCTGCAAACTGTAGATTGTCCATAGCAACCAAAAGTGTCCCTTTAGAATTATATTATTATTTGTTATACTTATTTATAATTATTTATTATATTATAATTTATAATTTTGTTTTTTTAAAAATGTCATACTCGGGATGCCTATTAGATTCTTGTTTGGTCAGATTTAAGTGAGTTATTCCTAAAAATTACAGGCCTACAATATAAAACACCAAATTTCCTTGCAAATAATTGTACTGCTTTTGGTACGTAATTCCAGACAGAATCATACCGCCAGGGAGGTTAAAGGTTTGTGTTTTTTTTTTTTTAAATAACAAAAAACATATCATACTTGCCTCCACTGTGCAGTTCGTTTTGCACAGAGTGGCCCCAATCATCCTCTTCTGGGGTCCCATGGCGGCTCTCGCGGATCCTCCCCACGTTAGATAACCCCCTCTAGGGAACTCTCTTCCAAGGGGGTTACCTTGCAGGCGCGCTCTTGTGTCATACGTTCGGCGTTCATAGACGCCGAGTGTATGACTCGGCCCGCTCCCGGAAGCCAATGGCTGCACTGCTATCAATCTATCCAATAAAGAGCCAAGAAGTCGTGGAGAGAGTGACATGGGACCATGGCTGAAGGGCCAGACACTGCAAAGTGTTTTTTCACCTTAATGCATAGGATCCCGAACCTGCACCCGCAGAACCCAGAACAACCAAAAGCAGTTGAGCTCTGCTCCCCTGCTACAAGGAAGCCATGGCGAGTGTGACACAGGATCATGCCCACGGAAATTTGGGTCTCAGGTAAGTAAAACAGTGGGGGGGGGGGCGGGGCTTGGGGGCCAGACACTGAAAGTGTCTTTTTTCACCTTAATGCATAGGATGCCGAACCTGCACCTGAAGAACCCAGAACAACCAAAAGCAGTTAAGCTCTGCTCCCCTGCTTTAAGGAAGCCATGGAGAGTGCGACACAGGATCATGCCCACGGAAATGTGAGTCTCAGGTAAGTAAAACAGTGGGGGGAGGGGGCTTGGGGGCCGGACACTGAAAGTGTTTTTGTTCACCTTAATGCATAGGATGCCGAACCTGCACCCGCAGAACCCAGAACAACCAAAAGCAATTGAGCTCTGCTCCCCTGCTACAAGGAAGCCAAAAACTACATTTACCTATAGCAACTTATATAGGAGGGTGTTACATATAGAAAGATTCAAATACACAATTCCCAACACACACGTTCCTGTAGAAATGGCTGTGGATGTAAGTGGGTGCTGAGGTGACCACTGACCGGAACCATAAATAGTCAAAGCAAAAGAATATCAGCACACCATGGATCTGCTGAAGGGATCCAAAGCTTTAATGAGCAATCACATTGTTACAGAAGATAGACAGGTTTCTGAGCCACACAGGACCCCTTTATTAGACATGTCACATGCCTGATAAAGGGGCCCTGTGCTGCTCAGAACCATTGCTATCTGTTGTAATGATGTGATTGCTGATTAAAGCTTTGGACCCGTTCAGCAGATCCATGGTGTGCATAGTAAGAGTGCTAGTAACCTGAGCTCTGACATGTTGGCCATCTGACTATCGGGATGTTCATAGCCCATGTTTCCACATCTAATTAGATACTCTGCAATGCATGTACTGATGCAACCTTCCAATTCACACTTCTTTTCAGCCACTTAATATTTGACAGAAATCCAATTTTACAGAAACTTTTGTACTTAGTTTTGTACCTTGCTGCCAACCGAGCTATTCAAACCCCATTAACCACTTTTAACAACTTGTTACCATATTTAATTTGTCTACAAGCAAATTAGCTCTTTTTAATGATAGACTAAAGCCTGTTATTATTGCCATTGAAAATATTATGCCATTGTTTATTACTCTAGAAATGTTGTAACCTGTAGCTTTTAAAACAATGTTAGTCTACATACCAGTTCCACAATAATCGCTCTTATTAAAACATTTGTTCTTTCTCTTAAGCTGCAAGTAATAAATTATCTTTGACAAACAGCTGGTAGGTGGAAAGTCAGGGCTGTGACAGTGTCACTTTCAATGACTGTAACTTTTCATTTTTTTTACAATTGCACAAGAAGCTTTGTGTTTAGTTTCATTATTCTTTAGACACTGCAATGATTTATGCTTTTAAATGTAATTGTGTATCTGAGGGATGCAATGTATTACAGAGAAAAAAGGCACATTTCCAAAATGTTACAATGGTCCCTCCTATTCTCAACAGGGGAAAAATTCCTGATCCCCAGAGAGTCAATCGGATTTTCCCTGGACCAACTTATAAATGTTAGTACACAGTTATATTCTGTACATTTAGGAAAGTGTCCAGGACTTCCTTAACCACTTAAGACCCGGACCAAAATGCAGGTAAAGGACCTGGCCAATTTTTGCGATTCGGCACTGCGTCGCTTTAACTGATAATTGCGCGGTCGTGCGACGTGGCTCCCAAACAAAATTGGCGTCCTTTTTTTCCCACAAATAGAGCTTTCTTTTGGTGGTATTTGATCACCTCTGCGGTTTTTATTTTTTGCGCTATAAACAAAAATAGAGCGACAATTTTGAAAAAAAATCAATATTTTTTTACTTTTTGCTATAATAAATATCCCCCAAAAATATATAAAAAGCATTTTTTTTCCTCAGTTTAGGCCGATACGTATTCTTCTACCTATTTTTGGTAAAAAAAAACGCAATAAGCGTTTATCGATTGGTTTGCGCAAAATTTATAGCGTTTACAAAATAGGGGATAGTTTTATTGCATTTGTATTAATTATTTTTTTTTTTTACTACTAATGGCGGCGATCAGTGATTTTTTTCATGAGTGCGACATTATGGCGGAAACATCGGACACTTTTGACACATTTTTGGGACCATTGTCATTTCCACAGCAAAAAATGCTATAAAAATGCATTGTTTACTGTGAAAATGACAATTGCAGTTTGGGAGTTAACCACTTGGGGGCGCTGAAGGGGTCAAGTGTGACCTCATATGTGTTTCTAACTGTAGGGGGCGGGGATGGACGTGTGACGTCATTGATCGTCTTTCCCTATATCAGGGAACAGACGAACAATGACAGTAATGACAGTAATGCCTGTACACATTAGTCAGTCAGTCAACAAGTCCTTGCCACTACTTTCCAACCCCATACCGCTCTAATCGGCAAAGCTTCAACACTTGTTGTGTCAAAGCTTGCCCATTCTTGTTCATCTCCTTCCCATTCCTATTAATCCATCCTCATGATGGGCTGTGTCTAGACATGTGCGTTCCTGTTCGTAACGGATGGATTTTCGTACGAATTTGTTAGTTTTCGTACATACATATCAATTCGAACATCCGAAAAGCTGAAAGAACCAAAATACGAAAATTACGGAATTATGAATAAGCAAAATAACGAACAAGCAAAAATATGAACGTATGATTGGACAATCTTACTAAAATACGAACACTGAAAAAGCAAAAGAACGGAAATGACATCTATAACCAGGGCAGGACTTAGGGTGGTGGGGGCCCCTGGGCTTGAGTGTTGAAGGGGCCCCCTGGAGCCGAGAATTGGGGGGGGATCGAAGTTGTTGAGCGGGGGGGGGGGGCGAATTGAAGTTGTTGAGCGGGGGGGAGCGCATTAAAGTTGTTGAGCGGGGGGGATTTTGCAGTTGTTGAGGGGGGAGTGCCTCTCACCTGTGCCAACAGCCGGGGCCACAGACTGTCATTAGCCCGGCTGTCGGCTTTCTTCCCTTCAGCAGCCACAGTCCTCCACACACCGCTCCGGTTCCTCCTGCTTCCGTGCTGCCTCCTCTTGCAGTGCAGGAAATTTAACCCTTTTGCAGGACTGCGGGAAGAAGCTGTCTGTGCGGGAAAGTCCCACAGAATCCGTGCGTGTTGGGAGGTATGCGCAGGGCCGCCATCAGGAATTTTGGGGCCCCTTGCACAGTTTAAGGCATGGGCCCCCTGAAGCAGAGAACCTAGGGGGGGTGGGGGTGCTGCCACCTGAAATTGAGAAGCGTGGGGGCTGCCGCAAATTGAGAAGCGGGGGGGCCTTTACAAAAAAAAGAAGAAATAAAGAAGAAAACAAATATATATAAATATATGTAGCCATCGGGGGCCCTGGGGACCTCTGGGCCTTTTAATAAAAAATAAAAAAATAAACAAAAATAAAAAAATAAACATTTATAAAAAAAATAAAAAAGGGGGGGTTGCCACATGGGGCCCTGGGGACCTCTGAGCCCTTTAATAAAAAAAAATATATATATATATATATATATATATAAAAAAAAAATGTAATTTTTTTTATAAAAAAATAAAAAAGGTGGGTTGCCATCCGGGGGCCCTGGAGACCCCTGGGCCCTTTAATAATAATAATAATAAAAAAAAAAAAATATATATATATATATATATATATATATATATATATATATATATATATATATATATATATATATATATATATATATATATATATATATATATATAAAAATAAAAAATATATAAAAAAAAACATTTTTTTACAAAAAATAAATAAAAAAAAGGGGGGTTGCCGTCCAGGGCCCTGGGGGCCCCCGGGGACCTCCGGACCCCTAAAAAAAAAAAAAAAAAAAAAAATTTTTTTTTTTTTTTTTTTTTTTTAAAGGGGGCCCCCTATTGGGTGGGGCCCCTGGGCTTGAGCCCAGTCAAGGCCAATGGTAAGTCCGGCCCTGTCTATAACGAACGATTTGCATTCTGTATTTTAAATCCTTTGTCTGTTTGTATTTTCATTCGTATGTTCGTATTTTCATTTGTGTGTTTTGTAAATCCGTTTCTTTGTCTGTTCGTAAATTTGTGTACTTGTACGTTCTTTCGAATGGGCACTGGACAGTGTAGTTAGTGAGTGATTACTTAATATCTTAGCCAATCAGCTTATCTCTTTTGTGCTGAGTCACATTGGACAGTGTAAAGCCTCGTACACTCGATCGGACTTCAAACAAACGTTTCCGTGGATTTTTGTCTGAAGGTAGTTGGCCGGACTTTTGAAACCGAAAAAGTTTGTCCGATAGAGCGTACACACGGTCAGATTTTTTGGAAAACGCTCATTTTGACTTTTGTTGGCAAAAAGTCCGACCGTGTGTACTGGGCTTAAGAGAAAGTATATCTTGGGGGGCGTGGCGACCGGGCTCTAACATGGACGCTTAGCCCAGGAGCTCCGCTCGTTCACCGGGGACAACAGAGACCAGCAGCGATCACCGGTGCCATCCGTAGCACCACTTGCGGGCATTCGACCGCCGTCCTACGGGGGAATCGATTGACAATGGGAAGGAGCAGGAAGAAGCCTCAGCAGCCGCAAAAGCTGGATGACTTCTTCATCCACGCACGGAGCCCACAGCAGCACAATGGCGGCGGCGCGGGAAAAACAAGGCAGGAAAATCTCCAGCTTACCAGCGGTGTCCCGGCTAATATATCAGCCCACCCGAACCTGCAGACCAGCGCTTCCTCATCAGAGCTGTCTAGCCCCACGACCAGGAGCCCAGCCAAGTCCAGACAGCGGAGGGACTCCCCGCTCAGGCACACGACAGAAGGTATGGATGTGGCAGCACCTCACATCTCCTCAGCCATCTCCTCAGCTGACACGCACAAGCAGGGAAGGGATCCCATAGCTGAATTCCCCACTGCTGATGGCCCAGTGTCTGATACGATGCTGAAGGAGATGCTGCTCTCCCTTAGATCATCTCTGCAGTCTGATCTGCTTAAGGGGCTGAATGAATGCCGCAGAGAAGTACAGGGACTGGGACACAGAGTGCACACTGTAGAAACCAAAATGGAGGACTTCACCTCATCATATAACACAATGGTAGAAGCACATGCCGCACAGGGTGAAGACATAGAATGGATCAAGGATAAGCTCTCGGACCTCGAGGACAGGTCCAGGAGGAACAATATAAAGCTACGGGGTATCCCTGAATCGATCCCTCCCAACCAGCTCCTACAGTATGCCCAGACCCTGTTCTCCTCACTGCTCCCTGAGGCGACGGCACATGATCTGCTCGTGGATAGGATCCATAGGCTCCCTAAACCATCCTTCCTCCCTGATGAAACACCCAGAGACGTCCTGCTGAGGGTCCATTTTTTTCACATCAAGGACCAAATCCTCCAGGCTTCCCGCAAACCAGGGGGGCTCCCTCAACAATACGCTACACTTAGGATGCTGCCAGACCTATCCAGGCACACTCTGCAACGCCGCCGTAACCTGCTTACTATCACTAAGGCGCTGAGGAACCACAATATCCTCCACAAGTGGAAATACCCTGCCACACTTGTCATTACTCATAATGGAACCTCTGTGTCTGTGTCCAAACTGGAAGATGGATTGGGTATATTGCAACAATGGGGTATTCTCCCCGACCATCAGGCTACACCTTCACCCCATCCGGGAGTGAGACCCATGCAGAATGATTGGCAGGTGGTGTCTCACAAGCGCTCCTCTAAGAAGAAAACCGGTGGTATCGCCTAATATCGTCCCACCACAGTTAAGACTCCCCGGAGAAGAGAGTTCCTGTTCAACTCTCTTGTTCACCCCTCTTCTACCTATAGCAGCTACGCCTGCACGGGGATCCGTTCATGGATCCGTTTCCTACCATTATTTCATTGACTTTGTTTGTTGTTCTTGTTTATTTTTTCAGTTTTTTTGATATACACAGATCTAGAGACGTTGTCAGAACCACCGATGTGAATGACGATATACCCGGTGCCTGTGCCTGCACGGCACATCAACATACCCGGAAGGCCCCCTGGGGTACAGTGAGTAGAAGCAAGAAATTTCTGAAAACTCGATCTTGCCCTGTATACAAAGATGGTCAAATTTTTATCTATTAATGCCCGGGGTTTGAATCACCCTGCGAAGCGTTTTTCCATGTGGTCGGAAGCCACGAAACAGGGCGCAGACATTCTCTGTGTACAAGAAACACATTTTCAACTGCACAAAGCCCCTCCGTGCTCCCATAGAGACTTTCCATTTGTGTACACAGCCTGCACTCCGGATGGCAAGAAAGGGGGCGTGCTGCTTGCACTCAAGAATTCCCTCTCCTTCCAGCCTAAAGACACATTTATTGACGACAGAGGCAGATTCATAATCGTCACTGGGGATATAAATTCAAAACCTTACACGATCGTTTCGGTGTACGCACCCAATACGCACCAACTGCGCTTTCTGAAAAAAGTCCTTAAAAAAGTGCATCCCATGAAATATGGAAATCTGGTGATGTGTGGAGACTTTAACATTACTTCGGACCCTGAAATAGACACAACCTCCGACACATCCAAGAGAGCACAATCACTTCAGGCCCTGACGCACGCCGAAGAACTGTTTGATGTTTGGAGGTGCCTACATCCCACTGAGAGGGATTACACCTATTTTTCGAGCAGACACAACTCTTACTCTCGTATAGACATGTTTCTGCTGGACAAGTGGCTTTTGCAAAATGTGGACACAGTGACTATTCATGACATTACGTGGTCAGACCACGCGGCCATATCCATGTCGGTAGTGGAAAGGGGAGTTTCTTCCTCACCCCCCATTTGGCGTTGTAACACAACACTTCTACAAGAACAACACTGTCAAAAACATATCTCCCTTCACATCCAAAACTACTTCGTAGATAACGCTACCTCGGTTATTGACCCTTATGTTGTATGGAATGCACATAAGGCCTATATGCGGGGCATACTAATTCAACTAGGCGCCACAGAAAAGAAAAAAAAGGCCCAACGGTTCAACAAAATCCTCCTGGATTTGAGGGACCTCGAATCGCAAAACAAACGCTCCCCGTCACCTTCCTTAGCCACTAAACTGAGCTCTTTGAGAGAAGACCTTAGGGAGCTTCTAACCCAGCAATACGATAGACATTTCAGCCGTCTAAAACTAAACTATTATTCCAATGCCAATAGGGCAGGAAAGTACCTAGCGAACAGGCTAAAAGCTGCCCGTACTAAAGTAAGGATAGCTTACCTGAAACACCCTACTTCTCAACACAAGGTTATCAACCCCCAAGAGATTGCGAACCAATTTGCTGACTACTATAGTTCACTGTATAATTTACACTCAGATCCCAACACGCCACAACCAAACACTGAAAAAATACAAAGGTTCCTGAAGAACATACAACTTCCCTCTCTATCGGAAGAACAGCTTAGCGCACTCAATGCCCCAATCACTCCCCAAGAAATAGAAACAATTATTCTCTCCCTTCCTAATGGAAAATCACCAGGCCCGGATGGGTTCACGAATGAATACTTTAAAGTCTTTCGATCTGTCCTAGTGCCCCACATGTCAGGTGTCTTCAACAAGGCTGCAGAATCCGCAACCCTTCCCCATGAGATGTTAAGAGCACACATAGTGACACTGCCAAAACCGGGTAAAGACCCCAGCACCCCGGCAAACTTCAGGCCTATATCCCTTCTCAACACGGATACCAAAATATACGCTAAACTGTTGGCTAAAAGGCTTACTAACATTATACCCACACTCATCCAACGAGACCAAATGGGATTTGTGAGGGGGAGACAAACCTCAGACGCCACAAGACGTATTATAAATGTGATCCACCGAGCTGAGGTAACCCGAACGCCTTCTCTGCTGCTCTCTATAGACGCAGAGAAGGCGTTTGATAGAGTGCACTGGAATTATATGGACCATGTCTTAAACAAGTTTGGTTTCCAAGGGAACATACGAAACGCAATCCTGGCCCTTTATTCTTCCCCATCAGCACAAGTATATGCTGCTGGATTTTTGTCTTCGGCCTTTCCGATCTCGAACGGTACCAGACAGGGTTGCCCTCTGTCTCCGACCATTTTCAACCTCATGATAGAACCTCTAGCGGAGGCCATCCGCTCTCACCCTCTGGTCTCGGGCTTCCAGTTTGGCTCTCGCAAACATTCCATCAACCTATTCGCAGACGATGTCATTTTAATCTTGTCTAACCCAATCGTATCACTAAAAGCGGCACACGATGTTCTCACTGAATTTGGGGAGATTTCCTACTACAAGATCAATTTCTCTAAGTCCCTGGTACTGGACCTAGGAGTCCAAACACACGCTAGAGTAGCATTGCAAAATCAACTTCCATATACATGGAGCAAGGGCAGCATTACCTATTTAGGATTAGCCATCACAAATAGGGTCGCCATGCTTGCCAGGGCTAACTTGCCCCCTCTAATAGCCAAACTGGAAGCCCAGTTCAGGGAAATGGCCAAAAAAGAAGTGTCTTGGATGGGTAGGATTGCGGCCTACAAGATGATGATTCTGCCACAAATTTTATATGTGTTCCGGACTCTTACAGTCCACATACCTCACTTTTACATTAAAAGATTGTCAGAAATTGGGTGGAAGTATATCTGGAAGGGTAAAAAACCTAGGTGTTCGCGGAACAACTTAGTCTCCCACAAAACGGCAGGGGGAGCAGGTGTAGTCGACATCCATGACTATTTGTGGGCGACTAGGCTGGACCAAATAAAATACTGGTTTAGAGATGCGGACGCTCCTCTGTGGGTTGATATTGAAAGAGACATATCACCGCTCAAAGACCTGAAACTGTTACTCTCAGGAGATGGGTGGGCTCATTGGGATGTGACTGGACTGTCGCCACCAATGCAAATCTCCATCAAGACCTGGAGGTTGCTCCTGGACCGAACACACCACGACACACGACTCACTAGCCTCGAACTACCCCTGCAACTATTGGAAGCCGAGATTCCCGATTTAAAAGTACAGGACTTGACTGAACAGGGTATTTCCCACCTATCTGATCTTTATGAGGGCGGTCAACACAAATCTGCACAAAGGCTTAGGACGCAATACCGACTACAGAATACACATTTCTTCAAGTGTCTGCAAATCACACATCTCACTAGACAGAGGCCCCCGCCACTCGTTGACCTTCCGGGTACAGTATGGCGCTTCTACACCACAGCTACGCAGAATACGAAGGGCACTTCGTTCTTCTATAACTTGTTCCAGAACAAGCTGAAGCTTTCCAAAACAGCAGCCATGCTCAAGTGGGAGGGGGATCTAGGGTCATCCTTTACCGAGGACCAATGGAAACGGGCATTCAGGGCAGTCCACGGGGTCTCGCACTGTGTCAAACACTGGGAGTTGGGGATTAAGATAGCAAACAGATGGCATTATACCCCTTTTAGATTATCGACATACTTCCCGGGGACGTCATCTACTTGCTGGAGAAAATGTGGTCAAGTGGGGAACATACTACATATGTTCTGGCACTGCCCCTCCGTCAACAATCTATGGAAACAGGTTTTCCAACTAATCTCCTCACTGACAGGTATACCCACCTCGCCAGACCCCGCGCTTGCACTCCTCCATTTGAACATTGACAAATTCCACCACGACTTCAGACAGGTCATATCCCATATTCTCTTGGAAACACGCGCATTGATACTGCGCAACTGGAAAAGTGACAAAGTCCTTAATTTATCTGACGTCAAAAAGGCAGTACATAGAAACTACTCGTTTGAACGACTACTGGCTATTAACTCACTCACATGCCAAAAATTTGATGAATGTTGGTCTATTTGGCCCAAACACCTATGAATTATTATTGAAAGGATGTATATCTGATGCTGTGTATATCTATTTCTTTATTGTTTTAGTATTTTACTTTTCTTGTAAAATTGAAAAAACAGTTCAATAAAAAATATTGAGAAAAAAAAAAAAAAAAAAAAGAAAGTATATCTTAATATGGATTAACCGCATGTTGCTATATATTTACGAAAGTACAAAATTACGAATCCATTAAACGAAAATTATTATCTAACAAAATTACCAATTTCGAATCAACGAAAATAAATTAGACAGAATTACGAATCATTCAGTATAAACGAAAATAAAACTGTTACGAAAATACGAACGGGTCCGAATATTAAAACTTGAGTCTTACGAAATTACGAATCTTTACGAATCTACGGAACGAGACGAAACGGAACAAAAAAATACGAATTTTTTTGTTGTGCATATGTCTAGTTTGCACCTCCTGAAACCATGAGGCCAGGGCTGTGGGAAAGAGTCTCTTGCCTTTATCAACATAGAGACAACATTCTTTGTAAGAGGATGACTCCTGGGGTAGAGTAGTAGGTTGGGGCAATGATTACTAAGCACTACCCAGTAATTTCATTTACATTTGTTCTGTTTACCATTATCCTATATACATATAATTATTGTGGTATTGCTCACAAGAACGGAAATGACATCTATAACAAACAATTTGCATTCCGTATTTTAAATCCTTTGTCTGTTTGTATTTTCATTCATATGTTCGTATTTTCATTTGTGTGTTTTGTAAATCCGTTTCTTTGTCTGTTCGTAAATTTGTGTACTTGTATCGTTCTTTCGAATGGGCACTGGGCAGTGTAGTTAGTGAGTGATTACTTAATATCTTAGCCAATCAGCTTATCTCTTTTGTGCTGAGTCACATTGGACAGTGTAAAGCCTCGTACACACGATCGGACTTCAAACAAACGTTTCCGTGGATTTTCGTCTGAAGGTAGTTGGCCGGACTTTTGAAACCGAAAAAGTTTGTCCGATAGAGCGTACACACGGTCGGATTTTTTGGAAAACGTTTATTTTGACTTTTGTTGGCAAAAAGTCCGACCGTGTGTACTGGGCTTAAGAGAAAGTCTATCTTAATATGGATTAGCCGCGTGTTGCTATGGGACAGATTCACAGAAGAGATACGACGGCGTTTCTCTGAAACGCCGTCGTATCTCTCAGGCCTTGTACTCACGACCAAACATGTCTGCTGAAACTGGTCCGCGGACCAGTTTCAGCGGACATGTTCGTTCGTGTGTAGGCAGTAACGTACAGAATTCCAGCAAACAATCGTCGGCCAGACCGTTTTCCAACGAACAACTGTTTCCTGGTCTTGCTTTAAAACAGTCTGCTGGAATCGTGTCCGTCAGACATGTTCGGTCGTCTGTACACAAAAGCAGCGTACAAAAACCCCGCGCATGCTCAGTCCAAATGAGGAGACGGGAGCGCTCGTTCAGGTAAAACTCGCGTTTCTTTGGGATATGGCACATTCGTCATTAGAAACCTTTTATTCTAGCAAGAGAACAATGTCTTAAAAAGGCGCACTAAACCACATTTTAAAGCCTCGTTTGATTAATTCTTCTCTTGCTAGAATAACCCCGTTCTCTTGCTGATGCAATTTCAATAGAGTTGTCCCATACTGAAATGTCACATTTCTTGCTTGTGATGTAATCCTTTAATAATGTTTTCTATGCCAGACGTGTGTTTTGGTTGGTGGTCCTCCATAATTTAGAGTATTCATTTTTGTAAAGGAATGTGCATTTTTTTAATTTCTTTTTTTGTTTCTAGTTATGTCACCATTTAAACTATTTTTTTTTTACATGTATTTTTAATTTTTTTTTTTTTTTTTTGGTGTTTCATTAGAGAATATTAAACCATGTTGGCACACCAAATGTCCCCCCCCCCCCCAAGGAGTGTGTCCTTTGTAAATTACCCATTGTATATTTATTAAAGGTTTGCTGCCTAATAATCCCCACAGTATATCAAACAATAGACATGTTTTCAAATGAAAGCAAAAGGCCTTTTATTCTGGCAAATGTCATCACAAAAAAATAAAAAGAACGGCAGCACTAGAATAGATAGCAAACTATATGCAAACTTGCATTTCCAACATGGTGAAGGATAAACTTCCAAGCCTCAGGAGCCAAACACAAAAATATTAAGCAGCAGCACACAAACAAAGGAACCCAAACTGTGGTAGTACAAACAAGATGTCCTTTATGTGGAAGGAAATGGAAGGCAGAAAATCAACGTTTCCTCCTCTTTCCAGCCTTCCCTCCAGGCAGCCTTCCAGCGGATCGAACACGGGGTCTTGCAGGTGGGGTTGATGTGGCAGCAGGAGGATGGTGTTCCGCAAGCCGGGCCGGGTCACATAGCCCAGTGTCTGGGGTCAGCAGGCCCCTCTGCATCCACCAAAGTACCTGGTTCATCAGGGCCTTTGCCAGTCTTCTCTGGTCCTCCTCCCCTTCATTTAAATCATGGGCCAATGAGGCACTGAAGGCCTCTGTGGGGTTGAGGGGGGCCCTCATGATGGCGCTTGCCTCCTGGATCATGCGGAGGCTTGCCTCCTCCACAGGCCTCAACTGCCTCCTTCGGCCTGATGGCCTCACCTGGGGGGGAGAAGACTGGCTGGTGGTGGTTCTCCTGGCCGGGTGGACCTGCTGCAGGCCACTGGGCCCAGCCTCCTCCTGGCTGCCACTGACCCCGGCCTCCTCCTGGCTGCCACTGACCCCGGCCTCCTCCTGGCTGCCACTGACCCCGGCCTCCTCCTGGCTGCCACTGACCCCGGCCTCCTCCTGGCTGACAGACACCTGAGGATCTGCCACCTCCTGGCTGATCTCTTCTTCCTGTGTGTAAAAAAAAGGAATTTTTTTACAATTTCGCTAAATAAAACCACACTCATTTTCATGTTTTTCGTTCAGTATTTTCTGTTCATTATTACTTGAATACACTCTACTTCTGACCCCTGCAGTTGTCATCCCTGACACCTATTTGTCTGTACACCTTTTTGTTTGTTTTTTTCCAGCTTGGTTTTTTTTTTTCAATATCTAATCATTAATCCACCAAGAATTATTTAGGCCATAAATATAGAGGAAACTACTATACCTCCTCATCGAAGGGTGGCAGATCTGCATCTCTGTCAGCCAGGCCCTCTTCCTCCGACTCTGCAGGGCTGTGGTCATCTGGGGAATGTCCGCTGGAAGGTAGCATGGAGGAAAGGTTGGAAGAAAGACTGGACATCGTTTTCCTGCCTTCCATTTCGTCCCGCAAAAAAGCCATCTGTTTATAATACCACAGTTTGGGTTCCTTTGCTTGTCTTGCTGCTGCTCCCGATTTTTTGATTTTATTAGCTTTGTATGCTCTCCTGTATGTGCTTCTGAGGTTGGCAAGTTTATCCTTCACCATGTTGGCAGTGCATCCTGGCACCCAAGTTTGCATATAATTTGCTAGCTCTTCTAGTGCTGCCGCTCGTACCTCTTTATTGCAATATAACGAGTGTTTTGAATTCCACAGGATGGGCGTGTCCTGGTATTTTTGAAGTAAGGCCTCTATAGATTCCTTGCTTTGTAGGAGGTCCATTGCAATTTTTGAAAAATTATATTTCTTTTTGAGTCTAGATTACAAAAACATAAACCACAGAAAAATAAATATTCAAAAGGATCAGCGTTGACCTTGATCTAATATGTGTCTTCAAATTTATTACCTATATCTAATTCCAAACACAGTCTCTCTTGTTTAAACAATGATTGGCAGCTCGGCCGCATTGCTTGTACCAAACATTGATTTGCTAGATGCAGAGCCATTGTTCACATTGCAGTAAATATTTTAAATATATTAAATTAAACAATGCTTACAAATGTCAGTTTTCATCTAGGCACTCTTTCATGTGTAAATCTCATACCCCTGACAATGGATGACATAAAAGACACTTCCTAATGACCTCTGTACAACCAACACTTGAACAATACTTTGCCTGATCTGAATACACCATTCAAAAACTTGTCAATGAGGTACAGCATTGTTCACATCTCTATTTTGTGAGGTGTCCAAAAGCATTTGGATACCAAAATAACATTGTGGTACCCCATAGACAGAATAGCTTAAAAAGGGTGCAACCAACAGCCCAAACCCCCATCCCATGTGTCTACATTTTCAAGGCCTCTGCTGATCACATTTTTAAATTCCTTACCTTCCTGTCTCTCGCTCCTCGTTTCTCACGCTCGCCTAATTACCGCGTAAGATGCGTAATCACGGCGTAAACCTTTTTAACACTCCGCGTATTTATGAAACCCCGCCCTCGTCACCTTTGCGAGGCCCCTAATCAATGATTTTAGGAAATATGGCGTTAACTGTGTATGTTCTGGATGCGCTCGAAGATTCTCCGCGTAACGGACGTAAACACGTTGTTTGCATTCTCTACACTCCGCGTATGTATTAAACGCCGCCCTCTTCTCCGCCCATGGCGTAAGAATTCATCTTTTCCACGCCCATAATCTCTGTGGGAAAGGAAAGATGGCGATGTCACACGAGCGGGCACGATGCTCTCATGCCACAAGTGAAGGGACAGAGGCAGGGACGTCCCGATCAAGGAAAAGAAGATATAAAGCCACTAATATGCGGTTCCAGGAAATGGTGGAGTTAGTTTACATCATGCGAAAAAAGGACTATGATGGTGAATTAGGGCCATACAAGACCCCTAACCGCCGAAAGGCACATATTATGGACAAGGTGGCGAGGAGAATGCAGAGGATGTTTGGGATCACCAGGTCCAAGGAATAGCTGAGGAAACGATGGTCAGACTTAAAATTGAGGGAGCCACATCAGATGAAGAAAATACTTAAAATTCTGCGTAAAAGTAAGTAAATATATATTGGGTTTGGGGGGGGGGGGGGTGGTGATTGTCTGCAATAATGTGTTGCCATGTATATTTCACCATCTGCCTCCTTGGCCTGCTTGTAATTTTAAAGACATGTTGTTATTTATTTTTTAGAACATAAATAACTACATATTTACAAACAGTGTTCTTAGTAAACAACGTAACATCACATAGTTTATCAGAAAGGCTCGGTTATTCCAGGAACAACACACCTGGACATGGCTCACTGGCCAAAAACTTTGTTTGTAAACATTGTGTAAAAGCTAGTTCTATAAAAAAAAAGAAGGAGAATGGGAAAGGCAAACAGGATTCATTCTAAAAACAGTGGTAATAAAGCAGATGTTTTCACATCTGCAATGCAGAGCACCTGTGTCTCCCCAAATCAAAAATGGGTTTTGGTAGGGTATCCCAGAAATACAGTTTAGGGGGGACATCCATGTGTGTCACTTTGCTAAAAAGGGGCAGGATCAGAGCTTGCCATATAGAAGTAATTGCAAAATGTAGGTTTGGTGAAAGATAAAAGTAACTAAATGAAAGCATCTTCTAAGCAATGTGTGCGATTTATGCTCTCCAATATCTGTGTGCTGATGAGTCTACATTTTTTTTGGTTTATTTCAGGGGAAAGAAGTCGCCAGCATTTGGAGGAGGCAGAGAGGGCCAGACAAGGCCAAAATCTGCCATCTCAACATGTGGAGGAGGAGGAGGATGTGGAAGGAGAAGAGGATGTGGAAGGAGAGGAGGATGTGGAAGGAGAGGAGGATGTGGAAGGAGAGGAGGATGTGGAAGGAGAGGAGGAAGGAAGAAAGGAGGAAGGAAGAGAGGAGGAAGAAGTAATTTTGGACTTAGAAGTCATAGCAGATGAAGGGCAAGTGGCGGAAGAACAATTTGGCGAATTGAAAGAAGGTGGATTGATGGATGAAGGAGGAGTCCAAGATGATGGGGAAGTGGTGGAAGAAGGAGGAGTGATTGAAGATGATGGGGAGGTGGTGGAAGAAGGAGGAGTGATAGAAGATGTCGAAGAGGTGGAAAGGAGAAGCCCATCAGGTCAGTGTCACCCTAGCTTGATTCCAAAAAACATATGTAGATAGGCCTCATTGAAAAATAATATTGTAAATGCCATTTTTTTTTTGTTGGTTTAGGGGAGGAGGATGGTGTGCCAAGATTTTCACGTGCAAGTGCTGCTATAATTATTCAGCAGGTAATGGAGTGCAGCACTGAAATGCACAATATGCGTGAAAGGATGTTTCTCATGGAACAGAATGTAACAAATGTCCTTTTGGAATGCAGCACGGAAATGGACAATATGCGGCAAAGAATGATGGTAATCGAAGCAAATTTTAAGAACATTATTGACATGATGGGCCGTGTCAAAGACTGAAACACCCCCCGCCCATCCCCCGCCCCCACAAACATTTTAACAGTTTGAATAATGAATACGCCAAAATTTGAAGATACACACACAGTGTGCCAACATGTGCTATCTGCCATCACAGAATATCTAATGTCTGTGCTTTGTGGGTCCAACCCCCTCCTCCATCCTCAAGTAGTTGAGAGGAAGGGTTTGCTCCCACAAAACACAGACATTGATCACCCATGATGTCAGATAGCACATGTGGCCATTTGTCTGTTGAACCAATGACATTTGGCGAGTTTGCACTGAATGTGTGTATCTTCCAATTTTGGCGTGTTCCAGTGTGAAAGCACACCATGACTGACTGCTGTTGTGAGTTTTTATATTTTTTGAATTTGATTTTGTTACTTTTTGACCATGTTGAACATTTTGGGATACTATAAAGTTTAGACCATAAAGAATAAACAACGCCAAAAATTATTTTCAATATATATATAGAATTATAAATCTCTCTAATCACTGAATTTAGTGAAGTAGAGATTTGACTCCAAATTCTCACCCAAAAATTTTGTTTTAGAAAAACACACCAAAAACAAGAAAAATGGTTACAAAATTATTGTTTTTTGTGCCTAAAAAATATGGCCAAAAATAAATTTAAGGCGGTAAACACCCCACCAAATATAATCTATATATATATATATATATGTAAACAATAAATCTAACTATATTTGAGGAAAAAAAAAGTGAACTTGTTAATAAATGTATAATCTGCATAATATTTTTGGTTGAATTACCTGAAAAAAAAAAAATTTTTTTAAAAAATTTTGAAGACTCCTAAGTACAAAAGCAGGGAGTAATGAAAAAAATCAAAAAATTTTTTTGGGGTCATGAACAAGCAAAAATAAAAAAAAATTGACCTCAACATTTACAAATGGAGTTGCTTCTTATTTCTAGACTCAATACCCTGTTTGTAGATGAGTGAATACTGTGCAAAATGTGGTTAGTTACTAAAAGTGGAGAAATCAATTATGCATTACAATTGAAGAAGTTAGTTAGAGAACCAGGAAGACAGAAAAAGAGAAAAAGCATTAATGACAAACAACTGTATAAAGTCCAATGGTCTAATTATTTATTATTTTTTAGAATATTCCTTTCTTTGGGGGCCGAATTAGAAAGAAATATGATCTGGCATAGCAATGGCCCCCCGACCCATGAAGTACTCAACATATTTGTCGCGTACCTCACGAGCTGATTGGGGGGCCAAGCCAGCGCGACCAGTGTCCAGCCCGGGAAGGGGATCTGAGGGTAGTCTTGCCTCAGAACCGATGTCGGGTAGGTACGTCTGGGAGTGCCTGCGTAAAAAGTTGTGCAAAATGCAGCAGGCAAATACAACGGTGTCCAATTTATATTCCGCCAGATGTATCGATGTCCTGAACAGGCGGAACCGGTTGGTGAGTATCCCAAAGGCATTCTCGACTACCCTCCGAGCCCTGGCCAACCGAAAATTAAACACACTCCTCTCTGAGGTGAGGGTCCTCTGGGGAAAAGGCCGCATGAGGTGAGGACCAAGCCCGAAAGCCTCGTCCGCTAGGAACACAAACGGAAGTCCTTCCACATTATCTTCATCTGGTGGCAATGCCAGACCACCAGCTTGGAGACGATCATAGAAATCAGTCCGTGCGAACACTCCCCCATCAGACATCCGGCCATTCTTCCCCACGTCCACATATAGAAACTCATACTGTGCCGACACCACCGCCATCAACACAATACTATGATAACCCTTGTAATTATAATAGTAGGACCCCGAGCGGGGTGGGGGCACAATGCGGACGTGTTTCCCATCTATTGCTCCACCGCAGTTTGGAAAATCACACCGCTGGGCAAATTGGGAAGCCACAGACTGCCATTCCTGTGGTGTGGAGGGTAGCTGTGGGGACAAACAAAATTAGAGATTTAGTACTTTGTAACAAATACATCCTACAAGCATCCTTGTGACAGTTCACAGTATTAAAATTGCATTAGAAAAATGTGCATGGAGAATTTGGAAAATGAAATATATAGGGCCACTTCATTAAGAGACTCCACAGCCCTCTGATGGGGACAATAAAAGTTTGAAGGGGGGGGGGGGGGGGGGAAACCCCAAAAAGTCCTGTTTGAAAAAATGGCAAGGTGGGTTTGTCCCTAGGATAGCATGCTGGACAGGTTAATATTGGGTAAGGGACAAATATGCAGGTAGGCCAAGAATAAAACATGTAAAGCTGATATCAACATGCATAGGGAGAAAAGCTAACGTTAGTTAAACACACAGCATATCTGGGAAAATAAAAATAAAGTTAGTTGGCCACATTATTAGAGCCAGGAAACTTACCTTAATATACTCCTCATGCATAACTTTGATGATGGCAGCACACGTGTCCGGTATGATGACCCCAAGCGCCTGCGGAGAGATGCCTGTCGAGAACTTGAGGTCCTGCAGGCTCCTCCCAGTCGCCAGGTACCGCAACGTGGCAATAAGCCTCTGCTCGGCCGTGATGGCTTGGCGCATCACAGTGTCCTGCCTCGTGATATAGGGGGACAGAAGATCCAGCAGACGGTTGAATACGGGGTCCGTCATGCGGAGAAAATTCCTAAAGTCATTAGGATTATTCTCCTGGAGTTCCCTAAGCAGAGGCATATGTGAGAACTGGTCACGCTGGCGCAACCAATTCTTGGTCCAGAAACGCCTCCGCCCCCTGTTTCTGGCCAAAGTACTGGACAAATGAACATATCCAGCAGCCATCCCATAAACAGCACCAACTCGCGAAAATTGACGCTGCTGCTCCATCATGGCTTCAAACCGGCCGGCTGGTCAGTCAAGAACACACTGAAACAGAAAGCACTCGCAAATCCAGCACTACCTGCGACAAACGCGCGACAAACAGATACGAGCGCACAGGATGCAACTGCTAAAGCAGAAACAACCTGCTTGCCTATAGCCGAATGACAACTACGTTACCGCAAGCACACGCACTGAACCCGTGAATACACGCTGTCAAAGCCTGGAGACCGAGAAGCGCGAATCAGCTCTAACCAAACCTTCACTAACACGAGCAAACACGTAACTAGCAAAAGAGGAACAGAGGGCGGCGCCATTAACTTTGGTCTTCCCCTTTATAGTGACGTCGTACGTAGTTTACGTGCACGCGTTCCGGTACGACGGGAATTTGGTCCGCTGGTGTGTACACGCCAGCGGAACAAAACACAAATCAGCCTTGTACGCCGGAAACTGTCGGGCAGACAGTTTCCAGCGCACAGATCCGGTCGTGAGTACAAGGCCTCAGAGTATCTATGCGACTGATTCATAGAATCAGTTACGCATAGATAGCCCTGAGATCCGACAGGTGTAATTGTCTTACACCATCGGATCTTAGGATGCAGTACCTTGGCCGCCGCCGCTGGGTGGAGTTTGCGTCGTATTCCAGCGCCGGGTATGCAAATGAGGTTTTACGGCGATCCACAACGGTTTTACGCGTTCGTTACGTCGTTGCTAGTCTAGTTTCCCGTCGCAAAGTTAGTCGTCGTTTTACCTGCCCTAACTTTACACAGCCCATGTTAAAGTATGGCCGTCGTTCCCGCGTCAAATTTCAAAATGTTTTTTCCTTGCGTAAGAAGTCCGGGAATACGAAAGTACGCTACGCACGTCGCCGTTCGAAAAAATGACGTCACTTCGCGCAAAGCACGGTGGGAATTTCAAAACGGAGCATGCGCAGTAGGTCCGGCGCGGGAGCGCGCCTAATTTAAATGGCACACACCCTTTTTAATTTACGCGGGCTTACGCCAGAGGCCGCCGGCGTAAGTTTTCACGCAAGTGCTTGGTGAATCAGGCACTTGCGATGAAAACTTGC
The DNA here is from genome assembly GCF_905171775.1 of Rana temporaria. Classification (NCBI taxonomy): domain Eukaryota; kingdom Metazoa; phylum Chordata; class Amphibia; order Anura; family Ranidae; genus Rana; species Rana temporaria. Next base: position 137,293,705 of record NC_053499.1, read on the forward strand.
GGTGGTGTAACGTATATACGATACGTTACGCCGCCGCGATTCTATGTGAATCTGGCCCTATGTATTTACAAAAGTACAAAATTACGAATCCATTAAACGAAAATTATTATCTAACAAAATTACGAATTTCGAAACAACGAAAATAAATTAGACAGAAATTTTTGTTGTGCACATGTCTAGTTGTGTCAATGGCCAATAGGAACGTGCAGGAGGCAGGAGAAAGTGGGCAAACTCCCACACTTCCAGGAAATGTTGAGTATTTGTAGGTGAGAATAGCCTAGTATTTGGATCTAGTCTATGGGCATGGATTTGATACCTTTTAAAAACATTTGTATTATTATATGTTAACAGCTTTTTTTTGCACATAGAGCAGGTGCTTTTCAGGAATACACATTAATGTCTAAGTTGCTGTAATGCACTAATGTGACTGGGCCCTCAGTAATCGTACCTTTTATTTCTTGACAGCCGCATGAGCTACAATTTGTATAACCCTTCCACTTTAGACATTAAATGAATTTATGCCTTTAGTGGCTACAGCCTATCTGAGCAGCTCGATATAATATTAAACTTTCTTTCCCTTTCCAGAACAGTTTTATCTTACTCAGGGAATTAAAGCATTTACAGGGATGATTCAGGGAACACAATGGCTTTTTGAAATGTTTGCACATCATTTAAATGCAGTTCATCTACACAAAATATTTAAAAAAGAAGGTGAAATGGGCTTTCTAGCCAACTTGAACAATGGGAAATTAATCAAAGGTTTCACACTGTTTGCAGATCAAATTGAAATGGCAAGTAATTGATTCTCAGACAAGGGACAGCTATTGTTAAAAATCTCACTGTTGCTGCCGTCCTTGCTTATTGTAGATTTAAAACAAATTGCTAGGAGAACCTTTAGCTGTAATGAGTACACAGAGGCTCGAGGATAACCAAACAAGCTGGGTGCATAGTGTATGCGATCTGTATAGAAAAACCCAGCTGCCACTTTCATTCACAGCAAAAAAAAATGTATTGTGTATTGTAAATGCTTCCTTGGCACGCATATAGTGCTAAGACATCTTTTGTGCTGTAGAATTACCTTTGTAAACCTGATACAGCTTAGGAGGGAGAGAAAAAGCAATTTAGAATATGAAATTGATGACATATATAAATGTACAAAGTCATGAAAGAGAAACTGGCAGGGGGGCTTAAAGTGTAATTCTGATTTTCTTTAAAAAAAAATGATAAAACCCGTATAAAATTCAAACAAGATTTTATTTAATGTATTCTTATTAAAATATCCGTCCATTTCAATAGCGGTCTTTTTTTTGCTCTATATCAGTTGCTTCTGGCAGCAGAATCTTGGTACCGCAGTAATTTAGGATTGAGGCTGGTGCATGGATGAGTATTAAGGTTACTTAGGGATCTATTTACAAATGGTTTACATTTCTATCATTTTTATTCCTTTTCAAGGTAAGATATGACAAAAGTGTTGACAGCTCAGGGGCAATTAAGCAATGACAGCATGCAACATTAAGATATACAAAGTATATCAAGTTCAACCTAAAAGGGATGTGAAATTCCCAACTGTGGGAGTAGCAAGATATGATAAGTTGTGTTGGTCCACAGATGAAGAGTTGTGTGAATCTTGCGTGAATAAGAGTTTTAGAGATGAATTCAGATTAATTTAAGCTATTTTTGTTAGGGACCTAAAGCTGGATTTTAGGTTTTATGGGCCAAATCCTCAAAAGAGATACGACGGAGTAACTGCTGTTACTCCGTCGTATCCCTGGTCCTAACTATGGAACTGATCCACAGAATCAGTTTTCCATAGTTAGGGAGAAGATCCGGCATGTGTAATTGAATTACACTGCCGGATCTTAGGATGCAGTACCGCATCCGCCGCTGGGGGCATTTCGTGTCGAAATGCCGCCTCGGGTATGCAAATTAGTACTTACGGAGATCCACGATCTGCTTCGTTTTTTCTCCGTAAGTATTAAGTTGCATACGCAAAATTAGGGCTGCTTTTACATGGTGTAAAGTTAGTACACCATGTAAAAGCAGACCCTTCTGTCTAGCGACGCGTTTTTTTTTTCGAATTTTAATTTTTTTTTCGCGCCGTATCTTTTTTTTTCCCGACGCAACTTTATTGACCCGTCGCAATCCACAAAGCCCGACGTAACGTAATTTCGCGCTATGCACGTCGGGAAAATGACGTCACGAGCATGCGCCTCATTTAAATGGGAATCGCCCCCATGAAATGAGGAACGCCTTGCGCCGGCGGAATTTAAGTTACACGGCCAGAAATTTCTAGGTAAGTGCTTTGTGGATCGGGCACTTAGGTAGAAATTTTAAGGCAGTGTAACTTAAATTAGAAATTCGCCGTTACGCCGGGTCTTTGTGGATTTGGCACTATGTGTCTCAACTAAGAGCCCCTGTAAATAAGAAGGTAAAACCCCCTCCTGACACCTAAGATGCAGAACAATGCTGAATAGATGAGAAGTCACCTGCTGAAATTAAAAACTTCTGAGAGTGTTACTACCTTGGCCCCCTGTATCACTTGTTCAACCTGCTACTCCCTATGTCACCACATTGAACAGTGGTTAAATACCTGTTTCATCCTCCCCATGCAATGGTTCCTCCTGCCACCTCCGAAATCCTAAATGAGAATACAAGGGGAGAAACTACAGCCTTCAATGGGGAAGCAGATATTCTCAACATCCAGAAGTGTTAAATATATATGTAGCAGCTGGTAAATGCTGAAGAGGTGGCATTTTAACAAATTGGCTGCCAGAAAAGTAAGTATAGAGGCCTTTTTTATTACAAGTAGGCAATTCTTAACAAGTGACCCTACAGTATGTTGATAAGGTCACTTTAAGATCAGTGACAGTACTGTGCCATAGAAAGAGGTAGTAGGGAGCCCACATCAAAAATTTTCAACGAGACCCCATGATTTGTATACACCCCTGGTTAAAAAAAATATATAAAATAAAGCTGTAGAAACTTAACCCATCAAAATGAACCATTTTCTGTGTCATAAATACCTTATGCTGCGTACACACGATCATTTTTCGGCATGAAAAAAACACGTAGTTTTTCAGCATGTCCAAAAAACGACGTTTTTCCAACTTCATCATTAAAAACGACGATGCCCACACACCATCGTTTTAAAAAAAATGATGAACAAAGCATGCTGACGTACAACACGTACGACAGCACTCTAAAGGGGAAGTTCTATTCGCCTTTGGGCTGCTTTAGCTGATTCCGTGTTAGTAAAAGACGATTCGCGCTTTTCTGTCTGTTACAGCGTGATGAATGTGCTTACTCCATTACGAACGGTAGTTTTACCTGAATGAGCGCTCCCGTCTTATAACTTGCTTCTGAGCATGCGCAGGTTTAAAACGTTGTTTTAGCCCACACACGATCATTTTTTACAACTCGAAAAAAGTTTTTTTTAAAAACGACGTTAAAAAATGCAGCATGTTAAAAAAAAAAATTGTCGTTTTTCAGAAGCCAAAAAACTATGTGAAGCCCACACTCGATCATTTTAAAGGACGTTTTTAAAAACTTTGTTTTTTTTCATGACGAAAAATGATCATGTGTACGCGGCATTAGATATATATCACAGGCAGTTTTATCTAACTGCTGGAACAATAATGCAGTATTCATAATAATGATGACTTCCATACTTTAAAGAGAAATGACAAGAATGAATAAAGACCTTCCCAGCAGATAGCTTCATTTGACTGCCACAAGGCATTTACGTATTTAATGCTTTTTTTTTCATTGTAAGATGCACTTAATCATAATTAAAAACCACGCAATGGCTTTTTAAAAGCAGCCGGTTGTTAATATGATTGGCATTTTCTATGATGTTGAAAACATTTAATAATACATTTAAGGGCCGTATACTGCATTAAGGAATCTTAAATAGTAAGTCTTTGCTCCTCTCCACTCTACATATGACGTTGTGAAGCTGTTTCTATGCAAAGGTTCTTGAAAGCATAAGTCACAACTTGAGATGGGGGGAGTGATGTCACTTGCGTACAAAGTCATTTGATTTTTTTTTTTTATGTATCTTTGAGTTTTATTTTCCAGCTGCATATTTTATTTACATTGGTTGAATCTTTTAAAATAATTCCCCGCAGGGTCTTCCTAATGAAAAGGTTATGTATATAAGACTAGTAACAATTTATGCAAATCATATTGACATAAGGTGAAGCTTTAATGTCTTGCCATTATTAATTTTTATACATTTGAATCACTGTAAATAATGGTTTGAAGCTGAACTCAGGGTATGTGTTGGGATCTGAGTCTTCTATCTGCTTCACTGTACAATAGGAGGGTCTTTCTTTGGCTGTCCAAAAATGAGGTCCTCTTGGGCTTCAGAAGACTGGATAATGATATCATGAAAAGGTGACCAGTTGGCACAGCCATGAACTGGTTATCATGCTGGAAAGTGGCACCAGTAAGGGATGCAGACGGAGGCATTAAGTCAGCATGAAAAGCATTGAAAGGTATTTAATTTAATAATAATAAAAAAAACAAAAAAAACAGCAAAATGGGTAAGAAGGAGAAGGGATCGATGATGAAAGCTTTGCCCAGCTGCATTTTATGGCATGGCACAGTGGTGACAATTGATGGTACAGTGGCTGTGTTTGATGCCATGGCACAGTGGCTACGTTTGATGGCAATTGCTGCCACTGTGCCCATCAATTGCCGCTACTGTTTCCCATCAATTGCTGCTAGTGTGCCCATCAATTGCTTCCACTGTGCTCGTCAATTGGCGCTACTGTGCCCCATCAATTTCTACCAGTGTGCCCCAGCAATTGCTGCCAGTGTGCCCATTGATTGCCGCTAATGTGTCCCATCAATTGCCGCTACTGTGCCCCAAGCAATTTATTTGCTTCCCTAACGCAACACTAAGTAAACAGCGAGCGTACAGCATTGTGCCCGCTGTTTACCATTTTGGAGGCCTATTAGAGCCTATGGATCTAATCAGGAAGCCTATTAGACCCCTTGGCTCTAAACAGGTGTTTCCAAAAACTCCCCGGCCACTGTAATTCAGGTGCCTGGCAACCGACAAGGCCCCCATAGATGACCATAGATAGATTCATGCAATGCATCAATCTATATATGGTGATAAAGGGGTGACGGGAGAGAGGGGGCGGCACTCCTGCGCCCTTTATGGATGCACCGCCACTGATTGTAAGGTGTGCAGGAACTGAGAAGAAATCCCTCCAATGGAGCCCAGATAACAGTATAAACCTGACAAAGTTGCATATCCTCCCTTCTAGATTGTAAGCTCTAATGAGCAGGGCCCTCTGGTGCCTCCTGTATTGATTTGTATTGTGACTGTACTGTCTTCCCTGATGTAAAGCGCTGCGCAAACTGTGGGCGCTATATAAATCCTGTATAATAATAATAATATCCCCTCTATTCATCCATTATCTATCTATCTATCTATCTATCTATCTATCTATCTATCTATCTATCTATCTATCTATCTATCTATCTATCTATCTATCTATCTATCTATCTATCTATCTTTCATTATTATCTATCTTCATTTCATACATGTATTCCCTGCTGCCCCTTGCTATCTGGCTCTATGTGATGCCAACACTGTGAAGTCTGTGAACACAGCAGAGTCTGCCTGAGGGCACATGTGCACCATCAGCCAGCCTGGGAACACCAGGTTTATGCATATATTATGAAGCTATTATCTGTTTTTTAATTCAAAACACTAAGAATTATGTGGCATGCATAGGACATGTAAGTACAACCATCATTAATAAAAAAAAAAAAATGATAGTTTATTATATTATTTTATTGATTCACATATATATTTTTTCTGTGTTTAGAAGTTCTCCTTACTAATTCTGTCCACATACTAGCCAGTAATCTAATAAGTAATGTGGCCAATATCAACTTTGATTGATCAAACTGGTTATTGAATAAACTTTCCCTATGAAACCTGGCTTAATGTTGTTTACCAGAGATGATCAGCTATTTTCAAAGAGCAGGTAACACCTGAAATCAACCCCTGAAATGCTTAGACAAGGGATCTTCAAAAAGTTTCTGCACTCTTTTAACTCTATTATATATATATATATACAAGTGTGGCAACTTTTTGAAGACGTCTCATGCTAGCCAGGGAACACTGCATCTGTGCCTGAAGTAACCTGTCAGGGGTAAATAATGCATGGTGATATCACTATTACCGCGGACCCTTTTCATCGGACATGTCTCCTCGTGTGTACAAGGCCTAAGGGTCATTATATGTCACCCAGGAGAACAAAAGCAGATAAAAGGCCTAATAAAACTGGCCAATCGCATTGCTTGTCTTTGTCACCCATGGGAGAAAAATGTGTATATTAGGGAAGGTTATTTTTGGCTAAAATGTGACAGTAGTAACTGGGTTCTCTGAACTTCGGTGTTTGAATGTTGCATGAGTATCCTTTCATCTATCTTGTCTGTTCCTTTGTTGGCTTTTCTGAAGTCTTAATAAATGCCATCTCTCTGGAAGAACTGGGTTGCTGCTGAAATAACTTGCATTATAATATTAATTAATTAATAGTCATCCACACACCACTAAATCACTACAGCAATCTGAAAGGAAGAATTCTTATATGACCAAGATCATCCTCCATTAGCAAGTCAGTATACAGTATCTCACAAAAGTGAGTACACCCCTCACATTTTTGTAAAGATTTTATTATATCTTTTCATGTGACAACACTGAAGAAATTACACTTTGCTATAATGTAAAGTAGTACAGCTTGTATAACAGTGCTGTCCCCTCAAAATAACTCAACTCACAGCCATTATTGTCTAAACCACTGGCAACAAAAGTGACTACACCCCTAAGTGAAAATGTCCAACTTGGGACCATTTTTCCTTCCCGGTGTGATGTGACTCGTCAGTGTTACAATGTCTCAGGTGTGAATGGGGAGCAGGGAAGTTCAACATGACATCTCATGGCAAAGAACTCTCTGAGGATCTGAAAAAAAGAATTGGTGCTCTACATGAAGATGTTCTAGGCTATAAGAAGATTGCCAAGACCCTGAAACTGAGCTGCAGCACGGTGGCCAAGACCATACAGCAGTTAAACAGGACAGGTTCCACTCAGAAAAGGCCTCACCACGGTCGACCAAAGAAGTTGAGGGCACATGATCAGCGTCATATCCAGAGGTTGTCTTTGGGAAATAGACGTATGAGTGCTGCCAGCATTGCTGCAGAGGTTAAAAGGGTGGAGGCTCAGACCATACGCCGCACACTACATCAAATTGGTCTGCATGGCTGTCGTCCCAGAAGGAAGACTCTTCTAAAGATGATGCACAAGAAAGCCTGCAAACAGTTTGCTGAAGACAAACAGACTAAGGACATGGATTACTGGAACCATGTCAAACTTATTTGATTCAGATGGTGTCAAGCGTGTGTGGCAGCAACCTGGTGTGGAGTACAAAGACAAGACGGGAGTGTCATGGTTTGGGGCTGCATGAGTGCTGCCGGCATTGGGAAGCTACAGCTAATTGAGGGAACCATGAATGCCAACAGGTACTGTGACATACCGAAACAGAGCATGATCCCCTCCCTTCGGAGGCTGGGCCGCAGGGCAGTATTCCAACATGAAGAAGCTTAGAAGAAGCTTAGGATAAAGAAGCTGAGGGTAAAGGTGATGGACTGGCCAAGCATGTATCCAGACCTAAGCCCCATTGAGCATCTGTGGGGCATCTTCTAACAGAAGGTGGAGGAGCGCAAGGTATCTAACATCCACCAGCTCTGTGATGTCATCATGGAGGAGTGGAAGAGAACTCCAGTGGCAACCTGTGAAACTCTGGTGAACTCCATGCCCAAGAGGGTTAAGGCAGTGCTGGAAAATAGTGCTGGCCACACAAAATATTTACACTTTGGACCCAATTTGGACATTTTCACTTAGGGGTGTACTGATTTTTGTTGCTAGCGGTTTAGACATTAATGGCTGTGTGTTGAGTTATTTTGAGGGGACAGCAAATTTACACCGTTATACAAGCTGTACACTCACTACTTTACATTGTAGCAAAGTGTCATTTCTTCAGTGTTGTCACATGAAAATATATAATAAAATATTCACAAAAATGTGAGGGGTGTACTCACTTTTATGAGATACTGTGTGTGTGATTCAACAATATTACCTCCTCCTCATTGCCATTTTGTGGGGCTATGGTCATTTTAACAGAAAATGAGCAGGAGGTGGAGCTTGTGATGTCACTGTCCCATCCCTCTACCTTGTTGAATTGGAGAACCCTGTATTTATTAAAAAAACACATTCAGCAAATGGTGGCCATGCTGAGCTAGCAAACCCCTGTGTTTACCATGCGGAAGGGCAGCCACTTGGAATAGGACCTGGAAGACAGTGGCAATCATTGTAGTAGCACCGGCTACTACAGTGGTTCTCTGCATCTACTGCAGTCCCTCTGGAGTGGGAATACTTATGCCGCGTACACATGATCGGTTTTTCCATCGGAATGTACTCAGACGGGCTTTTCCGACAGAATTCCCCTCAAGCTGTCTTGCATACACGCGAACACACCGAATTCCGACCGTCGAAAACCCAGTGACATACAACACTACGATGAGCCTAGTAAAATTAACCACTTAAGGACCGCCTCCTGCACATATACGTCGGCACAATGGCATGGCTGGGCACAAGCACGTACCTGTACGTCCTCTTTAAATGCCCAGCTGTGGGTCGCGGGCGCGTGCCCGTGACCCGGTCCCGAAGCTCCGTGACCGCGGCTGTGGGACCCACGGACCCGATTGCTGCTGGAGTCCCGCGATCGGTCCCCGGAGCTGAAGAGTGAGGAGAGCTGTGTTTAAACACAGCTTCCCCGTTCTTCACTGTGGTGCTGTCATTGATCGTGTGTTCCCTGATATAGGGAAACACGATCAATGATGTCACACATCCAGCTCTGCCCCCCTACAGTTAGAAACACATATGAGGTCACACTTAACCCCTTCAGCGCCCCCTAGTGGTTAACTCCCAATCTGCAATTGTCATTTTCACATTTTCATGTGTGGGGAAAAAAGGACACCAATTTTGTTTGGGAAATTGTCAGTTAAAGCGACGCAGTGCCAAATTGCAGAAACTGGCCTGGTCCTTTACCTGCATTTTGGTCCGGGTCTTAAGTGGTTAAGTTCAATGCTTCCGAGCATGCGTCAAATTGTTTCCGAGCATGCGTGTTATTTTCTCTGTCGGAATTCCATACAGATGAACAGAATTTACAGCAGAAAAAAAGGAGAACATGTTCTCTTTCTAAGTCTGTCGGAATTTCCGACGGAAAAAGTCAGATGGGGCACACTCACGGTCAGAATATCTGATGAAGAAATCCCGTCTGACTTTTTTCATCAGAAATTCCGACCATTACAGGCCTGGAGTTCAGCTTTAAATCTGAACTTTATACATTCTGGTTTTGACTATTTTCTCTTAGCACACAAAGCAATAAAAAAATATAAAAGGTTCAAATTCTTCCCCACTACATTCCAAACTAAAAAAGAAAAGTTTTGGCTAGAGACACTTTTTTTAACTTAAAATTCCCAGATGTTATATTTTTCTTCAATGTCATCTTTCCTCTTATTCTATTAAAAAGAGGTATAAGCATACACTGCTAGTGTTTTGCTTCATCTCATAACGATGCCAAATAACTTTATCGATCACACAACGACTAAACGTATATAAGTTAGTACAATTCATAGGATCTCTTTTCTGTTTTATGAAATGCTGCACAATTTACTTCTGCTGAACAAATAATGTCTCCTATCCAGCAATGTCTAGCCACGCAGTCCGATAAAAATCAAAATTGCTTAATCATACAATTTGCTGCCTTTCACATTGCTGATAGATTTTCATTATTCAGCTGAATCCAACAGCCTCTCCAATCTCACTTAATCAAACACACTTGCTGTAAATCTTGTGAAATTCTAGAGAGTGATAAATATTTTCTGTAACATTAAAGGGATAATAAACTGGCAGCGCTGGGAGTTAATACAGTCTGTGTCTGCAAGGCTGAACTGCTCAGGGCTTGGCGGAGTGGAGCAGTTATGTTTTTATTACAACAGGATAAGAAAATCGAATTTGTAAAGAAAAACTCTTGTCTTGTTAAAAAATTGCCAAAGAAGGTCTATGCAGGAGAAATATGGAGCTTGCTGATGCTCTTTACTAAAATGCAGATTGCCTGACTGTCATGCTAATCCGCTTGTTTCATCACTATCTTGGATTCTGACCCAGAACAGATATAGAAATCAGAAGTTATGTCTTCACTTTGCTTGCATAATAACTTTTTTTTGGCTAGTGATTTTTTATTAATATTATTATTGAAGTAAATCCTGCAATACTATATACTCTGCTGAACTTACAGTATATAGCTATTGCATATATGTATTACTTTTGTAGCGCCCCTTTACTTTCAGTAAAGGCACTACGCTAAAATTAGTGGGGGAATGAGAGAGATAATTTGCTCTCATTCCGAATTATGTCAAATTTGGCTGTCGCCAAATCTGGATTGTTCTGTGTGCTAGACTGCGTTCTAGGGATGCGGTACCATCCTTGGGCGGCAGGTGGCACCAGAGAGGTCCAGGTGGGGCGGCTTTTTCCTAGCAGCCAATTAGAGGAGTTTTCTCTTGCGGGGCATGCTGGGGAGGAGTATTTCTGTGGCGGAAGCCGTTGTTCTTGGTTCTTCGCGGGTTCCTGGTTCTGGGTGCGGCACCCACCTTTAGGGTGTGCACACATCGCGGGCCCCACCACTATGGCCTACCTGGCCTGGGGTCGCGCGCAACGCGGAGTTCCTGACTCTGGGCCCTCATGGCCTGGAGCAACTGATGCTATCAGAGGCCCCAGTGACTTACTGGGTCCCCAACTCTACTGAAAAGATCCTAAGCTACGTGCTGTGCGGTGGGGGATCGGCTCAAGGAGAACCCAGAGGCAGGTTGTCTGAGAAGCTTGAATGAACCATCGGGGATCTGGGTGACCGAACACTGACAGATAACCTCAGTACTGTCAGTCAGTGACCACAAGGAGAAAGACTGGGGAGGAATTGCTCTGCTGTTCACCATTGTCAGCATTGAGCCTGTGGCAGAGGCCTCATCTGGCATCTTATTTAAAATCAGAGCCAAGTCAGTGGCAGTGACTTGTTCTTCCCAGCAACTTTAAAGTGACACTTTGGCTGCCAGGCTTGTGGCAGGAGTCTGTCCAGAGGCACTCTACCCACTCTGGCTAGAGTGGCGATGAACTGTATCTACTACTACTGAGAGCAGGATTGCTTTCCTCTTATCCAGGCCTGATACCGCAAAGTTCTCTCACTTCATCAACCTTTTCTGTCTACCTCACGTCATGTTGGGCCGAGAAATAAAGCATTCAGAAAATCTTATTCACTGATTGGACATTTGTTTACTGCTCTACTCACTACAATCACCCTAGACAACGATTAAAGGTAACTTAATACGTCGATCCCAAAACAAACAGCGGCTCCTGAGGGGGTAGCGCTACACTTTGTATGTCCCTTTATTACTAGAATTATCTACCAGAGTATGCTAGGCCTAATGATATATTGTTAGCTATGAAGACAGACGCATTTGCTTAGTAAACAAGTTATATTTATTTCCTTTAAAAACAGGAATGTCATATACTAACAACAGATATCTATAAAGTCTATAACAAAGAACATCAAAGATACTTTTCGCCTCCTCTGTGTAAACATCACTCAGATGTTAACAGAAAGGGCTGGGCCGCATGGCTAGGCCTAATCCAAGAATCCATGAGGATGGCAGAGACACAGCCTCATGGCCGGCTTTTCAGCGAAGAGAGAGACTGAATTCTCTGCAACAAACCTTTTTTTCAAAACTCACTCATCCAAACTCCCCCCATTGCCAGTCCCATTTGCTTTGGACCAATCAGCATTCACATGACACTGCTCCTTATATCACTGACTGTCCTACCATACTTGGCCTCTGGGGGCAGTATTGCAGACCATGCAGTAGGTACGGTGGATGAGCCTGACAGCAGCATTCATAATGGACTGAAGGGGGGTAGCCTATGTAAAGGTAGGCCAATGAGAAGAAACTTGCATTGTCATTATTATTTAAATGTTTCTTTGCATCTGTAAACATAAATAAGCAGCTTCATCTGCAATACTCACCTTCAGTCAAGCGTTGTCCTTCACAGCATATTTTCTCCACCACTAGATTTCTCCAGTCTTCCAGGTCGAATAAACATTTGTGAGAGGTAAGAGAGCTGGGGGGGCATTTGTGAGAGATGAGGGGCATTTATGATAGGTGAGAGAGCTGGAGGGCATTTGTGAGAGATGTTGGAATTTGTGAGAGGTGAAAAAGTTGGGAGGCATTTGTAAGAGGTAAGAGATATGGGGGGCATTTATGAGTGGTGAGAGAGCTGGGGGGCATTTGAAAGAGGTAAGAGAGTTGCGGGGCATTTGTGAGATACCCTGCATGATCTGGATAAAATATGATAATTTACGAGGGTGGGGCAAGGTAGGGGTTGGGTGGGGCAACTGGTGGCGAGTAACTCTTAAAGCCTGGCTAGTAACTCAGGACTTGAAATTTTGAGCCCTGATGTAAGGAATACATTACTCTTTGCATGTGTTATCGATGCTGAACCTATTAGCTTGTGAACTGCTGATAAAATGTACAATGTCTGGCCCAGCTCATATGGCTCTAGCCCAGGGATCTCCAAACTACGACCCTCCAGCTGTTGTAGAACTACATATCCCATGAGGCATTGTAAAACTCTGACATTCACAGACATGACTAGGCATGGTGGGAATTGTAGTTCCTGAACAACTGGAGGGCCACAGTTTGGAGGCCCCTGCTCTAGCTATTATATACAGTGTACGTGTTCAACTCTGTATACCATTTTTCTGGACCGTTGTTGGTACCCCCGAAAACTCAAATAAAATGTATTAAACAGAAAAATAGAATAAATTCAAGAGATAAGTCAATAATTTTACTCCTTTACAACACACTGGTTCTACCTGATCTTTTGGTCCTTGAATTTTAAAAAGTTTAGCAAGCGGCAACAACATTAATTAGGGGGCTGGAGGACCTCAGGCGTTTTAGAGGAGATATGATCACAATGTAAAACTTTTGGATGTCTTCCTCAGTGAGCATAATATATAGAAGTATGGGAATTTGCAACATGGTAATCATTTGTAAGACTGAGCTGCTTTAGAAGATTGTACACCATTATCGCTGTTTGTACAATGCTATGAAAAAATACATATAGGGTACCTAGCAAATTCCCATAGCTGGAGTACAGAATAGTGATGAATTTCATATAGAAACTCGACAAAAATAGGTACGAATTATGCTAATTTACTTTGATTAGGTATTAATTTAATTTGCGCTAAACACTTTTATTAATTCTGTCCCTACTGTGAAGATATGTAACACATTTTAAAACAGAAGAGTACTTATCCCTTTGAAAGACAAGCTTAAAAATAAAAAGATTCAAACTTTGCTATTTCATGTTTATAACAAGGAAACATAATTGCTTATCTGTTTTAGTGTCACGCCGTATAAATAAAAACCCTTAAATAAATAGCAAGAAATACCATAAAGTTGTTTATGATTTGAAAAATTATAATCACATTTGCATAATTAAATTTGTTTTGACAAGATAAATTGCAGCTATTAAAACATATAAGCAGAAATGCAGTGAAGACAGGTATTATTTAACCACTTAAGGACCGCCTAACGCCGATATACGTTGGCAGAATGGCACGGCTGGGCACAATCACGTACCTGTACGTGATTGTTAAATGCCCAGCCGTGGGTCGCCACGCGCGCCCACGACCCGGTCCGAAGCTCCGTGACCGCACCCGCGGACCCGATCGCCGCCGGAGTCCCACGATCGGTCACAGGAGCTGAAGAACGGGGAGAGGTGTGTGTAAACACACCTTCCCCGTTCTTCACAGTGGTGCTGTCATTGATCGTCTGTTCCCTGATATAGGGAAAGGCGATCAATGATGTCACACGTCCAGCCCCGCCCCCCCTACAGTTAGAAACACATATGAGGTCACACGTAACCCCTTCAACGCCCCCTAGTGGTTAACTCCCAAACTGCAATTGCCGTTGTATCTTAGGCATGTTTAAGTGTATCTCAGTTTGAGAATACACTTAAACATACGACAGGCTTAGATTCGGAGTTACGTTGGCGGCGTAACTCTTTGTGAATCTGGGCCAATGTCTTTATATGCTGTTTGTATATGTGTTTTGTTTTTAGTAATATAAACCAGACAGAGGTTCTAACCCCTCAATACCATATTCAAATCTAACGAAAAAAAGGTTTGCCTTTAGTTCAACTTTAAGTAGGTAAAGCTATAGAGACTATTAAAGGGTCACTAAAGGATTTTTTTTTTTAGCTAAATAGCTTCCTTTACCTTACTGCAGTCCTGGTTTCATGTCCTCATTGTTCATTTTTGCTCTGGTGTTGCTGTAATCCTTCTCTGTTCTGAACCGTCTGTTTTCTGATGAAAAAGGTCATGGGAGCTTTCTCTCTGTGGTCACTAATCAAGGAGGTGTGACTACTGTGTGTCTAAAACCCCTCAACACCAATCAGTTTAGTTTTACAAACCTTCACTGCCTTGTATTGGCTCTTTGTCTCTGTTCATCACAGAAGCATGAAACAGCATGCAAAAACTAAACTGAAACTACAGGTACATTATATGATTGATTTTTATCTATTTTTAATCATTTTTAAAAGGAATCAGTTAACTATTATGTCTCTATACCCTGTTAACAGTCATTTCAGCAAAAAAAAAAAAAAGTCCTTTAAAACTCCTTTAAGTCAGCAACACATTCTAAGAACTGTGTTTTCAATAACTATGACATGGCACTTTCAAGAATAAGTTGTGGAACATTACTGATAAAATTCCCACAAGTGTTTCCTCACTCCCACACGTTTTGTATTTAGAATTGCTGGTCCAACTTTCTAAGCTTGCCTTCGACAGGAAGCAAAAAAAAAATTAAAAGTTAAAGCGGAGAACACAGCAGGGGTAAGACAACAGACAAGTCTGCTAATAGAAATACATGGCTGAGCAACAAAGGAGATTGGAAAAACAAAGGTTAAAGTACAACAGGAGCAAGGCAATATGCTGAAAGCATCTGAAGGCTGACAACTTTTTAATTAAGGAATTAATGATGCAAATTATTTAATTCTGTAATTAGTCCTTATCCTCAACTGGTTCTTTTCTGTTTGAAGGAACACAATGAAAGTAAGATATATTGGGAAATAAATCTCCATAATTCAGACTTTTTTTTAAAATAAACTAGTTCAGTTCAGAGTACAGTAGCCATAGCCCAGTAGACTTGTAGGCAGGTAGAGTTGTATGCTGCCCATATCTGGAGAATAAGGGGCAGATCCACGTACAGCGGCGCATTTATCCGCCGGGCGTAGCGTATCTAAGATACACTACGCCGCCGTAACTTACTTTTTTTTTCAAATCCACAAAGAATCCGCGCCGTAAGTTACGGCGGCGTAGTGTATCTTTGGTGGCGTAATGGCGCGGCATTCAAATCTCTGTGATGGGGCGTGTTTTATGTAAATACGCTGTGACCTGACGTAAACAACGTTTTTTTTTAACTGCGCATGCGCCGCTCGTGGGGGTATCCCAGTGCGCATGCTCAAAATTAACCCGGAACAAGCCAATGCTCACGACGGTGTCTCAGCCGTCTGAGATTCTCCTTCCTGATTGGCTGAGACACTGTGGGGGCACTGAACAGGAGGGAGGGGGCAGGATCACAGAAGAGAGACCAGGGAAAAGGAGGATCCAGGCTGCTCTGTGCAAATCCACTGCAACAGAACAGGTAAGTATGACATGTTTGTTATTTTTATAGGGAAAAACATTTACTTTACAATCACTTTAACCTGCAAATAGTTCTATCCATTGATGACTTTTATATTTGAATCCTTTTTTTTTTCTTATTATACTTTTTTCTTATGCTGCTTTTCAAACTATGACATTCCTTTTATTTCGCCTCCAGTTTATTATTTCTCCCATTGCATGCACCTGATTTGGTTATTAATTATTAATTCATATTTTCTTGCAGATTTACTTTAGTGCTGAGCGTTAACTGAAGTTCCCTTCAGCTGATTACGTTCCCATGTAATTGGTAAATCTACAATTATTTAATGAATATCATTAATAATAAACAACTAAACACAAGTCATCATTTCATTAATTGTAATTATAGAGTTTTTTTTTTTTTTAACATGTTCAACCCTCTCAAAGGTATATTCATTTCTAGGGAAAAGTATGAAAAGAGACAACCTGGAATTGGAAACAGAACCTAGTTATAATAAAAATCAGACAACCCACACAGGGGAATATAATCTGTTTTTGGTGATGTTTTTAAATTCAAATGAAATCTATGAGCTGGTTCAGTAGTGGAGATACATGCCTGTCAAGCAAAAAGTCTGAATACAGCCATTGCCTAATTGACTTACACCTACCCATGTGGCCTTATTATCCATAAAGTCTATCCAGTACAAATGTTGTTACAGATGACCGAACCAAATATTTTCATTCAGTCCGGAATTTCAGCTTTTTCAAATGCCACACATCTAAATTTTAAAATATATTTCAGACAAAAAAACTACAACAATAAAACTAAAAGCAGAAAAAAATAAATCTGAACCCTTGGCAGGTAATAAAGACATAGGGCCAGATTCACAGCCAGGCGGCGCAGCGTAACGTAACCGATTTAGGTTACACCGCCGCAAATTTTCTGGCTAAGTGCCCGATCCACAAAGCACTTACCTGGAAATTTGCGGCGGTGTATCCTAAATCCGTCCGGCGCAAGGCGGGCCAATTCAAATGGGGCGAGTCCCGGACGTACTGCGCATGCTCCCGTCGCAAATTTCCCGACGTGCTTTGCGCGAAATTACAACGTGCCGACGTTTTGTGAATCGCGACGGGTAAAAAAGACTTGCGCCGGGAAAAAGAATAATTTAAAAAAAAATTCAAAAGCGACGCGGGAAAGACGGGTATACTTTTACATGGTGTAGTAAGTTTACACTTTGTAAAAGGTGCCCTATCTTTGCGACGGCAAACTAACACTTGCGGCGACATAACCACGGGTAAAAAGTTTCGTGGATCGCCGTAACTGCTAATTTGCATACCCGACACTGGTTTACGACGCAAACTCCCCCCAGCGGCGGCCGCGGTACTGCATCCTAAGATCCGACAGTGTAAAACTATTACACCTGTCGGATCTTATGTATTCTATGAATCAGTCGCATAGATAGAAACAGAGATACGACGGTGTATCGGCAGATACGCCGTCGTATCCCTTTTGTGAATCTGGCCCATAAACTGTTATTATTACTATTTTTATTATTATTCAGGAATTATATAGCACCTACAGGTTTTGCAGCACTTTACAATATAAAGGGAGAGAGTACAATTACAATACTGCTCAATACAGAAGGGACAGGAGGACCCTGCTCATGGAGCTTATAATCTAAAGGAAGGTGGAGGTGGTACAAAAGGCAATACAGTGGAACCTTGGATCATAATCCGTTCCAGGAGAATGCTCGTAATCCAAAGTACTCGCATATCAATGGGAGTTTCCCCATTGAAGTCAATGGAAACTAAAATAATTTGTTCCGCATTGACTTTAATGGCATGCAATACCGCATTCGGCCAGAGGCGGGGAAAAAAAGGTGCAGAAAAAATGCACACGGAACTGAATGGAACTGCGTCTGGTGTGAACTGGCCCTTAAAGTGGAGTTCCACCCATTTTTTTATTTTTGTCTGTGCTGCATGCCCTAATCTCATAGGGCCAGATCCACAAAAGGGATAAACAGGCGTATCTGCTGATACGCCGTCGTATCTCTGTTTCTATCTATGCGGCTCATTCATAGAATCAGTTACGCATAGATATTCCTAAGATCCGGCAAGTGTAATAGTTTTACACTGTCGGATCTTAGGATGCAGTACTGCGGCCGCCGCTGTGGGCATTTCTCGTCGAAATTCCACGTCAGGTATGCAAATTAGCACTTACGGAGATCCACAAAGGTTTTTCCCTTCATTAATTCTCCGTAAGTGTTAGTTTGCCGTCGCAAAATTAGGGCTGCTTTTACAAAGTGTAAACTTAGTACACCATGTAAAAGTATTCCCTTTTTTCCCGCGTCGCTGTCAAATTTTTTTTTATTTTTTTTTTCCCCGCCGCATCTCTTTTTTGCCCGTCGCGATTCACAAAAATCGCGTCGGGAGCATGCGCAGTACGTCCGGCGCGGGAGCGCACATAATTTAAATGGGACTCGCCCCATTAGATTGGGCACGCCTTGCGCCGGACAGATTTAAGTTACACCGCTGCAAATTTCTAGGTAATTGCTTTGTGGATCGGGCACTTAGGTAGAAATTTTGCGGCGGTGTAACTTAAATCCGAATATTTAAGTTGCGCCCGCTGTACGTGGATCTGGCCCATAGTGTTCAGAATGGACAATTTTCATTTATTTTGTTGCTTGTAAATACCTTTATTTTGTAGTCCTTCATTACTTCCTCCTCCTTATTAGCCTAGGCTATTAAGTCACAAGGCTATTCGCAAGGGTTTCTGGGATAGGCATCATGTATCCCAGTAGTCCTTGCAAATAGCCTGACTGAAACCTATTACATCGCTTGTGCAGCACTGAGCATGTGCAAGATCTGCAAGGCTGAAATCCAGGAAGTCATACAGTCTGGCTTCATGATGCCCACACTTAAGATGGCCACGGTCTATTTCTAGATTATAAAATAACTAAATGCTCTAACAACCTAACAAAACAGACCTTAGTTTACATACTAACTTTACTAGACTACATTAAGCTTGTGTATTACAGGGGTATTTATATTTAAAAAAGTGAAATTGTGGGTGGAACTCCCCTTTAAACATGTCTGCCTATGGTCATCTCCATTATATGGTTGATTGATGGGACTAGTGGTTTACACAAGAAAGTTAAGGTTTATTATATTTTCTTTTACTCCCGCAAGTGTAAAGCTCACTTCTGAAAAGATCATCAAGTATTTTCTGCATTTGGTGCAAATGTTCACAGCCTGAAAAAGTGGAAACCAATACAATCACTACTTCTAGGGACTGGTAAGCTTTGATATTTTTAATTTTTGTTTTTGGGTTTAGTTGTGCTAAAGCTGATACTGAAACAAGTCAATGTTTGTCATGATCGTATAGAACAGGCTTAGCTTGTATAATACAACATCGTAGTTCCCAAATTGCTTATGAAAAATACCATTGTAGCACATGGATGTTTTTCAAGCTCCACTTTAAAGACTTTTTACCTTTGGCCTACCATACTCTTTTTTTTAGAAAAATCATTTTATTAAGGTATATTGTCAAAGCTAGATACTGCTGCTAAAATAACCCAAATCTGTTGTTTCTGCTGGTTCAGTTACCAAGTTCAACAACTGCTTTTTTACTGCTGCAAGTGAGGTCTCCAGGGTTGACTGAACAGGGGATAGAAAAAATGATATTATAGATAGTGCTACTTTTATGGAAAAAATGTAATCACCAAACCAAGACAATAAAGCTAACACCATTATATAAATACAGAACTATCACTGATGTGTTTTTAATTTTGCAGATTGAAAATGTGATGGTAGCTTTCCTTTAAGTGATTTTATGTATTTTTATTACTCTTTTATAAATAAAACTGGAAGAGCATTTAGGCAATGTATACATTCAATACATAATTTAATGAGCTCTATTAAGGAAGCTCATTTTCTATATAATTAAACTAGTTTAGCTATTAAAGTCAGGAAAGAGTGTGATTGATTGTATTTATAAAACTGGGATGAAATACACCATTTTTTATACACATTTTTTTTAATACTAGTGCCTAAAAGCATAGCATATTTAGGCTTGCCTGTTAAACACTCTCCTTAATAAAATAAAGATTTTCAGTTACAGTATTGGAAACCAAAAATGTTTGGGTTTGCTTATGCAAAAGTTAAAAGAAACCCACAGGGGAAGAAAATAAAAATCAAGATGCTGTGGAGCAAGCCTTCCCTAAATTCTAACTTATGTCCTGTTCACATTTGGCATTTCCCCATCTGTTACCTCTTGGGCACACATGTACAGTTATCCTACTTTCAACCATTTTGGTCTGGGTACTTGAATAGCCAATAACCAAATCCAAGTGCTGTAACATGGGGTATGAAGGAGATTGATTAGTCCTTGTCCTTGTCACATACATGGTGAAGGAGCCTGACCTGATAAGAAAGGCCTCTCTTACACCTCTGGCTCAGGGCACCCCATAGAATGGACAGATGGCACAAGACCACAGAATGGTATGAGTCCCTGAAGATCTCGCCAAGCAGGGAGTTCAACCTGGAATAGAAGTAAGCCAACAGTGGACCACATTGTCATAGAGGGGGTAGGGGATAAGGAAGAACCAATGGAAACTCAACACTTGTTTTATCAAACAGCTACAGTTGAAACACACCAAGGGATTATGATAAGCAGTCAGCCCCTCCCTACACATCCCCTGCTGGGACGTGTCTCCACATCCTTTGTCTACATGCCATGACCCAACACAATTAAACACAGCAACAAGAGGGGGGGTGTGGGGAGAAGGGATGTAGCAAAACATTACATTATCTCAATGCCATTTTGTCCCCAAGTCTCTCATTCTCTGTTGGGCCATAGACTTTGGGTAGGAGGCCAGCTCACAGCCCCCTCCAAAACACACAGTGACAGTGGGTTCTGTCACATACCACATGAAAACATCCCAAATAGGGATACCTCTCATATGGTCTATAGTAGAGATGAGATATCATCTCAAACACCCACGCCTTTTTTCAATATCGGTTTGGATTAGAGCGCTCCACCTGTTGACCCACACTCCCCATCTGGCCATAAATATTTGTATGAAGATATTGTAGGTTAATATTTTCTTTATCATATTTTATATATGTCCGAATGATTTCTTATCAATAAGGTGTGGGTGCTTGAGATGATATCTCATCCCTACTACAAATCTTATGAAAGGCATCTCTGTTTGGGATGTTTCCATGTGGTATATTATCCTTTTCTTTTTGAAGGGTAATAAAGATAAGAAGGGTACATTTCAAGGTGGCTTTTGACTATGTTTGCCAAATAAAAAAACAGCTCTGTATTGGTGTTGGCAAAGTTTCATCTACTGTGAAGTTGTCAATTTGGCAAAACTTCTCCACTTATCCCTGATGGACTCCATTAATTTCTTCCTATTTCTCATCAGTTCCCTAATAAGGAAGTGCTATACTTCCTCAACACTGAAGCACTCCCTAACGCTTTATAATTCTCTGCCTTAACCCTCAACTGTTAGTGTCTGCTGTGCGGTGGGACGCAGTGGGATAACTGCAGTGCTAAAGCGTTGATCGCGGCGGATCACATACACACATAGATGTCTTTCATTTAGCTTCAAAAAGGAAATATAATAAATTCCTCTAATCATGCTACACAGCACACATGACCTAATTCCCCCTGCTGGCTATTTTAGCAAGTTGCTGCTGCAATTTTGCTTTTGGTTATTGTTTATTTTGTTCCATCAGACAATTAATTGTATTGATTTTGCCATGTTGGGTCCTCCTGGGTTTATAGAATATCTGAACCCTGAAGAAAGAGGGATACCTTTAAACCCCTGAAACGTTTTTGCTATTGCATTGTTCTCCTGATTATTAACCTCTTTTTTTCTTCTAGCTCAATCTGGCACTCTTTTTGGGCTTTGTATATGTAGCTTTTAAACTTGAGGGTCATTCGTTTATAAGGAGCACCTTCTTTGGGTTTAAAAACATCCTCACTGGAGCCATTGCATTCCATATTACTTTGTGTTTTCTTCTTCGAACCACCCACACCTTTTAATGCCTTAGTGGTACCAGTCTGATAGCTAAAGCTCCTATAATGCAAAAAATACTTATTTTGTTTTTCAATGTGTAGGGTCTGCTGTCAATCAGCATAATGTGATAGACATGATATGCAACACACATGTCCTGGACTGTATACTCTACGAAAAGACAATTTTCCATCGCAAGGGACATGCTATTGGTAATTTAAAAAATGTTGCCCATTGCCATGTTAAAAAAAAAATAGTTTCCCCTTCTATCAGAGTGAAGTTCTTCATTTAAAAAATAAATAATAATAAATGCAGGCTTTAAATCCACTCTTATTTTTCCATGTATTTGTGTAATAATTTTAAAATGACCTTAATATTCATTGTGCTTAATATATATATATATATATATATATATATATATATATATATATATATATATATATATATATATATATATATATATATATATATAATTTAACCACAATGAATAATAAGGTAATTTGAAAATTATTATGCACATACATGGAAAAATAAGTAGACCGTGAAGAGGTAATCAGCCCCTGGAAACCACAAATAAGACAATAGTATGATATGTTTTGCGTTGCATCTAATCTTCACTGAAGCGCTTATGATTAAGCTGCTGTTGTGGCTCACCGGTCCAGCTTTTCTGTTCACTTTCTATTTTTAATTGAAGCACCACAGATGACACGGTTTCTCTTAGCAATAAAGATATATCAGTTAATGCTTTTTGGTTAATACAATTACATTTAGAATCATCTTTAACCACTTGACCACTGGGCACGAAAACCCCCTTAATCACCAGACCAATTTTCAGCTTTCGGTGCTCTCACAATTTGAATGACAATTACTCAGTCATACAACATTGTACCCATCTGAAATTTTTGTCCTTTTTTTCACACAAATAGAGCTTTCTTTTGGTGGTATTTGATCACCTCTGCGGTTTTTATTTTTTGCGCTATAAAAGAAAAAAGACTGAAAATTCTGTAAAAAAAAAAAAATAATCTAGTTTCTGTCATATTAGCAGGTTATTTCTCACACACAGCATATGCATACTACAAATTACACCCCAAAACACATTCTGCTATTCCTCCCGAGTATAGCGATACCACATGTGTGCGACTTTTACACAGCGTGGCCACATAGAGAGGCCCAACATGCAGGGAGCACCATCAGGCGTTCTGGAGCACCCAGGCCAATTTTGACATTTCTCTCCTACATGTAAAAATCATCATTTATTTGCTAAAAAATTACATAGAAACCCAAAACATTATATATGCTTTTTTTTCAAAGACCCTAGAGAATACAATGGCGGTTGTTGCAACTTTTTATCTTGCACGGTATTTTCGCAGCAATTTTTTGAACGCGTGTTTTTAAAAAAAAACAGTTTTGTGCTTAAAAAAAAACAAAACAGTAAAGTTAGCTCAATGTTTTTGCATAATATGAAAGATGAAGTTACGCCGAGTAAATAGATACCCAACATGTCACCCTTCAAAATTGCACACGCTCGTGAAATTGCGCCAAACGTTGCTACTTAAAAATCCCCATAGGCGACGTATTGCAAGGTATTGGAGTATTGAGGGTATTGCAGAGTATGGCGGGGGGGTATTGCAGAGTATGGCGGGGGGGTATTGCAGAGTATGGCGGGGGGGTATTGCAGAGTATGGGGGGGGTATTGCAGAGTATGGGGGGGGTATTGCAGAGTATGGGGGGGTATTGCAGAGTATGGGGGGGTATTGCAGAGTATGGGGGGGTGGGTATTGCAGAGTATGGGGGGGTGGGTATTGCAGAGTATGAGGTGGGGTATTGCAGAGTATGGGGTGGGGTATTGCAGAGTATGGGGGGGGGTATTGCAGAGTATGGGGGGGGGTATTGCAGAGTATGGGGGGGTGGGTATTGCAGAGTATGGGGGGGTGGGTATTGCAGAGTATGGGGTGGGGTATTGCAGAGTATGGGGTGGGGTATTGCAGAGTATTGCACTCATACTTTAGCGCTTATTATTTTTATATTGCAGAGTATTGCACAGGGATGGCTGGATCTGTGACTGCAATTGTCACAGATCCAGCCCACAGTGCGGCAGCTGCTGCTGCCGCCCGCCCCCCCCCCCTCCCTCTCCTCTCACACTGTACCGAACGGTACAGAGAGGAGAGGGAGGAACCGGCATCATTACATGACGCCGGTTTGTTTACAAGTGATCGCGCCGTCATTGGACGGCGCGATCACGTGGTAAGGAGCCGCTTCCATTGGCTCCTTACCGCGATCCGTGTAGCTGCGGGTCCCGTGGACCCGCCGAGCGCCGGTGATCGCGTGTGCGCGCCCGCTCGGGCACGCAATTCTGACTCTCTGGGAGGACGTATATTGACGCCCTCCTAGAGTTAGGGAACCGCCTTGTAGCCGTATTTCGGCTATAGGGCGGTTACCAAGTGGTTAACTAGCCAAGGCTATTCAGCTTGACATTATAAATTTGATTCTTACAATCTATTATGAGAAAAAAATATACATATATATATATATATATATTAGCCAGTATTTAAAGTGTTGCTAAACCCACAATAGTAAAATCAGTCTGTATATGCAGTAAAACAGACTTGTTATACTCACTGCAGAACCAAAAGAGTTAATCCTATGCATTGTGTAAAAAGGCTGGTTGATCCTGTCTTCTCTGCTCCTTCCCACCTTCCACTGCCCCCAATCCATCTTCTGATAAGACAGAGCCTTTGAAGTCACTCTGCACATACTTAGTCTGGTGTGCATGGCTAGAGAGTTTTTTTTACTTGGGAGGGTGCATGTGATCAGCACATGACCAATCAATACTGTCCAGACAGAGGGTCTCCAGTCCTGCAGCCTCATAAGGCAGTCAGAGTAGAATGAAAACTCCTCCTACAAGCCTTAACCAGACACTGATATAGGTCACAAGACTGCTATATACTGCTAATCAGAAAAGGCATTTAGCAGTTTATATTTACAAAAAAAATTGCATTTACATGTTCTGTGTACTGTGGGAGATGAGATATAGTGAATTCAGGGTCCTGGGTTTAGTAACACTTTAAGGGAAGTCTGGGCTGAGTGGCAGATGGCCATTTGCCCCAAGACCATTCACGATAACATACTTAACCACCATGTACCTGTTCAGACAGTTGAATGGCAAGCTGATGCTAGAAGGTGTGATAGAAAATGTTACAGTAAACCATGTTCCTTAGGAGCCTCCTTCTTTAAATAAACCTGCTAATCACTGTGGCATTGCAGCACACTTTGTGTCTTGCACTTTCTTTAGCCTAAAGAAATCTATCCCCGCCAAGAAATGATTGCCCTTTTGTATTTCAGGCTAAAAGTTCACAGTATTCCTCTGCATGTGGGCCAGTTTAGAATCAAGCCTTCCATATAAGGCTTGTAGAGAAGTGATTATATCAGCACATGAGAGATACTCGCAGAAGTACCCTGGAATTGCCACTGCAATTCATGTTAGCAAGCCACAGGGGGTGCCTGTGGGTATTTCAATGTAACAGGTATTGATCTCAGGAGCATAAGCTTCCCATGGTGCCCTGGCATTAGGGTGACTGAGTTACACAACACAATATCCTGTGCTTGGGGGCTTAGTCTATAGGTGGGTAGTGCAGCCAACCCTTTGGATAGAGTGGGGGATGTCAATGGTCTTGCTGCCCTCCTCAGAAAAATGGGTATCCTTAGAACTGAAAAATATAGAGAAGAAAGAGAGAGAGAAGTGTGGCTATAAATGCTGGGGTATGTTGCTGGCACTCATCTCTACTAAGGAGCCATCTAAGAGTGGCCAAATATCTTTGACATTAAAGAACAAGTCCAAATAATACTACACTGTTTGTTTCAGTGAAAATAATTGTGCCCCATTATTGGTGTAAGTGGTAGGAATTGTGCCCCATCATTGATGTCAATAAGAGGAGTGTGCCCCATAATTGATGTCATTGTGCCCCATCGTTAGTATCATTGGGAGGAAATGTGCCCTCTTCATTGGTGTCATGGGTGAAACTATGCCCTATTGTTGGTATCAGTGGATTAAAAATAGTGCTCCAAGGGCCGGATAAAAGCAAGCAAAGGGTCGCATCTGGCTCCCGGGCCACAGTTTGGAGACCACTGGTTTAAAACAATGACTTAAAAGAAAAAGTCCATAAAATTCTTTAAAAGCAACTTTGAAGGCAGCCTAGTGGAAGAATAAGAAGGGTCTTCTGAGGTAGCTGGAGAGGAGATAAAACACAGGTGCCACTCTAAGTGCAGTTATCAATACATTTTTAATTCCACACATAGATAGGGCACTCACAAAGGTACGATCATAACAGGCATGTAGGCATAAATGTTAAAACGTCTGTGAAGTCTGTGCATCCGTAGGCTGACGGCTGTGGTCTCTGTATACAGGCTGCGACGGTGGTTACCGACACTTCCTGTGTCTGGAACATACACAGATGGAGCCAGGCGGATGTTGTCACTTCCGGGTAGCAGGGAACCAATAGACGACGCGTTTGCGGAGCATGCGCTCCTTCTTCAGGCCTCTCCGCAAACGCGTTGTCTATTGGTTCCTCGCTACCCAGAAGTGACGACATCCCCCTGGCTCCATCTGCGTGCGTTCCAGACACAGGAAGTGTCGGTAACCACCGGCGCAGCCTGTATATAGAGACCGCAGCCATCAGCCTACAATGCACAAACTTCACGGACACCTACATACCTGTTATGATCATACCTTTGTGATTACCCTATCTATGTGTGGAATTAAAAATGTATCGATATACTGCACCTATGTTTTATCTCCAGCCACTTTAATATGACAGCTCCAGATCACATCCCTACACAAATATGCAAGAAATATGTGATGTAGATAATGAAAGTAGTACATCTACTCTGCATTTCCTTGTATTTGAAGTGGGACTTCATTTATGAATAAAGTGTTTTTTTTTCCTTTATTCAAAACTTAAAAATCTGATTTAACTTCCAAAACTGAACTTTTTCACAGCATTCTGCAAAGAGCTGAAAAATAATTTTATTACAAAAAATGCCTGCCGATCCCTGCTGGAGACCAAGACAACAAGCGATATGAATGGTGGTAGAACTTCATATACAGCAGAAAAATAGTTTGCAATTAAGCACAAAATTTATTTTGTTATTTGGCAGCAGTCGCGCTATGCTCTTGGAATTATATGAAACAGAATTTCGAAGCATTTACACAATGTTAAGCATAAGGCACATCCCTCCGAGGAAATATTATCATTTAAACTTCTTTTGAGTAGACTCTGCTTCCCGCTGAGAGGCTGATGCTTCGTGGCATCAGCTCGCGCACAAAGCTGTTTGGAGGATTAAATGGTTGTGTAGGTTAATATACTGGCGGTTCAATCCTTTATATCTCGGTTTCAATGTATGCCAGGATGACAGGAGACTCTATTCTACATGTAATGGAAATGTGGCTACAGTGCTGCATTAACACATACATAATATCCAACATTATTATATCAATATAAAAGAAGAAAAACTGGTATACCACGTAGATCTGACAGAAAGTATTAGCAATTTTGAAATGTGAAATAGGCAAGGTAGTTGTCAGCAATAATCAAATCTGAGACATGTCTCTTTTAAGACAAGTCTACAGACATTAGATACTCATGTAGTGAACACATCAAGTGCAGTATAGTTGACTGGTAAAAAATAATGTTTGGGCGTAAAGGGTCATGTATTGAGGTTTATACAAAAAGATAGCAAATCACAGCGTTCAGCCCATGCCCTTCCAGCTTCAGCTTTTACCTGAGGGTGTTTATATAGTCTATGACTTTCATACACATGGGGCCAGATTCACGTAGACGCGCATATCTATAGGCGGGCGTAGCATATCTCAGATACACTACGCCGCCATAACTTAGTGAGGCAGGTCCCGTATTCTCAAAGAACTTGCGCCCAAAGTTACGGCGGCGTAGTGTAACTGTGCCGGCGTAAGCCCGCGTAATTCAAAGTCGGCTGGTGTGGGCGTGTTTTATGATAATGAATCGTGACCCGACGTAATTGACGCATTTAACGAACGGCGCATGCGCCGTCCGTGAACGTATCCCAGTGCGCATGCTCAAAATTACGGCGCAAATAGTCAATGCTTTCGACGTGAACATAACTTACGTCCAGCCCCATTCACGGACGACTTACGCAAACAAGGTAAAATAAGACGCTGTTCGTACGTTTCCGACGTCCATACCTAACATGACTTACCTCTGCTTAATGAGGGGTAACTTTACGCCGACGTATGTCTTACGTAAACGACGTATCTTGCTATGCCGGGCGCACGTACGTTCGTGAATCAGCGTATCTAGCTAATTTGCATATTCGACGTGGAAATCTACAGAAGCGCCACCTAGCGGCCTATGATACGACGGCGTAGGAGACTTACGCCGCTCGTATCTAGGCAACTGTGAGGCGTATCTGATTCTATGAATCAGGCGCCGAGTTGCGACGGCCCGCACTCAGAGTTACGACGGTGTATCTGGAGATACACCGTCGTAACTCCTACGTGAATCTGGGCCATGGACACTAAAGGAAAACTATCTCAAATATTTTACTGTCCTACAAAACTATATGGGGTTGATTTACTAAAGGAAAATAGACTGTTCACTGTGCAAAGCTCAGTTGCACTCTGGAAGAGCAGTTGCTCCAGAGCTTACTAAATGAACAGAAGCTCTGCTGACTTCCATCATCCAATCATGTGCAAGCAAAAATGCTGTTTTTTTTTTTTTGTTTTCCTTGCACGTGATTGAGTATTCTTTGGAAAGTGAAGTGTTACCTCATTAACTCCATTTGCAGAGTGCAATTGCACTTTGTACAGTGTTCAGTCTAGTTGCCTTTAGTAAATCAGCCCCTAAGAGCTCTTTCACACTGGAGGAATTTTCAGGCGCTTTAATGCTAAAAATAGCATCTGTAAAGCGGCTGAAAAAAACCTCATCTGCAATCCCAGTGTGAAAGCCCAAGTACTTTCACACTGGGGGGCTGAGCTGGCAGGACATCAAAAAAAGTCCTGCAAGCAGTTTATTTGCAGTGCTTTAAGAGTGGTGAATACACCGCTCATAAAGCGCCTCTGCCCATTGAAATCAATAGGTAGCTCCACCGAAGCGCCTGCAAAGAGCCTTGGCAGCAGTGCTTTGCGGGTGCTTTTAATCCTTTATTCTGCCGCTAGCGGTGGTTAAAATCACCCGAAAAGCACAGCAAAATCCGCTGCAAAGCTAGTGGCACTTTACCGCCGACGCCCGGGCACTACCAATGTGAAAGGACTCTAAGGCCCGGATTCACATACATCGGCGCATATTTATGCCGGCGTAGCGTATCTAATATACGCTACACCGAAGCAGCACAGAGAGGCAAGCACCGAATTCACAAAGCACTTGCCACCCAAACTGCGCTGGGTTCCCTCGGCGTAAAACGTCGTAGGTGGAAGTGGGCGTGAGCCATGCTAATGAGGCGTGACCCCATGCAAATGATGGGCCGAGTGCCATACAAGTACTTAAAACGAATGGTGCATGCGCCGTCCCGTGGACGTATCCCAGTGCGCATGCTCAGAATCACATTGGAACTACTCCCTAAGATACGATGGATCACTGCCTACAACGTGAAAGTAACCTACGCCCAGCCCTATTCACGTACTACGTAAACGACGTAAAATACGATGGCTGTGTTCCCTGGTCCATACCTTAGCATGAGTTGCTCCTCATATATGGGGAATAACTTTACATCGGACGTACAACTTACGCAAACCGCATATATTATGCGCCGGGCGCAAGTACGTTTGTCGGCGTAAGTGCATTGTGAATCCGGGCCTAAGTGTTCTACAAAATATCAGAAAATACAATAATGTAGACAGTCCTGTAATCATTAATTAATATTTTATTTATTTTTTAATAAAGTATAGCATCTCTCTACCTCATGGAGCAGAAAAGGTTAGGTGGACTGACATTTCACCTCAAGGTACAGTCCCTGACGTAGAATGAGGCTGTGAACAGGTGGGCTCCGGTCACTTTAAGATACATAAAGAGTTTATTAATTGCCATAAACTGATAGAAGAGAAGGTAAGAGCACAGGACACCTCAAAGGACATAGCAGGTTCCAGGAGAAATCATACACACAGAATTTACAGGTAAAGGGTTGAGCGAACTGACAGTTCACCTCTGACCTCAGGGTAGAGTCCTTGACAAAGAGTGAGGTTGTGGACAGGTGGGCTTCAGTCACTTTAAGATGCATAAATAGTTTATTAACTGCCATACGATCTCGGGAGAGAGGGATAGGGCACAGGACACCTCAAAAGATATAGCAGGTTCCAAGAGAAATCAGAGTTACGGAATTCACAGATGAAAGGCCTTTAAGCCAGAGAGGAAGACCTTTAATCACTTCCTGCCCAGCCACTGTACATATATGGCTGGATATGACAAGTGCAGTTCTGGGAGGAAGTACCCATACATCCTCCCACTCTTGTGCTTCGTGCACATCCTCTGTTCCAAAAAATAAGTTTGGGCGTAAAGGGTCATGTATTGAGGTTTTTTTTATGAAACCGCAGTAAAGCCTCCCTTCACTGTGGTGAGTAACAATCAGACAAGCAAGAAGTGAACAGAACAGAGAAGAAATAGAGCAACTTCTGAGCAAAAACGAACAATGAGGAAGTGAAAAGAGGAATGTCTGCAGGTAAGGGATGCTTATTATGGAAAAAAATAATCTTTCCTTTACAACCCCTTTAAGGAATCCTAATAGCATGTTTCCTGCATTGATATTGCAAATGTTACAATTTGTTTTTTTTTTACTAAGTTTTATAGAACTTTCCTAGTTCCATAAGCCCTAAAATCGGATCTATTTTCAGAATAAAACCTGTGCATTTTATTATCTACACAGTTAAGACAACCTAGAGCTGGAAGCCTTTCTTGCCTGTGCTGTAATCTCTGACAGCAATGATGTCATTTATGACATCCAATGTAACAGAGAAGTTGTCATGAAAGCCACCCAACCAACACATTTGTCAGATTAATAAATGCAAATTCTTTACGTTCGGCTCTGCATTTTCTCTTGCTAATCTGAGGGATATGACAGGTGCTTAATGCAACAATTCTATTGCCATATTATACGATGAATAATAAAACTGGCAGCGAATTTAGTAAGGTACAATAAATGAATTATTCATGGTTTTTAAATATCGATATAGTTCTAATTACCAGTATATAATGAATGTTCAGATGTGCTAAAATAATAATATATATATATATATTTTAGAACGTTTGTTCATTTTTCATAGGTGGATAGGAAAGGCTAAAAACTGTTGCAGAACATATTTTCTGAAGTTAAGACATTCACCTGTGTTCAGTGTCTCTGTATAGAACAGGCTGCTCAGAGAACAGAGAAAAAACATCATATCAAATAATAGGGCTCAGTTGACGTGTTTCACTTTATTTTGTAACTTGTATTGCAAGATCAGCAGGTGGGATCCTATTAGTTGCTGAAGGAAACGCCTCCACTGTCATCCATCTTTTATACTTGTATTCTTATGTGATATTTATGAACATTAACTCAATGTAGAACCTGTACTGCCTTTATTGAGATGAACAAATCTGCTTGGGTTCAATTCATGAACAGTTTTGCAAATTTTACAAAGTTCGACATTCGAAAAACTTACTAGCAAATCTAGTTGTTCAATTTTCGTCATTTGTAGGGCTACTAAGCAGGCTATTGTCAAACAAAAAGCACGGTAGGACCAATACTGCCATTGGAGGCATTTACCAATGGCAAAAAATAAATTTAAAAATTGTATCTCTTTCTACACAGAAATGTCAGCAGCTCAAACAAACTGAAAATATGGGGTTGATATACTAAAGACAAATAGACAGCCCACTTTGCAAGGGAATTATCCCGAGAACTTAGTGATTTAGTAAATGAGGTGACCATCTTCTAAATTCTATCTTCTAATTAAAGTGGAGGTCCGCCAATTTTTTTTTTAAAGTCAGCAGCTACAAATACTGCAGCTGCTGACTATTAAAATAAGGACACTTACCTGTACAGGACGCCCATGATGTGGGCACCCGAAGCCAATCTATCACTCAGCTCTCGTGTGCTGCCCCTTGCGGCTTCACTTCCTGGTTCCCTACTGTACATACGCGAGTCGCGCTGCATGATCTGAATGGTCCCTGCTGTCTTCTGGAACCTGTGTGTCTCCCAGACGACAGCGGGGGGGGGGGAGAAGGAAGTGGCGTAGATACCCGCGGGTGGCTTGGGTATCTATGCCTGGAAGTGGGAGCCAAATACCTGCATTACACAGGTATCTGCTCCCCCCTCCCCCTGAAAGGTGCCAAATGTGACACCGGAGGGGGGGGGGGGTCCGAAAAGCGGAGGTTCAATTTTTGGGTGGGACTCTGCTTTAAGTGCAAGCAAAAACATTTTTGTTTTTTGTTTTTGTTTTCATTGAGGACATCTGTCAATTACACTTACTGTATATGAGCTTTTTAAACATCCATCTCTAAATAAATGGCATTAATGTAGAGTTGCCCATCTCCTCCGTCCTCTTTTGCTTCTAAGGCCTCGTACACACGACCAAGTTTCTCGGCAAAAACCAGCAAGAAACTTGCTGGGAGATATTTTTTTGCAGAGGAAACCGGTCATGTGTACATTTTCGTCGAGGAAACTGTTGAGAACCTCGACGAGCCAAAAAGAGAGCAAGTTCTCTATTTCCTCGACCGAAATGGAGAAACTTGCCTTGTCGAGTTCCTCGACAGTCTAACAAGGAACTCGACGAGGAAAACGATGTGTTTCGCCTGTCGAGTTCCTCGGTCGTGTGTACGAGGCTTAAGAATCTGCACTCTAATTTGGAGACTTTTCAAAAAGTTTTAAAAGTGAATCTAAAGGCAGAAGATGTTTTTATTTTATTCTACCTTCATTCTATTTTTACCTTCATGCAACTCAAATGCAAACAAGCAATGTGAATGAGAGCTTCTGCTCTCCTGAGTCTCTTCCCCCTTATTGGCTGAGACGCAACATCAGGAGCCATTGGCCCCGATTGCTGTCAATAACAGCCATGGATGAATGAGCAAATGCGGGACTGAGCCACGCTTTTTGGGCCCCTTGGTGGGCACCTGGCAGAAGAGAGGAGCCCAGAGCACCAGCAGGGAATCCTAGAAGAGGTGGATTGGGGCTGCTCAGAGCAGGTACGTATAATATGTTTGTTATTTAAAAAAAAAATGTAGTTTTAAAAAGCCTTTAAGAGTCTGTGTGAATTTGAACATATTCATGTAAAGGCTGAGATCAGGTATGCAAGATGCATTCAAATTCATCCTAAAATTGAAAATAATTTTTGAGGTAAGGACTCTGTACAGGACACTTGAGTTCCTTTACACCAGATTCCTCAAACCATTTTGCTGGCTTTGTACACAGGGGCATAACCCTTTATCAGAAACATCTGATTTCAATAATTTGGCAAGATGTCAGCATTAAGGATGGGCGAACGGTTCAGCCCGAGCATAAGTTCGGGCCGAACTTTGGTTGTTTGGATGTTCTGGCGAACACTGAACAATATGCTGACTTCGGGGAAAATTTAAAAGCCACGGAACATCGTTAAAGTCTATGGGACACCAACATGAAAAACCAAACGTGCTAATTTTAAAGGCTTAAATGCAAGTTATTGTCATAAAAAGTGTTTGGGGACCTGGGTCCTGCCCCAGGGGACATGTATCTATCAGGGCTCAAGTCCTGTGGGAACGCGTGGGAACTGCACTTTTTTCACAGCAGGAACGCAGTTCCCTTTGCAGGACCAGAGCATCCGAGCTGCCCGCGCCGTCCAAGCCAATCCTTCACTAAGCGGCGATGCCCAGCTCGAGTCACTGTCAGGGGCAGGTGAACCTTAGTAATCCTAAGTTCTTTCTAAATCCCGCGATAACTTGCGGCAGACCTCCTCAATGTCTCCTGGGAACAATGACAAAAGCTCCCAGGAGACATTGCAGCATCAAGGAAGTGATGGAATACCCGCACACTACCCGATAAATCCATATACAGGAAGCGGCCAGTAACATAAAGGATTACTAAGGTACAGTGGATCGGAAAAAAAAACATGCGGTTTAGTAATTATGCATATGAGCGTATCATTTTATTTTTTTTGGTGGGGGAGTGGATCATGGGTGAGAGTTCCCACACTTTTTCCCCAGGACTTGACCCCTGGTATCAATGCAAAAAAAGTTTTTAAAACCGCAGGAAACCCCCGTGGTGTCAGAGGGGGTGGGGTCACCTGCGCACGTCAACGGGTTGCCCCACCCTCAGCTATATAAGAGCTGTCAGAGCGAGGGAAGTGTCATTCGATGGGAGTCTCCTTTAAAATGAGCACATTTTTCATGTTCGTGTCCCATAGACTTTAATGGTGTTCTCGTGTTCGAACACATTTTTTGGCTGTTTGCAAGTTCTGGTGTGAACCGAACCGGGGATGTGGTCATGTAGTGAAGGTGTGATAGGCAGGTGGCCACATTTTGTGCCATTCAATGTACAGTACTAAGGTTGTCTATAAATGGTTCAAAAAGAAACTCCCAATTTTACAGATCTTTTGCAATCTTAAGGTAATTCTTGATTAAAGCGGGAGTTCACCCATAAATGCTGTTTTTACCCTTAGATGGATGCTCATTTAGTCTAGGGGAATCGGCTAGTTGTTTTAAAATCCGAGCATTACTTACCGTTGTAGAGGGCGATCTTCTCCGCCACTTCCGGGTATGGGTCTTCGGGACTGGGCGTTCCTTCTTGATCGACAGTCTTCCCACAGGCTTCCGAAAGGCTTCCGACGGGAGCATCCATCGCGTCACGAGTAGCCGAAAGAAGCCGAACGTCGGTGCGGCTCTATACTGCGCCTGCGCACCGACGTTCGGCTACTTTCGGAAAATCGTAACGCGATGGATGCGACCGTCGGAAGCCTTTCGGAAGACCTGTCAAAAGACTGTCAATCAAGAAGGAATGCCCAGTCCCTCAGCCCATACCCGGAAGTGGCGGAGAAGATCGCCCTCTACAACGGTAAGTAATGCTGGGATTTTAAAACAACTAGCCGATTCCCCTAGACTAAATGAGCATCCATCTAAGGGTAAAAACAGCATTTTACCGGTGAACCTCCGCTTTAAGTAGCAGACAATAGTGACCTTCAAAGGCAGGTAGAAATGTTGATTATTGGTCAACTTGTTCTTCCTGAAAGCAGGTTGACACTATGGGGAAAAGTAAAGGATAAGGAACTCATGCACTTCTGCTTGGCCAAACACTGCATATGGTTTCAAAGTGAGTTGCCCAAGGCCCCCCAATTTTTCCTGCTTGTTTTTCAGAAGATCCCTGCTTGCTTTAAATGCACACATTAATCCAAAAACGTAAAAAAAAGACTACAGAATCCCTAAACCCATAATTGAAATTCCCTGCAAGCCATGCCATTATTTGGTTCAGTTAGCAACTACACATCCCTTGGGTATATCAACCTTCACTGTTACCTGGAGATTTACAATATTTATGCACAAAAGTGCCTTTCATCACAGACAGTCACACAACTCCCAGCCAAGAAGCATCTTCATAAAACAAACTCCCAGCTGCTTTTGTGCAACTTTTGTAATTATCAAAGAGGATCAATAATTATGCAAGCCTTCTCCGGCTCCATGCCATGTTTGCAGATTTTTTTTTTTTTGTTATTTTATTGCCAGCCAAAGTGGTTTTTGACCATAAACACCTTTTTTTTTTTACTTTAGAGTTTACTTGTTTTTCTTAACTGTGACAGATTTTAAATACAAAGTTTCCGGTTAAACGAGATCAGAAGGATGATTCATTCAGCAAGACACTGCAGACCTGACAGATGACAATTAATCTGTAGTCGTTATTTGCTTAGCCCAATCTGCAGCCTGGTGAAACCCACTTCAAGTGTCAAAAGGAACATAATTTAGCAACATATTGTAAAGATTGTTTATTGCCCATGGGCTCCATGGTGCATTTGTAATAACTGTAAACGTCTCTCTAGAGAGCTGCCCAAATGTTATCCTCCATAAAACGGCTTATAGTCCAGTTAATGTGAAAATATAAACAACGTTTATCCATTTAGTACATTAGATAAGGAACGGAATTTCTAAAACAAAACAATGGTTAGGTTTGACATTAACTTATTTTTATTGTTAGTCACACTGAAATAGATTTAGCTAAAAATACTTGCCAAATGTTTTCTGGATTTCCTGTTCATTATTGAATTTCAGTTGTACTCTAGAGATTTTAAAGCTACATTTCAGGCAGATATGAGATATTGTCATTATTATAATTTTTGTTTAATATAATATATTAATGTAATTCTATATTTATAAAAAATATGGGAATGCATTTATAAATGCAACAAGTGTAAGCACCTGAATTTGACTTAGTAGCAACTTCATGTAATCCCCTGTATAGCAGAGCACAATTAGTAGCTCGAAGAACACTACTAGAACCCTTGCATGTGAGATAAGACATGCTCAATTCAGGGTCTTTGCTGGCTCTCATGTGTAGCACCCTCTAGTGTGCTACTAGAATAGTGCAGGCAGAATTATTGACTCATGGTAAGTGTAAGCCTGGAATCGGGTCAGGGTTTACTGCAGGTCAGGCTGGATGACTCATACAGCCAGATCTCTGGTACCTCCCGTTGGCTCTGGAAGTTTGGAGAAACTTCTAGAAGTTAGTGGGTGGAGGCCAGGAGGGCTGATTTGCATACTCAAGAGAACTCGACCCATCCCCAGACTGAATGTCCTGTCAGGGTAGTTAAGTCATGTCAGCAGGGGAGTCGGGCAAAAGTTGGTGGCCTAGGGTGGGATCCTCTAGGTCTGGGCAGGGGGTCTCTACCTCCAGGATGGGCTCAGACTGACTTAGAAAGATCCTTGCAGTATCAGGGTTTGTCTTAGGAGTATTGTCTCAGAAGCAGTGGGAACAAGGAGGACAGTGTGAGTACATCAGCACACCCAGGGATTTTCAAGGAGCATGTAGCAAGCTTTCTAAAAGGACAGTGTTGTGTTTAACCTTTTTTGCCCTTGTCCTGGGAGATCTTCGGAGAAGCCAGAAGGGCTGGTAGCGCTTGCAAGCAGGGAAGCTGGGAGTGCAGTTTGTCTCATATTTTGTGCCATTTCCAAGAGGTGCTGAGCACTCCTAGTCTGTAATGGACTTTTGCTATTGATTTACAAACAACTATGGGGTTAATTTACTAAAAGCAAATAGACTGTGCACTTTCTAAAGTGCAGTTGCTCCAGAGCTTAGTAAATGAGATAAAGCTTCACTCTGCAAAGAGTACCCAATCACGTGCAAGGAAATTTGAAAAAATGCATTTTTGCTTGCACATGATTGGATTATGAAAGTCAGCAGAGCTTCTGCTAATTTACTAAGCTCTGGAGCAACTTTGCAATGTGCCCAGTCTATTTGCCTTTAGTAAATCAACCCTTATGTGTGCACAGGAAGCAAAGCAGTTTGAGATCTTATGTACAGAGGAAGGAAGGTGTCCCCCTTTTTGTTGTTCTCAGATTCAAGATGGGCATCCCATTATTTCCTTCACACCATTCAAGTTGTTACCCCTAATAAAACATCAAAACAAAGCCAAGAGACTGACTTCTTGTGTTTGGATGCCCACAGATAAATGCGTGTTGCCTGGCTGTGCAGGCGTAAGGGAACCAATTACCAGCAGTCACAGGTCCAGGCTATCCGATAACCTATTATTTGGCCGTGCCTGTTGATATACACAGTCTTTTGCAAAATGTCCGCTGGATGGTTCTATATTAAACTACCACTCTATGGGCTTGCGCTGTATGATAACCAATAAAATGGCCGCGCTTGCTGACACACACACGATCCCTAGGAAAATGGCCGCCTTGATAACTTTACATTTAACCACAAGAAAATGGCCACCCCATTATAGTCAATGGGAGATACTATTTAAAGACTATTGTGCCTTCCCATCATCCCCTGATGAAGTCACGTGCGTAGTGACGTCAAGCGTAGGGACGGAAAGGCACTCAGAACTGACGTAGGCTGACGAGCTCGCTGCTTGTAGGATACAAGTACATTACTATTTTATGTTTTGTAAATACCCTCTACTGTTTTAAATAATAAATTACCGATTATTTAAAAACCTACTACACTATCCGGAACCTTCCTTTCTTTTAATATCCTTGCTCCCACTGAGAGACAAAGATAAGGTGCAGACCCCTATTGGTCCAGGAACATAGGAGAGGAACAACCACTCCAAGTACATATATACATGCGGTTGTCTCATTACCGCAAGGTAAGAGGCCACTTCCACTAGTGTGTATTTGCATGAAGAAGGGATCTAGATCTCTCCAGCACTGCTTGCCAGTTGCACATTGGAATGCTGATTTGCACAAGAGAAGAAAAGAATATATTGTCACTAGTTCACAGCTTGATTGCAATTTTGCACATTTTTGACATGATTGGATTTTATGGATCAGATTAGCAGATGTTATTAGCTGTTGTTTGCAGTCTGTTCTTAACATTGATTGAAGTCTGTTTTGCTGTTTATTTATTTTGCAAGTTTTGCACAACGTATGTTTGTACACTGTGCACACTTGTAGTATCCATTGATGCGCGTTGCACTTTGACATCACTATTGTATTATTTCATTACTATACTTTTTAGTCCGTGTCTGCAGGGTTAGCATTTATGCACTCCTGTAACCCTTTATATTTATTATTTATATTTTAGCAATATATATATATATATATATATATATATATATATATATATATATATATATATGTATATATATATATATATATATATATATATATATATATCTTTGGAACAGCGCAGCACCAACCCTCACTTTATCTGATTTTCCAATGGGTATGGTCTGACCCTATTCGGTGCAGCAGCAGTTCACGTTCCTCTTCTCACATACGGTACCGCAGGAATAACTACATACTCAGTTGCCAGCAGCCCCTGCGGGGGTAGTGCTACACACGCATAGAAAGCTAGAAAAAGTTCAGAAAATAGAAAATACAAATACAATTATTAAAGTTGGACTCTCCCCTTCATTTGTTTAGCATTTCCAGTGGTGTGCAGGTCCAAAATGTTCCAGAGACCGTTCTCTGCTAAAAAAAATTGCAAGCTTAGGTTGGTGTGATGATGTGCCCCCAGGTCCATGACAGCCTAGACTAATAGGAACTGGGTTGAATAGTGCTGGCTGTCATTCAACCCAGAAGACAAGTAGTCCTGGACCTTCTAGAGGAACACTGCAGGAACAAGTGGCAGAAAGGTGGGAAATACTGAGGTGGGGTGTTTTTATTTTTTATTTTTAAACAAAGAGGTCAACTTTTATATATATATATATATATATATATATATATATATATATATATATATATATATATATATATATATATATATCTATAGACAGGACTACGCAATATTGTCTTTATTGTATCTCCCACATGCACCACCCGGGACTGAGACCTATTAGATTCATCATCCCACCTTCCAGGAAGGTATCCATCCAGTAGGAGGCTGAAGCATTGCCTTTGGTTTGGCTATATGTGATAGCTATGAGGTAAGCTGCTAGGATCACAAGAGGTGTGAGCTGCACGTTTTTGCATTTGTTTGCTGCGCCTTTTCACAGATCTGGCTGTTGGAACTTTCACTTCAGACTTTTTATTTATTCATCCATTCTACATGCTTCACCTTGATTACTCTTCCTTTTGATCGTGGGACCGGGACTGTCATGCCTATTTAATTCATTTAATTCATTTATTCACCATGTTTATTCAATGTACTGATTCACTTTGCTACTAGGATTGACGTTTCCATTGCCTATTTGTTTGTCACTTAGAAGTATTTTCCTTCACCTCACTGCCCCCACGGGCCCATTCCCTTTTCATTGCCCTGTACCTATTGGCAGTGTTCTTCTTCACAGCGCAGACATTATCACCTTTTGCATTTATTATTTTTTGTCTATCAGGATAGACCCGTTCTGTTTGCTGCAGTGCACTCACTTTCCATTTGCTATCCCCTTCCCCTTTCCCTTCCTTCACCCACCGATCCAGTACAGCGCAGGAGTTTCACCTATTACTATATATATATATATATATAGATAGATAGATAGATAGATAGATAGATAGATAGATAGATAGATAGATAGATAGATAGATAGATAGATAGATAGATAGATAGATATATCAATATATATATTTTTTTTTTTCAATAAGCTGAAGTTCTGCTTTAGGCTGCAAGATACATAGAACTGCACACAAGCCTTAAAATGTTTATTTGCCCTTTTCTGCAGCTAGAAAGGGAAGAGTGTTGTGCTCAGTCCAGCAGAGATTTTCCAACATATCAGAAAATCTCTACTTTCAATAACAAGTACTTCAGAAGCTCAATAGCATTCGTTATCTTTCTGAACTGAGACCCTACACAGTCACAAGTGATACTTGAATCTGTCTTATCACTTGAAAATATAGTCCCCTGTATGGTCACCCAAGTTCTAAAAAAAAAAAGAAGCTAAAAACAGATTTATTTGGCTGGAAGAAAAGCTAAAACTTATTTATAAGGATCACCAAAAGAATATAAGTAATAATAATAATAATAATACTTCTCTTGAGTGATGTTCTGAGATCTGTCCTTTTCTTTCGAGTTGATGGTTAAATGGCCAGTGGTGTTAATGTGCCTACACACATTAGAGAATGTTCATATATCAATGATGATCGCATTTATGGCAAGAAACAGTTGGTAAGGAGTTTACCAACAAATCATTATTGTTATCAGCATTGTCAGAAACCTGCAAGTTCTTCCGATCAGGGCCGGACTTACCATTGGGCTTGACTGGGCCAATAGGGGGCCCCGGGCTCAATCGCGGCAACTTTGATAGGTTTTTTGTTTGCTCCAGCCCCCCCCCCCGCTCAACAACTATGATCGATCGGCGGTAACAGCGAACCCCCCTTCTCTGCTCCAGGGGGCCCCTTCAATGATTAAGCCCAGGGGCCCCCACCACCCTAAGTCCTGCCCTGCTTCCGATGCAATGCTTGTACAATGATCAGAAATATTTGTCAGGCAGTGCATGAACAGTGAGCTACCTCCTTGGTATATGTAGGGATGCAAGCAGAATGCACTAGTCCAGAAGGAGTTTATGTTTGGTATTAAAAGTTCAAATCCAATGTGTTTTGGGGCTTAAAAATGCCCTCTTCAGGGCTCTGAAAAAAATGAAGAAAAAGACATAGGGGGTTATTTACGAAAGGCAAATCCACTCTGCAAGTGCACTTGAAAGTGCAGTCTCTGTAGATCAGAGGGGGGCATGCAAGGAAAATAAAACATAGCATTTTAGCTTGCACATGATTGGAAGATAAAATCAGCAGAGCCTCCCCTAATTTCAGATCTTCCCTAAGTATAGTGGATTGATAGATCTGAAGTGATCCTGAAGATTCATTTGTGTACTACAGGACAAATAAAAATGCACCAGATTTTAGTTAAGCAGCCCAGTATACAATATTGTTTGTCAGAATTTACAAAGTCCTAATGAAGGGGAATTCTTTGAGCACCCCATTTTTTATTTTATCTTAAGTCGAGTACACATGATTGGTTTGTCCGCTGAAAACAGACCGATGGACTGTTTTCATCGGACAAACCGATCGTGTGTGGGCCCCATCGGTGTAAAAAAATAGAACATGGTTTAAATTTTTCCTATGGATAAAAAAACTATAGAAAAATCCGATCATCTGTGTTGAATTCCAAACGGAGAAAAATCCATGCATTCTCAGAATCAAGTCAACGCATGCTCGGAAGCATTGAACTTCATTTTTTTAAGCTCGTTGTAGTGTTGTACGTCACCGCGTTTTGGCACGGTCGGATTTTTGACTGATGGTGTGTAGGCAAGACTGATGAAAGTCAGCTTCATCGGATATCCGACGAAAAAATCCATCGGATTAGATTCCATCAGATATCCGATCGTGTGTACAGGGCTTAAGTGTTGGGAGGGGCAATTTGGGGGGCAGCATGGGGTAAGAATTGCTAGGAGTGGTAATTTAGGTGAATTTGTATTTGGAGGGGGATGGGGGAACTGGTTTTGTGCTAGGAGGGGGGATTGTACTACAATAGGCGATATGGTGAAGGGGGAGGAGAATTGTGCTGGTTGCTGTGGGGTAACTCGACAATAGGGAGGGGCCAGGAGAGCCGAAGAGGGACCATAGAAGAGGAGGATCTGGGCTGCTCTGTGCAAAACCCCTGTACATAGCAGGTAAGTATAACATGTTTATTATTTTTGTAGAAAAAAAACAAGACTTTACAATTACTTTAATTTATCCTCCTTGAAAACCTGAAGGTGCTCCTCTGATTTTGAGCCCCTCTATGCTTGTAGGCACATGTGGTATCCCTATACTTGTTAGCAGTAGCAGAATGTGTTTTAGGATTTTCCTAGGTATGCCTATGCTGTGTGTGAGAAATAACTTGTTAAAATACAACTTTGTAAAAAATATATATATATATTTCTTACTAAATACCTTGGACTGTCTAGTTTGCAAAAGGGGTCATTTTGGTGGTATTTGTTCTGTCCTGGCATTGTAAGGCCTTAGGAAAAAAAGATAGGCAGTAAGTACATCAGGACTGATCAATGTTACAATATATATTCTATAGTTTGTAGACTCTAAAGCAATATTTTAAAACATAATTTTTATTATTTTTTTTCCTTTATACAACAAAAAAATAAAAATCCAGTGGTGATTAACCACTTCCCGCCCGCCATATAGCAAAATGACGGAAAGTGGTTTCATTATCCTGACTGGTCGTTATATGACGTCAAGAAAAATAAGCCTTTAGCGCGCCCGCGGAGGAGCACAGCTTGGCGATCGATGGTGTGCTGTGTCAGTCTGACACACCCAACTCTGATCTAGGTAACCTATGACGTAGGCTTTTTACCACGTTATCAGCTGTGTCCAATCACAGCCGATCACAGTGTAAACAGGAAGTTCCATTTATCAGCTTTTCCTTCACTTGCACTGAGTCACGCGCAGAGGAAAGCAGATCGGCTGCTCTCCTGACAAGGGCGTTTGCCCACTTCAGACCACCAAGGATGTCCACTTCAGACCACCAGGTGAACCCACCAGTGGTTCCAATCAGTGCCTATTAGGATGGCACTCTGTGCCCATCAATGATGCTTTCCAGTGCCTCCTGATCATTGCTGTCTATCAGTGCCATCTATCAGTGCTGCCCATCAGTGCTACTCATTAGTGTCCATTAGTGCCACCTATAAGTGCCCACCAGTGCCACCTATGAATGCCCATCAGTGCTACCTGCAAGTGCTCATCAGTACCACCTATCAGTGCCCACCAGTGCTGCCTATGAGTGCCCATCAGTGCCACCTAACAGTGCCCAACAGTGCAGCATTTCAGTGTCACCTATCAGTGCTGCATATAAGTGCCTCATCATCAGTGCCACCTTATCAGTGCCAATCAGTACTGCATCATCAGTGCTCACCAGTGAAGGAGAAAACATACTTATTTACAAAGTTTTGTAACAGAAACAAAGAAAAACTTTTTTTTCGGTCTTTTTTTATTTGTAGCGCAAAAAAATAAAATGCCAGTGGTGATCAAATACCACCTAAAGAAATCTCTATTTGTGGGGAAAAAATAATAAAAATGTTGATTGGGTACAGCGTCGCATGACCGCGCAATTGTCATTCAAAGTGTCATAGTGCTAAAAGCTGAAAATTGGACTGGGCAGGAAGGGGGGGGGGGGGGGACGAGTGCCCTGTATTGAAGTGGTTAAATACAACCAAAAAAAAATCTCTATTTGTGTGAAAAAAAGGACAAAAATTCCATATGGGTACAGTGTTGCTTGACTGAGTAATTGTCATTTAAAGTGTGAGAGCGCCGAAAGCTACACAATAGCCTGGCCAGGAAGGGAGTATCTGGCCCCCGCAATTTTTCCGGGCAAGTGCTTTATTCACAAAGAACTTGCCTGTAAAGTTGCGGCGGCGTAGCGTAAATCCTCC
Source organism: Rana temporaria (assembly GCF_905171775.1). Taxonomy (NCBI): domain Eukaryota; kingdom Metazoa; phylum Chordata; class Amphibia; order Anura; family Ranidae; genus Rana; species Rana temporaria. The sequence goes on from NC_053499.1 coordinate 137,337,525, forward strand.
GGCGCAAGCCCGCCTAATTCAAATGATCCGGGTAGGGGGCGTGGATCATTTAAATTAGGCGCGTTCCCGCGCCGATCGTACAGCGCATGCACCGTCCCTAAAATTTCCCGACGTGCATTGCGCTAAATGACGACGCAAAGACGTCATTGGTTTCGACGTGAACGTAAATGGGGTCCAGCGCCATTCACGGACGACTTACGCAAACAGCGTAAATTTTTAAATTTCGACGCGGGAACGACAGCCATACTTAACATTGGTTGCCCCTCATATAGCAGGGGCAACTTTACGCGTCACAAATCTAACGTAAACGTCGTATCTTCACTGCGTCGACCGTGCGTACGTTCGGGAATTTGCGTATTTTGCTAATTTGCATACTCGATCGGGAAAACGACGGAGGCGACACCTAGCGGCGGAAAAAAAATTGCATTTAAGATCCGACAGCGTAAGAGCCTTACGCCTGTCGGATCTAATGGTTATATATGCGTAACTGATTCTAAGAATCAGTCGCATAGATACAACGGCCCAGATTAGGACTTACGACGGCGCACATGGCGTTGCGCCGTCGTAAGCCCTTTCAGAATTACATAGTTACATAGTTACATAGTTAGTTACATAGTTAGTCAGGTTGAAAAAAGACACAAGTCCATCCAGTTCAACCACAAAAAACAAAATAAAAAAACACAGTAAAATCCTATACACCCAACTTCATACCCACAGTTGATCCAGAGGAAGGCAAAAAACCCCAGCGGAGCATGATCCAATTTGCTACAGCAGGGGAAAAAATTCCTTCCTGATCCCCCGAGAGGCAATCGGATTTACCCTGGATCAACTTTACCTACAAATCTTAGTACTCAGTTATATTCTGTACATTTAGGAAAGAATCCAGACCTTTCTTAAAGCAATCTACTGATCTGGCCAGAACCACCTCTGGAGGGAGTCTGTTCCACATTTTCACAGCTCTTACTGTGAAAAAACCTTTCCGTATTTGGAGGTGAAATCTCTTTTCCTCTAGACGTAAAGAGTGCCCCCTTGTCCTCAGTGATGACCGTAAAGTGAATAACTCAACACCAAGTTCACTGTATGGACCTCTTATATATTTGTACATGTTGATCATATCCCCCCTAATTCTCCTCTTCTCAAGAGTGAATAAATCTAGTTCCTCTAATCTTTCCTCATAGCTGAGCTCCTCCATGCCTCTTATCAATTTGGTTGCTCTTCTCTGCACTTTCTCCAGTTCTCCTATATCCTTTTTGAGATATATCTGGGCCTAAGTGTCCAATAGGCAAGCTTTATATACTTAAATGATATACAATTAATTTGTGTACAGTGTTGCATGACTTAGTAATTGTCACTCAAAGTGTGACAGCGCTGAAAACTGAAAAGTGGTCTGGACTGGAAGAGGGTTAAACATTCCACAAGTGATTAAACACTTCTAAAGCAAATAGCCAGATTATGTTATCATGCACATTTGTTTTGGAGGGGGAATGACAAATATCCCAACCACTGCCTCTGGTGATCGGATATTTCTCTCAGCCAGACAAATATCTAGCCAGCGAGAACATCTGTGCTTTTTTACTCTTTTCCCAGTGTTAATTTGCAGTTGATACATGTCTTTCAGTGTAGGGGAAGCCCCATTCCCCGCAGCAGTACGGTAGGGGTGACCAAACATCATCCAGATTCAAAGTTCTGATAGCAGAAGAAGTCCTGTGTTCAATGCGCAGCCATACACACAGACATACAATAGAATGTAGGATGGTGAGCTGAACAATCTAACATGACATACATAACAAAGTTATATTCTTCCTTTGAAGGATAGATAGATTGAAGCATACTGTAGATATTTTACTTAGGGTGATGTAACACATTTTTGTTTTTTTATTTTTTCATCGATCGATTTCCGCTCTGGCAATAGACGTGCTTTAAGCTGAAAAAAAAAAGTGTAAAGCTGGTCTCAGCTGCTGTAGGCAGTGGGTCATTAACTCATAATGTGAAAGCAGAGAAGCCAAAAAAACTCTGATCCAGCAGATGATCAGTCACCTTGATACCACATGGCCTGTGGCTAATTATAAAACAGTTACAGAAAGCTAGAGAAGAACATAAAAAAGGGAAGAGTTGACATAACTCCCATATTTATATATATATATATATATATATATATATATATATATATATATATATATACTATATATTCTGGCCCAGATTCTCGTAGATCGGCGTATCTTTGTGCGGGCGTAACGTATCCTATTTACGTTACGCCTCCGCAACTTAGACGGGCAAGTGCAGTATTCTCAAAGCACTTGCTCCGTAAGTTGCGGTGGCCTAGCGTAAATAGGCCGGCGTAAGCCCGCCTAATTAAAATTTGGAAGATGTGGGCGTGTGTTATTTAAATGTCGTGTGACCCCACGTAAATGACGCTTTTTAAGAGCTGCGCATGCGCCGTCCGTGGACATATCCCAGTGTGCATTGCTCCAAAGTACGCCGCAAGTACGTATTGGTTTCGACGTGAACATAAATGATGTCCAGCCCCATTCACGGATGACTTACGCAAACGACGTAAAATTTTCAAAATTTGCCGCGGGAACGACGTCCATACTTAACATTGGTACTCCGCATGTACGCCTCATATAGCAGGGGTAACTTTACGCCGGGAAAAGCCTAACGTAAACGGTGTATCTGTACTGCGTCGGCCGGGCGTGCGTTCGTGAATTTGCGTATCTAGCTGATTTACATATTTCTAGGTGTAAATCAGCATACACGCCCTTAGCGGCCAGCGTAAATATGCAGTTTAGATCCGACGGCGTAAGAGACTTACGCCGGTCGGATCTAATACAAATCTATGCGTAACTGATTCTAAGAATCAGGCGCATAGATACGACAAGCTCAGACTCAGAGATACGAAAGCGTATCTGGAGATACGCCGTCGTATCTCCTTTGAGAATCTGGGCCTCTGTGTTTAGCTTGGGTTTCCATGGCTGCTGCAAAGAGAGAGGCCTCACACACACACGAGCAAGGAACTCGTCATAAATTAAACATCGTTTTCCTCGACGAGTTCCTTGTTAGGCTTGTCGAGAATCTTGACAAACTTTCTTTGCATACACACTGTCAAGACAAAATCTCATTGTTCTCAAACGCGGTGATGTACAACACGTACAACAGCACTATAAAGGGAAAGTTTGATTCCACTGGCGCCACCCTTGGGGCTGCTTTTGCTAATCTCATGTTACTGCGTGTTAAGTAAAAGTTTGGTGAGAGACGATTCACGCTTTTCAGTCTGTTACAAACCCTACTTTTACCGAAAGCACACGGTCGGTTTGGACCGATGAAACTGGACTTCAGGCCGTTTTCATTGGTTTAGACCGACCGTGTGTACGCGGCCTAAGAGAGAGAATTGTGTTACTTTTCTGTCTGGGCTGTGTGTGTCACAAATATATTAATCACTAAAGTGGCTGGACAAAATTATAAATAAATTGGCTGATAAGACAAATCTCATAAATATTTCAACTGTTTAATTAGCTGCCTGCCAAGGTCTGCTGCTTTCTTTAAGCTGAAGTTTAGTGAATTTGTCTTTTAAAAAACAGCACCATGGACAGTACTTACAATGAATAAAAAGCATTCCGTGTACCGGTGGCTGTTGTGTTAAAGCGAAAGTAAACTCATAGATTTAACAGTTTCAAAAAACAGTTACATTCCTGGTACATGCCAGGAAATGGAACTGTCACGCCTCATACACAAGAACATTTAAAAAAATTAGCTGTAAAGATGCCAATGCGGATAAAATTGGCGTCAATGCGCATTTAGCTGCGCTAGTTTTTTTGCCTCTATTTTGCCTCTATTCAAAATCAGTGGTTCCCTATGGGAGCTCATTGATTTGAATAGAAGTCGCAACAGAAGTCGGATCAAGATGATCCGACTTGCGGTGCGACTTGTGTGCTGAAGATCTTGAAGGGGAACACCGCCAAATTGTAAAATATGTTTTGCGTGAGGTGACATCCGAAGACGATAACAGACCCTTTGGTCTGGTATGGATCTTAAGAGGAACCCCACGCCCCAAAAAAATGGCTTGGGAGAAGACATTGCCAGAGGAGGGAGAAGAGCCGGAGAGGGGAAAAGAAATCGGAAGAGGCTAAATCGGAAGGGACACCAGAGCTGATTTAATAAATGACTTAAAAACCTGTGTAGTGTTTTTATTTCTTAACACTTTTTTAAGTGAATGGGTACAATGTACCCCATACTCATTCATCTGGGGTGGTGGGGCAGTCCCCCCCCCCTCCGCCTGCAGACCCCGACAACCACAGAGCAAGGAATGTTGGGAAGAGGCCCTTGTCCTCATCAACGTGGGGACAAGGTGCTTTTGGGCAGGGCCACTCCTGTCCCAAAGTACCCACCCTCCATGTTGAGGGCAAATGGCCTGGTATGGTCCAGGAGGAGGGGGGCGCTCGTTCCCCCCTTTCCTGACCTTCCAGGCTATGTGCTCGGATAAGGTTCTGGTATGGATTTTGGCGTGGGGAAATTCCCATTAAGATCATACCAGACCGAAGCTAGTCCTGGGTGCTTCCATCTTTTCTTCTAGGTTCACTTGAAAGGTTGGTATGGAGGCAGAACTTGTATTCATCCTTCATACAGAGCTTTTCATTGTGGTAACAGAGAGTATGGCTTCTATGAATGGAGCATGGTGGCGGAAAGGGTGGGCATAATCAGCACTAGATGAATGCCTGTCGCATCATGTTAACCCCTGCAGCATTGGAAGATCACAGCTGTGGAGGTATCCAGGTGTAGAGAACAGAATATTTCAACGTTAAACAGTTCTAAAGCCTTCTATGCATTAAGGTAAAAACCTTCTGTGCTGCAGTGCCCCCCCCCCTCCATTTTCTTTCCAGAGCCCGATCTGATCAAGCGATGTGCATGAGTGCAGTGGATCCAGCTGATGTCTCTCTCCTCATGGGATAGATTGATAGCAGCGGGAGCCACTGGTTGTCAATCAAATTTTGTGACACGGGAGTGGGGGGTAGGCGAGTTCACTCTTTGTGTCAATGGACACAGCATTGGTACTCGGGAGTGAGCACGGACGGGTGCTCCAGAGAAAGTGGCTTTCCGTGGGGGCATCTGATGAAGAGGAGGGGCTTGGAGCGCCAGCGGGGGACTCCAGAAAAAGAGGATCAGGGCTGCTCTTTGCAAAACTATTGCACAGAGCAGGTAAGTATAGGCATGTATGTTATTTGTATAAAAAAACCACTCACATCACATGACGGCACCCCAGAACCGCCACTCTCACACGCCTGTTAGCATGGTGATCGCGGCCGCATTACTAGGACACGGCATGACCCCTATCTCTGTAAAGAGCCGATGGCGCGGCTCTTTACCCATGTGATCGGCTGTGTCCAATCACAACTGGTCACATGTAAACACGTAAGTGCCATTTATCAGCATTTATCAGCAAGGAGAGCAGCGGCATTTCTTCACAGGGGTTGACTGTACAGGTAATTAGGGCACTGATCATTGGTGCCCTGATTACAGTACAGCCCCAGCAATGCCCATCAGTGACACCTATCAGTGCCCATCATTGACACCAATCAGTGCCATCAGTGACACCAATCAGTGCCCATTAGTGATGCCAGTCAGTGCTGCCTTTCAGTGCCTATCAGTGTCTGCTTACCAGTGCCACCCATCAGTGCCGCCTATCCATGCCGCCTATTATTGCCCACCAGTGCCACCTATCAGTGCCCATCAGTGCCACCTATCAGTGCTCATCAGTGTCACATACCAGTGCCTATAAGTGCGGCATATTAGTGCCTCCTCATCAGTGCCATCTAATCAGTGTTGTACAATTCTCCTTTAAGGGGGCGTGGCCAGAGGTGTGTCCTATGTCTGCATACTTTTGGTGATAGGTGTCCCTCATTATCATATTAGAAATTTGGGAGGTATGGTTAATACAGCAGACCAGGGCCACCATCAGGGGGGATGTAGGCATTACACCTGTAAGGGGCCTGATGGTCCCCAGGGGCCCGGACGCCCCCCGTTTTTTTTTTTTTTCGTCTGACCCTGCCACCTTTAACAACTACCTGTAGGAATACGCCCATACCCAAATCCCCCCCACCCTCCCCCCAACATTTTATTTTCTTGTCTGACTTTAGCAACTCGCGGCAGGAGAGAGAAGAGAAGACTTGACTTTGTTTTGTACGTCAGCACCAGGGCTCAAGTCCTGCACTTTTTTTTACAGCAGGAACTCAGTTCCCTTTGCAGGACTAGAGCAGCCAAAAGCAGCCGAGCCAATCCTTCACTAAGCGGCGATGCCCAGCTCGAGTCACTGTCAGGGGCAGGCGAACCCCCCGTCCCGCTTATCATCTCGCGGCAGGAGAGAGAAGAGATGACACTTTCATTACCACAAACCCCCCCCCCCCCACTTATCATCTCACGGCAGGGCACCAGGGACAAAATAAAAATGTCCTGTGTGCTGGTGTATGCTGCAGGGCAGCCATCACAAATTTTGGGGCCCCTTACATAACTTTAGGCAGCCCCCGCCCCCCCCCCCGTTATTTGCTCCAGGGGGGCCCTGCCTAAAGCTGTGTAAGGGGCCCCAAAATGTGTGATGCAGACACCAGCACACAGGCCATTTTTATTTTGTCCCTGGTGCCCTGGTTAAAAAAAAAAATTATAATAATTGCACTTTAGCTTGAAACTAAATATATCCAAATAGGATAAAGTATCCCTTTAACTCAAGTAAATAAACACAACAGAAGCATTTTCAAATGCAATTTTTCCTATTTATTCTGCATGGCTTAAATTGAAAAAAAAAAAAAAAGAAAGAAAAAGAGTCTTAAGGGTGACTTTTACACAGCACTCAGACACCAGTAATCAGGAAGGTGGGACAGTCAGCCTGACACCAAAGATTCAGATAACGATTTCCTATCTTATGTAATGCAAACTCAGTGCAAACAGGCAAGTAGCTGAGGAATCAGCAATCAGTGCTTCTCTAAAGAGATAAATTATATGTTACCTGGGAAAATGTTAGGACTGCTGAGGGTTCTATTGCACAGCTCTCTGTTCTCATATGTGGATTTCTACAGAAAATAAAAGGTCGCTTCACTTTTGTACTATTGTTCTCAGAAAATGTGTCACAATGATAATTGTGTCGCTAGATATATGGTTTTATTTTTATATTTATTAGACAGACTTGGTTTTCATGTGAGACGAATGTATGAGATACCAATCAAAGCCTTAGTTTACAAAAAGCGCAGTAATTCAGCGATATATATATATAATATACCGTATATATACACACACCTGCTGTGCGATCTTTGACATCTGTCAGCACATCGCCGCACATTTCTATGATGAACAGAGATTACTGCAGGGCACACCTGAAGTCAATGCAGGTCTGCATGTCTGCGGATCAAAAATGCTGTTGTATGCATTTTTTTTTTTTTGTGTATTGATGTGCAGACCTGTGCTGTGGTACGATGTGCCCTGCGGTAACCTCCGTTATCACAGAGATGCACTGACAGCTGCTGATGGCTGTCAAAGCCAGCACAGCTCAGCATGCATAAAGTTCCAAGATCCTCACACCCACTGAACTGTGCTAACTTTGACAGATGTCACTAGCTGTCAGTGCACCTCCATTTATTATTCTACACCTAAAAGAACTTAATAAAAATACAAACTAACACACATGTTCCAAGGGTTGCCTACGATGAGGCTTAAATAAATCTGAATATGTGATTTTTGTTGTGCCCTCCCTTGTTGTATTCTCTGTTTACAGAGCTGGCATTGTACTCTCTAGAAGGGGCCGGTGGCACACAGGAATAGTAAGTAGCACCCTCTAGTATGCGTGCTAGATGTAGTATTTTAGTAATTTATTTAGCTCAAGACTAGGCCTTAGTTGTAAATCTGGGTCAGGGTTCAGTGAGTCAGGGCAGGATGACTCATCCTGACAGCTCCTTTGGTGCCTCCCTCTGGTCTAGAAGGTTGTAGAAACTTCTAGAGCTAGTGGATGGAGCAGAGGCATAACTAGAACCTTCAGGGCCCCAATACAAGAAACCAAGATGGGTACCCCTGACCCACCCTTCAATTTGAGCCCCAGACTTCCAATTTTGGGAGGGCATCCATGAACATCCTCCCAGAACCCTGCTTCTCATGTGCCCCCTGGGACATGCATCCAGCGCAATCACAGTGGTCTTTTTCCGGCTTGCTGGTTATCAGCAGTGCAGCCTATTAGTGCCACTTATCAGTGCTTATCGGTGCCTATTAGTACCCATCAATGCTGCTTATCAGTGGCGCCCATCGATGCCCATTAATTCCACCTATCAGTGCCCATCAATTCCGCCTATCAGTGCTCATCAATGCCTCCTATTAGCTTACATCAGTGCCAGCTATCAGTGCTCATTAATGCCACCTATCAGCGTCTATCAGTGCTGCCTATCAGTGCTAAATGTCCATCAGTGCCATCTATCATTGCTCATCAATGCTGTCTATCAGTGCCACTTATTGGTGCTCATCAATTCTGCCTATTAGTGACACATATCAGTGCTCACCAATGCTGCTTATCAATGCTCAATGCCCATTAGTGCCACCTATCAGTGCCCATCAGTGCAGTCTATCAGTGCCCATCAATTCTGCATATCAGTGTCTAATAGTGCTGCCTATTAGTGCTCAATGCTCATCAGTGCAGCCTGTCTGTGTTTATCAATCCCACCTATCAGTGCTTATTAGTGCCTCCTATCATTGCTCATCGACCAATGCTGCCTGCCTCCCCAACAAGTCTCTGAGTTAAAAGTGTGCCTCTCATACAACTCCCAACCATCATTGACAGTTCTCCCTCTCGTACAGGATGAGAGAGCAGAACGCTGATCTGCTGCGTCTCCCACCCCCCCTCTCATGTGTGTTCTCTACGGGAAGTGTGAGCTTGTCAATGATGGCTGTGAGCTGTATGAGCGACATTCTCTCAGCTCAGAGACCTGCGATTACTAACTCTGCTGGTGCCCCCTGACAGTGGCGGACTGCCAGGGCTCTGTCACAAGTGCAACTGCTGCGACCCTGGTAGTTCCGCCACTGGGGTGAAGGTTAGGAGGAGTTACCTGAAATATTTGTTAGGGCTTGGCCAATCCCCAGGAATTGGCTGGCAGGAGGCAGAGCTTACCTCATAGATAAGCATGAGCCATGCCATCAGGTAGTTGGGTGGAAGATACAGATATAGTGTTGGAGGCTGTTATGGCTCTCAGGGGTACCACCTAGTCTGGGGGGTGACCTTGGGCTTGGGTGCCCGAAGGATCCTGCCACAACACATGGAGGAAGCCCTTCCTGGAGGCACAGGAGCAAGAGAGAGGACAGTGTGAGTAGATCAGCACTACTGTGGACTTACAAGGGGGAGAGACTGCCGCGTGTAGCCAGTTCTCCCTGAAGACAAAGGTGGGCTTAAGTCTTCATCCTTCCCTAGGAGATCTCCTGCAGAGTCAGCCAGATGGGCTGGTGAGAGTCAGCCAGCTGGGCTGGTGAAGAGTCATTCTAGAGAAAAGTTAGCCTGGAGGGCTAGTGAAAGGGGCAGCTGCAGCCATGTGAGTTGAAAGTGCCTAAAGAGGTGGTGCTGGGACCAGTAGCCACAGGAGAAAAAGTACAAGCTGATCAGTGTATTTTGCTAGAGAACCAGGGTCTTCGACTTCCTGCCTGCAAAGGTCCATTGCTTAAATCTGACTGAGAATTTGTCAGATCCACTAATAGTGATTCAGCTGGAGACTGCAAGCAAGTGAAGTGCAGGGGTAGGGTCAAGAAGACTGTCTATAGATTATATATTAGGAAGATGTCCCTGAAGTTGTTGCCAACATGTTGTTGTTGAACTTGGCATCTCATAACCTCCCGTCCCTATTCAAGTTGAAACCCTCTAATAAAACTAAAAAAAATGTCACGGACTGTTCTCTGTCTCTGGAGTGTTTGTCTCTGTCTCTGAAGATTTGGTGTGTCTGACTTCTCAGGAGTAAGGGATCCAGTTCACTACAAGACTATTAGGATTAGGGAATAGGTCCTCCATTTCTAATGATTCTGTAGTAGTCACTTGGGCATATGCCACCAGCTCTATATAGAGATTACTGGACCCGGGTCACATTTGCCTAGGTGATATGTTTTGGTTGCACTAGTTGGACCAATGAGAAAATTACATGCTGTCCCTATGGTGGCTGTGTGTTCAAGATGCAGACTGAACACACAGCCACCATAGGGACAGCATGTAATTTTCTCCATGTCAGACCACACAGGTGGACGTGAGAGCTGAATATTAGTGATAATCCTTCCCGCTGAGATGCAAAGACCCAGGGCTGGGAAACAAGCTATAAAGCATGAGTGATCTCCCTTAACCAGGAGATCATACAGTCTGGTAAGCGGCTAGTACCTGGTGGTGGAGGATTTCTTTACTCATTCGCTCTTTCCTGGGTGTTATTCATCTGTGAGTGTTTATTGAGGGGTCCCCTGGAGCCGAGATCGAAGCTGATCGAAGTTGTTGAGCGGGGCGGATGGGGGATGCCGCCGAGATCGAAGAAGCTGATCGAAGTTGTTGAGCAGGGGGGCGCCGATAGTAGTTGTTGAGCGGGGGGGTGAAGGGGACTTCTTACCTCTTCATCAGCAGCGGTGGTGGCCCATGGGCTTGAGCCCAGTCAAGCCCAATGGTAAGTCCGGCCCTGATTGTGAGCACATTTAGGTAGATTCAGTAAGAGTTAGGCCGACTTATCAGTAGATAAGCCGACCTAACTCAGAATCTACGCCGACTTATGTTTAAGCGTATGCTCAAACATAGATACGCTTAAACATATCTAAGATAAGACGGCTTGCGCCGTCCTATCTTAGGTTGCAATTTTTCGGATGGCTGCTAGGTGGCGCTTCCATTGCGGTCGGCGTAGAATATGTAAATAAGTTGATACGCCGATTCACGAACGTACGCCCGGCCGCCGCAGTAGTTTTACGCCGTTTCCGTAAGGCATTAGCAGGCCTAAAGTTATTCCATCTATTAGGTGGAATAACAATGTTAAAGTATGGCCTCCGTTCCCGCCGCGAGATTCAAATTTTTTACGTCGTTTGCGTAAGTCGTCCGCGAATCGGGATTTACGTCATTTACGTCCACATCGAAATCAATAGGCCCGTGCGGCGTACTTAGTCGCAATGCACCCTGGGAAATGTAGGCGCCCGGCGAATGTGCATTAAAAAAACCCCGTAAAAAACGTGAGGTCAAGCCTCATTACCATAAGACACGCCCCCCTCCAAGACATTTGAATTTGGCGCCCTTACGCCCGCCCGCTTTAGGCTACGCCACCGTATATTAGCAGGCAAGTACATTGAGAATCATGTACTTGCCTAGCTAACTTACGGCGGCGTAGCCTAAACAGGCTAAGCTACACCACCGCAAGTTTAAGCCTTTCTCTGTGAATCTACCTAAAGGTATTTCACAGGTGTGTGCAGATATTCACTGAAGTTCTGTGGAGGAGACAGGAGACAGTTTTCTTCACTTATATTTTAATAAATTTTTGTATATACACCATCACTTTTCTTGCGCAGCTTTATATATTTTCTTTGCTACACTGTGTAATATACCTCGGTATAAGAGAGGGGCTGTCAGTAACCCTACTCTGATTTTACAACCACTTTAAATCTGACTGTCTCTGTTATTGGCCCTGCGAATCTTGGAGAAATGAGGGTGGCACTGTGCTCAATGCACCTTCCCACTCTCTCCATACACTTTGAGGCTCATCAGACCTCTCTATCGTCACACAAAGCTTCCTATTTTACAATCTGTCTCTTGTTCATTTATTTATTTTTACATAGCGACAAGGTCATTTTAAGCTACACATTAAAGCTAAAAAGTCTGCAGTTTCCCTTTAAGAGAACATTTCGATTTTGTTACAGTTAACCTGAGAGACGCGCAGAAAATCTTTCTGTGCACAGTCGTCATGCATAAATGAATGTGAAGCCACAATGCCACCTACAATTTGGTAGATCAATACAATTCTGTGATTCCTTAAGAGCTCAATATCACTAGACTGCACTGTGTTCGGAATAACTGTCTGCATTCTATTGATCTGCTGAATGTGCTCTTAGAAACATGGGAATTGTATGTTATTATGCAGTGATCTAGGCCTGCATCATGCTGCTTGCAATATTTCACCTTAAATGCAAATCATGTCATTTAATTATTATACTCTGAAAGATTTTATCTTATGTGAGCTCAGCTCTTATTGTGATGGCAGCTAATGGAAAGGGTCTTGCAGTATTTATGTGCACAGATACATAGCTCCCAATTGTTTGCCATTTAAAGACAATGTACTTTTGGAATCAAAGTCCTCTATCTTCCCCCATTCATTGGTGTACCAGGGAAGCAGGGTAGAAAATAACGCCATTCAGTGGGTGCCAGAAGTCTAATTATTTAGATTATTTACACACTGTCTCATACAAACTGACTTGTATCACCAGACAGCGCTGTGGTTGAACAGCATGTCAGATGTTATTCTGCAATAAGCCCCCTTATTGAGCAAGCTCTCTGCCTTTGCCCTCCTCTCTCCCGAGTCTGTGCATCAACAGCCTTTTTGGGAGCAGAGCCAGCACACACAATGTGCTGCTCACACCCACACCCTACTATAAGGTGGCCAGATTTTTAAAATGAAATCCGGGGACATATTATTATTTTTTTTACTAGTAATGGCAGGAATCAGCAACTCTCTGCCCGTTGCTGCCACCGCCCGCCTCACATCCTGCCAAGTCTTATTCTCCGTGCCCGGCTACTACTGGGTGGGGAGCGGAGAAAAATCACTCCGCCAGGGAAGGCAAGGAGATAAGCAGGCAGGTGGCTGGCCGGGACTTGAGCCAAGGTAGAAGGACATGCGAGTGAAGATGAATGCGCCCGAAACTTAAGAAATATTCCCTCCGCTCCAACCAGCACATGGTCATCAGAAAGGGGCACAGATAATGGAAAAAAATAGCTAGTAGGAGCGGCGGAGCAGGGGTGTGTAATTCAGATTTTTTTTTTTTTAATTGTGCACCAACTGTCTGAAATTTCCTCAGCCCCTGTTCAAATCCAATCCGGGGACAAAACCAGGGACAGACTTGGTCCGGGGACAGTGTCCTCAATCCGGGACTGTCCCCTGAAACTGGGGATGTCTGGTCACCCTACCCTACTAGCTAGTATCTGCAAGGTGCCTGTGGCTTGACCCAGGGCCGCTGATAGAAATCATGGGGCCTCGTACAGTCTACCTGACGGGGCCCCCTTCAGCTCCACCCATGGTCCCGCCCTGTCCCTCCTTCTGCCCTACCCCTGGCTCCACCCCTGCCCCCTCCCCAGACCCACCTTGAAACTGTCTCTGCAGCACATTATGGCATGGGTAGCAATGTCTCTGCAGGCAGCACATGCGTTATGGGCCATAACCCATGTGCTACCTGCAGACAGTGCCACCCATGCGGCCGATGCCATATTGTGCTGCAGACAGTGCCACCCATGCCGCCAATGCCATATTGTGCTGCAGACAGGCAGCACATGCGTTATGGCATTAGCATCATGGGTGGCACTGTCTGCAGCACAATATGGCATTGGCAGCATGGGTGGCACTGTCTGCAGGTAGCACGTGCGGTATGGCCCATAATGCATCAGCTACCTGCAGACAGTGCCACCCATGATGCCAATGCCATAATGTATAGATGCTGCTGCAGTAGATCTTGAATCACCCCCAAAGCAAGCACACACCTGTTAGCCGGGCCCCAGGATTCAGTTCCTCCCTGATCCTGCAGTGCTGCTGCCTGGACTCACTGGAGTGTCAGTCTGTCAGAGATGCCAGCTGCTTCTTTTTTTTCTTCTGCCAAAGCCGCCGCTCGTCTGTCTCACTGCTTCTTCGCTCAGCCGAGTGAAGAACAGAGCAGAGCGCCAAGAGCGGAAAGAGAGGAATCACTCTGCGGCGCCAGGGAAGGACACGCTGGCCGGGACTTGAGCCACCATAAGTAGTGGACACGGAAGAGAAGAGACATTCTTCCGTGCACGAAATAGAAAAACTAGTCCCTTTAGTCACGTAAACACGTCTAAGTGACTAACACCTGGTGTCCCTGGTGTATTTTGACCGTCTGCAATAAAAGGGACTTTTAGGAAACTTTGCATGTGCAGCCATTTTTTTTCTCAAGTTTTTACAGAGGCGGGCCGGGGCTAGCACTCCTACTTGGTTCAAAAGTATTTGAATACACCTGGAGCAGCAGATTCCTTTTCTTTTGATACATCCATCAAGATGCCTGCCCAATACCCAACATATTACAAAACTCAGGGGACATGTCCAACATGGGGAGAGATACACAAGAGTCTTCTTAGCTGAGGTCAGTTCGGGAATCCTGGTGACCCTGGTATGACTGGTGGTAAAGTTTTGCTGTGGATTACAGTGAGAACTAAGCATTTATGCCACGTACACACGATCAGACATTCCGACAACAAAACCATGGATTTTTTTCCGACGGAATGTTGGCTTAAACTTAAAATGTATTCTGCCAAAGAAGTAATGCTTGTTTTTTTTGTAGTCCTATTTCTAACATCAGAGAAGGACATAGGCCAATGTTGGATTACAAGAAAGTAGAGTACATTAATCCAGTCCTACGGTACATAGCTTCTAGTGTGGATCTTATGATGTTTGAGGGCTATTACTGAATGGTATAGGGTCCCAAAAAAACGCATTCAATCAATTAGTGGCTAAAGGTATATCATCATGGTGGGGACATGTGGAGAGGAATAGGTCTGCCACCAAGCAGCCTTGGTAAATGCGTTCCCATGCTTGCTCCTTCTGTGGGGGGGGGGGGCGTAGGAGCCTTTGAGAGGGATTTAACTTCCATGTATGCCTTATATTTTGTTATTTTCTTGTCCCGTGGGACTGTTTTTATACATTGTAATTGTATTTAATAAAATGCATTGTTTTAACCTATAGGAATGTGTCATTGTCCTTTGTCGGTACCAAGAAAATCTGGCTGCCCCACTTTTATTACAATTTCTTTATAAGGCAAAAGGATAACTTGGCACTATGGTTACAAATAATTTCTTGAAAGGTTTGAACTCTGGCAGGCTGAAGAATCACAACTATTTTGCAATTGCCCACCATACTGTCACCTGTTTTCTGATATCTAAAGTGTACGCATTATACGGAATGATATGAATACTATAGCTGTGTTTTCTGCTATCTTGGACCTTCAGTTATAGTATAACATTTCTACCACTAAAATTACAGAAAAGGTTATATTAGAAGTTTACCAGTATAAAACATTATAAGCAATGTTTTTTGCATTGGAGATATATCCTTATGAACTGTATTTTTTAGGCAACTGACTAAATGAGTCCATTAATTTCAAGTACCCAACCATCAAGTGTTTGTCAAATTCATCTAACTAATTGTTTCCATCAAAAATATTCTCTGCTTTTAGAATGGCACAATGGCCTTTTGTGCTGTAGAGAATAATACTCACATTTCTATTTATTAGATTTTTTTAGTTTGAAATTTGATGTTAATGTTCTTTAAGGAATCTGACCACTGTGAATATTTTAAAAACAGTACAATTTCTACACAAGCCATATTGTAATTTAACGTTTTTAAAAAAAATAGATATTTTCCTCTAACTTTCTGTAAAATTTGATGCAAAATGGCAACCTATCGACATTCTGTACATTACAAATGTACAGAATGCCCCCCAGAAATGTACTGTAATTCCTGCTTATGTGATTGCCTCACTGATTTTCCCAAAAGTCTGCACTAAGATGCAGGTTACATTTTAGGTACATGCTATAAAAAAAAACTTTAAACTTTGGTTAGATACTCTCCAAGGTAAAATACTGCTATAGGGATTGCAAAACTGCAACTTTCCTCATTAGAACTAGACATGTGCATTCGTTTTCGTCCGAATGCATTTTCGTCCGAATTTCAGGTATTTTCGTTATCGTTTTAACAAACGATAACGAAAGCACAGAAAACGAAAACCGAAAGATCCGACATAAACAAATGCTTTATTTTCGTTTTCGATGCGGTCGAATGTGCCTAACCTTAACTCTATTAGTCCAATATTATTCTACATAAAGGAAAAAGATTCGACATTGAGAGAAAAGATTCAACATTATAGAGACATGAAGAAGATTCGACATAGAGAGAAAAGATTCGACATAGAGAGACATGAAGATTCGACGAAGTAGCTAAAAACATACGATCGCAGAAAGCAGACATTTATGGTGAAATGCTCCGCACATAAGCTATAGAAGAATTCTAATGTTGGTCGACTAGTAATAATAAATGTAATTATTTTTAGTCATACAACATTAGAATTCTTCTATAGCTTGTAGGCGGAACATTCAACCGGAATTGTATGATTGCGGCATCGTACAGTTTCGTTGCTCCGTCAAATCTTTTTTTTTTTAAAGATTCAGTCGAATCTTCTTAGAACATTCGACAGACACCATAAGCCTTCAGCCCAGGTTCACACAAGTTCAGCTGAACTAGCACGATTTCACTCCCGCTGGCAGTCCCGATTTCGGCCGTGATTTCAGAGACATCTGTGCAGGTTTCTACACAGATGTCAATGTAAATCGCGTCCCGAAATCGCAAAAAGTAGTACAGGAACTACTTTTTGAAATCGGTGCAGCGCCGCAGATGCGGCGTCGCACCGATTAGGACGGTGCCATTGCCGACAATTGCCGGCAAATGCCGCCGATTTGAGATGCCATTTGACATCTCAAATCGCATCTCAAATCGTACCAGTGGGAACCAGGCCTCAATGACAGATTCGACCTTAATTAATTTGGATTTTCGGACGAATGCATTTTTTTAACGAAAAACAAAATAAATAAAAACTAATTTCGGGAGTAACTAAATAAATACATTTTTCAGATGAAAACAAAATTCCGAAACAAAATATTTCAGTGTGCACATTTTACTTACTAATTAGAACACCAAGAGTGAATTAGGTGAATAAAATGAACCGGTCATTCACATTCAGATTCCGAATGCAATCAGTCGGATGAAACAAACAGCTTTTTCTTGTAACCCATAAACCTGTATCGTGTGCCACTCAGGCTCTCTGAAAGCGGTTCTGGAGGGAGCTCCTATATGACTCAAAATGAAGAGAAGGTCTTCCTAATGACCAAACATCCATGCCATCCCTGCCATCCCTAAGATGAGTGTGAATGGCAACCTCAGCCTGGATTCCGATGAGGATATGCCCCAATTTGTTCACTCTGCCCCTCAGAGCTTAGTCATGGGAAACAACTATTTCTTCAAGCAACAAAGGTTAGGAATTTGTTACAATGTTTGTTGAAATCTCTGCAATGTATATTAACCACTTGCCGAGCAGCTAAAGCCGATATATGTCGGCAGAATGGCACGGCTGTGCAGAGCAACCTACCTGTACATTGCTTTGATATCGACGCTGCGCAGGCACGTGAGCTCTCGTGCGCCACAGCTCCGTGTCCGCCAGACCCCTGGACTCAGTTTCCGCCGCATGCCCGCGATCGAGTCACGGAGCTTCAGAACATGGAGATGCCTATGTAAACAAGGCATTTCCGTGTTTTGCCTAGTGACAGGATAGTGATCTACTGCTCCCTGTCATCGGGAGCAGTGATCACTGTCATGTCACTTGTAGCCGAGCCCCCCCACAGTTAGAATCACTCACTAGGACACACTTAACCCCTTGATTGCCCCCTAGTGTTTAACACCTTCCCTGCCAGTGTCATTTACACAGAAATCAGTGCATTTGTAAAGCACTAATCGCTATATAAATGACAATGGTCCCAAAATAGTGTCAAAAGTGTCCGATGTGTCCACCATAATGTTGCAGACATGGTAAAAATCGCTTATCGCCACCATTAAAAATAAAATAATAATAATAAAAATGCCATAAATCTATCCCATATTTTGTAGACACTATAAATTTTGCACAAACCAATCAATATACGCTTATTGCAAATTTTTTTTTTTTTTTTTTACACAAAATATGTAGAAGAATACATATCGGCCTAAACTGAGAAAGAAATACATTTGTTTTGTATATTTTTTGGGGATATTTATTATAGAAAAAAGTAAAAAATATTGTTTTTTTTTCCAAATGTTTGCTCTTTTTTGTTTATAGTGCAAAAAATAAAAAGCGCAGAGGTGATCAAATACCACCAAAAGAAAGCTCCATTTGTGGGGAAAAAAAGGACGTCAATTTTGTTTGGGTGCCACGTCGCATTTGTCAGTTGAAGCGATGCAGTGCCGAATCACAAAAAGTGCTCTGGTCAGGAGGGGGGGGGGGGGTAAATTCTTCCAGGTCTGAAGTGGTTAATTACACAAAGATGTGTTACGCTTTAGTGTTTTTTTTTAACTAGAGATTGTTGTAGCGTAGTAAGTCAACATATTTCATTTTTTCACTCTAATGCAGCTTTTTTAACCTTTTCAACACAGAGGAACCCTCAAAATAAAACTTTCCAGTTTCAGGGAACCCCTGCCAAACATTACTATATCTACAACTAATGATACATTAGTGTGATGGTCACACTAAGGAAGGAATGCTCTTTACACTAGTGGTCATCGGGAAGAATTAGCTTCATACAGATAGCTAACAAGATCATTGGTTTCAGGGGGAACTTATTTGAGAGGTAGACATTTCTCATTGCTTGAGGAACCCCAAGCAACCTCTGAAGGAACCCAAGGGTTACATGGCACCCTGGATAAGAAATCCTTCTCTAATGAGTAAGATCCCAAGCTTGTGATCTAGGAGAGCTTTTTCCCAAAACACATGCAAATAGATCATACAGCCATAAGTTTCCAATGTTCTGTCTATTTGAGAGTTTTTAGTTCAGTAGGTGACCACGATATTGTGTCAATCTCGCTGCTTTTCTCGGCGAGATTGACCGCCTATGAGCCCCGTCGTGGGAGCCAGCAACGAGCTGGCTCGCGGGGAAAGGACATACGTCCGACTTGGATCCCTGCCAATAGCAGGCACTGTGTTTGATATGAATCATGAGGGGGGACTCCACGCCAAATGTTTAATAAAAAAACGGCCTGGTATGGATTTTGGGGGAACCCCCAGGCCGTTTTTTTCAGTGTAGGGGGATTCCCTTAAAATCCATATCAGAGGGCCTGGTATGCTCCTGGAGGGGAACCCTTGCCGGTTTTTTACTTAAAATTTGGCGTGGGGTTTCCCCTCCAAATAGAGTGCCTGCTATTGGCAGAGATCCAAGTCGGATCCCGTCGCTTTGCAGCGAGCGGGAGATGTACAGTACCCTGTCGCAGAGAACTAGCGCGATGGGATCGCTCTGGAAACACATTCTCACGGGCAGGTTCTGTATTTCCACCTCCACCTACTGATTTTTTCGTAATTAAAAGCAAATACAAATTTAAAAAGAAAGTGTCCCTCTTGTAATGATCACAGAAGATGTGCAGCCTTGGAACTCAAGTGAAAAGATTTCACCCCCCAAAAAATGGCCAGAAGAGATATAAGAAATGGTCAGGTGGTCTAACTCCTCTGCATCTACCAGAAACTAAACCATTAGGCTTAGGTGGACTTTCTATTTAAAAAAAGAAAAATCCCGCTATTTTTAGAAGTTGCGGATTGGCAGACCCTGGTGTTATTATTAAATCTTTTGGTCTACAATGACACCTAGATTCTTTGCTTCACCTAAGGATTGTATAAAGATTGTATGATCCATCAATTTTGTTTTCCCCCGGAATGCATAACTTTAAATTTAACTTAATTTACTATGTAATTATCCAATCAAACCGTGTGCTCAGGTTGATGAGTAAGTTGAAGACAATTTGCAAGAAATGTATTCCATGACATGGTTTTGGTACAGCAAACATGTAAAGATGTGTAAGCTAAATAAAAATAATAATTTAAAGCCCAACTGAAGCAAAAATAACTTTTTAACTACTTACCGTCCTGCAATCTGCTGCACAGAAAATATTATTTTATGGCAAGAGTTTCAACACTGTAAGTAATCAGATGCCACTGCAGTGTATAGTGCTTTAAATCTAACCGCGAGGGCTGGGATGGGGAAGGAATATGTAAACCCAACATTTCATATTCTTTCGTATGCCTGTTTGGCCATGTACTTGTATGAAAAAGTGTCCTGTTCTATTTGTACTGCTTCCTTTGTGTGAAGTATATGGTGTTCCTGCCAGCCCCTCTGCTTTCCTATTAAAAACTGACCATACTAGGCATGAGAGCACAATATTGTCAGTTTTTTCCCTGTGCTTGGAATTTATCCTGCTCTCCTTCAATGATCAGACTTTGAACATCTCAGACCCCATACACACGTCCGAGGAACTCGACGTGCCAAACACATCGAGTTCCTCGTCGAGTTCAGTGTTGAAGCCGCCGAGGATCTCGGCGGGCCGACTTTCCTCATTGAACAACGAGGAAATAGAGAACATGTTCTCTATTCGGCCCGACGAGTTCCTCGTTGGCTTCCTCGCTGAAAAGTGTACACACAACCGAGTTTCTCGGTAGAATCCAGCTCCGATCGAGTTTCTGGCTGAATTCTGCCGAGAAACTCGGTCGTGTGTACGGGGCCTCACAGAGCACTGTTCAATCCATCATCCAAAAATGGAAAGAGTATGGCACAACTGCAAACCTACCAATACATGGCCTTCCACCTAACCTGACAGGCTGGGCAAGGAGCACATTAATCAGAGAAGCAGCCAAGAGACAAATGGTAACTGTGGAGGAGCTGCAGAGATCCACAGCTCAGGTGGAAGAATCTGTCCACAGGACAACTATTGGTCATGCACTCCACAAATCTGGCCTTTATGGAAGAGTGGTAAGAAGAACTCAATTGTTAAAAGAAAATCATAAGAAGTCCTGTTTGCGAGAAGCCATGTGGGGGACACAGCAAACATGTGGAAGAAGGTGCTCTGGTCAGATGAGACCAAAATTTAACTTTTTGGCCTAAAAGCAAAACGCTATGTGTGGTTGAAAACTAACACTGCACATAACCCTGAACACACCATCTCCACCGTGAAACATGGTGGTGGAATCATCATGTTGTGGGGATGCGTTTCTTCAGCAGGGACAGGGAAGCTGGTCAGAGTTGATGGGAAGATGGATGGGGCAAAATACAAGGCAGTCGTAGAAGAAAACCTTTTAGAGTCTGTAAAAGACTTGAGACTGGGGTGAAGGTTCACCTTCTAGCAGGACAACAACCCTAAAAATACAGCCAGAGATACAATGGAATGGTTTAAAGCATATTCATGTGTTACAATGGCCCAGTCAAAATCCAAGACCTAAATCCAATTGAGAATCTGTGGCAAGACTTGAAAATTGCTGTTCACAGACACTCTTGACCCAATCTGACAGAGCTTGAGCTATTTTGCAAAGAAGAATGGGCAAAAATTTCACTTTCTAGATGTGCAAAGCTGGTAGAGACATCCCCAAAAAGACTCACAGCTGTAATTGGAGTGAAAGGCGGTTCTAGAAAGTATTCACTCAGGGGGACTGAATAGAAATGCACACCACACTTTTCAATTTTTTTATTTTATTTGAAAACAATTTATTATTTTCCTTCAACTTTGTGTTGGTCTATCACATACAATCCCAATAAAATACATTTACGCTTTTGGTTGTAACATGACAAAATGTGGAACATTTCAAGGGGTATGAATACTTTTTGAAAGCACTGTAAATGTCTCATAAAGACTGCAATTTCATGAAATATAGTCTAGAGCCCTGGTGCCCAGTTTGTGGCCCATGAACCTCATGAGGCTCTTTGGTATATATATATATGATGTGTGGCCTTTGGACCTCTAGCAGTCTCTAGTGGGAACATTAATTAGGGTAATATCATTTATACTACCCCCGTGTAACATGTTCCCAGTTTAGTATCGTCTACTGCAGCATATCCCCAGCCAAACATGTAGCATGTCCACACTATCTGATCCTCATGTCCTCTAATAGGTCTGCAGTTTCTGACACTCCTCTCAAGCAGTACATATATTGAAAGGACTGAGTGCGTGCCGATCCTGACCTCCCTGAGGCCCTAAGCAAAATGACATGGCACATTAAAAATGAGAAGCGGGGGGGGGGGTGACGAATGTGACATGTCACATTAAAGAAAGTTGAGAAGCAGGGGGAGGGGGTGTTCTGCTGTAGGAAATGACATCTTACATTAAATTGAGAAGCAGGGGGTGCTGACTTCTTACCTCTTCTCCCATGTAGCCAGCGATTTGAGAAGCGGGGTAGGGGGCGAAAATTACTTCTCACCAGGCGGGGCCTCTAGTAATTTGGGGGGCCCTTCGCAGCTTTGCGGGGCCCTAAGCGGCTTGCATAGTCAGCCTATAGGGCAGTTCGGCCCTGACTGAGTGCATAGAATAAAGCCCTGTACACACGATCGGTTTGTCCATTGAAAACAGACCGATGGACTGTTTTTTTGGACAAATCAATCATGTGTGGGCCCCATCTGTCTTTTTTCCATCGGTGAAAAAAAA
Source organism: Rana temporaria (assembly GCF_905171775.1). Taxonomy (NCBI): domain Eukaryota; kingdom Metazoa; phylum Chordata; class Amphibia; order Anura; family Ranidae; genus Rana; species Rana temporaria. The sequence continues at coordinate 137,359,958 of NC_053499.1, forward strand.
TAGAACATGTTTTACATTTTTCCTATGGATAAAAAACTGATCGTCTGTGTGGAGGTCCATCGGACAAAAATCCATGCATGCTCAGAATCAAGTCGACGCATGCTCGGAAGTATTGAACTTAATTTTTCTCTGCACGTCGTAGTGTTTTACGTCACCGTGTTTTGGCAAGGTCGGATTTTTGGCTGAAGGTGTGTAGGCAAGACTGATGAAAGTCAGCTTCATCGGTTATCTGACGAAAAAATCCATCGGATTCGATTCCATCAGATACTTGATCGTGTGTACGCAGCTTAAGAAATGAATTTTCAGACGTGCTGGGGACCTTGTAATTTTTAGATTGCTTTTCCTTTGCTGGCTTCAGTTCCCCTTTAAACATATTGGACTACTAACATATGAAAAGACACACGTCAACTCATCTGCTCATGCAATGACCTCCCATTCCTTGTAATGGTGTAATTTATTAGTGTGTAAAAAAAATGACATCTTTATCTCGGCCTGACATGATAGATTGTGAGATCTTGTTTTATATGGGTTTGACTTTGTGTTTCGGATTCTAAGGACTTTTAACATGGAGGGCATCCTCTTTGAAGGGGAGAGCTATGGTGAGAGAAACAGATGCATGTGGTAGCACAGAAGGATGAACGGGTCTGCGTAGTAGCATCTGTTGCTTATCTGGCTTGATATGGAAGTGTCACAAGGTCTTTGTAACTTGTTCCTTGCCTGGCATATGTGCCAGATTGGAATTTCAGTTTCCAAATACTTTTCACCTTACGTTGTTTAAATTGACAGTACATAAAATAGTACACTATCTTCAAAAATATACAATATGCTCAAAGCATAACTGGCTTCCCATCATCATATTCTAAGAGACCCATCACTATTCATATACTATGCCTATAATTATTGTATTTATCGGCATATAAAATGCACCTTCATTTTAAGAGGGAAGTTTAAAAAAAAACTACTTACAATTGAAATAAAGAACTTTGAAGCAAAATAAGGGTCAGTACCCATCAATGCAGCCTGATAAATGCCCATCTGCAGCCTTAAAATTGCCCATCAATGCAGCTTGATCAATGCCCATATGCAGCTTCACAATTGGCCATTAATACAGCTTGATCAATGCCAATCTGCAGCCTCACCATTGCCCATTAATTCAGCTTAAAGAAGTTGTAAATGAAACATTTATTTTGCCTACAATTAATGTCTGCAAGGTAGACAGACAGAACAGTGTAATGATTCTGTTAAAAAAATGAGTAAATTCCTATTAAATTCCTTCATCTATATCACCTCCGGCATTCTAGTTTATGTTCTCTCATTCACTTCCTGGTTTGCGGCGCTCTTTCATGTAAGAACTAAATTTCCCAGTATGAATTGCGGGACGCCCAGTAATTCACACCTCCTTGAAGTCTCTAACACGTACAGAGTGTCCTGCCACACAGATGTAGTTCCCAGGAGGGGGCGAGCATGTCACTGACCACCGCAGTAAAGACTCCCTTCACGGTGGTCAGTAAAATCTGAAAAGCAGGAAGTGAACAGAACAGAGAAGAAATAGAGCAACTTCTGAGCAAAAACGAACAATGAGGAAATGAAAAGAGGAATGTCTGCAGGTAAAGGATGCTTATTATGAAAAAAATGTTTTTCCTTTACAACCCCTTTAATCAATGCTCAACTGTAGTCTCACAATTGCCTATCAATTCAGCTTGATCAATGCCAATCTGCAGCCTCACCATTGCCCATTAATGCAGCTTAATAAAAAAAAAAAGTACAATAATGCTTTAAAGCGGAGTTCCACCCGGACTTAATACCGTTTTCATTTTTCTTACTCTGAGGCCCCGTACACACGGCCGAGGAACTCGACGTGCCAAACACATCGAGTTCCTCGGCCAGTTCAGCCCCGAAGCCGCCGAGGACCTCGGCGGGCCGAGAGCTCCCATAGAACAACGAGGAAATAGAGAACATGTTCTCTATTTCCTCGCCGAGGTCCTCGTCGGCTTCCTCGGCCGAAAGTGTACACACGGCCGGGTTTCTCGGCAGAATTCAGCCAGAAACTCGGTCGGAAGCTGAATTCTGCCGAGGAAACTGGTCGTGTGTACGGGGCCTGAGTCTTTCATTTTTCAGTTAGTGTTCTTTCAATCGGCAAGTGCCGGCTTGAATCTACTGTTGTTAGGCTCGCGTTATAGCCTGCATTTTAGCAGTTTAAATCCAAATTCCAAATCAAATACAAAATGGCGGCTGATGTGCAAAATGGCATCTAATATAAAGAACAAACCTTACAGAAGTAAATAAACATTTTTTTTTTTTTTACCAACTGTTTAACTTTGCATAAAGGAGAAGAAGAAGCCCCTCTCGAGAATACGCATATCATTTTCTCCAGCTCATACATGCATCTTTAAACGAATAGTTCAAATATTTTCCATTACCCGATGTAATGAATTAATATTGATTTACTCAGTCCCTGGCGCATACTTGGGAACAATGACATTTTATAAATAAATATTTATATATCATACACACCTCTGTTTGAAGTCTCCTTGATTAGCTGAAGATAAAAACAAAATGTAATAGCATCAAATTAGCAAAGGTTATGGTAGTGAAGGTGACCGGCCTTCCAAGATCCTCTTTGGTTGAATTTATCTTCTGGAATAAAAAGGTTCAGATAATTCATCATACTGACCACAATCTCCATGTCAAATACAGTGAAACACATTTCAGAACTCTTGAATAACAAGCATAAAAAATAATTTAACTTTTTTTTATTTATGTATCTGATTGCAGCATATTTTCATATGCTTCTTTTTGGAAAACTTAAAGGGTTTGTAAAGGATTTTTTTTTATATTAATAGCTTCCTTTACCTTAATGCAGTGCTGTTTTCATGTCCTCATTGTTAGTTTTTGCTCTCAAGTTGCTGTAATTCTTCTCTGATCTCCACACTTCCTGGTTGTCTGTTTCCTGATAACCACAGTACTGGGAGATTTCTCTCTGTGGTCACTAAACAAGGATGTGTGATTACTGTGTGTCTAAAACCCCTCAGCATCAGTTTCGTTTTCCAAACCATCACTGCCCTGTATTGGCTCTGTGGCTCTGTACATCACAGAGGCAGGAAACAACATGCAAAAACGAAACTAGAAACTGCAGGTACAAAATATGATTGATGTTTATCTATTTTTAATAATTTTTAAAAGGAATCAGTTAACTATTATGTCTCTATACCCTGTAAACAGTCATTTCAGCAAAAAAAAATGTTTTCCTTTACAACTCCTTTAATTTTTTTTTTTTAAAGCACTTAAAAGCCAGGCACCTTCACCCCCATCCTGCCCAGACCAATTGTCAGCTTTCAGTGCTGTCACGCTTTGAATGACAATTATGGGATCATGCAACACTGTAATCGTTATCTTTTTTTTTTTCCACACAAATAAAGCATCACTATTTTTTAATTTTTTTTGCTAAATAAACAAAAATAAAAGAGCAAAAATGAATAAATATTAATAATAAAAACATTTTTTTCTTAGTTTATGTTATAAAAGAAATAATCATTCTTCATAATTTTAGGTCAAAACATATTTCTTTGGTGAAAATAACCCAAATCAATATCTATTATTTAGTCTGTAGGAAAGTCAGCCAACTATGAAATATATATACATATATATATATATATATATATATATATATATATATATATATATATATACTGTATATATATATATATATATATATATATATATATATATATATATATATATATATATATATATATATATATGTTCATATAAAAAAAAATCACCTCTTTTTGGAAGGTAGACAGTCCAAGGTATTTAGTAAGAGGCATGCCGAGTCTCTCAATCACAATTTTTATTTAATTTTTTTACATACTGTCACCAGTGCAGTACAATTTCATCATATAACTGATGTGGTGGTTATCAGGGACACTGACCGTTGACAGTATGTTAACATTTTCCTTTCTTTTTTTTTTCTTTCTAACACATTGGGATTGATTTACTAAAACAGGAGAGTGCAAAGTCTGGTGCAGCTCAGCTGACTTGAGAATACCGCCAGGGAGGTTAATTGAACAAGCTGAAGTTGGAAGCAGATTGGCTACCATGCAGGTAGCCAATCTGCTTCCAACTTCAGCTTGTTCAATTAACCTCCCTGGTGATATTCCCAAGTCAGGCTCGGGGTGAGTTTTTACTACCAAAAGCGGTAACCCCCGAGCCAGACTCGGGATCGCATCGCAGGATCCAGGCATAGTTACTTCCCTTGTCCCCTGGATCCTGCAATGTCTCCCCGCTGTGTCTGCGAGCCGTCTCCTCGCTCGATTTACAGTACGGAGTGCCGAGCTCCGTTCCTGAGCGTTGCAACGCATGGGGATGGAGTTTTGCGCCAAATTCAAAAAGTAAAAAACACAGTACAGATACAGTATACTGTAATCTTACAGATTACAGTACTGTATCAAATTATTTCACATCCCCTTTGTACCTAAGGGTTTGTCCAGTGCCCTGCATACACTTTTATATTTTAAATACTTTTCTTTCTGCCTGGAAACTGGAGATTGTCCATAGCAACCAGCTAGAAGTCGGACTGCGAGTCGGCTCTATACGCCGCCTGCGCACCGACGTTCGGCTTCTTTCGGCAACTCGTGACGTGCTTTATGCGCCGGTCGGAAGGATGTCAATCAATTAGGAAGGCCCAGTCCCGCAGATTACATACCCGGAAGCGGCGGTGAGAATACGGTATGTACGGCAATGGAATAAAACAGCCTAATGTCATTCTGACAACTCGGCTGAATGTAATGTTACATTTTTTTTTTTGGGTGAACCCCCGCTTTAACCAGAAACTACAAAAGAAAATCAGTGCAGCCACCACATAAAAGAACAAGTAAGCTAAAATATATTAATATTTTGGTTTTGGATTTAGATACGCTTTAATATTTCCCACTGCTATTATTACATATTGTATACAGAAGTTTACTTGTGTTTATGTTCAGTCGGAGCTGGAATTCTGCTGTGTGTGCTTCACCTTTACATTACGTTTATGAAATAAAGTGATGATTTAACAGCTCCAGCAAAACAGCAGGCAGGTGTTGCTCACCACCAGCCCGCCGGCTCTCCTCTGCTAAATTTCTAATGCTAACATTTTTCTCTGCCCTGAGCAATTCTGTATAATCTGCAAAATCAAATGCTAGTTCTGAAATAAAGTTATATTGCTGCCTTTAATGTAGCTTTTACTATAGGGATGGGGAAAACTAAGATTGGGACTTTAAATGAGGCATATGAAAAACATACGCCTCCATCCCTGTTGGAAATCCAACGCCTCCAACAGGGATGGAGGCGTATGTTTTTCATATGCCTCATTTAAAATCCCAATCTTAGTTTTCTTTATTTGATACAGGGATGGAGATGCGTTTGTGGTACCCTTATACATTTATGCGTTTTTTTTCCAGTGCTCTTTACTACTATACCAATCATAGGTAGGGGCAGTGACACACCCCCAGTCACCTGCCCTCTATCTACTCATCAGTATTTATAGGCCTCTACTGAGGAGACTTTAAAAATGTAGTTAGGACTGCAGAATGCAGAGAGCCTTGGCGAGGCCTGCAGCTTAAAGCGGATTTCCGGCCACAATTTCACTTTTTAAATATAAATACCCCTGTAATACACAAGCTTAATGTATTCTAGTAAAGTTGGCCTGTAAACTAAGGTCCGTTTTGTTAGGTTGTTACAGCATTTAGACACTTTATAAAATAGAAATTGACTGGGGCCATCTTAAGTGTGGGCATCATGAAGCCAGACTGTATGACTTCCTGGATTTCAGCCTTGCAGATCTCGAACATGCTCAGTGCTGCACAAGCAGTGTCAGATCAGGTTTCAGCACCTGTGCTGTCCAAGTCACATGATTCTTTGAGACTGGGGAGTGCACAGACTCCTGGAAAGTTACACCCACTACATTCCCAGGAGTCTGTGCGGTGTAGGTTAGGAAGCATTAAGCACCTAGGTGCAGGAAGTGGGAAGATTAACTATTCTGCCTAGCAACAACACTTTGAAGGCATCTAAAAAAAAAAAAAAAAATCGTAAAGGACTAATGACATTTTTTTAAAACTACTGATGTAATGTTATATTTATGGGTGGAACTCCACTTTAACCATGTATTTGCAAATGCGTGCAACCAATCCTCTGTTTTTAATGCACACAGTTAGACAGTTGGATTTGGTTTGCTGTCTGGGTGGTAAGTGTGAGCCTGGTTATTACGTATACAACTTTATTTATACTTATTTTTTGCTTAAAAACTCATTCAAAGTTCCAAAAACTCCCTCTTCTTTTACTATAGGGATGGGACCTATCTCGCTGCTTGAGGTGTAAATAACAATGTGCAAATGATAAGTGTAATCTTAAATCATAAGGGCCAAAGAGTTAAAGTTTAAGTAAAGCCCCTCTTTTTTGGGAATTTTTTGTTGACCTGTTGTACTCTTGTGACCCAGATTCAAATGATTTAAAGAGTTAAAGTTTAAGAAAAGCCCCTTTTTTTAGGAGTTCAAGTTTTTGTAAAGCCCCTCCCCTCAATTTTTTTGTAATTGATTAAAGAAGGGTCAAAAGAGAAGTATGGTCAAAGGATTTTTCCATAGTTCTCTTCTGGTCACAGGAGTACACTTATTTCTGCACTCCCATGACCCCCGATGCCTAGGATTTAAAGAGTTTGGGGCAGATCCACAGACATCTGCGCCGGGCGCAGCGTATCTAAGATATCTAAGATACGCTACGCCACCGTAACTTATCTTTTTTAAATGGAATCCATAACGAATCCACGCCATAAGTTACGGTAGTGTATCTATCGCGGCGTAAGGGCGCGGAATTCAAATGAATCTAATGGGGGCGTGTTTTATGTTAATACGTTGTGACCCGACGTAAACAACGCTTTTTTGGAACTGCGCATGCGCCGTCCCTGGGGTATCCCAGTGTGCATGCTCGAAATTAAACCATAATCCGCCAATGCTTACGACGGTGACATCATTCTACGTAAATTCCTATTCGCAAACGTAAAAATTCTAAATTGTACGCGGGAAGGACGGCCATACTTAACATTCAGTAAGCCTCAGTATAGCAGCTTTAACTATACGCCGGAAAAAGCCGAACGCAAACGACGGAAAAAAAAAACGCCGGGCCGACGTACGTTCGTGGATCGCCATAAATAGCTAATTTGCATACTCGACGCGGATTTCGACGGAAACGCCACCTAGCGGCCGCCGAAAAATTGCATCTAAGATCCAACAGCGTACGAAGACGTACGCCTGTTGGATCTAGCCGAGATGATTCAAAACAAAGATACGATGCAGGAATTTTGAAATTACGCCTGCGTATCAATAGATACGCCGGCGTAATTTCTTTGTGGATCTACCCCTTTATGATTAAGTAAAGCCCCGCTTTTTTAGGAGTTAAAGTTTTTGTAAAGCCCACACCCCCCCCACACACGTTTTGTCATATATTATTAAAGAAAGGTTAAAAGAGAAGTAGGGTCAAAGGTTTGTTGGCCTACTTCTCTTCTGGGTCTCAGGAGTGCACTTATTTGTGCCTGAGATTCACAGAGCTGGTCTAGACTCTGCAGGGATCCCAACAATATTGTCAGAATACCTCCTCAATGCCTGACCAGTAGCTGACTCAGCCTCTCAAGAAATTATCCACCAATTCATTGATTAACCCAACTTTTCTGTCACAAGTAGTGGTTGATTTTGATGGCATACACATAGTTTCCATATAACCTGTATTCTGTGGGATTGTCTGGGGATTTTGGATACTCTCCCACAATGTCTGTGCCTTGCAGGCTTTCTTGTAGGATCCAAGGCTCCCTGTCAAGAGTGGCAGTAGGGTCCCACTGCTGCTGTGTGTTCCAGCATCTTGCACTGTAATTATGCTGATCTTTCAGTCAGAGTTCATCTCCTGCCTGGCAGTCACAGTGTAGTTCAGGTAGAGAGGCAGAGCAGAGGTGTAAGAGCATGCAATCAGAAGTGATCACTGAACCCCAATGCTTACTCTTGCTCCCACTGACACCAATGATATAGGACATGTTTTCCTCCCACTGACTCCAACGATGGGGCTTTCTTTTTACTCCCACTGACACCAATGATGGAGGTTAATTTATCCCACTAAGGCCGCGTACAGATGACCAAACATGTACGATGAAACCGGTCCGCCGGACCGTTTTCACCGTACATGTCTGCCCGGGGATTTCTGTATGGTGGCTGTACTCACCATCATACAGAAATCCGCGCGTAAACAATACGCGGGGCGTGTCCGCGCCATCGCCGCGACAATGACGCGGCGACGTGGGCGACCCTGCCAGTTCAATGCTTCCACGCATGCGTCAAAGTCATTCGACGCATGCGAGGGATGGTGGGCGCTCGGACATGTACGGTAGGTCTGTACAGATGACCGAACATGTCCGAGCGGGCAGGATTTCAGCGGGCTGTTTTAAAACAGGTCCAGAAATATTTGCCCGCTGAAAAAAGGCCCGACGGGCAAATGTATGCTGGAATCCTGTCCGCTCGGGCCTACACACGACCGAACATGTCTGCTGAAACTGGTCCGCGGACCAGTTTCAGCAGACATGTTCGGTCATGTGTACGGCCCATAAAACACCAACAATGGGGCTTATTTATTAGGATGACACTAATTTTAGGACTTATTTTATCCCACTGACACCAACAATGGGATTTGTTTTATTCCAAATACACCAATAACAGGGTTTATTTAATCCATCAACACCAATGATGGGACTTACTTTATTCCACTGACATTACTGATGGACCCTTTTTTTTAACTCACTGACACCAATGATGGGACTTATTTTATTCCCTGACACTATTGATGTGAACTATTTAACCCAATGACACCAATGTTGGGACTTATTTAATTCCCTGACATTACTGATGAACTATTTTATTCCACTGTCACCAATGTTGGGACATATTATATTTCCCGACACTATTGATGGGACCTATTTTATCCCATTGACACCAATGATGGGACCATTTTTATTCCCCAACAATATTGATGGGACCTATTTTATCCAGATTACACCAATGATGGGATTTTTTTCTTCCCTGACACTATTGATGGGACCTATTTTATCCCTTTGACACCAATGATGGGACCTTTTATATTCCCCAACAATATTGGGACCATTTCTAAACCTTGTGGACAGCCTTCCAGAAGAGTTGAAGCTGTTATAGCTGCAGAGGGTGGGCCAACTCAATGGCATACAGATGAAGACTGGGATGCCATTAAAGTTCATGTGCATGTAAAGGCAGGAGTCCCAATACTTTTGACAATATAGGGCCAGATTCAGGTAGAGCGGCGTATGTTTAAGCGGGCGCAGCGCAGCTCATATGCGCTACGCCGTAAAATAGAGAGGCAAGTACAGTATTCACAAAGCACTTGCTCCCTAAGTTACGTCGGCATAGCGTAAATGGGCCGGCGTAAGCCCACCTAATTCAAAGTAGCAAGGCAGTGGGCGTGTAGTATTATAATGAAGCGTGACCCCATGTGAATGCATGGCAGAACGAACGGCGCATGCGCGTGCATGCTCAGAATCACGTCGTAAATACTCCCTTAGATACGTCGGCTCAATGCTTTCGACGTGAACGTAACCTACGCCCAGCCCCATTTACGTACGACTTACGTAAACAACGTAAAATCCAACGGCAGTTCCGACGTCCATACCCTAAACGACCCAGACCAGCTTTTTGGTGGTTTAACTTTACGCCGGAAAAACGCCTTACGTAAACGACGTAGATTACAGCGACGGGCGCAAGTACGTTTGTGAATCGGCGTATCTCGCTCATTTACATATTCGATGCGTAAATCAACGGAAGCGCCCCTAGCAGCCAGCCTAAATATGCACCCAAGATACGACGGCGTAGGAGACTTACGTTGGTCGTATCTTGGCAAAATTCAGGCGTATCTCATTTAAAGAATCAGCGCATAGATAAGACCGCGCTCATTTGGACTTACGACGGCGTATCAGTAGATACGTCGGCGTAAGTCTCTGTGAATCCGGGCCATAGTGTTTGTGTATATATATATATATATATATATATATAAACTTTTATTTCCATTTATCATGCTGTAATATTAACATCTCATCTGGAAAAGACAAGGTGATGACAGTCTCCCTGCATTGAACAGAAACTGGAGGATCATTCTCGTAAGATCAAAGTTGTATAATGGCAAGAAAATCTCATTGAGAAGTTCAAAGCATTTCTGCTTTTTCTGCTTTTCCAGTACACAATAAAAGCATTCTTCTAGTATACAGTATGCCAAGATAAAAAAAAAGGGATGAAGGCAGCAATAATGGTTTTAAATTTTAACTCTTTCACAAGTTTTACAGGGAACTGCTGGTGCATTGTTCGACAAATAAAACACAGAAATCGTGAATGGAAAGTGTGCATTCAGCAGGCAGACTTGCTGATCTGCAGAACACTGTCAGTGTCACATTCGGAACGCCGCTGTCCTTCAGTTCTTTGGGAGAAATTCCAGTCCTGAGTGCCGAAAATGTATCTTCAAACACTATATAGTACAGTAGATGTCACCTCTTGAAAATGTGCCAGCAGCCAATAACAGTGTTATAAGTGTGGGTTAAAAATAAATAAGATGGGCCCTCTAAATTATTTCCAAACATGTTTGTCAAATTTTTTGAAAGATAGCCTAAGGCCTCGTACAGACGACCGAACATGTCTGCTGAAACTGGTCTGCTGACCAGTTTCAGCAGACATGTTCGGTCGTGTGTACGGCCGACCGGACAGGTTTCCAGCGGACATTTGTCCACCCGACCGTTTTCGAGCGGACACATGTTTCTTAGCATGCTAAGAAACATGTCCACTGGAATCCTGTCCGTCGGACATGTTCGGTCGTCTGTACAGACTCACCGTACATGTCCGAGCGGCCGCCATTCCCTCGCATGCGTCGAATCACTTCGACACATGCGTGAAAGCATTGACCTTCCAGCGTCGCGCACGTCGCCGCGTCATCGTCGTGGCAACGGCGCAGACACGTCACCGCGCTGTCTGTCCGCGCGGATTTCTGTCTGATGGTGTGTACAACCATCAGACATAAATCTCCGAGGGGACATGTCCGCTGAAAATGGTCCGGCGGACCGTTTTCAGCAGACTGTCCCCTCGTCTGTACGAGGCCTAAGACTTATAAAGACTTGTAAAGACTGTAAAGTCTATTTTTTTGTTGTTGTTAAAATAATAAATATGTCATACTTACCTGATCTGCACAATGGTTTTGCACAGAGCAGCCCTGATCCTCCTCTTCTCAGGTCCCCCCACTGATGCTCCTGACTCCTCCCCCTGCTGAGTGCCCCATAAGGCACACAGAGCATGGCTCAGCCCCACCCCCACTCTAGGGTTACCACCTTGCCTGGATTCAGTCTGCCTGAAACCCGGACACAAGATTTAGACTGGGCTGTGGCTCCTCAAGTAACTGAGATAGTCACACACAAATCTGTTGCCATCTGGGAGCTGCTAATGGCTGTCTGAAAGCAGGTTCGGCATCACTGGGGTGTGGGACGAAGATGTCAGCGAGAACAGTTTGGTCACACCCACTGCAGCGCATATAGTTACTAGACATGTGCACATTGAAATATTTTGTTTCGTAATTTCGTTTTCGTACGAAAAATGTATTTATTTAGTTACTCCCGAAATTAGTTTTTATTTATTTTGTTTTTCGTAAAAAAAAATGCATTCGTCCGAAAATCCAAATTAAGTTTGAATCTGTCATTGAAGGTTTATGGTGTCTGTTGAATGTTCTAAGAAAAAAAAAAAAAGAAAAGAAGATTCGACAGAATCTTTAAAAAAAAAAAAATGTCAACTCTTCATGTCTCTCTATGTCAAATCTTTTCTCTCTATGTCGAATCTTTTCTTTCTATGTCGAATCTTCTTCATGTCTCTATAATGTCGAATCTTTTCTCTCTATGTCAAATCTTTTCTCTCTATAATGTCGACTCTTCTTCATGTCTCTATAATGTCGAATCTTTTCTCTCTATGTCAAATCTTTTCTCTTTATGTAGAACAATATTGGACTAATAGAGTTAAGGTTAGGCACATTCGACCGCAATGAAAACGAAAATAAAGCATTTGTTTATGTCGGATCTTTCGTTTTTCATTATCTGTGCTTTGGTTATCGTTTGTTAAAACGATAATGAAAATACCTGAAATTCGGACGAAAATGCATTCGGTCGAAAACGAATGCACATGTCTAATAGTTACTACTCTCCTTGGGGCACCCAAAGGTTTCCCGTTTTTTTATAATTGTATAGTGTATACTACAGAAAACAAAATTGGCCCTGTGCTGCTAAAATGTTCAGGTTTGGCTTGCCGAAAAGGTGGCAACCCTTTCCCACTCCCTCATCACTGGCAGCAGGAGCAATGACTCCCACTAAAGAAAAAAAAAAGCATCTAATACTAGCACATTATGAGAGACTTACCTTAAAACAAAGCCCTCCAGCATTGCGCTGTCATCGTTGAGAAGAGGACTTCCATCTTCACCTGGTTCATCCTTAGAGGTTCGCAGCCTCTGGCTACATGAGTTGCCGGGGACACAATGACTTCACTCCCACGAATGTGTGCGGGAGCCACCGTTTACAGCATGGGCTCTGAAGGTTCGACGCGGTATGCCTGACCTTCAGAGCACATGCGCCGGTGAATGTCACTAGCTCAATGCACTCTAAATATCTCCTAAACAGTGCACAGTTTGGTGATATTCACAGTACCTACAGGAAAACTTTATTACAGGCTTACCTGTAGGTAAAAGATGAAAAAGTGGCTTAAAGGGGTTGTAAAGGTTTGTTTTTTATTTTCTAAATAGGTTCCTTTAAGCTAGTGCATTGTTGTTTCACTTACCTTTTCCTTCAATTTCCCTTCTAAATGTTTTTTTCTTTGTTTAAAATTCTCACTTCCTGTTTCTCCTCAGTAAGGTTGCCCCCATCATCCGAGCCATTCTGGCTGGGGATTACTCAGCCTGCTCGCCCCTTCCCTTGAGACTACATCCAGGTACTGTTCACAGTGTCTCCCGCAGGGATGTAGTCCCAAGGGAGGGGGCGAGCATGCTGACTAACCCCCAGCCAGAACGGTTTAGATGATGGGGGCAAGCTTACTGAGGAGGAACAGGAAGTGAGAAATTCAGACAAAGAAAAAAAACATTTAGGGGGGAAATGGAAGGAAAAGGTAAGTGAACCAACAATGCACTAGCTTAATAGAAACCCATTTAGAAAATAAAAAACAAACCTTTATAACCCCTTTAACTACTATTTTTGGCAACAATCCAGATTTTTTTTTTTCAAAAAGGTTAAAAATTGATTTGCAGTTTAATAAACAAAATAAGTATTTGATCAACCAGCAAGATTTCTAGCTCCCATGCTTCTATACAAGTATTGAGCTGAGATTAGGAGTACACATGTCCACTGAAGCAATCAATCAATCAATCAATCAGATTCCAATCTCTCCATCATAGCCTAGACTAAAGAGCTGTCCAAAGATGTCAGGGACAAGATTGTAGACCTACACAAGGCTGGAATTGGCTACAAGACCATCGCCAAGCAGCTTGGTGAGAGGGTGACAATTATTTGCAAATGGAAGAAACACAAATAACTGTCAGTCTCCCTCAGTCTTGGGCTCACCTCGTGGAGTTTCAATGATCATGATAACAGTGAGGAATCAGCCCAGAACTACACAGCAGTATCGTGTCAATGATTTCAAGGCAACTGGGACCATAGTCACCGAGAAGGACTGAAATCCTACAGCACCCACAAGGTTCCTCTGCTCAAGAAGACACATGTACAGGCCCTTCTGAAGTTTGCTAATGAATATCTGAATGATTCCGAGGAGAACTGGGTGAAAGTGTTGTGGTCAGATGAGACCAAAATCAAGCTCTTTGGCATCCATCAACTCAATTCGCCGTGTTTGGAGGAGGAGGAATGCTGCCTATGACCCCAAGAACACCACCCCCACTGTCAAACATGGAGGTGAAAACATTGGGCCAGATTCATAAATGAGATACGACGGCGTTTCTCCTGATACGCCGTCGTATCTCTGTTTCTATCTATGCGACTGATTCATAGAATCAGTTACGCATAGATATCCCTAAGATCCGACAAGTGCAATTGTTTTACACTGTCGGATCTTAGGATGCAGTACCTCGGCTGCCGCTGGGGGGAGTTTGCGTCGTAAAACCAGCGTCGGGTATGCAAATTAGGAGTTACGGCGAGTCCACGACGGATTTTCGCGTTCGCTACGTCGCCGCTAGTCTAGTTTCCCGTCGCAAAGTTAGTCGTTTTTTTTGGTGCCCTAACTTTAGTCAGCAAGCGCATTGCTGTCTAAAGTATGGCCGTCGTTCCCGCGTCGAAATTCAAAATTTAACGTCGTTTGCGTAAGCCGTCCGGGAATACGGAAGTACGCTACGCGCATCGCAGTTCAAAAAAATGACGTCACGGCGTGCAAAGCACGGCGGGAGTTAAGAAACGGAGCATGCGCAGTAGGTCCGGCGTGGGAGCGCGCCTAATTTAAATGGCACACGCCCATTTAAATTGGCCCGCCTTGCGCTGGAGGCCGCCGGCGTAGTTTTCATCGCAAGTGCTTGGTGAATCAGGCACTTGCGATGAAAAATTGCGGCGGTGTAACGTATCTAGGATACGTTACGCCGCCGCGATTCTACGTGAATCTGGCCCATTATGCTTTGGGGGTGTTTTTCTGCTAAGGGGACAGGACATCTTTAATGCATCAAAGAGACGATGGACGGGGTCAGGTACCGTCAAATCTGACAACCATGGCAACCATGACAACCATGGCTCCCTCCATGGATACAGTAAGGAAATTAGTTACCACTTGGAGACTTTTTATATAGAGAGTATACATAAAGTAAAAGAAAAGTCAAAATCGAGTAAACAAAACATATGGAAAGGAATAGGCAATGGTTAAAACCCATTTTAAAGTACCTTTAACAACTTTCCCACCAGCGGCCATCGGTTTACGGCGGCAGGTTGGCTCCCATGCACGAGAGCACGTAGCTATATGTCGGCTCTCCCAGAAAAAACGCATAGTGTGCATGAGGCCTAAACGTTTTCACAAAACTGTCTAGTATTTGCTACAAGATATTCAGCAAAGACAACCTGCATTTAGAAAAAAGCAAGTTGATTATGCATCAGCCTGCTGTCTAATATTGTTGTGTTAATCACATCTGACAGGTTCTCTTTACAGTTCATCTGTACTGTAATCTTCATCTGTACTGTAATTTACATAATTTTTTTTTTTTAAAAAAGGTATACTATATCATAAATCCTACAATTTAATTTTACGACACGCATTTGGTGGCATTAATACCTTTCCCCATTCCAATCCTTTTCAGACAATTTTATTTTTAAAGATAAAAAAATATCAAATTAATAGCTAGTAATCTGAAAAGGGGATTATATACTACATTGTAGCTCCCATTAAACGTTCTATTTAGATTAAATGTTAAAGATAATTCAATCACGGGTGTTGATGATTAATCTGTATGTTATATCAACAGGTAATACAATTATTGATTTATTAGAATAGATAATATGGGTATTTTTTGCATTGACTTTTTCTTGCTATCGCTAATGTTGTCAGGCATATGGGTTTCCAGTTTAATTGTATTGATATCAGGCTGGATTTAGTCCCGTCTAGGCAAAATCCTTAAACAGCGATAAAAAAGATTACTTATCCAATTTTAAAGATTAAAAATAAATCATAACATTTCATGCAACGTGACTGCTGGAAAACGAATGTGAGGTATTATATATAATTTCACTTTTCTAACATTTGTACTGGACTCAGTGAATGATACAGTATTGTTTCTCCAACAAATCTTTGGTTTAGAATAATTTTTGATAAGGATAATTTGTGTGTATATGAGCAAAACTAAGAGTTTTAAGTTATTGAAATTCTTGCAAAAATGTGCCAATTTTGGCAAAATTTGGCCATGTTGGAATACCAGCCTTTTTGTGTAGGGGAGAGCTGTCTTACCTCTCAGTGGACCTTTCTCCAGTGGTGGCAAGTCCAGGCTGCAAACATAAATATGTTCAAAGTCACCAACTTCTTCTCTGTTGCTTCTTCCAGATCCCATGATGTTCCACTTTTTGGCATGCACCATGCAATCTACATGAAAAGTGTTAAATATTAAATCAAAAACTGTTCATAGGTTCCAGGAGGAGCTAAACCCATAGCACTACCCCCGCAAGGGCTGCTGATGACTGGCACCCTTATTCTTGCACAGCCAGGCAACATGCATTTTTCACTTGAACCCAGACACACGAAGTCAGCCCCTTGGCTTTGTTTTTATTGTTTTATTAGGGATAATCAACTTGGATGGAGTAGAGGAATGTATAGGAAGCCCAACTTGACAAAAACAACAGATGGGGGACAACTTCCTTCTTATGTACAGAGATACAATCCTGGACTGTTCTTCTTCCTGGACACACTCAGTCTTTAAGGATTAGTAGAAAAAGTCCATTATGGACTAGGAGTTCTTAGTCCCCTTTGGAAAATAGCACAAAAGATGTTGCAAAACTTCATGCAGGAGTATCTCCTCTCCTCTGTAGAACTACTCCCAGCCCTTCTGACTGCTGCTCTGATGATCTCCAAGGATAAGGGATAAAAGGGTTAAGCACAGTACTGTCCTTTTGAAAAGCTTCCTACATGTAGTAGTCTCTCCCCTGTGAATCCCTGGGTGTGCTGATGTACTCACTCTGTCCTCCTTGTTCCCACTGCTCTCAGGCAAGAATCCTGTTCAAAACATGATGCTGAATGAATCTTCCTAAGCCAGCCCAGCCTGGAGGCAAAGCCTATGAGAACCCTCCTAGGTCACCAACAGTCTCTTCAGCACTCCATCTTCCACTCAACTTCCCTGCTAGCCTGGCTCTCCCTAATTTAAGGGCTGACCAAGTCACCCTACCAGGCCCTCTGCCTGGGGATTGGCAAGATTACCTCAAGTATGCAGATCAGGACCTCTTGGCCTCCACACACTAACTTCTAGAAGCTTTTTGCAGCTTCTAGACCCAGGGGGAGGTACCAGAGACCTGTATTGTAGAGCCATCCAGCCTAACCTCTAGTAACCCGTTATGATTAGAGATTCATACAGTTACCATGAGTCACACATAAGTTTGCCTGCACTTATCTAGTAGCACGCTAGAGGGTGCCACACACCATAAAAGAATGTCTATATAAAGTCCCAAAACATACCGTATTAAATTCATATAAAGTCCCCAATGCTTGACCAGATCAATAAATAGTGTTCCATTAGTGCAAAATGAATGATAGTGAAGACAGCACACTCCAATCCCCCAGGAGGATTGGAGTGTGGAATCTTCACTATCATTCATTCTGCGCTACTGGAACACTATCTATCAATCTGGTCAAGCATTGGAGACTTTATATGAATTTGATATGTTTGGGACATTCATGTATTGTGTAGCGCCTCCTGGGATCTATGAACACTGTTATGTTACTTTTTTACACTCTTTGTACTATTAGGGGGCTGCAGCAAATATTTTACATTTTATTTAATAGATTTACACCTTTTTGTATTGTAGTGCACCCCCTAAGGAGCCGCAGATGAATTGGGATCCCCCACCCTGCACAACCAGACATACCCAATTTTCACAGTCACTCCAGAGACAGAGAACAGTCCGTAACTTTGTTTTTATTATTTATTTAGAGGGTTAATAACTATTATAGGGATTGGAGGTTACGGGATCCCCACTTAACTTTAGCAAAACTTCAACAACTTCAGGGATATTCTTTCTATATTCAGTCAGTATATACAGTCTCTATACAGCTCCGACCTCTTCCTCAAGAACACTCTTGCTTGAAGACCCCAGCTGAATCACTGTTTGAATGTCTGACAAACTTTCAGTTACTGTAGATGTTTGAACGATGGCCCATTATAGACAGGAACCAGAGACCTCTTGTAGTCTATCAGAAAATTCAGTAAAACAGCTTGCACTTTCCCTTCTATGGCTACTGATTTGAACACCACATCTTCAGGCACGGCCAACCCACCTGGCTGCAGCTGCCCCTTTTACAGTACTAGTCCTCCAGGCTGACTCTCTCTCTCTCTCTCTCTCTCTCTCTCCAGCCTACCTGGTTGATTCTGAAGGTGATCTCCCAGTAGTGCTGCTGTACTCACACTGTCCTCACACTTGCTCCCGTTCCTCCAGGAAAGTCTTCCTCCGTGTGTTATAGCAGGATCCTTCCAGCACCCGAGCCCTGGCCCGAGGTCACCCCCTCCAGACTAGGGGGCACCCTTGAGTGCCACCAGCAGTCTCCACTGCACTACATCTTCCACCAGACTCCTCTGTCGGCATGACTTATGCCTATTTATGAAGTGGCCTGCCCCCTGCCAACCTTTTACTGGGGATTGGCTTCATAAATATTTCAAACAGCTTTTCCTAACCTCCATCCACTACCTCTAAAAGGGGACCATTTGACGCACCCTGAGAACTTTTTTGTGTGTGTTCACATGCATTTTTTTGGTTCACAAGGTGTTTAGTTTTTTTAGGACTGTACCACAGACTCAAAGTTAAAAAAAAAAGACTTTGCGCCTCTATTTTTCTAAAACTTTCTAACCTCTAGAAAATGTTTACAGCCGGAAGAATATACCAATTCTATTAAAATAGTTCCCCAGTCAACACCCGCCACAAACTGAAATATCTGTTTTTGGATGGATTAAAACTTTAAATAAAAATGCTGCTCTCATTTTGAAGCTACATGTTCACGCCTTCTGCTTTGAATGCTAAGACAAGATCGCTCAAGAAGCGCTACAGATGGACGTGGTCTGTATGCTCGCCCTCAGAGTGTGACTTGTAGCATACTGCGGGGAAAAAATTGACATCAATTTCTAAAAATCTGTCATTTGTAACCATATGCTGTAAAGTCATTATCTGCAGGTGACATCTGCCGTCCGCCTAGACTGAATTAATATCACAACAAAGAAATATAGAATCAGAAAGATGAACGTACTTGACAAAAACCTTCAATACAGTCCTATTTATTAAAGACATCAACATAGGCTAATAACCATGCAGTAGTCATGTATTTTATGGGCAGTGTTCAATAAAGGACAAGGATTAAGGGCTGAATGCGATAATTGTTGCTTGCTTTTGCTCACTGTGTTGCCTAGCAACAACATGGAATGCCATTTCATTATCAAATAATATAATGGGGCATAACTGTGTTTTTTTTAATCGAAATCAACTTTTTTGGGGGAGATTTCATTTTCGCTGTCTCTTTCAGGTGTTTGAAATGTGATATTGGGCATAATTAGTTCATCTGCAGGAAAGAGTAAGTGTCAAGATCGAATTTCCCAATTATTAACGTCAATGATTATCTTCTTCAGCAAATAATCTTCCTGCACTTACATCCGAGTGGAAATAAAGACAAGTGCTTTATATTTATTTTAAACCTCCGCTTGAGATTTTCTTAATGGAAAGTTGTCATGAGCGTTTGCACAAGGAAAAAGCATGAAAGGTGTGCTTGAAAGCAGAACTCCACCAAAAAATAGTGTAGCGGTAACCCCGTGGGGGATGCTGATAGACTCTATACCCCATTGGCCACCCTGACTCTGCAAATCCTCTTTTACCTCTGACACCATGGGTTCTATTCTGTTGTGTTAGTAATGAGAAACTCACACAATATCACTGAACCACTCAGATATGTTTACTGAGATAAAGAATGAACACAAGAAATTATGTCAGTAAAACACAACTTTTGTTAAACAGACAATGGCCCGGATTCACATACATCGGCGCATATATATGCCGCCGTAGCGTATCTCTTTTACGCTACACCGAGGCAACGCAGAGAGGCAAGCATGTAATTCACAAAGCAAATGCTCCCAACATTGCGCTGGCGTAACGTAAATTCGTAGGCGTAAGCCAGCCTAATTCAAAGTAAGTGGAAGTGGGCGTGATCCATTTAAATGAAGCGTGACCCCATGCAAATGATGTGCCGAACGAACGGCACATGTGCCATCCCGTGGACGCATCCCAGTGCAAATGCTTAGAATCACGTCGAAAATACTCCCTAAGATACGTGGAATCACTGCCTACGACGTGAAGGTAATCTACGCCCAGCCCTATTCACGTACTACGTAAACGACGTAAATAACGACGGCTGTGTTCCCTGGTGCAGCCATTTGCATTGATGCTGCTGACTTACACCTGCTTTATGAGTCGTAACTTTACACCGGACGTACGACTTACGTAGACCGCGTATATTAATGCGCCGGGCGCAAGTACGTTCGTGAATCGGCGTATCTCACTCATTTACATATTCAAATCGTAAATCAATGGGAGCGCTCCTTGCGGCCAGCGTAAATATGCGCCCACGATACGACGGCGTAGGAAACTTATGTCGGTTGGATGAAGCCTATTTACAGGCGTATCTTGCTTTCAAAGTCAGGCGCATAGATACGACGGCGCATATGTGCACTTACGCGGCGTATCTCGAGATACGTCGGCGTAAGTGCTATGTGAATCCGGGCCAATATATATTGCCAATGATATGCAAAAGCATGTACCTGAATACCTCCAAAAGATCTATGTGAACAGGTACACAGAGAGACCAATATCCAACAGTTTTAATGCCTTGTACTGCAAGGTAGAAGACAAAGAAACAGAAGAACAAAGGTAAACTGTTGAATGCTTAAACTGAAGGAGTATTGCCACTTGTATGTTCAAGAGAGAAATCAGGAGAGAGCGTCCCAGACACATGAGGCTCTCCTGCAACTTCGCTGCATAGAGATGAGCTCAGGTAAGTATTAGGGGGGCTTCTGCACACTGAAGGCTTTATATCTTAAAGCGGAGGTTCACCCTAAAAACATGTATATAACATTACATTCTGCATACTTCCAACATTTTCAGTATGCTGTTTTTTTATTTTAATTTTTTTCTGTACATACCGTATTATTGCTATTTTCCACCCGGCTTCCGGGTACACACTCCCGTGGGAGTAGGCACTCCTATGCAGAGGCGCAGTGTCATGTGGAAATTCGCCCAGATGATTGACGTCTTGAGAAAAACTTCCCCTCGGAGGATAAGGCGCATCACTAGTTTCTGAAAGTAGCCGAACTGCGAGTCGGCTCTATACGGCGCCTGCGCAGTCAGCTCTACACGGCTCCCAGTCGGTGCTCAGGCGCCGTATAGCGACGTACAAAGCCGACTCGCAGTTCGGCTACTTTCGGAAACTCGTGACGCGCCTTATCCGCCGAGGGGAAGTTTTTCTAAAGACGTCAATCATCTGGACGAAGTCCCACATGACACTGTGCCTATGCATAGAAACGCCTACTCCCGCGAGAGTGTGTACCCGGAAGTCGGGTAGAAAATAGCAATAATACGGTATGTACAGCAAAAAAAAACAAAAAAACAGCATACTGTAAATGTTGGAAGTATGCAGAATGTAATGTTATATACATGTTTTTAGGATGAACCTCCGCTTTAATGCATAGAATGCACTAAGATAAAAAACCTTCTGACTTTACAATTTCTTTATTATTGGACATTCACCATATTGTCACTTTATTATTAGACTTTTTTTAAACATAACGATACTTTATATATTTACTATTTATTTTGTTTATTATATTGTTTCACGGGTGTCATAAGTTAAAAGCTTTGTAGCGCTTCATTTTCATTTCATATATATGATACGGTGAGTCTGTATATCTGCACTTATTGCACGCTGCTTTTTGTATACCAATTAGCGCTGAAATACATAACTTTATTTCACATGTCTGTTCTATGTCTGTAAATCAATACCTAATAAACTACTGTAGATAAAGGTTAGATTTTTTATTGCTGTGCATACCCCCATTGTAGCGATTTATCTTCACTGGACCTTGAAAAACAAACTAAAAAAAAAATATGAATATTTCTGTGCTCACCCTAGTCCCCCTCAACCCAAGCTACTGTATAAATATCTGAACAATATTAAAAAATTAAAATATGCAACATAAAATGCTACCAAAAACATAAATATACAAATAACAATAAGTACATTGAATCAATAAATGAATACATCAATACATTCAAATCTTTACAATTGTTGTAATTAATTATTTACATTTATTGACACATTCATTTATTGATTTAATGTACCTTTTTTCATTTGTATAGATTATTTGTTATGGTATGAATTATTACATTTTTAATATGTTTCGTATGAAGGGTTTCAGAAGTGATGGGATTTGTTCCTGATGATGAGAGATACGGCAACAAAAGTACAACTGTTTAGTAACGTGTGATTAGAACATCAGTCAGGATTTTATTTTTTGCTGCTTGTTCCTATCCAAATGACACCTATTTTCTCTTTCCTGTCCTGGTGCTACCCCACTGGGCACACAACCAGCAATAAAAATTCAAAAGAAGTTCTGAGGCCTCGTACACACGGCCAAGTTTCTTGGCAAAAACCAGCAAGAAGCTTGCTGTTTTTTTTTTTTTTGCCGAGGAACCCGGTCGTGTGTACACTTTTCAACGAGGAAACCGCTGAGGATCTCGTCGGGCCAAAAAGAAAGCATGTCTTTTTTTTCCCGACGGTAATGGGAAAATTTGTCTCGCTGAGATCCTCGGTGGCTTCACAAGGAACTCGACGAGCAAAACGATTGTGTTTTGCCCGTCGAGTTTCTCGGCCATGTGTACGAGGCCTGACTGTTCTTGGCTTACACACCCATTTTCAATGTGAAAGTGAAGGGTGGAAAGACCTCACAGCTGAGTCTCGCTTTTCCTGCCCCTCTATTTTCTGCAGAAGCAGTGTCCACATGCCATGGGAATTATGCTTTTCCCACTGTATGTGACCCATTTAAGTGATATCGGCCATTCTGCAAGTGCCTTGCAACCATGTGCAATGACCACAATTGCAGGGCATTAGTGCAGGCTTCAAGGGGTCCTCCTCACCACCTGTCAAATGCTCTCTGAAGAGCGATCTGAACATGCATCACTCTTCAGAGAGCACCGTTATGCTGCGTACACACGCTCAGAATTTCCAACAACAAATGTTTGACGGGAGCTTGTTGTTGGAAATTCCGACCATGTGTAGGCTCCATTGGACATTTGCTGTTGGAATTTCCGACAACAAAAATTTGAGAGCTGGTTCTCAAATTTTCCAACAACAAAATCCGTTCTCGTAAATTCTGATGCACAAAATTCCATGCATGCTCTGAATCAAGTACGAGATGGAAGCCGATGAGAATGGTCCGACGGACCGTTTTCATCGGTTCACCGCTGAAGTGGCCTGATGGTCTGATGATGCGTACACACCATCGTTCCAAAAAAACGATCGTGTCAGAACGCAGTGACGTCAAACACACGACGTGCTGAATAAAACAAAATTCAATGCTTCCAAGCATGCGTCGACTTGATTCTGAGCATGCGCGGGTTTTGAACCGATGCTTTTCTGTACTAACCATCGGTTTGGTCCGATCGGGCAGCGGTCCATCGGTTCGGTTTTGAAGCATGTTTTAAAATTTTGGACAGAAGGAAAACAGACCGATGGCCTATACACACCGTCGGTTTGGTCCGATGAAACTTCGGTTCATTCTCATCGGTTCGGTCCGACCGTGTGTACGGGGCCTAACAAAAATGTCATCCACATGAGAGGATGTGGAAGGAGAAATGGAGCTTAATTGAACAAGCTGAAGTTAGAAGCTGATTGGTTACTATGCAGACCTGCGCCAGATTCTGTGTGCTCCAGTTTTAGTAAATCTCCCTGTGTCAGTAATCAGCCCTAAACTCAGGTAGAAGACAAGTTAACCTCCATGGTGGTCTTTAAGCCCTGCTGTTGGGCTGACATTTTGGCTCGGATAGGAAGAAAATACAGGTGAATAACAGCACACACACCTATCTCTGAAAAATAAGCTTTTATAAACAGCTTAAACGTGGAGATTTAGATTCTTACAAATACCCATTCCTTATTGATTCTCTTTAAAGAAACTTAAAGTTGTCTGTTATGTTATATGAACAGTTCTCTAAGCCCGTCTCCTGCTACATCAGCAAATCCAACTATTCTCTCCAAATAAGACTCTCACAAGATGAATTGTATGTATACATATCTAACCATCAGCCAACACAAGAAACATGAGTTTTCTGTGCATCTATTTCTGGAACAGCTGTGAAGCACAAAACATTTCCAACAAAACCATTTCATATTTTGTTAAACAGAACAAAACCTAATTTTCCAACAGAACTCACCTGAACGTCTTCTGTGTTTTCGTTAGACTAGCTTAATAATTTGTAATAGTTGAATAAATCCCATAATGACAGGCTATGCTAATGATCGTGGAACTGCTGAGTTATATGTTAAATTAACATACATCTTAATTACAGCAGAAGGAGCTATTGATTCAAAGTATTTCAGATTGTACTTTTTTCACATTGGTAATTTCACACTACTTTATATTTTCAATTACCTTCCAAATTACTATGAATTTTAAATAGTTTCAATGGCTGAAATTACTTCTGTTTCAGAGAAAGTAAGGCCATTTGTATTTAAATACTCTTTAAACAAGCAATCAAAGGTAATTAAATGAGATATCCTCCAGTGCTCTCCGTCTATTAGTCATTGCAGACCACACAAGATATTAAAGTTCTGCTACCAAAAAAAAAAAAATACTTTTTTAAGCTGTCACATTTAAAGGATAACTGTGCTATTATATGTTTTAGCTAAATGTAAATAAAGTAAATAAGTAAACTTTAAAGTAACACTGTTGTTAGGATATGTGTATCCCAATGACAGCGCTTCTGTTGAATTAACTTTCACTCTCTTCCCAAGTTATACAGTGGGAAAATAATTCTTTGATCCCCTGCAGATTCTTTAACCCCCCTGGCGGTTATCCCGAGTCTGACTCGGGGTGAGATTTTATGGCTACGATCGGTAACCCCGAGTCACACTCGGTCTCGCCTCACTGAATCCACAGGCATGGTTTACTTACCTTGTCCCTGGAACCAGCGATGCCACCGCGCTGTGTGAACGAGCAGGACTTTGCTCGATTCACACAGTGTCCTCCTGTGCCGCCGATCTCCGTTCCCTGCGACGTTACGATGCACGGGAGCGGAGAACGGCGCCAAATTCAAAAAAGATAAACAAACACAATACATACAGTATACTGTAATCTTATAGATTACAGTACTGTATGTAAAAAATACACACCCCCCTTGTCCCTAGTGGTCTGCTCAGTGTCCTACATGTGCTTTTATATAATAAAATCTGTTCTTTCTGCCTGGAAACTGTAGATTGTCCATAGCAACCAAAAGTGTCCCTTTATGTCAAAAATGTTTTTGGAGCAGCTAGAAAACAGCGATAATAAATTATAATCACTTGCAGAATTGTGTGATAGCGATTTGTGGGGAAATTCGTCATAAAAAAATAAAAGTAATGACAGCGACAATTCTGCAACTGAGCAAATTTCAGTGATTTTGAGTTGATTACATTATTGAATAATTTTTATTATAATTATAATATTATTTGTTATAATTATTTATAATTATTTATAATTATTTATTATATTATAATTTATAATTTTGTTTTTAAAAAAAAATCATACCCGGGATGCCTACTAGACTCTTGTTTGGTCAGATTTAAATGAGTTATTCCTGAGGCCCCGTACACACGGCCGAGGAACTCGACGTGCCAAACACGTCGAGTTCCTCGGTGAGTTCAGGGATGAAGCCGCCGAGGAGCTCGGCGGGACGCCTTCTCCCATAGAACAACGAGAAAATAGAGAACATGTTCTCTATTTTCTCGACGAGTTCCTCGGCGGCTCCATCGGGCCAAAAGTGTACAGACGACAGAGTTTCTCGGCAGAATCCGGGTTTGACCGAGTTTCACGGTGAATTCTGCCGAGAAACTCTGTCGTGTGTACGAGGCCTAAGAATTACAGGCCTACAGTATAAAACGCCAGCGGAGGTTCACCCAAATAACATTTATACCAGACCAACTTCTTTATACTTCTAACATGTACAGTCCGCAATTTTTTTAGGCTGTACATATCTTCTAATCTATATTTGCAATCCGGCTTCCGGGTACTTCTCCCCGCGGGACTAGGCGTTTCTATGCTGAGGAGGCATGTCATCTGGGAGGTCGCCCAGATGATTGACGTTGTTTCAGAAAAAGTTCTCCCGGGCGGATAAGGCCCCCGCCCCCTGTATTGCGTAGGCGCGTCACGAGTCACGGCGCTTCCGAAAGAAGCCATACATGAAGAAGCTCTATACGGCGCCTGCTCGGTCAGCTCTACATGGCTCCTAGTAGGTGCGCAGGCGCCGTATAGAGCCGACTCGCAGCTCTGCATGTTCGGCTTCTTTCGGAAACGCCGTGACTCGTGACGCGCCTACGCAATACGGGGGGTGGGGCCTTATCCGCCGGGGAGAACTTTTTCTGAAACAACGTCAATCATCTGGGCGAACACTGTCATCTGAGAGATTAACCCCCATGTAAGCTGTTTGACCATCTGACATGGAGCTTACACAGAATTTGACTCTTGGCTCCAACAGTGTAACAAAGCAGTGGAGGAGTGCAGGAAAAATGTGCGTAGGTCGGGCAGGTGGTCAGCTAAATAGGCAAAGCGACAGAGTCTCTTTAACTGATTCCTGACCGGCTCACGCACATATACTGCGGCAGAATGGCTCTCCTGGGTGAAAACCCATACATATACATCTTTGCCCAGGAGAGCCACCAGAGGGCGCTTGAGTGCAACCCGATGCGCGTGGCCGGTGGGCGAGATCGCCAGCACAGGAAATTGTGTGTGTAAACACACAAATCCCTGAGCTGTCAGAGGAGAGAAGACAGATCGTGTGTTTCTACAAAGCAGAATCTGTCATCTCTCCTAGTCACTCCCCTCCACACACAGTTAAAACACAGTGAGGGAACACACATTTAACCCCTTCATCGCCCCTAGTGTTAACCCCTTCCCTGCCAGTGACATTTATACAGTAATCAGTGCATATTTATAGCACTGATCGCTCCATAAATGCCAATGGTCCCAAACATGTGTCAAAAGTCTCCTATCTGTCCGTCGTAATGTCACAATACTGCTAAAAATTGCATATCATTGCCATTACTAGTAAAAAAAACACCATAAAAATACCATACATCTTTCCCATAGTTTGTAGGCACTATGGCCCAGATTCACAAAGCACTTACGCCGACTTATAACACGTTACGCTGACGCAAGTGCAAATGTGTGCCGGCGTATGTGTGTGCCAGACCCACAAAATAATATGCGCCTAAAAACAGGCTACACCCCGCCGACGTAGCTTGCACACGCCGGCGTAGGGAGGGCGCACATTTAGGCTGGACGCATGGGGCTGCTCCCATTGATTAGCCATTCAAACATGCAAATGAGGGAAATACGGCGAATCACGAATGTGCGTGTGCCCGACGCATGCTATGCGAGATGCGTGTAAGTTGTACATGTGGCGTAAAGTTATTCCCCATAAAGGAGGTGCAACCCAGCAACAGACATGCACAGGTCTGCACCAGGGAACACAAACCGGCGTATTGTGCGTTGGACCTGTGTCTGGCTGGGCGTACGTTATGTTCAAGGCGTACGCAGTGATCCGACGTAGCTTAGGCAATTGTGCCAGCGTGGTTGTGAGCAGATGCATGGGGGTGCTGTGCTTGCGTCCACGTCACGGCGCATGCGCAGTTTGTGATACGTACCTGTCTGGCGCTCGGCCCATCATTTGCATGGGGTCACGCCTCATTTGCATGGGTTCACGCCCACTTCAACCTACGCCGGCGTGCGATTTCGAAACCCACGCCACGCTGGTGCAGCGTTGGGAGCACTGGCTTGCTGAATGCAATGCTTACATCTCTGCGCTGCGTTGGCGTAGCGTACAGTGTTTGCCCTACGGCGGCGTAACGTGCGCCTTGTTCTCTATGATTATTGTGATTTTGTGATTATTGTGATTTTTTTTACCAAAAAAAAAGTAGAAGAATACATATTGGCCTAAGCTGATGAAGAAATGTGTTTTTGAAAACATTTTTGGGGGTATTTATTATAGCAAAAAGTAAAAAAAAATATTATTATCAAAATTGTCGCTCTTTTTTTGTTTACAGTGCAAAAAATAAAAATCGCAGAGGTGATCAAATAGCACCAAAAGAAAGCTCTGTTTGTGGGAAAGAAAGGACGCAAATTTAATTTGGGTACAACGTTGCACGACCATGCAATTGTGAGTTAAAGCGATCAGTACCAAATTGTAAAAATTGCTCTGGTCAGGAAGGGGGTAAAATCTTCTGGGGCTGAAGTGGTTAAATCAAGGGAAGGGGATGATTGAGAGGAGTTCCCGTTGGATAAAATTACAATGTGTACGGTAGTTATTTTTTTGGTCTGGAAAACACAAAAACTGGTTGTGACTATTTTACAGAATTAATGTCCTTGTTACAGCCAGCCTTTATGCAATAAACAGTATTTATCTCCAACATGATGCATACAAATGCTAAAACCCAACATGAGTAAATAGCTTTTCACTTTACATATTTATTATGTTTTTATTTTACTGGAAATAAAGTAAGTGGTTTAAGACAAGATATATAATTTTCCTAAGGGTGGAGGTTCAAGTTAGCAAATGACAGCATAAAATGACAAGTCCATCTTAGTAATGCATTTTAATAATAATAAGTATTCACAGCTTTGTTGTGCACATGGAATGCTCCATTAATACCCTGGCAAGGCATTAAATCACTAGGTGACTTTTGATAAATTCTGAAGCCTCTCTCCTCACAATGTGAATATGATGTCCTTAACCCATGCTCTACTTCTGCTCAGTCCATTTGAAATGTGTCAGTAAGTGAAACATTGCTGTCATCACCGCTTGTATCCCCATCCTTTATATTTACATCCAGCCTCTTCCTCTGTCTCTAGCCGTGAGATCATTCCTCATGCTCTGCTTCTGCTAGTGCTGCTGACATACCATGAACGGCCATTGTTCCTAAGAGCAGCAAGTTTCTAGTAGTCGTCAGGGTCCCTTACTACATCTAATACCTATAGCTAACACAAGGATAGATTTACAAAGGACTGTGCAAAAATGTCGCTAAAATATGCACACATTGCAATTGGCATGCATAAGAAAGAAAATGCACAAGGGCCAATTATATACTGCTTAACCGCTTGCCGACCGCCTCCTGCAGATATACATCGGCAGAATGGCATGGCTGCGCAAAGTAACATACCCATACGTCACTTTGAATTTGCCTCCGTGCGCGCGCGCGCCTGCCGCAAGCTCCGTGACCATGCACGCGGGACCCACGGACTTGATTTCCGCCCGGTGCCCGCGATTGTGCCACAGAGCTGAAGAACGGGGAGATCATCGGGATCAGTGATCAGTGTCATGTCACTGCTAGCCCATCCCCCAAACAGTTAGGCCGCGTACACACGGTCAGTCCATCCGATGAGAATGGTCCGACGGACCGTTTTCATCGGTTCACCTCTGAAGCAGACCGATGGTCTGATGTGTGTATACACCATCAGTTCAAAAACCGATCAAGTCAGAACACGGTGAGGTAAAACACACAACGTTCAATGCTTTCAAGCATGCGTCGACTTGATTCTGAGCATGCGCGGGTTTTGAACCGATGCTTTTGTGTACTAACCATTAGTTTTGACCGATGGTCAGCCGTCCATCGGTTCGATTTTAAAGCAAGTTCTAAAACTTTGGTTTGAAGGACAAAAGTCCGATGGGCCGGACACACAGTCGGTTTGGACCGATGAAACTGGACTCCGGTCCCTTTTCATCGGTTTGGACCGGTCGTGTGTACGTGGCCTTAGAATCACTCCCTAGGACACAAAACCCTTTCCCTCCCCTAGTGGTTGAGAAACATGGAGGATAACATCCGTTTACCAGCACCAGTGTACATGAGGCCTAACTCTTTGAACCTGAGGTCCCATGCGGTAAGATATGGTGTCACTGCTTGTACAGGTAAAGCATAATAACATTGGCAGATGAGCAGAGCAACATCCATACAGTAAATTAAAGGGGCTGTAAAGGTAAAAAAAAATCCCTAAATAGCTTCCTTTACCTTAGTGCAGTCCTTCTTCACTTACCTCATCCTTCCATTTTGCTTTTAAATGTCCTTATTTCTTCTGAGAAATCCTCACTTTCTGTTCTTCTGTCTGTAACTCCACACAGTAATGCAAGGCTTTCTCCCTGTTGTGGAGTGTCGTGCTCGCCCTCTGCCTTGGACTACAGGAGAGTCAGGATGCCCACTAACACACAGCTCCTTTCTCTATCTGCAAAGTAGAGAGTGTCCTGACTTGCCTGCTCGCCCCCTCAAGAGGCGTTTTCCACACCAGGGAGAAAGCCTTGCATTATTGTGTGGAGTTACAGACAGAAGAACAGGAAGTGAGGATTTCTCAGAAGAAATAAGGACATTTAAAAGCAAAAGGTAAGTGAAGGAGGACTGCACTAAGGTAAAGGAAGATATTTAGGGAATAATTTTTTTACCTTTACAGCCCCTTTAACCCCTTCACATTGGCCGACATATGTGGCCCCTTGGCAAGTGGGTCTTCACACCGAGCGGCCATATATATGTTGCCCTGTGTAAACCACTTACCATGCTGAGAGCACGATAGCCAGTGGTTACCGGAAAGCTCCCAATGCATAGTAGCGATCGGGAGCTTTTTGTATCGTGTGACCGCAAATCACAGCGGCCCCGTGACCCAAATGCTCACCTCCGCCTTCCCGGCGTTTAGAACCCTTGAAGGGTTGGGAGGCAGCCAATGGGAAGGGGTTAATGAATTTCACCTGCAGTGCACAGTTGTAGTTTCTTCACTTTTCCATTATTTGAAAGAACATAGCTAGTGATTAATATCATTGCTGCACCTAAACTACTTGTTAGGTACGTTGTGGAAGAGAACCATATTTATGTATAACTGGCCTAAGAAACTTTAAATTGTAGATAATCTACTGTGGATTAAATGTGACTTCTGCAGGGCAGGCTTACAGTGTGTTTAATAGAGATGTGTGGCATGACTTACTACATTCTTAGTGTGACATTTCATGGTCTACAGGGAGGTAAGAATAGTGATCCCAGTCTAAATATAAATGGTCTACTGCTATACTTTGTCTTCCAAATACTCAAAAAAGGTCTCAACAGAAGCTCCTTGAGTTGAAAGATCAGAGAAAATAAGGCTTGGAAAGGCCAGACAATTGGTCTCAAGTGTATTACAGATGCTTCAAGTCGAAGGAAAGAAGACTGGGCTTGTGATGTTTAAAGTCACAAAAGTTTGTCACTTAACCACTTAACCCCCGGACCATATTGCTGGTCAAAGACCAGAGCACGTTTTGCGATTCGGCACTGCGTCGCTTTAACTGACAATTGCGTGGTCGTGCGACGTGGCATCCAAACAAAATTGGAGCGACAATTTTGAAAAAAAATAATATTTTTTACTTTTTGCTATAATAAATATCCCCCAAAAATATATAAAAAAAATATTTTTCCTCAGATTAGGCCGATACATATTCTTCGTTAAAAAAAATCACAATAAGTGTTTATTGATTGGTTTGCGCAAAAGTTATAGCGTTTACAAAATAGGGGGTATTTTTATGGCATTTTTATTAATATTTATATTTTACTAGTAATGGCGGCGATCAGCGATTTTTTTTTCGGTACTGCGACATAATGGCGGACAGTTCGGACACTTTTGACACATTTTTGGGACCATTGGCATTTTTATAGCGATCAGTGCTATAAAAATGCATTGGATTACTATAAAAATGCCACTGGCAGTGAAGGGGTTAACACTAGGCGGCAGGGAAGGGGTTAAGTATGTCCCTGGGTGTGTTCTAACTGTAGGGGGGGAGCCTCACTAGGGGAAATGACCGATCTTCTGTTCATACATTGTATGAACAGAAAATCAGCATTTCCCACCCTGACAGGATCGGGAGCTGTGTGTTTGCACACACAGCTCCCGGTCCCCGGTCTGTAACGAGCGATCGTGTGTGCCCGGCGGCGATCGCGCCCACCAGGCACACGCACGGGAGTCGGGGCGAGCAGGGGGGCGCGCGCACGCGCCCCTAGTGGCCAGCGCAAGAGCTGACGTAGAGCTACGGGCTCTCGCGCAGGGGAGCCAACCTGTCGCGTAAAACTATGGCAGCAGGTCGGCAAGTAGTTAAGGTTGTCTCAGTTTGTTGTGAAAGCTGTTTATTCAGTTTTTTGTTGAGGGATATGGATTTGGTAGCCTAGGTTCTAGGAGATGGCAATGTCTCTAGCTACAATTTCACATAAGCCCTATATGTACAGTATGTAGAGATGGGAGCAACATCTTCATGCAGCACAGCATGCTGGGAAATAATGTGTACATAATGTTACAGTGGTGCATTTGATGGTAGAAGAGGCCATTGCCAAGAGTGAGTCAGGAATCGGACATTATTACAACCTTCTTTGTTGTGAGCATGCACCCTTGGTTGGCCGTGTAAAGATTCCAACACCGTGTGCTTTAATGCACAAGAGCCAACATTCAGTAGATCTATTCCTGTCAGCATGTAACCTGTCTACAAATTTGCATTCAGTGCTTACTGCTAGTGCTGGCCCTCCCTCTCCCAGTCTTCTGGTGTGCAGGGATCAAAAGTAACATTGATATTGACATAGAGACATGAAGATTCGACGAAGCAGCTAAAAACATATGATCGCCACAGACGGACATTTATGGTCAAATGCTCCGCCCAGAGGCTATAAGAATTCCAATGTTGGTTGACTAGTAATAATAGATAATAAATATAATTATTACTAGTCATAAAACATTAGAATTGTACTATAGCCTATGGGCCGAGCATTTGACCGGAAATGTACGATTGCGGCGTCGTACAACTTAGGTGCTTCATCGAATCTTCTTAGAACATTCGACGGACAACGTAAGCCGTCAATGACAGATTCCACCTTAATTAATTCGGATTTCCAGACGAATGCATTTATTAACAAACAAAATAAATAAAAAAACGAATTTCGGAAGTGACTAAATACATTTATTTTCGGACGAAACCGAGCTTCCGAAACAAAATATTTAAGTGTGCACATGTCTAGCTGCTTCCAGACTCACCCACCTTACAAACCGTTCTGCTTCTGCTACCCCTCCCTGCCAATCCCTCCACTGCCTTCTGCTCTCCCAACAAACTTAATTCAAGATACTAACAATAACTTATAAAGCCATCCACAACCTGGCCCCCAGCTACATCACTGTCTCAAAATACCAACCAAATAATTTTCGTTCCTCCCAAGACTTCCTATTCTCCAGTTCCCTCGTCACCTCATCCCACACCCACCTCCAGAATTTCTCCAGAGCCTCTCCCATCCTCTGGAACGCGCTACACCAATCTGTCTGACTATCTCCTACTCTGTCCACTTTCAGACGATCCCTGAAAACTCATTTCTTCAGAGAAGCCTATCTGGCCCCCCACTAACTGTACATTTATTTTCTCCATCAGCACAGTTATTGCCTCTTGTATCTCCTGACCCTCCCTGTTAGATTGTAAGCTCTGATTCCTGCTGTGATAAATTGTATTGTAATTGTACTGTCTACCCTCAAGTTGTAACGCGTTGCTCAAACTGTTGGCACTATATCAATCCAGTATTATTATTATTATTATTATTATTATAATAATATCAGACCCTCATCATATGTAAGGGTCTGGTATAAGTTAAAGGGGTTGTAAAGGTTCATTTTTTATTTTCAAAATATGTTCCTTTAAGCTAGTGCATTGTTGGTTCACTTTCCTTTTCCTTCGATTTCCCTTCTAAAAAATGTTTTTCTTTGTCTGAAGTTCTCACTTCCTGTTTCTCCTCAGTACGCTTGCCCCCATCATCCGAGCGGGGGTTAGTCAGCCAGAACAGCTTACTGAGGAGGAACAGGAAGTGAGAAATTCAGACAAATGCCTAGATTCACAAAGATTGCCGCAACTTTGCGGCGGCGTAGCTTAAGGCATTTAAGCTACGCCGCCGTAAGTTAGCGAGGCAAGTACATGATTCACAATGTACTTGCCTGCTATGTTACGGCAGCGTAGCCTAAAGCGGGCGGGCGTAAGGGCGCCGAATTCAAATATGTGTAAGGGGGGCGTGTTTTATGTTAATAAGGCTTGACCTTACGTTTTTGACGTTTCTTTTTACTGTGCATGCGCCGGACGTCTACATTTCTCAGTGTGCATTGCAGCTAAGTACGCCGCACGGGCCTATTGATTTTGACATGGACGTAAACGACGTAAATCCCGATTTGCGGACGACTTACTCAAACGACGTAAAAATTTCGAATTTCGACGCGGGAACGGCAGCCATACTTAACATTACTATTCCAACTAGTGCCTAGCTCTAACTTTAGGCGGCCTATCTCTAACGTAAACAGCGTAAAAGTACTGCGTCGGCCGGGCGTACATTCGTGAATCGGCGTATCTACTCATTTACATATTCTACGCCGACCGCAATGGAAGCGCCACCTAGCGGCCATCTGAAATATTGCAATCTAATATAGGACGGCGCAAGCCGTCGTATCTTAGATATGTTTAAGCGTATCTCTGTTTGAGCATACACTTAAACATAAGTCAGCGTATATTCTGAGTTAGGTCGGCTTATCTACTGATAAGCCGGCCTAACTCTTACTGAATCTACCTAAAAGAAAACAAAGAAAAAAAAACATTCAGAAGGGAAATCGAAGGAAAAGGTAAGTGAACCAACAATGCACTAGCTTAAAGGAACCCATTTAGAAAATAAAAATTGAACCTTTAAGGGAATTCCCAGCCATTAGTTTACTAACAGAAGTAAGCGTAAATGTCAGTTTTGCTGCAGTAAGTTGCATACGTTGGACAGATGTGCCACTAAGTCAGGGTCAAGGCACCCCCTAGGCATGTTATTTAAAGGAATTTTGAAAGATTATTGTTCTCTGTGAAGTAATACTAAAATCGCAGCTTGCCACCACACTGACTTTTTAAACTTTTTGTATTTTTATTTTGCTTTGGTACATGTTTTACAGAGCAGTGTTCAGCCCACCCAATGCGTTTGACTATTAGCCTTTAAAATAGTCATTACTGTTTTTTACATTCTGCTCCCATTGACTTCAATGGGGTTTGGATTTGGCACCAAAACTTTACAAAAAAATTTGCAAGCCCACCTTGTACTGAACCAGGATTCATTTGGCCTATCCCTAGTTGCAAGGAAAAAAAATGAGCATTTTTGAAATTTTTTGAAAATCATGGTAGCTACAGTATAGCTTTAGCTGCAGGATGAAAAGCAATGGCAATTCTAATAATATTAATTTACAAAATGGCTTGTGCAATAATTGTATATTAATTAGAGTGAAGTTTTTCTCTAAATAAAATGCTTCCAAAATACTTTGAAGCCTTCGTTAACGGAAAGTACAAGTGCAATGTTTATTTTCCACGTCCGCCTTTGTTGAAGTATTATGCTAATTACTAAATCACAGATACTGAAACAAAAGTAAAAGTGACACATCTAAAGTTATTAAAAATGATATTTTGGTTTGGAGTCACAATCCAGGCTCTCTTATTTTTGTCTGATGAATAATAGTGAACATTTTTAAACAAAAAACAAGAATAATATGACTGTAGAACTCTACGTAAGTTCTAAGAGTTCTCTAAGGAGATGAAGAAAATGAATCAATGCCAGTCATTCCTAACAATCCTTTTCTACTAATTGATCCACATTTGTTGTGTAGAATAACAGCAGAAGACCTCAGGGCAGATTGAAATTTACTTTTCAGAGACAGAACTGGAAGTCATTTAAAAAGAGTATTTTCATTCCTTTAACCACTTGCCATCTGCCCCAGATTTACTGATACAGGGCGACTCTCCTTTGTGCAGAATCACACATGTATACGTTATATTTCACTTCCATGTAGGGGGCATGTAGGGGGAATGCGTGCACGCTTCCGGCTGGCCACTTCTGCTGTGATTAATCACAGCAGAAGCCCATCTGCGAGTGCCGGGCACACAGAACAGAGACCTCCATATGTAAACAATGCAGATTTCTGTTCTGACGGGGGGCGCTGGCCCCGCTGATTGGCTCCCGCTGTGGCCAATCACAGCGGGAGCGTGCGCACGCGCCCCAGACCAGACAGCGTGACCACCCTGCCACATTATATGTGTGGTTGGCGGTCTGGAAGTAGTTAAAAGGTCTTTTTGTAAAATAAAATAAAAATATTGGGTGAATTCAGGTGAGGTGGGAATTGGGTGTTTATTCTTTTGGCTGGAAGTGTGCTCTAATCTAGCGTAAGTAGCTGTCCTACTACAAGATTGTATTACGTACCTGGTAGCAGAGCCTGATATGATGAGGAAGGCCTCTCTTACACCTCTGACCCGGGCCTCTGATAGTGTAGACAGGAGGCGCAAGAGTACAGAGTAGCACGAGTGCCTGAAGGTCCTGCGAGCAGCAAGATAGGTGTCTACGCTGGGCAGGAGAATTCACCAGAAGGCTCCAGTAAGCAGATGAGCAGGTGGGCAGCTGATAATGGTGGCAGCAGGTAGAGTGGCAGAGTCAGGCATGGACTCTTAACAAGATGTATAGCTGGGACACTTTCTGTGCAACATTAGGAGAGCATATGGTTACAGATTGCATGGCTTCCTCCCACAGATCCCCTGTCAGTTGACCAAGGTCCCTCTCCCACAAGGACTTCGCCTTACAGGGAAATGCTCGCAGGTGTTTCGCCAGCAGTATTTGACAGCATTGGGAGATGAACCCTTTAGTCTCAGTTCTGGTGTGCAACACATGAAACACGGAGGCAGGTGACTGAACCCATTCCACTGCGTCTCCCTGTGCAGCAACCGCATGTTGAAGCTGAAGGTAGTAGTAGTGCATGGTATCTGGCAGGCCAAACTTGGCTCGCAATTCAGGGAAGGTTAGCAGCCTACCGTTAGCAAATATGTGGGATAGCAGAGTTACACCATGGGCACGCCATCTGGGCCCCTGCTGCAACTTGACCTGTTTCACATACAACCTATTATCCCAAATCGGGCTGTATTCCATGAATCCCTGTACCCCCTGGAGTTGTTGGCCCTTATTCCAGATCTTTTTGATAAGCGAATGCGTCGGGGTCTGTTTATTAGATTTCAAGAACATTTGCGCCTCCAGCCCCATCGGGATGGTCTCGGCACCAGTGGCCAGCAGCATCAGCCGCTGAGCTGAGCTTCCTGGATCATGGGACATAAAACCGATCAAATGCTGCAACTGGGCCGCGATATAGTCCAGCCAAGAGTTGGGTACCGCCAACCCTCCACTGTCCTTGGACTGTTTAAACTGCTCCAGTCGAATTCGAGGGGGCCTGGTGTGTCAGAGCAGTCGCCTAAAGAGGGTGTTCACTATCCTAAAGATTTTCAGATGTATTACAACTGGCAAGTTGTGAAGAAAATAGAGCAATTGTAGCATTAAGATCATTTTGATCCAATCAACATTTTAAGGGTATTGCATGTATTAATTTTATCCCTGAACCGGGAGAGCAAAGGGTGCACATTAAGGGAGCAGTAATCCCCAAGTCTGGCTGATATCTGCACACCCAAGTATTTAAAACTAGACACCACAGGAATGGGACAAGAGTCAGGAAGGGTCACCTCCCCATCCTCATCTAGCATCATCATGGCTGACTTTGACCAATTAATGGTCAAACCCGGAAAAATTACCAAATTGTGTAATGATATAACATAACCCCTGGAAGGGAATGTGTGGGCTCTCCAAGAAAAAGTAGCATGTCATCAGCATATAACATGATCTTTTCCTGCAGTGCGCCATATTGGAACCCCCAGACGCGAGTGCTAACTCGCACCAGGGCCACCAGTGGCTCTATAGCAATTGCAAAGAGCAGGGGAGACAGGGGGCAACCCTGTCTTGTCCCCCTGCCCAGAGCAAAAACCGGTGACATCCTATCAGCTACCCTGATGGTCGCCTGGGGGAAGCGTAGAGCAACTTGACCCAGGCTATGAATTTGTCCCCAAAGCCAAACTTCAGAGGTGTTTTGTAATTGGACCTGCTCCCTGCTAATCTATTTTAGCAACCTCCCCGGACTGAGGATTCAGGCTGCTTTTGTCTTAAGTGTCAGAGAATTTGTCAGGAGTTATCAGGCTGATAACAAAGGAACAGTTCAGGAGAGAGCTATGGGACTTAGCTCATTGAAGAGAGACAAAATACTGCAGATATATGTGCCCAGCTCAAATTTCATGAATCAGATTTATATCCACTTTAACTAATCCCCAAAGGACCTGTACACTAACCTGTATTTATGTACTTTATTTATATTTGTCCCTATTCTTTGTCTTTGTGTATCTGAAAAATGTACAAGAATGCACAATGTCTGTTGTTACTTTACAATTTTCTGTTAAACAAGAAGGTTTTATAAATTATCCCATGGGCCTTCGTGTATTTCCCTTCCAAATTTAATGCATATTAATGTATCGCAGTGTAAAAAATTTAACATTGCTCAGAGTACTGTTATATAACACCGAGAGCTGTCGTTATGGAAGTGTTCTAGCATTAAATGAAGTCTGAACAGGCACTTATTTTATCAGTGAGTGTTACCATATAAAACAGACAATGAATTTGTGGTTTTATAGATGCAGCAATGGAGAGGCCAGTGAACGAAGAATCATCATAAACAAATAAGATCTTTGATCCCAGGTCGCGTTCTTATGAGGAATTTCAGTGTCAGATCCTCTAAAGTCCATATAAATAGAAAATTGCATCTTTTTAAAGATTTATATGTGAACTTTTCTCAACAGTTGTTTTCCCGTGACAGTTAATAGGCTTTAAATATTAAACGCTAAAAACTATGTACAAACTGCGGTCATAGATTCAAAGAACAGCTCATTTAAGCAAGGCTGGCATGAAAATTGACCAAATAATATCACGTCAATGCGGAAAACTGTCAGATTTTTTTTTTTTTTTATATCATTCCTAGTTATGGAATTCCCATGTCAAATATGAACGCATGCTAGACACATACAGTACCAGGCAGGTTAAGATACAGCATGATTTTTGTGAATAACATTAACCTAAAAAGGGAACTTGAGCCAAATTGTTATTTAAAGCGGAGGTTCACCCAAAAATCCACTTTTTGACATTAGCTGTAGCATACTGCTAACATCTGCAGTATGCTGTTTTTTTTTTTTTAACTTGTACTTATCGTTATATGAGCCCTTGTTTTCCGGCTCCGAGCGGGGAATCCTGCGGGGAATGGGCGTTTCTAAGCAAAGAGGAGTTGATTGACGCCTGCTAAGGTGCGTCTTGGCCTCTGTTTAATCTTCAACTGCCATGATGCTGCACATGTGATCAGTTATGACACCAGACATTGGATGGTTTGACAGTTTGGTTGAGAGCACAACCAATGTGACAGTTAGCATTCCCGGCATGCCAGGAATGTAACTGCTTTTTCAAATTGTTAAATTGATGGGTTTACTTCCGCTTTAAGGATGCTGGAAAGTTCATTTTGAGGGTGAACCTCCGCTTTAAGTATTTCATACTGTAGGGCAGGCTTAGATTCTTAGTTTTTATTCATGTCAGTATGCCCAGTGGGGAGATTTTTTCCCCACTTTCTGTGCTGATGACAACAAAAGCAAAGCTGTCCTTGCAAAATAAGGTAGTAAATATGCACATATACCAGTGGCGTCGATAGTGGGCACACAATTGATGGGCACACAAACCCACAACAATAGATTAAAGCGGAGTTCTGCTGAAAAAAGTCAGCAGCTACAAAAACTGCAGCTACTGACTTTTAATATTAGGATACTTATCTGTCCTGGGCACCCGCAATGTCGGCACCTGAAGCCAATCTGTCCCTCGGCTCTCGGGTAGAGGCGCTGCCATCTTCGGTAAGGGAATTAGGAAGTGATGCCTTGCAGCTTCATTTTCTGGTTTCTCTACTGTGCATGCGATAGACACGCTGCACTATCCCACTGGTCCCTGCTGTCTTCTGGGACCTGTATGTCTTCCAGAAGATAGCGGGGGAAATGTAGGCGCCGGATGTGGCGTAGGTCGCAGAGGCGACCTACGTCTGGAAGTGGCAGCAAATACCTGGATTACACAGGTATCTGCTCCCTCCTCCCCCCTGAAAGGTGCCAAAAGTGACACCGGAGGGAGGAGGATTCTGTAAAGCAGAAGTTCCATTTTTGGGTGGA
Organism: Rana temporaria; assembly: GCF_905171775.1. NCBI lineage: Eukaryota > Metazoa > Chordata > Amphibia > Anura > Ranidae > Rana > Rana temporaria. The sequence continues at coordinate 137,400,117 of NC_053499.1, forward strand.
ACTCCACTTTAAGTCTGTGTACAGAGTAAAGCATGTCTTCTCTGATCCTTCCCTTCTTTTACTGTCCCCGATCCATCTCCTGATAGAACAGAGCCTTGGAGTCACTCTGCACATGCTCACTTTGGTGTGTATTGCTAGAGAGGTTTTTTTTTTTCTTGGGAGAGTGCATGTGTCCAGCACAGGGCCAATCAGCACTGTTAAAGAAAGAGGTTCAGGGGTCCTGCAGCCTCATAAAACAGTCAGAGGAGAATGAAAACTCCTCCTACAAGCTTCAATCAGACACTGATAGAAGGCACAAGACTGCTATATATGCTGATGAGAAAAGGTATTTAGCAGCTTTATTTATTCTATTTACTAAAGTAATTGCATTTCCATATTCTGTGTACTGTGGGAGACCGGATATAATGAATTCAGGGTCCTGGGTTTAGTAACATTTTAGGCATTACTAAGATGACTGCTCCCTAGCAAACAGAATTTTTTTTATGTTTTTTTGCTTTGGTTTATCTCCCGCCGGGTAGTGCCTCTATGCCATTTGTTAGACAATTCCAATGAGTTAAAAAATTGTGAAGAATACGCTTTTAATATGTGGCTCCCATTGGCTTCAATGGAGTTTAAATTCAGCACCCCAAGTTTAGTAAAGATCGCCAAACTCTGATCAAACCCAACCCATATACGTTCATCACTAGCTACTAGTTTATTCTTTATTCTAAACAGACGTGCCATTAGAAGCTACAGAAGATGATTTGTTTGGATCAGTTTCTTCTTTAATTTTCTGTGGGCGTGAAATAATTACATGCATCAAATTATGCTCTGCATGTATGCACTTTAACTGCAAATAATGTCTTGTTAAACGTCTGTCAGTGTTCCCCAGGCAGTATGAAAATTGCACCATTAAAGCAAACCCATCACTTTTTTTAAACTTTTAAAATTATGGCTAAAGCCATGGGTAAAGATAATGATGAAAACGATGGCTATTACTTTTATTAGTCAGAAAATGCACATTAGAAGATACAGAAATACGAGCAGCTGAGATTATTGCTATTTTTACTTGTGATCACACTTTTACCATAGACCAGGCATGTCCAAAGTCCGGCCCAGGGGCCAAATGCGGCCCCCCTGTTGATTTAATATGGCCCCCCTGGGGATTTGGATATATATATTGTTTGTGGCCCCCAGGGCCACAAAAGATATATACTGTATTTATTGGCACTGCCTGTGAGGGGACAGGACGAGCGCCGTCAGATTACTTGAAGAGAATCTCCTGTTTACTCAGCAGCATCTCTATTGGAAGTCCCGTCTCCTGGGATGCCATTGGATGACTGTTCTGTCTATCATAGGAGGTGGGACTTTGTATTAAAGAGGCCACAGGGTAAACAAGAGATTCTCCTGTTTGTAATCTGTCGGCACTCGTCCCGCCTCCCTCCCTCTGCCCTCCGAGGCTGCAGATGGGCATCGTTCTGCACTGATGGCAATGGTGAGGCTGCATTCATGGCACATGTGAGGCTGCATTGGTTGCAATGGTAAGGCAGCATTGGTTGCAATGGTAGGGATGCATTCATGGCACATGTAAGGCTGCATTCATGGCACATGTGAGGCTGCATTTATGGCACATGTGAGGCTGCATTGGTTGCAATGGTGAGGTTGCAATGGTAAGGCTGCATTCATGGCAATGGTAAGGCTGCATTCATGGCAATGGTGAGGATGCATTCATGGCAATGGTGAGCCTGTGCGTGTTATATGCCAATAAATACGGTATATCCAAATAACACGCCCAAGCTCATCCTTAGTCCTAAGCAGTGCTCTGGGATTCGTTGGGGCCACAAAAGAAATATATACAGTATATCCGAATAACACACCCAAGCTCATCTCTTCACCACACACAGCCACAAAGGCAAGAGAATTCTTGTTGGGCAGTGCATTAGTGCTCAGACGAACACACTTAGACCGAATTTTAATGGTTCACAGAATGTCAGGCAAAATAGTCGGCCCTCACGCATGTTCACTTAATCAAATGTGGCCCTCTTTGAAAAAAGTTTGGACACCCCTGCCATAGACTATTATTGATGAATCTGCTACTTGAGACATTAATACTACTATCAGATATAAAGTTTAGGTAGCTAGAGGTATATACAAACTGTTTTAAAGGGTGCACTGGAGAGGAGGGCGTCTTATCTCGTCTTGTCCCATAGGAAGACCAGAAGGCTGCAAACCACTTGGGCAGCTATTCTGGACATGTGCACACTGAAATATTTTGTTTCGGAATTTTGTTTTCGTCCGAAAAATAAATGTATTTATTTACTCCTGAAATTCAATTTTATTTATATTGTTTCGTTAAAAAATGCATTTGTCCGAAAATCCAAATTAATTAAGGTCAAATCTGTCAATTAAAGGCTTACGGTGTCTGTCGAATGTTCTAAGAAGATTCGACGAAGCATCTAAACTGTATGACGCAGCGATCGTACATTGCCGGTCGAATGCTCCGCCCACAAGCTATAGTAGAATTCTAATGTTGCATGACTAGTAATAATTATATATTATTATTACTAGTCAACCAACATTATAATTCTTCTATAGCCTATGGGAGGATCATTTGATCATAAATGTACACTCGTGGCGATCGTATGTTTTTAGCTGCTTCGTCGAATCTTCATGTCTCTATAATGTCGAATCTTTTCTCTCTATGTCGAATAATCTTGGACTAATAGAGTTAGGTTAGGCACATTCAACCGCAGGTTCGATAGACACAGATCGCTATTGTCACCGTCATGTCGAATCTTCTATCTATATCAAACTGTTGTCGCAACAAAACAAAAATAAAACATTATTTATGTCAGATCTTTCGGATTTCAAATATTGTGTGTTCATTATCGTTTGTTAAAATTAACACGAAAATCCCAAAAATTTGGACAAAAATGCATTCGGACGAAAACAAATGCATGTCTAATGACATGCCTCACTAGCCAGCATAATAGAAATACAGAGATACAGAGTCAAATTTGACAATCCAACAGAGGCAGAGTGACAAAGAGATATGCATAGAACACAATATAACATCAACAGTAAATAAAGAGATTGCAATAGCAGGTCTTCCATGGAGCAGATTATCTAAAGGGTAACTTGGCTGCATCACAGCCTATAGACCAGGGGTGTCAAACTCGATTTCGTGGTCTGTGTCAGCATTATAGAAAAAACATTAAAAACCCTTAGCGCAACCAAAGAGTAGCTGATTACTCTAATATCCAAAAAGTCTGTCAGGAGAGAGTTTGATGAGTATCTATCTGTACACTTGGCCAGGCTTCAGCTGTTCTTTAGAGAATATTGTATTCCTCTTGTGTACTAAAAATGAGAGAAGAAGAAGGCACGGCCATCTAAGTTTATCAATTTTAGTAGGTGTAGAATCAATTAAAAGGAAAGCACTCACAAGACGATGGGGTGGGGGGTAACACATGCACATCATGTATCCCAGCTGTATGGCTCCCAAAGCATGGTGAAGTTCCAGTGGAGGCAGAGAGGAGATTCTGTGGCTGTTGAAAATGATAACGATGTCCAGGTGTCCCGATGGAGGTGGAGAGGAGTAGAAAGAGAGGCTCCCGTTGGTGGTTCCAGTTCTACTTCTCTACACCTCCAGCTGGACACCTAAACAGTGTTATCACTTGCGATAGCCACAGACTCTTCTCTCTGCCTCCACTGGACCTCCACCATGCTTTGGGAGCCAGACAGCTGGCAGCTGGGATACATGATGAGCCTGTATTACAACCCCCCCCCCCTCATCTTGTGAGTGCAATCCTTTTATTTGACTCTACACCTTATAAAATTGATACACTAAAGCCGCGTACACACGACCAAGTTTCTTGGCAAAAACCAGCAAGAAACTTGCTGTTTTTTTATTTTTTTCCGAGGAAACCGGTCGTGTGTACACTTTTCGACGAGGAAACTGTCGAGGATCTCGTCAAGCCAAAAAGAGAGCATGTCTTCTTTTTCCTCGACGGCAGTGGAGAAATTTGGCTCGGCGAGGTCCTCGACAGCCGAACAAGGAACTCGACGAGCAAAACGATGTGTTTCGCCCGTCGAGTTCCTCTGTCGTGTGTACGAGGCTTTAGATGGCCACGCCTTCTTCTGCATCAGCATTATGGTTGCTCATTGTATCTGTAAGACTATACATTTATCCGGGGCTTTTTTTTTCTTCAGAGAATGTGTGAAGGAACTCAATCAGGGTTGTGGGAGACAAGAGGATTGTGGGAAACATAGTTAAAAGAGCCCACACCTGCATCTGCACATGGTAACTAAAGGGGCATTCTACTACAGAGGCAACATTCAAAAGGAAGCTGTTGAAGCTGCTGCAAGGATGCACCCTTCTAGATGCCTGCACCTTATGCCTGCTACTAGATTATATTTTTTTTAGAGTCACAGCAATAATGTAATAGTTAGCTTCATTGACCAATATGGGAATATGGAGGTGGGAAAAGCTTAACATTTATTTCAAGATCTACAAATAAATGTAGCATGATTTTACTTTTGGATCTGGTGACCGCTTTGTTATACAACTTTCACTAATGGTAGCCTTCATTAATGGAAGGTGTTTTAAAGGTAACCAACTTGGCAATTTCTTATATGTTTTGAGAACTGTGGGCCAGATTCACAGAAGAAGTATGCCTGATACACTGGCGTACTTTCAAATTTGCCGCGTCGTATCTTTAGTTTGAATCCTCAAACCAAGATACGATGGCTTCTGGCTTCGATTCGACAGGCGTACGGCTTCGTACGCCTTTGGATCGTAGGTGCAATACTTCGGCGCCCGCTGGGTGGAGTTTGCGTCGTTTTCCGTGTCGGGTATGCAAATTAGCTTTTTCCGTCAATCCACGAAGGTACGCGCGGCCGTCGCATTCTCTTACGTCGTTGCTAGTCGGCTTTTCCCGGCGTATAGTTAAAGCTGCTATTTTGTGGCATATAGATAGACTTGCCATGTTAAAGTATGGCCGTCGTTCCCGCGTCAAATTAATTTTTTTTTTTTTTTGCGTAAGTCGTCTGTGAATAGGAAAGGACATAACTCACGTTGAAGTTAAAAAAATGACGTTGGTGCGACGTCATTTCGCGCAAAGCACGGCGGGAAATTTCAAAACGGAGCATGCGCAGTTCAATCGGCGCGGGAACGCGCTTCATTTAAATGAATCACGCCCCCTACCCGCCCAATTTGAAATACGCGTCGAGAAATACACTACGCCGCTGTAACTTTCTCTGTGAATCTGGCCCTATATTGTTGAGATCTGTGCTTGACTTCTAGAGTCTTTAAATCTTTTGTGACCATAATGAGGGGTCCATATTCTCCCTTTTGGAAGTTTTATATATGTTATGTCATAAAGAGCACAATAAAAATGGGAACACTTATATATTCCAAGAAGACAAGAGCAGAATCAGGGTATAAAGCTCTTACTGTTCCTTGGATCTGCATATCTGCTGCAAACCTTTTGCACATCTGCTGTGGTTGGTTGGTTTGTTTTTGAACCAAACCTACTAAGAGGACAGTAATTTCCGATGAAAAAAGTCAGATGGAATTTTTTCATCGGCTATTCCGACCGTGTGTATGCCCCATCGTACTTTTTCCGTCGGAAATTCTGTTCGTCTGTATGGAACTGCGATGGAGAAAATACTCCTCAGAATCAAGTCGATGCATGCTCGGAAGCATTGAACTTCATTTTTCTCGACTTGTCGTACGTGTTGTACGTCACCGCATTTTTGACGGTCGGAATTTGATGTTACCGTATGTATGCAAGCCGAGCCGAATTCCGTCTGAAAAAACAGAGTTTATTCCCAACGGAAAAAAACGATTGTGTGTACAGGGCATAAGAAAGAGAGTTGAGAATCATGGGAGGGAGTTGTCAATGCCGGGGTAGTCAAGAAATGTAGGAAGGGGTGTGGCCTGTGATTGGATGTGTGGAGAAGGGCTCCTGCTTTGTAATCTCGTACCAATTCTTCTGAATTTTTATCTCCCCCGGTAGCTCCTCCTCCTCACCACAGTCAGCGGGAGACTCCAGGCTACATTTTCAGCCGCTTGTTCAAAGTACAAGACTTTATTTCAAACAAGAAAGATGGAAAAATAAATATAGGAAGCCAAGAGGCTCCCTCTATAACCAAAACACACTTTTTGGGTTCCCTAAATCTTTGAGAGATTATAACATTGGCACTATGGCTAGTTGAGCTCACTAAAACATTTGAAGATCTGCTAACACCAAAAGCCACCTTTGACCAGAAAACTGCACCTACATACAGGCACTTTCAAATTGGTTACAGACTTCTTGAGCAGCTCAATGTTTTTTGAATAAAGGCATATATTTCACATTGCTTATATCCCTTTATCCGCTCTTACTGCAATGGATCATTGAGATATATTACACCATGCCATGGTATTATCGGGGTTAAATCCATCACTGGCTACTGGTATAGTCACTATCCATGGAACACTATGGCATGATATCATCTCACGTATTTGATAAATGAACAGAATGCTATCTAATGGTCAGCTATACAATTCATGCGTAACTCACTTCACTGATATTCTTTCTTTACAAAGTGTTTTTATATTACTTTCTACACCGTAACATGTATTTTTTTTATTTTTCGGCAGGACATAATGTATGTTTTACAAAATGTTTCATTTGGATTACAACAGCAAAACTTTTAGAGCCCATTCACACAGGGGCAACACGACTTCCAGCACGACTTTGGGGGGTAACTTGGACACGACTTGAGTATGAATCATCAGGCAACTTACAAGGCAACTTCAAGTTGCCTCCAGGACAGGAGGCTTTCTAGGGGTCAATCAAACAACAATCAGCTCTGTGGGAGGGGGAGGGAGGGGAATGCCTGAGAAATGTATGTTATCTTCCTATATTGTTTCTTCAGTTAAGACAGTGATCCGACTTCTGAGGCGACTTCCATTGAAATCAAATCAAATTTGTATCAAATCAAATCAAAATGATACAAATTTAGTTTGGATACAGTGTAGCATGACCGCGCAATTGTCATTCAAAGTGCAACAGCGCTGAAAGCTGAAAATTGGTCTGGGCAGGAGGGTGTATAATGCCGCGTACACACGATCATTTTTCAGCATGAAAAAAAACGTTGTTTTCAGCATGTCGAAAAAATGATGTTTTCCCAACTTCATCATTAAAACGATGTTGCCCCCACATCATCATTTTTTTAAAAATGATCTAGCAAAGCGCGGTGACGTACAACACGTACGACGGCACTATAAGGGGAAGTTCTATTCGCCTTTGGGCTGCTTTAGCTGATTCTGTGTTAGTAAAAGACGATTCGCGCTTTTTTGCCTGTTACAGCATGATGAATGTGCTTACTCCATTATGAACGGTAGTTTTACCAGAACGAGCGCTCCCGTCTCATAACTTGCTTCTGAGCATGCGTGGGTTTTTTACGTTGTTTTAGCCCACACATAATAATTTTTTATAACCCGAAAAACGACATTGTTTAAAACGACGTTAAAAAATGCAGCATGTTCAAATTTTTTTTTTGACGTTTTTCAGAACCTGAAAAATGATGTGAAGCCCACACACCATCATTTTAAGTGACATTTTTGAAAAACAATGTTTTTTTCATGCCGAAAAATGATCGTGTGTACGCGGCATAAGTGCCCAGTATGGAAGCGATTAACAGGACACGTGGCCACGCATTAAAATTAGAAGAACTAGGTAGAGGGTTCTTTACTGTAAGGCCCCGTACACACGACCGGATCTGTCCGCTGGGATTTATCCGCGGATCAGTTCCAGCAGACAAATCCGGTCGTGTGTACGGCCTAGCGGACATTTTTCGGCGGACATTTGTCCAGCCGATCGGTTTTCAAGTGGATAAAAATTTCTTAGCATGTTAAGAAATCTATCCGCTGGAAACCTGTCCGTTGGACGTGTTCGGTCGTCTGTACAGACTCAGAATCCCTCGCATGCGTCGTACTGATTCGACGCATGCGTGGAAGCTTTGAACTTCCAGGGCCGCCCACGTCGCTGCGTCATCGTCACGGCAACGGCGCGGCCACGCCCCGCGTATTGTTTACGCGCAGATTTCTGTCTGATGGTGTGTACAACCATCAGACAGAAATCTCCGGAGCGGACAAGTCCGCTGAAAACGGTCCGGCGGACCGTTTTCAGCGGATTATCCGCCCGTGTGTACGGGGCCTAAGAGTGGCAAGGATGTGGAATTCTCTTTCACAGGCGGTGGTCTCAGCGGGGAGCAACGATAGTTTAAAAAAAAAATAGCTAAGCACCTGAACGACCACAACATATAGGGATATACAATGTAATACTGACATATAATCACACACATAGGTTGGACTTGATGGACTTGTGTCTTTTTTCAACCTTACCTTCTATGTAACTATGGGCCTATTCACGAACGTACGCCCGGCCGACGCAGTACAGATACGCCGTTTACGTAACGCATTATCAGGCCTAAAGATATTCCATCAAATAGCTGGAATAGTAATGTTAAGTATGGCCGCCGTTCCCGCGTCAAAATTTTACGCTGTTTGCTTAAGTCGTCCGTGAATAGGGATTTACGTCATTTACGTCCACGTCAAAACTAATAGGCCCGTGCGGCGTACAATGCCGCAATGCACGCTGGTATATGTAGGCGGACGGTGCATGCACCGTTCCAAAAAAATGTCAATCACGTCAGGTCAAACCAAATTAACATTAAACACGCCCCCTCAGCCTATTTTGAATTAGGCGCCCTTACGCCCGCCCGCTTTGGGCTACGCCGCCGTAACTTAGCAGGCAAGTACTATGTGAATCATGTACTTGCCTCGCTAACTTACGGCGGCGTAGTGTAAACACGATACACTACACCGCCGCAAAGTTAGGAAGCCCTTTGTGAATCTAGCCCTATGTAACTAAGTCATGCCAATGCATTACTGCTGTTTGGTTGGAGCTCAACTTAAAAGAAGAGCTCAGATCTTGGGGGGAGAAAAAAACTGCCTGATAGTTCCAAATAACAAAGCTGTTTAGATCTCTAAATATAACCTATTAACAGATTTGTATGTTTCTGAATCTGCTGAAGTGGCTGGAAATATGCAAATGAAACCAAAGAACCAGAACAATTTGTTTTCAATGCTTATCCTGCCAGTTCTAAACTTATCCTAAAATGTTTTCTTAGGAATGCATGTAAAAGAGATCAGTCTGACATAACTAATGTTATCAATGACTCTAATGTTTTATGTACCTTGTAATTCTAAATGTACAAGGGAGCAATATTACAAGGGGGATGAGGCTCAGGTTAGCAGCCAAGTTTGAACAGTGTTCTGGAATACTTATCAAGTACCGTATTTATCGGCGTATACCACGCACTTTTTTGCCCTGAAAAAATCGTGGGTGGGCAAAATCGTGGGTGCGCAATATACGCCGATACCCGCTTCCCGCGCTGTATTAGAACCACTGCGCCAGCATATACCGAGCGCAGTACACTCGGGTATAGTCGGGCAGGCTCGGCTCCTCTCGCGGTCACGTCCTGTGCGTTCTGTACGTCCTTTACGTGAGAGGAGCCGAGCCTGCCCGACTATACCCGAGTGTACTGTGCTCGGTATATGTCGGCGCAGTGGTTCAAACACAGTGCGGGAAGCGGGGATCGAGCGGGGGGGACACCACGATGGCCACAGAAGGACGCCGGACCGGACGAGGCCGTCGATGGACGCAATGGACGATGGGCAGGATGCGATGGACGACGGGCAAAACACCGACGAGGGGCATCCAAACTGTAAGGCCTCGTACACACGACGGGACTGTCCGATAAAAACGGTCCGCCGGACCGCTTTCATCGGACATGTCCGCTGGGAGAATTTAGTCTGATGGCTGTACACACCATCAGACCAAATTCCGCCGTGGTGACGACGCGGCGACGTGACGGCGACGATGACGTGGCGACGTGCGCGAACCCGGAAGTTTAATGCTTCCACGCATGCGTCGAATCACCTTGACGCGATGCGCGGGTTCTCGGGCCAGCGGACATGTCGGATGAGTCGTACTGACCATCGGACATGTCCGGCGGACAGGCTTTCAGCAGACATGTTTCTTAGCACTTTTTTTTAAAGTTCGGGTTCGGGTCCGAACCCGAACATCCAGGTGTCCGCTCAACTCTATTTACAACAACTCTTATGCTGCGTGCATACGATCGTTTTGTCTGATGGACCGTTTTCATCAGACGAACCGATTGTGTGTGGGCCCCGTTGGTTTTTTATCCATAGGTGAAAAAAATTAGAACTTGTTTTAAAATTACCTGATGGTTAAAATACCGATAGAAAAAAACGATCGTCTGTGGGCATGTCCATCGGTTAAAAATCCATGCATGCTCAGAATCAAGTCGACGCATGCTCGGAAGCATTGAACTTCATTTTTCTCAGCATGTCGTAGTGTTTTACGTCACCGCGTTCTGACACGATCGGTTTTTTAACCGATGGTGTGTAGGCACAACTGATGAATAAGGAAAAAAACAAGATGTGCTAAATACATACAAAATATACCAAAACAACATGTAACAAATCAATGTCCATAAGTAAAGGTGAGGAAATGTGAAAAATAAAAAGTCCTTAGAGGGACGGCAGAGCTTCTATCCACCCGTATAGTGAAAAAAGAAGATGAACCTAATGATCCACAAATAAGTCCAGGGTTAAGAGGTGACTATCCCGAAGCAGTGATCCACCACCAAGAGCGAATTTAGCCTCTTACCGGATATCCGGCGGTCTCTTAACTAAAAGAGGACCCCAGAAAGCATGTCAAAGATGAACCGTTGAAAATCAGAGTGCAGGTGGGCTGAGCTGGAAACCAATCTTTATCTCATTCCAGTGCTTGCGAACTCGATTACCAGGTAACATGGAAAAACATATGGGAACCGCAATAGTGTAAAACCATAGATGAGTTTATTTTAAAAGAAGTCAAAAACACACTTACATTAAAACAATGGTAAAAGGGCATGTCAATTGGAGCTCCGGCCGCAACCCGTTCAGATGGTGAAGAAGTCGTGCAAGTATACGGGGGGTGATCCGATGCAGCACTCGTTCCGCCCAGCTTCATCGGATATCTGATGAAAAAATCCATCGGTTTAGATTCCATCAGATATCCGATCGTGTGTGTAGCGCTACCCCCGGAGGAGCCGCTGATTAGATTTAGGATCTACTCTCTTTAATTGATCTGTCCCCCTCTTAACTAGCTTGAATCCTCCTTTGGCACGCTGAATGTATTTCAAGTATATTGTGACCTCTATTTGTCTAGGCCACAATAGCAAGGCATATAACATACAATGATAATATAATAATAATGTCACCTGCTTCTCTGGGCGATCTCCATATGAAAGACACGTCACACAATTAATATGTTCAAACCAAACGAATGACTTTACTTTGTATATGTCAAAGAAGGAAATGGGTTTGAATAACAGGTAAATAACAAATATACATTAACACACAATGACTCTGTAAGGGCCCCTGCGAAAGTCAGAAAGTAAAAGAAAAGGGGTTTAACCACTTGCCGCCCGCCAATGACAGATTGACGTTGGCAAAGTGGTTGTAGAATCCTGACTGGACGTCATATGACGTCCTCAGGATTCTGAGCCGCTGTGCGCCCCCGGGGGCGCGCATCCCGACGATCGTTGTTGCAGGGTGTCAGTCTGACACCCCGCAACACTGATCTAGGTAAAGAGTCTCTCACGGAGACTCTTTACCACGTGATCAGCCGTGTCCAATCACGGCTGATCACGATGTAAATAGGAAAAGCCGATAATCGGCTTTTCCTCACTCGCGTCTGTCAGACGCGAGTAGAGGAGAGCCGATTGGCTGCTCCTGTGACAGGGGGGTTTGTGCTGATCGATTATCAGCACAGCCCCCCCCCCCCGAGGATGCCCACTGGACAACCAGGGATGCCCACTGGACCACCAGGGATGCCCACTAGACCACCAGGGATAAAAAAAAGAAAAAAAAAGTATGCCACCCTAGACCACCAGGGATGAGGAGGACACAAAAAATGGATTCCAATCAGTGCCCACAATGGGCATCACTGATTGGCAGGCATTGTTTGGCACTGATTGGCATCCATTAGTACAACACATACGATAGTGCCCATCTATGCCCATCCGTGCCACCTATCAGTGCCCATCCATGCCACCTATCAGTGCCCATCCATGCCGCCTATCAGTGCCCATACTTGCCGCCTATCAGTGCCGCCTATCCGTGCCCATCCGTGCTGCCTATCCGTGCCCAGCCGTGCCGCCTATCTGTGCCCATCTGTGCCACCTATCCATGCCCATCCGTGCTGCCTATCCAAGCCCATCCATGCCGCCTATCCGTGCCGCCTATCAGTGCCCATCCATGCCGCCCATCAGTGGCGCATATTAGTGCCCATCAATGCCACCACATCAGTGCCACCTCATCGGTGCCCATCAGTGCCGCCTTATCAGTGCCCGTCAGTGCGGTAACATCAGTGCCCATCAGTGAAGGAGAAAACGTACTTATTTACAATGTTTTATAACAGAAACAAAAAAAATATTTTTTTTCAAAATTTTCGGTAATTTTTTTATTTTTTTTGCAGAAAATAAATATCCCAGAGGTGATAAAATACCACCAAAAGAAAGCTCTATTTGTGGGTACAAAATGATAAAAATTTAGTTTGGGTACAGTGAAGCATGACCGCGCAATTGTCATTTAAAGTGCAACAGCATTGAAAGCTAAAAATTGGTCTGGGCGGGAAGGTGTATAAGTGCCCTGTATGGAAGTGGTTAAACTAGAGGGTAATGTCGTCCAACCTAAATTAATAAGGCAGTCTATACTCGCGGGCAATCCTACAAAACAGCTTAATGTAAAATACTTCTTGCCAGGCCTGGCTTGAACATATAACAAGAATAACTTTGAGAACGGAGTCCACGTTGCGGCCATTGGTGCACTTTCAGATTTGTAATCCAAAAGGGGCAAAAGATGAAATAAACTCAGTCAACAAGGTACGATGAATAACAAAGTTGATTGACTGATCGCTCGCCAGTGTCAGTCAATCCTGCGGAACAGCTCTCAACTTGAAAGACCGCTATAGTTCAGTCAGAGATCACACTCGTGTATAAGGCTTGCAGGGTGACACTAAGTGATATGTCTTAGGCCCCGTACACACGATAGAATCCATCCGCTGAAAAATCCCAGCAAATGGGTTTCAGCGGATAGATCCTATGGTGTGTACACTCCAGCGGATCTGTTTCCGCGGATATTTATCCCCTGGGATGGATTCCAGCAGATCGAATATTTGCTGACATGCCAAACAAATCCATCTGCTGGAATCCATCCCAACGGATGGATCCGCTGGTCTGTATAGACTCACCGGATCCATCCGTCCGAAGGGATCCCCCGCATGCGTCGTAATGATTCGACGCATGCGTGGAATTCCTTATATGACAGCGTCGCGCACGTCGCCGCATCATAATCGCGGCGACGGCGCGACACGTCATCGCCAGAGGATTTTGGCGTGGATTTCAATGCGATGGTGTGTACACGCCATCGCATAGAAATCCACGGAAATCCTTGAGAGGATTTATCCGTGGAAACGGTCCGCTGGACCGTATCCGCGGATAAATTCTCCCGTGTGTATGGGGCCTAAGAAACAGAGGATTGGAAGTTGAGCATGTGCTCTCTCACCCAAACAGGCCCGAACCGCCTGATTACTTCTCAAAGGGCGCGCTGGTCATTCACTGCTTCACAGCACGAGATCTCCGGTATCAAGTTCCCACTGTTTCAGTTGTCAGCTGGGCGGCTTTTCCGGTCTCCTAGCATACGAGCTGGGCACTCTTGGACTTGCTCCCCTCTGGATGGTTAGTCTTCCGGAAAAATCCAGGCCCAGGCTTCAGGCCTAGCAACACTGCTGTGTAGCTCTACACAGCTCCGCAGAGGAGAAGATGCAGGTCCCAAGAGAGGGAAATCAGCTCCTCCCTCTATTTAAATAATCTCCCCCATAAGTCTGTGCGGAGGTGTCACATGTTCCAATAAGATAGGGCATTGTGGGAAGTGTAGTCTGTTCCTGCTGAGAGTCAGTGGAGTCCATATCTCCCGATACTTCCGATCCCACAATGCATGGCTTCTAAAAGGGTGTGAACATGTATATACAACATAACTAGAGCTCAGTGGTGATTCACACTACATAGTCCACGATAGTGTGACCCCGCTACATGTGTACAGGGCATAACTTCCTGGAGCCATGGTTTCACCCATGGTGTTCTTATTGGCCAGATATTGTTGGTGCTCCTTCTTCTCGCCTTTTCAATCCACTACCTGACACAGGGGGGTTGGAGCTGCAGGATCATGCAGATTAAAAATAGGTAAGTATACAGAATATACAGTATATTTTTTTGATACATGGTATTTGGCATAGGTAAAAGGGAGGAATGAACTTTTTTATTAGCCTTATCTTCCACTTTAAAGAATACCCAAAAGCCACTTGTGTTTCTTTGCATGCAGGCAAAGGCTTTTAAGTACAAATTAGATAATATTAAATTAAACACAGTTTATTTTTTGCTTACCTATTCAAATAAAAAATCGATTGCACTGTACAGCTGAATAAGGTTTACTGTGGTCTTAACCTGGCATGTTGATAAGTAAAAATTTAATTTTCCAGTGCAAATAAGTGTGAAATTAACTACATAGAAAGACAGTCTTACAACAGTAGTCTCTTTATTGACTGCTTTCAGAGAGCGTTTACAATGCAATCAGTTTAAAAAGCCAGGTTAGTCAGATAGTAACAACACAGGGAGATATGTATACAAGGCAGCTGCAGTAGAAGTAGGAGTTTGAGAAGTAATAGTGTTCTTATAATCTTAGCAGCAGATAAAGCAATTTCTCGGGTTTGATTCGCTAAAGATTGTAAGCTGGCTTGCCAAATCATAGATCTTAGCAGAGAAACATCAATTTTTTACTCCAATTTACTCCAAGTGAACACATGCACACATATATACAATGGAGAAGGCGTTTTCAATGTTGTGATTTAAAAGTGGGACTTTTAGGATGGAGTCCATTCTGGCCACACATGGACATTTTCAGGCAAATTCAAACACTTTCAACATCATAGATGTCCTCAGTCATTTATACTGGATGACTCAGGGCATCATGGAACCACCTATTGGGGGGAAAAAAGCCTTCCTGATCACCCATGAGGCATGGATATTCCCTGGATCAACTATCCCCAGGGTTGCCACCTTTTCTTCAAGCCAAACCCGAACACATTAGCCACACACAGCAATTTTCTTATAACTTGTTGAGACTAGTAAAAAGATGGCCACAAGGTGGCTCTATAGATCCGGGAAGGCCGTCTTTTTACGGCCTCGGGTCCTCCGGCCACTGAGGGGCGCGCGTGCCCGGCGCATCACTGAGATACCGATGCACGTGCCTGGCGCCCGCGATGTAGGGACAGAGCAGGGATGTGGAGCACTGTGTGTAAACACGGAGCTCCACGTCCTATCAGGGAGAGAGGAGACCGATGGTGTGTCCCTTGTACATAGGGACACAGATCGGTCACCTCCCCCAGTCAGTCCCCCTCCCCCCACAGTAAGAATCACTCCTAGGTTACACATTTAACCCCTTCCTCGCCCCCTAGTGTTAACCCCTTCCCTGCCAGTCACATTTATACAGTAATCCGTTCGCTGTATAAATGTGAATGGTCCCAAAAATGTGTAAAAAGTGTCCGATGTGTCCGCCATAACATTGCAGTCCTGATAAAAATCGCAGATCACTGCCATTACTAGAAAAAAAAAAAGAATGAAAAAAAAAAGGCAGAATCCTATCCCCTATTTTGTAGCCGATATAACTTTTGCGCAAAACCAATCACTATACGCTTATTGCGATTCCCCCCCCCCCCCAAAAAAAATATGTAGAAGAATAGGTATCGGCCTAAACTGAGAAAAAAAGATGTGGGATATTTATTATAGCAAAAAGGAAAAAATATTGTTTTTTTTCAAAATTGTCGCTCTTTTTTCGTTTATAGCGCAAAAAATAAAAACCGCAGAGGTGATCAAATACCACCAAAAGAAAGCTCTATTTATGGGGAAAAAAGACAGCAATTTTGTTTGGGAGCCACGTCGCATGACCACGCAATTTTCATTTAAAGCGTGACAGTGCCGAAATCTGAAATTTCCCCTGGGCAGGAGTGGGTATTGCTCATCCGGATAGGTCCCTCTCACGGGATCAAATTAAAGTACAGTCTCTGCCACAGACCTTCCTTTATAGATGAGACTCTTTGGTCCGGAATCCTCTGCCACAAGATTCAGCACCCGGATCTCTTTAGCTTGGTTTCTTCAGAACTTTAGATTCGACAGGTGACACAGTCAAGCCTCTCGGTGTATGGTGCATCCTTTGATGAAGTTTCCAGGCCTTCCCCCAAAGTACCAGCCTCTTGCATGGCCCTCTCCAGGATAGGTCCTCCTGTGGCTTCCTTCATCAAGTAGCATCCTCCTGCAGGACGGACAGCACCCCTCCCCAGCATGCACAGCTGGGCGAGCACTCCCACTAATTCACTGCCAAGGGGACACTCAATACACCCTGACCTTGCTGCTGCCACCCTTGGCCTGGGGTGGTAATGACACCCCCAGGCGGGCAATGGTGGATACTCTCAACACAGCCATGGCTGAAACAGAGGCTAAATTGCCCTTAATCACTTTTATCTGAGCCAAATAACAGCTCAGACCTCCACTAAATTTAAAGCAGTGCCTGTTCAACAGGATCAGGGCGCTACATTTGTTTCTTTTTTTTTTTTCAGGGAATGTGGTGCGAATTGAATTTACTTCATTCTTTCTACTTGCTTTTGAGCAGCAAATCTCAAATTTGCTAAGTCATATTAAATTAATTTAATAAAAAATTGAAGCTGTCTTATCTCTCCATTTTTCCTTCTTCCTAATTAGGCTGTTTAGTGTGCAGATGAAAGCACCCGGTGATTAGACTTTTTCTGTGTGTCGTTATCACAGATCAGCAATAATTCGTACTTTTCTCCTCTCTGGTTTTATGGAAAGCAAAGCTTCAACCTGTCTAAACTTTACTCTGGCCTAAAGTGATTTTTGTTACCAGCGTTTAAATTATTACATATAGCAACAACAACCTGGGACTGTAATGTTGTTCTTCAATAATCCTTTAAAGGACAACAATTCCTTAAGAAGTAGCAGAAGGCGAGAGGGAAGGAAACAAAATGAATTACATTCGAGCTGCCTGATAACGATTGCAAGTTATATTTTTTACTGCCTATGGCCAAGCTCCAGCGAATGTCTGTGACTCCAATGCTAAGGCCGCAGGAGACAATAGCCAAAGCCTCCTCGCCATCGGTTGTATATCAAAGACGCCATAACAAAAAAAGGGATCATTTTGATTTGTGCCTGGCAAGTTTGGAGACACAAACATGTCACTGTTTAAAATAGCACAAACCTAAATTGATATGGTTGCTTGTTGTACATACTTTATTTATACCTATATATAAAATATATATTATAATTACAGTAGCAATTGTGTGTACAATCTTAAAAAGTTATCGTAAATCCATGATTTTTTTTTTTTTTAACCACCAGGCATCTTTGGGCACTTTTGGTTGCCATGTGAACATCATTTTTTTTGCTAGAAAATTACTGAGAACCTCCAAAAAAATTATGGGGCAGATCCACAAAAGAATTACGCCAGCGTATCTATTGATACGCTGCGTTATTTTAAATTTCCTGCGTCGTATCTTTGTTTTGTATCTACAAAACAAGATACGACTGCATCTCGGATCGATCTGACAGGCGTACGTCTTAGTACGCCGTCGGATCGTAGATGCATTTTTCCGCCGGGCCGCTAGGTGACGTTTCCGTCGGATTCCGCGACGAGTATGCAAATTAGCTAGTTCAGGCGATCCACGAACGTACGGGCGGTGCATTTTTTTACGTCGTTTGCGTTCGGCTTTTTCCGGCGTATAGTTACCCCTGCTATTATGAGGCGTACTCAATGTTAAGTATGGCCGTCGTTCCCGCATCAAATTTAGAATTGTTTACGTTGTTTGCGTAAGTCGTTCGCGAATAGGGATTTGCGCAGAATGACGTCACCATCGTAAGCATTGGCTTGTTCCGGTTTAATTTCGAGCATGCGCACTGGGATACCCCCACGGACGGTGCATGCGCTGTTCAAAAAAAAAGTTGTTTACGTCGGGTCACGACGTATTTACATAAAACACGCCCCCATCACATCCATTTGAATTCCGCGCCCTTACGCTGCCAAAGAAACACTACGCCGCTGTAACTTACGACACAAATTCTTTGAGGATTCAAAAAAAAAAAAAATTACGGCAGCGTAGTGTATCTTAGATACGCTACGCCCGGTGGATATATGCGCCGATGTACGTGGATCTGCCCCTATATTTTTTAAAGCAGAGGCCCTGTAAGAATAAAGAATAAATTGGTAGGTTTTGCAATTTTTTTTATAACGCGGTATTTGCGCAGTGTTTTTTTTAACCACTTCCATACTGGGCATTTTCACCCCCTTCCTGCCCAGACCAATTTTTAGTTTTCAGCGCTGTCGCACTTTGAATGACAAATGCGCGGTCGTGCGACGTGGCTCCCAAAAACAATTTACGCCCTTTTTTCCCCACAAATAGAGCTTTCTTTTGGTGGTATTTGATCACCACTGCGGTTTTTATTTTTTGCGCTATAAACAAAAAAAGAGCGACAATTTTGAAAAAAAACACAATATCTTTTACTTTTTGATTTAATAAATATCATATTTTTTTTAAAAAAAAACTTTTTTTCCTCAGTTTAGACCGATACGTATTCTTCTACATATTTTTGGAAAAAAAATCGCAATAAGCGTATTTGATCGGTTTGCGCAAAAGTTCTAGCGTCTACAAAATAGGAAATAGAATTATGGCATTTTTTTTTTTACTAGTAATGGAGGCGATCTGCGATTTTTATTGTGACTGTGACATTGCGGCGGACATATCGGACACTTTTGACACATTTTTGGGACCATTCACATTTACACAGCGATTAGTGCTATAAAACTGCACTGATTACTGTGTAAATGTGACTGGCAGGGAAGGGGTTAACACTAGGGGGCGCTGAAGGGGTTAAATATGTTCCCTAAAGTGTGTTCTAACTGTTAGGGGGAGGGGACTCACAAGGGGAGGAGATCGATATTTCGCGAAACCGGTCGGGCGGAACGTGTGCTGCATCGGATCACCCCCGTTTACCTGGACTACTTCCATACCTTTTGGACAGGTCATTTTGGTTTGCTTCCGGCCGGAACTCCAAATAGACATGCCTTTTTACACTGCTACAATGTAAGTGTGTTTTTGACTTTTTTAATACAATTTTATATATGGTTTTACACTATTGCGGCCCTTTATGTGTTTCCATGGTACCTGGTAATCGAGCTTATTACACACTGGAATGAGACGGGGACTGACATCCAACTTGGCCCATCTACACTCCAACGTTTACAGCCATTATCTACATGCTTTCTGGGGTCTTCTTTTAATTAAGAGACCGCTGGAAATCTGGTAAGCGAATTCATTTGCTTTTTGGTGGAGGATCACTGGCCCAGATTCAGGTAGAACCGCGCAATATTTGCGTGGGCAAAGGGCAACGATTTTTGCTCTGCGCCCACGCAAATATTTCGATTTGCCCGCGATTCACGGAGCAGTAGCTCCGTAAATTGCGTGGGCGCTATGCTAATTTGCCCTGCGTAAGGGCGCCTAATGTAAATGATCCCGCCGGGGGCGGGAATCATTTAAATTAGGCGCGCTCCCGCGCCGAGCGAACAGCGCATGCTCCGTCGGGAAACTTTCCCGACGTGCATTGCGGCAAATGACGTCGCAAGGACGTCATTTGCTTCTAAGTGAACGTGAATGGCGTCCAGCGCCATTCACGAATCACTTACGTAAACGACGTGAAATTTAAATTTCACGAGCGGGAAGGGCAGCTATACTTTAGCATTGGCTGCGCCTACTATGAGTAGGAGCAGCCTTACGCTAAAGTCGCCGTACGGAAACTCCGTACCTTGCGTGCGCAGGGCCCGCGCAACTTTTGTGAATCGGTGGTAGTATGCAATTTGCATACTATACGCCGATCACAATGGCCGCGCCCCCTAGCGGCCAACGCAAGAATGCAGCCTGAGATATGAAGGCATAAGGAGGCTTATGTCTGTCATATCCTAGGCTGCAGTCTGCGTAGCGATGTTCCTGAATCAGGGGCATTCGCTACGCGGGAGCAAAACAGCTATTGCGCCGCGCAACCTATGGTTGCGCGGGCGCAATAGCTTCTTGAATCTGGGCCACTGTTTATTGGACTATCACTTCAATTTTTGGATTGCTATCTGTGGACTTTTTTGGTTTTCCTTCCTTTTTTTCACTGCACTGGTGAATAGGAGCTATGTTGTCCCTTTAAGGACTTTTGTTTTTCTTATTTTCCTGTTTTTTCCCCTTATTCATGGGCATTCATTTGTGACATGATCTCTGGGTGTATTCATTTATTGTATTTAATTGTTTAGCGCATCTTGTTTTTTTTCCAATGTTATCACTGTTACACCATTTACAGCAGGGATATGCTATTAGCGGACCTCCAGCTGTTGCCAAACTACAAGTCCCATGAGGCATAGCGAGACTGACAGCATCAAGCATGACACCCAGAGGCAGAGGCATGATGGGACTTGTAGTTTGGCAACAGCTGGCGGTCCGCTAATTGCATATGCCTTATTTACAGTAAGGTGCAGCTTTATTTGTATTCACATGAGCATTATTTAGGAGCATTTATTTACTCCATTTTATTTTATTAGCGCAGTTGCTCCCAAACTCTTTTCCAAATACAGGACATGTCTTCTAACGCAACATCAATAATTGACCTCCTAAGTGCTACTTTGACTGAATGGGGTAGAGGTGATGAGGGGAACTCCATATTATTTCCCAAGACTTTTGGAATGGGATGTCCAATAAGGTACCGTATTTATCGGCGTATAACATGCACAGGCGTATAACACGCACCCTAACTTTAAGAGTGACGTTTCTGGAAAAAAACGTTCAACAGCCCCCTGCGTATAACACGCAGGCACAGTTTACCCTCTATTTTCAGGGTAAAAAAGTGAGTGTTATACGCCAATAAATACAGTAATCATTTGGCTATACTGTATATTTGTATTTATATATGTATAACGTATATTACTGTTGCCTATAATTATGCTTTAAGCAGCTAAGAGATGCTGCTGAATAAAAAAGCAAAGTCTAACCTTGGACAAAAATGAAATACTCTGTATGTATTATGGACTTTGATGTGGTGGAAAAATACTACCCTGAAATAGTGAACATTGTAGGGACTATTTACGTTATGTGGAGCTCATGTGGTTTCAAGATTAAAATGCCCATTATTCTGCCATGTCTGAAATATTTCTCCTCAAAGTGTCATATATCTGTCAAATATCGCAATCCACTTTGGTCTTATATACTAAAAACGAAGCAAAAAAAGAATGATTTCACTTTTTTAATATATCAGCCCACTCTGGGAAGAATGCAGGTTTGTAAATTAAATAAACGCTCATAGAACACGCAGATTTTTTTTTTTTTCGTAGAGCTGGATGGATATTGACATTTGTGTTTTAATATATCTTTTTGGAAAGGCCTTGAGTGTTATGCTTTCTTCATTGAAAATTTACTGTCTTTCAAATGACATTCTATAGCCATTTTGTGAACAAATTGCTTGCTGGAAAAGCACTTTTTTAGTTAAATATAGTAAAAAAGAACATTAATTTGTTGTGTATTATTGCTGCCCTTCGAGTTCTCAGCAGTTTACACCTATTCTTCCTCCCATATCATCGGAAGATGCCTCACTGTTTGGATAAGATATAAAATAATGTTATAAATATGAAGACTTTGCACTTTCTTTAATGACTATACATATTATTTTCTAAGAAACTTTGTAGAGGGAAAAAATGAAAAACGTTTAGATCTGCCGCTCTGTAGGGGTGTGCCAAGAAGAATTGCTAATAAAAAATCTTGGAGATTATGGTAATGTCCGGGTAGTTGACTGTTTAATAGATCACGATGAGGTCTAGGGTCTCTCATGTGTTAGTTAAAAGCAAATGTGAAATTATGAGTGCTCCACTCCTGTATTTGTGTAGAATATTTTACTCTACTAGTACTGGTAACCCAACACATTTGAGTGATATTCATCCCCTTTTCTCAAGGCTGGTTGATGTGTAGACAGCATCGGACATAGATACTGTAGCAAGCACTCACAGGGGTTGATTTACTAAAACAAGAGAGTGCAAAATCTGTTGCAGCTCTGCATAGAAACCAATCAGCTTCCAGGTTTTTTTGGCCAATGCTAAATAGACATGTGCTCGCTGAAATATTTTGTTTTTAGATTTTCGTTTTCGTCCGAAAAATAAATTTATTTAGTTACTCCTGAAATACGCTTTTATTTATTTAGTTTTGTTAAAAATTGCATTAGTCCGAAAATCCAAATTAATTAAAGCGGAAGTAAACCCTTCAATTTCATAGTTACAAAAACAGTTAACATTTCCGGCATGCCGGAAATGCTAGCTGTCACATTTGTTTGTGCTCTCAACCAAACTGCCAAACCATCCAATGGCTGGTTTCATAACAGGTCACATGTACAGCATCATGGCAGTTGCAGATTAAACAGAGGTCAAGATGGCCGCTTCCTTGGCTGAAAACGATAGGAGGGTTTACTTCCACTTTAAGGTCGAATCTGTCATTGAAGGCTTATGGTGTCTTTTGAATGTTCAAAGAAGATTTGACGGAACAGCTAAACGCCACAATCATTTCCGGTAGAACGTTCCGCCTACAAGCTATAGAAGAATTCTAATGTTGTATGACACTAGTAATAATTATATTTATGAATTATTATTACTAGTGAACCAACATTCAAATTCTTCTATAGCCTACGGGCCGAGCATTTGACCGGAAATGTATGATTGTGGAGTCATATAGTTTAGCTGCTTGTCGAATCTTCTTAGAGCTTTTTGACAGACACCATAAGCCTTCAATGACAGATTCGACATTTGTATGTTTTTTTGCTGCTTCGTCGCATTTTCGTCGTTCATGTCGAATGGTCTATCCCAACACTGTCTCTATAATGTCGAATCTTTCCTCTCTATGTAGAATAATAGTGGACTAATAGAGTTAAGGTTAGGCACATTCGACCGCAGGTTTGATAGACACAGATTGCTATTGTCAGCGTCATGTCAAATCTTCTATCCATATCAAACTGTTGTAGCAATGAAAACTAAAATAAAGCATTTTTTTATGTCGGATATTTCGGATTTCGGATTCTGCACGTTCGTTTTAGTTTGTTAAAACGATTACGAAAATACCTGAAATTCGGACGAAAATGCATTCGGACAAAAACGAATGCACATGTCTAATGCTAAACCATTTGCCGACCGCCTACCGTAGACGTACAGCGGCAGGTTGGCTCTAGTTCAAAAAAATAAAAAACCTGTTGTTTTCTTTTCAATGGATTTTTTATTAGGTTTTTGCAGTACACAAATGGCATGGTACAAGGTTAGGTACAATAAAAAAAAAAATCATTCTCCAATTGTACATGTAAATCATAGATAGGTATGTAAGTGCATTATAACACAGATAGGTGCATGAAAAATATAAAAAATTATAATGAACAGATGCATTTCAAAATTAACCTAGATAGACTGTACACAGCTACTAAGGATCAGCATAAGGAGTTGGAAATTCGTTTTAGTAACAGGAAAAAAGCAGTCAAGATAAAAGGGTGGGGGCACTCAGCAAGAAGGAGAGGCCCAGAGCTCTGCCTGGGGAGCCCAAGAAGAGGAGGATCGGGCTGTTCTGTGCAAAGCTGTTGCACAGCGTAGGTAAGTATAACATGTTTGTTATTTTGTTTTATATATTTTTTTCCTTTACAATCACTTTAAAGCGGAGTTCCACCCAAAAGTGGAACTTCCGCTTTAAGAACTCCTGACCCCCTGGCGTGCCACATTTGGCATGTCATGGTTTTTTTTTGGGAGGGGGGGAGCGAGTACACAGTTTTGACAGGTACCCAGCTCCCACTTCATCTCATGGCGGCGCAGATCGAAATTGTCCTCTCCCCTGGGTTTTGACAGGTACCTAGCTCCCACTTCCTCGCATGGTGCCGCGGCACAGAGCGAAATTGTCCTCTCCTCCCTCACAGGTCCCAGAAGATTGCCCGGACATTCAGAATGCGCAGTGAGACTCGCACAACCACAAGCTGTCACAGCATGTTGCCCACAATTCGGGTGGCTGCATCGCCAGACCGTGGGACAGGTGAGTGTCTGTGTATTAAAAGTCAGCAGGTACACTTTATGTAGCTGCTGGATTTTAATAAACACAGAAACCATGGTTTGGAATGGCAGCAATACTAAATATATGGGTTGCATTCTCCATTTTCATGTTCTCCATTTATTTCATCTCACACAGGACTAATGGAAATTAAAAGAAATTTGCTAGCAATAATGATCAAAGTTCTAACAAATAGAGGTGATCAATGATTGCCACTATATGTCCTTCCTGACTTTGTATTCCCCTAAACAACATTTAACCACTGTATCTGCTATAATAATGATGGCTGTTAATTCTGTACAAACATATCCCTGATGTCAGGTTTAGCCTGACATTGTAGTCCCTGCTTGGGCAAGTGCAGTGTTGCCTTGCATTGACCTTTTCCGTTAGATTGATCTCCTTTAAATTGACTAATGAACTATGAAAGACATACCTGAGTGATTCACTCAATTCAAATCCGATCAGGTAGAACTTTGCACAACATAATTGATGGCAAATCTAAGGGTCTTTATTGATGGGCTTTTATTTTCCTCAAAAGGGTTTTCCATTCCCATACAAGTCTATAATTCAGGTCAATAGAAGGCCAATGCCCCTGTCATTGAACTCTGCAGAATCTCAGAAGAATTTGAAACTAATCCAAGACAGATATATTCAACATCATCAACACAAGGAAGAAAAACAGTCAAAACAGGCTAAAGAAGAGAATGCACGATCAGATGTTATATGTAAGACTCACTTAAGATTTAATAACAATGATGTAATGTGA
The DNA here is from genome assembly GCF_905171775.1 of Rana temporaria. Taxonomy (NCBI): domain Eukaryota; kingdom Metazoa; phylum Chordata; class Amphibia; order Anura; family Ranidae; genus Rana; species Rana temporaria. Next base: position 137,425,197 of record NC_053499.1, read on the forward strand.
GGCAGGGGCTGTAGTTTAACAACCTATACAGTTTGTATTCAATTAGTCAGGCTCTTGTGCTACATAACTATTGCTTAATCTAAAGCCTATTGTACAATTGGTTTGTTAGGCCTCGTACACACAACCGTTTTCCTCGACAGAATCCATCAAGAAACTGGGTGGCAGAGCTTTTTTGCCGAGGAAAACGGTCATGTGTATGTTTTTCATCGAGGAAACTGTCGAGGAACTCGAAGAGAAAAAAAGAGAACTAAGTTCTCTTTTTCTCGATGGGAGTCTCAATTTCCTTGTCGTGTTCCTCGTCGGTCTGGTTTTCGACGAGAAACACGTTTGTGTGTATGGCTACAAACCCGCGCATGCTCAGAATAAAGTATGAGACGGGAGCGCACCTTCGGTAAAAGTAGCGTTTGTAATGGAGATAGCACATTTGTCACGCTGTAACAGACTGAAAAGTGCAAATTGTCTCTTACCAAACTTTTACATAACACGCAGTAACATGAGATTAGCAAAAGCAGCCCCAAGGGTTGTGCCAGTGGAATCAAACTTCCCTGCCGTTGCACGTGTTCTACATCACCGCGTTTGAGAACGACGAGATTTGGTCTTGACAGTGTGTATGCAAAGAAAGCTTGTCAAGTTTCTCCACAAGCCTGACAAAGAACTCGTCGAGGAAAACGATGTTTCATTTACGACGAGTTCCTCGGTCGTGTGTACGAGGCCTAAGACTCATGGTCAGCTTTACATACGCAGGCTTTGCTTATTACATATCTAACTGACTATTTGGAGATATCCTAGATCATTTTATTACAAATAATAGACTTCCTGCAGCTATGAACAGGGAAAATCCAAAATAAAGCCAGAGACCTTTTTCTCCTGGGATATGTCTTAAAACAGGGGATCTTCTGGTAGTATATTTACCCAGTGCTGTTCATAAGTAGCACTAGATATATTGTTTTTGGGTGCCTGGTAATCATTGTGTACCAAGCTCTGATGGGGACACCACCTGATGTGGGGGGGACTCTGATGGGGATACCACCTGATGTGGGGGGGACTCTGATGGGGACACCTGCTGTGGGGTGGGCTCTGATGGGGACACCTGCTTTGGGGTGGGAGGGGGGAGTAAGAAGTATGTTGGATTTAGTTATTGTGCATTTGTTTATGTATATTAATTGATTTTATGGTACAGTGGTGTTTTTTGCAAATGTTCAATTGTTGAAAATGTTCAAATTGTATGCACATTATATGCAACAGCAGTATTTGCACTGTAAACCTTTTTTATTTATATAACGTACGGGTGAACTTAAACTGTATCGATATGCTATGGTTCCTGTAGGCTTTGCGTGCGGGCGTGCGGGGGAGGGGGGTAGGGGTTTCTGGGGTTTGGGGGCCTCCATGTCCATTTTGCTTGGGGCCCCCAAATTCCTTCAAACGGCCCTGGATACAGTGTTGCATGACAAAGTAATTGTCAATCGCATTATCACAGTCCTGAAAACTGAAAAAAAAACTGCCTGGTAATGAAGGAGTATTATGCCGCGTACAGACGGTCGTTTTTTGCGATGAAAAAAAACGACGTTTTGAAAAACGTCATTTCAAATGACCGTGTGTGGGGAAAACGTCGATTTATGTCTTGAGAAAAACGACCAAAAAAAAATTCGAACATGCTCGAATTTTTTGTGTCGTTTTTCAAAACGTCGTTTTCTGTGTCAATTAAAATGATAGTGTGTGGGCAAAACGACGTTGAAAACGACGTTTTAAACCCGCGCCTGCTCAGAAGCAATTTCTGAGACGGGAGCGCTTGTTGTGGTAAATCTACTGTCCAGAATGGCTTCAGCACATTCGTTCGTTTTAATAGTAATGAAGAAAAGACTGCGCAGCATTTGACACAATGCATTTAAATGCTACACTAAAACCCTAGTTTGTTGTGGCTCATCTTGTTACATAGTTCTGACAACCTTTTTTGTTTTTGAATTATTTTTGTTAATTTTTTTTTTTTTTTGGTTTATGCACATCTCCATGTCCCTTTTTTATTTTGGGTTGTTTAATGTATTTGAGCAAATGAATACCATGTTTAATGTTTGTTATTTTGGAGTGTGTGAAGTCACCACAACAACATAATATCTTATTATGCAAATTACCCACAAGGAGGTTGTTGTCCCTTGTTAATTTTTTTTTTTTTTTTTTTTTGGTGAAATGTGTTTGCCTCCTCACTAATGATCTCTATATATGTTTCAAAAAAACACATGTGAACTTTTTTCAGAAACAAACAAATACATTTATTCATGTATAAAATAAATAAAATAAACTTAAACACATCTGTCAAACCAAAACATATAAACAAAAAAAAAAAAAAGCCCGGAATAAAGTAAAGAAGACCCTGCTTGGATTTTGCAAGGCAAGGGTCCAGCAAGCAAATAATCCAGGCTGGCAATGCCAATGTTTTGGGATTAGGGGCACCATCTCCTCACTTCTTCCTCTTTGGTTGAGGCTTCCCTGCAGGCTTCCCTGCAGGCTTCCCTGCAGCCTTCCCTGCAGCCTTCCCTGCAGCCTTCCCTGCAGCCTTCCCTGCAGCCTTCCCTGCAGTCTGCCTCCTCGGGGGCTGGGTTTCATGAGCCAAGTTTGTGGCAGGAACCAGAGCAGGCTCAGGAAGAGGAGGAGAAGGATCAGGAGCAGGAGAAGGAGCAGGAGTAGGAGAAGGAGCAGGAGTAGGAGAAGGAGCAGGAGAAGGATCAGGAGCAGGAGAATGAGCAGGAAGAGCAGAAAGCACAGGAGTGGGAATCAGCCCAAGATCTATATTCTCATGTAGGTTGCCCAGTGAGGCCATGCTTATGGCCTTGAATATGATATATTCGCAGCGCACACGCTGGGCCCGCTCTAGATTTTGTAGCTTGGCTGCGATGAGCGCTGCGAATCCCTCTTCCTCAGATGGTTGTTCTCTGATGGCCGCAGCTGCTTGACGGAGAATGGCCTGGGTCTCCTCCTCCATTTGCATCAGTCTCCTTGTTCTTTTTCCTGGAGCGCGAAAAGGAGGGATCTGGGAGATGCAATCCCGCCTGCGTGACTCCTGTATCCCACTGGGGCCTGCCACCTCCTGGCTCCGAGTGGCCTCTGCCTCACCCTGTCTCCTTGTTGGGCCTGCCACCTCCTGGCTCCGAGTGGCCTCTGCCTCACCCTGTCTCCTTGTTGGGCCTGCCACCTCCTGGCTCCGAGTGGCCTCTGCCTCACCCTGGCTCCCTGTGGGGCCTGCCTCCTCCTGGCTTTGCTCTGTGTGTGTCTACAAAAAAAAGGATATTATTTAATTTTTTGGCTTCATTAATCACACACATTTTACAAATCATGACATATGCGAAGTGAATGCGGAAATAGATTTAAATGAGGCCCGCCATCCCTAATTATGTTGCCCCTTACCCAGCTTCAGATATTTGCCCCCTGGAGTTGTGTGGGGGGGGGGGGTTGATGCTGACTGAACCTGCTAAGTAGGGTGCGTTTCTCAAAGCTAGGAATGTCTGTTTAGTTAAAAAAAAGTAGAAAAAATGTTAATGAACACAAAGTTTGTTAGATATCTGTGACCCCTTCCAGGTGTCTAGCGTTTACCCCCCTAATGGCGTAACATAAAATTACCCACAATCATTATGACCTCTGCATTTATGTATCTTGTCCCCATTCTGTTTTGGCCGTATTGGCTATTGCTATTTTACCAATGTTTTGACAACTCAGCTAAATTTTACACCACTTCTAACCTACATTTCTAATCATTATTATACTTTGCATTTCATTAATTAGTATTAAAATGCAATACCTGGCTCGATGGGTCACAATCTGTGTCCTCCATGAAGTCTAGATCTTCATCAGATGTAGCCTGCTCTTGGCTGCCGGGAAGACTGGACTGATTCCTTGGGGGAAGGGTAGACACGGATGCCCGTGTTTCGAGCTGGTCATCAATGAACTGCATCTGACCATAGTACCACAGGTTGGGTTTGTAGATGCTGTCAGCTGCAGCTCCAGATCTCATAGAGGCCAGGACTTGTGACCGTTGGGTCCTGTAGGTGCCCCTAATCGAATTAATTTTGTTTTTGACCGTGTCAGTAGTTGCGTGTGGGAGCCTTGGGCTAACAAATGCAAGCAGGGTCTCCAGTGCTTGCTTCCTGGCATCTTTGTTTTTGTTGATTTTGCTTTTTGTTTGCCAGAGCACAGGAAGTTCTTTCCAGCGTTGTATAAACTCCGTGAAAAATTCTGGCTCCTTGAAGGGGTCCATAATTTCTGTATGTAAAAATTAAATAAAAAACAAAGTGTCAGTAAAGCCACTACTACTACAACAAGCTTTTACCCCAGGGATCTGCAATTAGTGGACCTACAGCTGTTGCAAAACTACAAGTCCCATCATGCCTCTGTCTCTGGGTGTCATGCTTGTGGCTGTCAGAGTTTCACTATGCATCATGGGACTTGTAGTTCCGCACCAGCTGGAGGTCCGAGAATTGCATTTCCCTGTTTTACACCATATCATCTAGCCCACAAACTGATCCACTCTTCAGTAATAGAAATGTCAAAAATAGAGTTACGTACCGTCGTATTTCACGATCGTTTACTTCCGCCTTTTTCTTCAGACTGTATACGTCGCTTTCAATGACGTCGGATCCCTTTAAACACTGCGCACGTGTGACGCAACGCACGATACCCCGCCCCTGACGTTCCGTCTCGTCCTTTACACGCCCCTTTCTCGTTCTTTTTTTGTGGGTGTGATTTATGGTGTTGGAAGACAAGCAGCAAAAAATGTCAGGCTCAAGACATGAGGTAGGCCAGGCCCAGGCAACAGGAAGATCCAGGCGGAGGTACAAGGCCAAAAACATGGCATTCCAGGAGATGGTAGAGATGGTCACCATCTTCACTAATGAAGATTATGATGGGAAGCACGGGCCTTACCTGCACCCCAATAAGGTTAAGGCGGACATTACTGATAAAGTAATCAGAAGGCTCCGGCTGAAATTTGGTGAACGCAGGTCAAGAGAACAAATAAGAAAGAGGTGGTCAGACCTGAAAAAAAGAGAGCCAGAGCAACTTCGGGCAATAAAAAGATTGATTCGAGCAAAAAGTAAGTGAATTTTATGTTCCCTAATTTTAGGTGTTTGTTCTTTGTGCCATGTGCTTTTCCATTCAGGTTGAAATGTATTTGTGTGGGCACTAAAAATTGTCGTATGTGTTGTCGTTCATTCGTTAATTTAACTAATATAAAACGACGAGATTCCCGATAATTTGCAACATGCCTATTTCACATGGACAAATTGTAGTGCAATCACTGTATCAGCCACAAATAAAAACGTATTTGTCTGATTTATGTTATAACGAACGACGACTCATACGACCATTTCCTGTGTTCCCAAATATTCCAGTTACAATAAATTTATTGGGTTTAATGTGACATCAATTTGTAAACATTTATGTACATGTTTACCTAATTAGATCTTAATAATTTCGATATAAAATATGCACAAAAAGGACAGTGTACTCAGCAGAGGATTTATACACATAGGGATTTATTTGTTTGAAAATTGTGAGCTAAAGTTTCATCTAAAATTTTTCCATTGTGTTTTCCCTTTCTTCAATCTCGTAGGGCGAAAGGAAGCATCAAGGCAGGACGCAAGTTCACAAGCCACACCCCCGAGGGATCTTGATGAATGTGAACCTGCCACCACATCTGGTAAAGTATCATATTCAAAAGATACCCAGGTAATGTAGATGTAGGAGAAACATATTTGTAATACATGGTTTGCTTGCACATTTCAGGAGCAACTCGTGCTGGCTCCTCAATTGACAGGGACACTGCCCAGCTCCTCATTGCCGAAATTTGGTCCTGCCGGGAAAAAAATGAAGAACTACAGATAGCAGCCCGGAAAATAATCAAAAATGCTAAAAGTGTTGAGGTCCAGTTGAAAAATTTACTGGATGTTTTGGGTAGGGTGTGAAAAAAACCAAAAAAAAAAAAAAAAAATTATTTCATCTCATTCTTGAATTACAAAAAAATACAAAAAAATAAAAAAAAAGATTTTATATATGTTGATTGATCAAAAAAATACAAAAAAATTAAAAAAAAGATTTTATATATGTTGATTGATCAAAAAAATACAAAAAAATTAAAAAAAAGATTTTATATATGTTGATTGATCAAAAAAATACAAAAAAATGAAAAAAAAGATTTTATATATGTTGATTGATCAAAAAAATACAAAAAAAAAAAAAAAAGATTTTATATATGTTGATTGATCAAAAAAATACAAAAAAATGAAAAAAAAGATTTTATATATGTTGATTGATCAAAAAAAAAATAAAAAATGAAAAAAAAGATTTTATATATGTTGATTGATCAAAAAAATACAAAAAAATTAAAAAAAAGATTTTATATATGTTGATTGATCAAAAAAATACAAAAAAATGAAAAAAAAAGATTTTCTATGTTTACTGATCAAAAAAATAAAAAAAAAAAAAATAAATAATATGTGATTTTACTTGTTCGACCAACCAAAAAACACATGTGAGACTGAAAATTTGGTTTCACAAAATATGTAAAATAAAAATTATGCAGATCAATATATTTGTGGCTTGTTATTTTAGATCAATGATGACATTAAACCTAAAAAAAAGTGAAATTTAGGCTGGGAACATAGAACGAGGAAGGATATTTAGTCCATCCAAAACACATGCAACTATGATAACCTAGGAGACAAAGAAAATACACAAACATTCAAAACAATAAGAACAAAAAATACAATGTTTCTTGCATAAAATATTTATTATGTTCATTCACCAAAGATCAGGCATTGGAATGGCCCCCCTACCCATAAAATAGTCAACATATGCCTGGCGCACTGCACGTGCGTTTCGGGGGGCCAAGCCTGGATGGCCTGCCTCATGGGCCGCCTCTGGGACATCAACTCCCTCATCAGGCAATAATGTCAAATAATTTGAAGAATGTCTTCGTAGAAAGTTATGTAATATACAACAACATAAAATAATATTGTTCCACTTATATTCTGCCATGTTTATGGCGGTTAAAAACAAGCGAAATCGACTGACCATAATGCCAAACGCATTTTCCACCACTCTTCGGGCTCTGGCCAGCCTATAATTAAAGACCCTCCTCTCATGGGTGAGGGCACGTTGGGGAAATGGCCTCATGAGGTGGGGACCCAAGGCAAATGCCTCATCACCAATAAAAACAAAGGGCAGCCCCTCTTCATTATCCTCCGCACGTGGCAATGCAAGGTCCTCCGCCTGAAGCCGTTGGGCAAACTCGGTCTCGGCAAAGACCCCGCCGTCTGACATCCGCCCATTTTTCCCCACATCAACATAGAGAAAGTCATAATTGGCAGACACCACCGCCATCAGTACGACACTGTGGAACCCTTTGTAGTTGAAATAATGGGATCCAGAATGGGGTGGTGGCACGATGCGGACGTGCTTGCCATCAATAGCTCCTCCACAGTTTGGAAAATTCCATCGCTGAGAGAAGTCCGCTGCCACAGTCTGCCATTCCTGTGGTGTTGTGGGGAACTGTAAATAAAGCAGAATTTTTTTTTTAAGATAGTACATTACTAACAGAATATCAGCAAAGATTATTGGATCCTAAAAATAAAAAATATTAGTTCAGGTATTATTGTAAAAACAACAATATTAAGGGATCACTAAGCAGATTAATCACACCCTCTCATGGTAAGAAAAATTAACATAAAAGTGTGATGGGGGCCCCCCCCCCAAGATCAGTTTGTGACCTCCAAAAAATGATGGTTTAACATCAAATTAATACAAATAGACAGTTACAAAAATAACATTGGGGGGGGGGGGGGGGTTGGTCGTGCACTACAATGGAGAAAAAAAATCAAGGGGGATATAGGGACTAAGCTAGGTGGGTTTGCCACTAACAAAATAACCCAAAATGGACATGTGGGCTAGATAAAAAATGCATGTAGGACCCAAAAAAAAAAAAAATATACATGCATGGAGACAAAGGTAACATTACCAGCATATTATTAAAAAAAGGTTAATTAGGGACTGTTTAAAAAACAAAAGAAGAAACATAGTCTATGCATTTAAAGGACAGAACTTACCTTAATATAGTCCTCCTGCAAAACCTGGATTATGGCAGAACACGTCTCCGGGATTATGACGCCCAGAGACTGGGGGGAGATGCCCGTCGAGAACTTCAAGTCCTGCAGACTTCTCCCTGTTGCAAGGTATCGCAACGTAGCAACTAGCCGCTGCTCAGCAGTTATGGCTTCCCGCATATTGGTGTCCTGCCTGGTGATATATGGCGACACCGAAGCCAAAAGCTGCTGGAATACGGGGTCAGACATCCGAAGAAAATTCCTGAAATCATCAGGGTTATTTTCTTGGATCTCCCGCAGCAGAGGCATATGAGAGAACTGGTCCCTGCAAAGAAACCAGTTCTTGGCCCACAAAGTCCTTCTCCTCCTCCTCAAGGACCGGAGCCGGGATGCAGCACACATCATAACAACATGCACAGCACGATCTCGGCGACGAGAACGTACCCGCAACATGGCTAGAAAACGGTCGTCAAATCAGATCGGACTAAAAATTCTGCCCTGAAGTACAGAAAGGCCTCTGAAGAACGACCTGCAAAACAGCAACGTGCACACAAGAACGCACTTGCAAAACAAATACGTCCTAAATACAAGCACTGTATCACAGATCCGACTACAAATACACAAACTGTACGACAGAAAACGAAATTTTAAGCACAACCACTGAAAAGCACGAATCGTCTCTCACCAAACTTTTACTAACACGCAGCAACACGATATCAGCAAAAGAGGGCGTCTTCCGCATGCAAATTACCCTTTATAGTCCCGTCGTACGTGATGGACGTCAGCGCGCATTGCTAGAGATTTTGCAAAAAACGATGGTCTGTATGCTACATCGTTTTTGAAAATGAAGTTTCAAAAACGTCGTTTTTTTCATCACATCAAACGTCGTTTTTTTTTCATCGCAAAAAACGACCGTCTGTACGCGGCATTACAGGCTGCTACTCAAGTGGTTAAATCACATGACGGTTTTATTATTATTATTTTGGCAAGAAAGATACTTTTTATTCAAAATAATATTAGGATTCTGTAATGCTGAAATGTGTCTTACTGACTTTTTTTTATGAAATGTGAATTTTAATGATAGGTTGGCTTTTTCGTTGACAGTTATATTCATATTTTTTTCAAATGTACACAATAGTCTGATGTTGGTAATATTTCTTTCCACTTTATGTATATGGGATCAAAACTAGTTACACACCACCCTAATTGTAACTACAATTACATTGAATATTTGAGCATTTTATAGGGAAACAAAGTCTAATACAGCAATATTCTAAGCAATTGTTTTAGCATTCAAAACACATTTCAGATTTAAAAACACAATTACTCGGATGCTCTACTGATTTCAAAGTCACCTTAAAAATAAACAAGGCTTTCAAATCTGTCACTATTCTTGTTTGAAATGCTAAGTCAGTGACAAAGCATAATAAGATAAAGCATATTAGCTGCAGAAATGCAAGGCTCTAGAACTTTGTCAACCTTTCAAAATGTGTATATTAAAGGACATTTGTGACAGTAACATTTGTATATTATTCCAACTGTTACTTCTAGGAAGTTTATTGTTTTATGCTAGTTATGGCTATGCATGGCCAGCTCAAAAATGTTGAGATAAAATAATGTACAATTTTACTACTTGTTAAAGTGATATTAAAGTCTTTTACTAACCTGCTCTGTGTAATGGTTTTGCACAGAGCAGCCCAGGTCCTCTTCTTCTTGTGTCCCTCGCTGGCGCTCGGGGCACTTCCATTTTGCCTCCACAGCAAGAAGCTTGCTATGGAAACACCCAAGCTGCGTCTCAGCCCCACCCCCTTTCTCTGCTCATTGGCTTGTTGATTGTGATTGCCAGCAATCAGGGAGAGTCCCGGACAGTCGAGTCTCCCGTGCAACATTACTGGATAAAGATGGGGCTCGGGTAAGTATTGGGGGGGGCTGAGGGGGGCTGCTGCACACACACACACACATATATATATATATATATATATATATATATATATATATATATATATATATATATATATATATGTTTTTTCATCTTAATGCATAGAATGCATTAAAGAGGTTGTAAAGGTAAAAAAAATTTTCCCTAAATAGCTTCCTTTTCCTTAGTGCAGTCCTCCTTCACTTACCTCATCCTTCCATTTTGCTTTTAAATGTCCTTATTTCTTCTGAGAAATCCTCACTTCCTGTTCTTCTGTTTGTAACTCCACACAGTAATGCGAGGCTTTCTCCCTGGTGTGGAGAAAGCCTCTTAAGGGGGGAGGGGGTGAGCAGGAGTGTCAGGACGCCCACTAACACACAGCTCCTTTCTCTATCTGCAAAGTAGATAGCATCCTGACCCTCCTGCTCGCCCCCTCCCCCCTCAAGAGGCTTTCTCCACACCAGGGAGAAAGTGTCGCATTACTGTGTGTAGTTACAGACAAAAAAACAGGAATTGAGGATTTCTCAGAAGAAATAAGGACATGTAAAAGCAAAATCAAAGGATGAGGTAAGTGAAGGAGGACTGCACTTAGGTAAAGGAAGCTATTTAGGGAAAAAATTACCTTTACGACCCCTTTAAGAGCTCTCTATGTTGCAGATAGAGAAAGGAGCTGTGTGTTAGTGGGCGTCCTGACTCTCCTGTAGTCCAAGGGAGGGGGCGAACATGACACTCCACACCAGGGAGAAAGCCTCACATTACTGTGTGGAGTTACATACAGACGAACAGGAAGTGAGGATTTCTCAGAAGAAATAAGGACATTTAAAAGCAAAATGGAAGGATGAGGTAAGTGAAGGAGGACTGCACTAAAGTAAAGGAGGCTATTTAGGAGAAAAATTGTACCTTTACAACCCCTTTAAGAGTAAAACGCATTATTGAACTAGGCTGATGGCCCTGTGGGACAACATTGTATGTGTTAAGGCCAGATACACTATCTGAGCACCAAAGCGTGAATGAAAATGATTTAAGAAACGTTGGCACTTATGTGAGTTGGGTCATATTTTTCACCCACACTGTCCACCTGTGCTCACATAAAATGCAGCATAAACATACATCGAAGCAGGTGCTTTTTAATATAAAATGACTATTTTACAGCCCTGCCCAGCTTTTCAGAACAATAATCTGCTCAGTGTTTAGCTTAGTGATGTGAAGAACAAATTAATTACCTCTTAATTAGAGAAATCCCTAAACTGAGCAATGCGAGGGGCCCTGGAGGATTAAGCCTCACATTTTAGCTTTGTATCATTAAAGCAACCTTGTTGTGGCATGCTTTCAAGAGCGCGAGTAGAGCCATCTTGTATTTCTGGGCTTGGCAAATTGCAGTACACTTTCATTTTATCGAGCTCGGGCAGTAATCTATCTGTACCATTGTTCTTTTGAAAACCACAAGCCCTGTTCTCGGAGCCCATCACACGATGTATAGCATCAGCTACGCAAAACATATTGAATACTCCTCCGTTATCAGGCCCTGAGTAAATACATGCTAACCATTGCAAGACTCTGTTCTTTTGTCCTTGGGGGCTGCAGAAGTGTGTTTTCTATTAGATAATTACCCTCCTAGGGAGCCCCCTACTAATAACTCACATCATCTCTCTCTCGAGGGCGATTATCTAATGTAACACAACTGGAGAAATACTTTGATGTTGTACCGGGAGGAGGAAATTAGCTGCAAACCGTTGATGTTTACACACTACCAAATGTGGTTTCAGCCGTTCCCAATGCTGGATCCCTCACCTTGACATAGGAAAACAAAAACATATAACCCTTCAGTCAATTATTCATTTCTAATGAGTTGAAATCACAGGATAAGTAGGTTCTTGATATTGGCTGATTAGACAAGTAGATAATTAGATTTTTTATTTTGACTGACACAAGGGTCCTGCTCTTCTTCTCAATTTTGACACAACTTTCCCTAAAATGAAGTACTCTGTGCAGTAGCACCTGACGTTCTACAGTAGCAAATGCTTTAAAGTGGTATTAAAGGTTCAGCTTTTTTTTATTAATTTTTTCTTAAAGCGGGGGTTCACCCTAAAAAAATCCAGCATACTAGCGGATTGACGGCTGGCTATGGCACGTCACGCTTCCCGAAAATAGCCAAAATAGGACTTGGCTCTTCACGGCGCCTGCGCAGTCAGCTCCTAGTCTGTGCGCAGGCGCCGTATAGCGCCGTGAAGAGCCGAGTCCTACTCCGGCTATTTTCGGGAAGCGTGACGCGCCATAGCCGGCCGTCAATCATGTTCCCCTCTTCATAGGAACGCCTACTCCCCGCGGGTGTCTAAAACGAAACTAATGGATTACACTGTAAGTACATAGCAAAAAAATTAAAATAAAGGCATACTGTAGCTGACGCTAGTATGCTGGATGGCATGGTAGACAACATTTTTTTTTTTTTTTTAGGGTGAACCCCCGCTTTAAGAAAAAATTCATAAAAAAAAAGCTGAACCTAATACCACTTTAAAGCATTTGCTACTGTAGAACGTCAGGTGCTACTGCACAGAGTACTAAATTTTAGGGAAAGTTGTGTCAAAATTGAGAAGAAGAGCAGGACCCTTGTGTCAGTCAAAATAAAAAATCTAATTATCTACTTGTCTAATCAGCTCCTCCCCCTTGACCAGTGCCCCCAATAGCAAGACTTGCTATGGGGGCACTAACAGGCCAGATTGTAAGTATAAAGCCTCGTACACACGATCGGACATCAAACAAACTTTCCCTTGGATTTTTGTCCGAAGGGAGTTGTCCGGTCACACCCATAGCATACACACGCTCGGACTTTTCTGCAAACTTTTTTAAAACTTTCCCAACATCACGTGTTTTTTCTGCTCTTTTCTGCTCTTTACCGCCACCCTTTGGTTAACTTCTGCTATTGTTGGTTGATTTTAACATTGGTTCTGAGCATGCGTATTTGCACTTTGTACAAAAGTCCGATGGCTTGCTGTACACACGGTCGGACTAGGCACCATCGGACTTTTGTTGTCGAAAAGTTTGTCCGTTTGCAGACCGAACTTTTTGTCCGATGAAACCCGAAAAAGTTGGTCTGATGAAGCGTACACACGATCGGACAAATTAGAAAACTTGCAGATTTTGAAGTTTGTTAGCAAAAAGTCCGACCGTGTGTACGGGCCTTTAGGCTCCATGCACACTGAAGCTGATAAACTGTAGTTTATTGGCGTTTTGGCTTTTTTTTTTAAAGTTCATAAACTGAACTCTATGTTAGCCTATGTGCCCATGCACACCTGGGCGTTTTTTAGTGTTAATGAGCTTTGGAGTTTATTGGCTTTTTTCTGAACGCCCGAAATTGGCATTCAAAGTGCTGTGTTTTGGCGGGAAAAAACACTAAAAAACGCAAAACCCCGAAAACTCTTAAAAAACGCTCAAAAACTATGGCGCCAGCGTTTTTTTGCGTTTTTTTATCCATTGGAAAAAAAAAAGAAACACTGAAAAACGCTGATTAGAGCTATTGCAAAAATGCTAAAAAACGTTGAAAGGCTCCCTGCAAAGCTACTGGCATTTTTTATAGCTTTTTATAGCTTCAGTGTGCATGGAGCATTACCTTGGGGAAATGCAAACTAGAATACTGCAATCAATGAGCAGCAAATTATATCACCTGTGATGTATTTCAGTTATCTTGCAAACTTGGCCTGTTAGTGGGTTCTGAAGACAGGAGTTGAGCACAAATGCTCTATGGGCTCCTGAACTCCTCCTCCCCCACTTACTCCCAACTCTTGTTTGTTTTGAACAAACAGTGCCTGTTAGTTTGCGGTCATGTGTAGAGATGAGCGGACAGCTGGATGTTCGGGTTCGGACCCGAACCCGAACTTTAAAAAAAAAGTTTGGGTTCGGGAACCCGAACCCGAACTCCGAACCCCATTGAAGTCAATGGGACACAGAATTTTAGTTAAAAAAAAATGCGTGGAGGTCCCCCCAAATTCAATAACCAGACCCTTTAGGTCTGTTATGGATATTAAGGGGAACCCCGCCCTCAATTTAAAAAAAAATGACGTGGGGTTCCCCCTAAATATCCATAACCAGACCCTTCAGGTCTGGTGTGGATTTTAAGGGGAACTCCACCCAAAATTTAAAAAAAAATGGCATGGAGTTCCCCCTAAAATCCACACCAGACCCCTTATCCGAGCACGTTGACCTGGCCGGCCGCAGAAAAGAGGGGGGGGACAGAGTGTGCCCCCCCCCTCTCCTGAACCGCACCAGGCCACATGTCCTCAACATTGGGAGGGTGCTTTGGGGTACCGTTGTACTCCCCCTAGTATGTATGATGCATGCATTTTCTTAGCCCCCAAGTGTATAACTATATATTTATCAGCATTAAACCTCATTTGCCACTTAGTTGCCCAATTAGACAGGTCAGCTTTTAAATTGGATGTTATTCCACTGCATAGCTGGGTGTCATCTGCAAAGACTGAAATTGTACTTTTAATTCCAGACCCAATATCATTTATAAAGATATTAAAAAGTAAGGGTCCCAACACTGAACTTTCGAGTACGCCATTGATAACCTTAGACCATTCAGAGTAAGATTCATTAACCACTACTCTCTGAATTCGTTTTTTTTAGCCAGGTTTCTATGCATTTACCAATTGATCGTTCCAAGCCTGAAGACTTTACTTTAAAAAGCTGACACGTTTCACACCAAACTTAAGTGCTTATTCATAGCTTACCAAAAGCTATGTAAGCTCCCTGCTATGTAAGCTATGAATAAGAACTAAAGTTTGGTGTGAAACGCGTCAGCTTTTTACCCCGTCTGCTGTGGCATGATTTTTGTGTGTTTTTTGATTTTACAATAAAAGCAATTTATTTTTGGAGTGGGGCTGTCCAGAACGTTTTTCCTTCATTTTGCAATGGCCAGACCTTGTCCTTATATTGACATATTATCAGAACACTAAGTTGAGGAGTAGGGCTTGGTGTTCAGCTAATGTAAAGTTACCGACAATGGGCCAGATTCACAGCAGAAATACGCCGGCGTATCTACTGATACGTCGGCGTATTTTCAAATTTGCCGCGTCGTATCTTGATTTGGAATCCTCAAACCAAGATACGACGGCTTTTGGCATAGATCCGACAGGCGTACGGCTTCGTACGCCTTCAGATCGTAGGTGCGGGGTGGAGTTTGCGTCGTTTTCCAGCGTCGGGTATGCAAATTAGCTGTTTACGGCGATCCACGAAGGTACGCGCGTTCGTCGCATTCTCTTACGTCGGTTTTTCCCGTCGTAAAGTTAAGAGTGCTATTTAGACCGCGTGGAGCACAGGCTGCTACCTCCCCGGGACACACACTACTTCTTAGGCGGCAAGGTTTCTAAACCCCTTGATCTGCCCTTTATTGTGGACAGTGCAGTGTGGTTACCTAGCGACGGAATCTATTTTCCATCCAGGCCTTTCCCACCTGTCTTTTGTCTTGTTGGTCCCGGTTGTTGCCTTTTTTTACACTAATTTTGAGAACCTACTACTACTGTGGCTCCCCATACCATCTGGAGATCTTTTCTTCCTCTTTTTACCCGGCTCACGTACTTATTTTTGGTACTTCCCCAATGATTTGTGATGGATGCGGATGACCACCAACTCAATTGACACATACAAGTAGCAATACTTCCGTGTTATAAAATCATACAACTCGTCCAGAAGAAGCCGTAAGGCGAAACGCGTCGGCGAGACGTTCTATTGCTCAAATATGTATCTATGTTCTCTTTTGATAACATTTTTATTAATATGAAATTTATTTGTATATGTACAATTTTGTAATTAAACTCTATTTTTATAACGATAAATGTCCCTGTGATTGCCCTCTAAAGTCCGCCATGTCGCTACCCAGTGTAGTACAAACTCTCTTTTTTTGAATTAGATGGTGTAAAATTACACCATCCATGTTAAAGTATGGCCGTCGTTCCCACGTCGAATTTTATTTTTTTGCGTAAGATGTCTAGGAATACGAAAGTACGTTACGCACGTCGCCGTTCAAAAAACACGTCGGGGCGCTGTAATTTCACGCAAAGCACTGCGGGAAATTTCCAAACGGAGCATGCGCAGAACGCGCCTAATTTAAATGGTACACGCCCCATTTGAATTAGGCGGGCTTGCGCCGGACGGCTTTAAGCTACGCCGCCGCAAGTTTACAGGCAAGTGCTTTGTGAATCAAGCACTTACGCCAAAAACTTGCGGCGGCGTAACGTAGACGGTATACGTTATGCCGCCGTAAATCTACATGAATCTGGCCCAATATCCTTGGTAGAGTTACAGAGGAAAATACACTAAGGAGAAGATTTCCATTATTTAAATAGCCTGCAATTACTGCCACCAGAGATATAATGGCAAACCTCTCAGTAAACAGAGATGAATTGCAACCTTTGTTTAAATAAAAAAACATGCATTTATTAATGAATTTATTAACACTGAGCTGTATTATTGTGTGTCTTTTATTTCTGCCCAACACCACTTCATAAGATTGAATAAGAAATATGTGATCTTCAGCACAAGAAATGCACTTACAGTCAAAAGCCTTGTTCTTTCAAATGTCAATTATACAAATTCACACTCGTGCAAGAAAGGGGGCAAAAAAAAAAAAAAAAAGTGACATTAAATAATAACAATCAGAATTGTATTACAGTCTGTTTGTTGTGTTCGAATGCATAATTATATTGGCTTCAAGTGTTCTACATTATTCAGAAATGAAAATGTCATTGACACATAAACATGACAATCACCTCTCGCGCCTAGTGGAACAATGGAGTTCTGCACAGGCAACGTATGTTTTGCTGAGTACATTTAGACTATGAAAGCCTGGAGTTTTCTGCAAAAGGCAATTGGTTTTGACATGTAAATGTTATTTAGAATAAATATGGATAGGCTAGAACATATTTTTTATTTTATTTTCTTTTACATTTATACCTTTTTAAATTGGAGGTTCACCCAAAAAAATCAATTTTTAACATTAGATTGAGGCTAATTTTACTAAGCAGAATCGGGTGCTTTTTTAATTCAATCTTATTTTATTCAGAGAAAAGAGAAAAGAAAGACATAAAGACAAACAACGTCTCAAGTATTGCAAACATTAACATTGACTACATCAACATTAGGCCTCAAGTTTGACATAATAAAAGCATATCTAGGTTACGTAAGTAACAGGAATGAGAACATGTGTGCGCGGACCACCATAAGGCCAATCGATTAGGCAATCACCCGACATATAAAATAAACAGTAATTGTAACCACCTAACTCACACTTGTGAGGGGTTCAGTGTTGCACCGCACGCGGCACATTAGGAGGGATTATACATGGATCTGCAAGTAGAATAAGACCTATGGGGTCACAGGACGGATCCATAGGAATAAGTGGGTCGAGGCCAGGGTACTTTAGCTCAATGAAGTCCTAGGGAAGTATTTAGAGAACAAAAAAAGGAGGAGGAGAAGAAGAAGCAGGGGCAGACAGAAGGGGAGCAGAGAGACAGGGGACAAGAATCACAGGACAGGAGTCACTCCATCATGGCACCAGGGTCACATCATCCAAGCCACGCTCGGCCCAAGAGATAAACTCAGAAGAGTATCGGAACATGGACCATGAAGTCCAGGTGAGAGAGAACTGCTCGCTTTTACCACCCTCCTCCGCCAACAGACGCTCAAGGTCCCTAATGCGGTCCACTTCAACAGCCCAATCCCCCAGGGAAGGCACGATTGCCGATCTCCAATGACGGGGGATCACCACTCTGGCCGCCGCCAGGAAGTGTCGTAGTACATCATTTTTGGATTTGAACGTGCCAGGAAGTATAGACAAGAGAGCCATCTCAGGGGAAGGGTGAATAGAGGTCGCCATCAGTTTGCAGTACAGTTTGAAAATCTGCTGCCAGAATCCTTGTACAAGAGGGCATTCCCAAAAAATGTGGAGCATGGTTCCCCGGGATTTAAGACACCGCCAGCAAGTATCTGGCACTGCCGGATTGAAATGATGGATAGTCGTTGGGCATCTATACCATCTCGTTAGCAACTTGGCTTTTTTAAAAATGAATGCAGTACTTACCGTTTTAGAGATCGTTCTCCCGCCGCTTCCGGGTATGGGCTGCGGGACTGGGCGTTCCTCTTTGATTGACAGCCTTCCGACGGTCGCATACAGCGCGTCACAAGTTCCCGAAAGTAGCCGAACGTCGTTGCGCAGGCGCCGTATAGAGCTGCACCGACGCTCTGCTTCTTTCGGCAACTGGTGACGCGCTGTATGCGACCGTCGGAAGCCTGTCAATCAAATAGGAACACCCAGTCCCGAAGATCATACCCCGAAGCCACGGAGAACATCGATCTCTAAAAGTACTGCATTCATTTTAAATAAAACACCCGATTCTGCTTAGTAAAATTAGCCTCAATCTAATGTTAAAACTTTTTTTTTCGGGTGAACTCCCGCTTTAACATACAACATACATTCTTAGAATCAGTTACGCATAGATATCTATTAGATCCGACAGGCGTAAGTCTCTTACGCCGTCGGATCGTAACTGCATATTTACGCTGGCCGCTAGGGGCGTGTACGCTGATTTACGCATCAAAATATGTAAATCAGCTAGATACGCAAATTCACGAACGTACGCCCGGCCGACGCAGTACAGTTACGCCGTTTACGTTAGGCTTTTCCCGGCGTATAGTTACCCCTGCTATATGGTGGTGTAAGTGCTGCGTAACAATGTTAAGTATGGCCGTCGTTCCCGCGTCGAAATTTGAAAAAGTTACGTCGTTTGCGTAAGTCGTCCGTGAATGGGGCTGGACGTCATTTACGTTCACGTCGAAACCAATGACATCCTCACGGCGTACTTTGGAGCAATGCACACTGGGAAATTCCACGGACGGCGAATGCGCCGTTCGGGAAAAACGTCAATCACGTAGGGTCAAGCCTGATTTACATAACACACGCCCACCTCTTCACAATTTGAATTAGGCGGGCTTACGCCGGCCTATTTACGCTACGCCGCCGCAACTTTTTTTGAGAATACGGCACTTGCCTACAAAAGTTGCGGAGGCGTAACGTAAATAGGATACGTTACACCCGCACAACGTTGCGCCATTCTACGTGAATCTACCCCTAAATACGCAACAGCTCAATGAGGAAGAGAAGCCAGAGGTTGCTGCTTAAGGATGGTGACTTAATGACTTAGTGACTTGATGGGCATATAGTCCCAGATTGACTGTCCCCTAATTTCTTTAAGGCTGCTACTGAAGGACCAAATACTGCTGAAACAGGATGTTTCAGGGAAGCTGTCCTCCAATATTTGGTTCCTTGAGTATCCTGCAACCCTAAACCTCATGGCATTCATTCAAAATCTGCAATAAATCTTAATAATACATCACCGAGCCTGAGTTTGTTAGTGTGCTTCTAGGACTGAGACACATGGCGGGCAGACTCTGACTAGGTAAGGGGGACCCAATATATTTCCAGCAGCCTCTCCGGAGGGTTATCACTACACTGCTGTATATGTTTAATATTGGAAAATATGTCCCATAACAGCCTTAATTTATCTGGATGTCTGGCTCAGGTATTACACAGCTGGATTTTGCCCAATTTAGCTATCCAGATGATCCAATCGCAAAAGACTCGTGCCTGACACCTGCTAAGCAGAAGCATTGCCAACATCATTATTAATACTAATTCCCCCATAAACTCTGTATACAGCCTAGGAAGTGTGAGCCAGACTAAATGAGGACGTGGAACACAATGTATCATATTATTCCAAACCCATTAAAAAAGATTTCATTGAAGTGCTATTGTTATCACGTTGATAACTGGCTGTGGGCAGAATTAAAAGCATTGAATGTCTTTTTTATTATAATAAGCTTTTAAATAAAATCTAATTGCAGGAAAGGCCTTGAATCAATCTGTCTCTTCATTTTGGGTGCTTCCATAAAATCCAGCCGGCTCCAAATGTGGCGCTGTAGCCAGGCCAGCCGATCGCAATAAAAAAGATCCATAAAAATTGCATTTTGTCACTGCCTTTGAGATAGTCACCTTTACACAATATTTACGTTTTCCTTGCCCATAATATGGCCTAAACGACTATAAATCGTAATTTGTTTCAGGAAATATATCTGCCTATTGCATCGCATAAAGCAGATCTGTGGCCTTTAAAAGCCTTGTAAATGTAGATTGTTGGCAGAACAATTAGCATTTAAAAGCTGGGCTGACCTTTACTCTGTGCATCATTGTGATTAGTTTGGACTTTAATATCAGGTATAGGACCAAAATCTGCCGCACTTGCCAAGATAAAAAGCTTCCAGCTCTTGCAAAAGGACATTGAGTATTAGTGTGAAACATGTGCAATGAAACATAAAGGACAAACTTGTATGATTATGTTTGATTTGTGTTGACTTAGCAACCAAGCAGAAGAGCCCTTCTATCTTGAGCAATAACCATGGGCAAATCTAGAGCAGACCTTCGCTGGGAATCACCTACAGTGGATGCACTCTTTAACCTTAAAAGGCCAACAACATAGGAAGAATCTTTTGAAGCGTTATTTTTACAGCAAATTATCAATTGCCATAGTAATTGTGCATTATTAAGAAGCTGAACTTTCGGCAACTAAAAAAATAATAATAATAATAATATAGTTATGTGTTAATTAAAATGATCATTAAAGTTGAACTTTAGTCAAACAGGAAAATACACAAACACTCCCCTTAGCTGTTTCACATGTCAAAGAGTTTGTATTTCTAATATGACAGCCTTATCACAAAGCATGACCAGTCTGGAGACCTGAGTTTTCTTTACTGCAGTTAAAGGGGTTGTAAAGGTTTGTTTTTTATGTTCTAAATAGGTTCCTTTAACCAGTTGCAGGTCGGCTCAGGTTCGCAAAATCACTATATTACGTGATTTTGCATTTCAGCCACGCTCCCTGCTCGCCCCTGGTGCCGACGAGCGTGCTGGGCACCCGCGATCGCTCGTTACAGAGCGAGAACAGGGAGCTGTGTGTTTAAAGCGGAGGTTCACCCTAATAACATTTATATCAGACCAACTTCCTTATACTTGTAACAAGTACAGTCCGCAATTTTTTTTTTTTTAGGCTGTACGTACCACGTAATTTATGTTTGCAACTCGTTTTCCTGGAAGTTCTCCCCGCGGGAGTAGGCGTTTCTCTGCCGAGGAGGAATGTCATCTGGGAGGTTGCCCAGATGATTGACTTCCGTTCCCCTCGGCGGATAA
Organism: Rana temporaria; assembly: GCF_905171775.1. Classification (NCBI taxonomy): domain Eukaryota; kingdom Metazoa; phylum Chordata; class Amphibia; order Anura; family Ranidae; genus Rana; species Rana temporaria. The sequence goes on from NC_053499.1 coordinate 137,446,438, forward strand.
GGCCCCGCCCCCGTATTGCGTATGCGTGCACGAGTCACGAAAGAAGCCGAACGTGCAGAGCTGTGAGTCGGCTCTATACGGGCGCGCAGCGGGGAAACACTGTGCCCGGCGCATCGCTGAGATGCCGATGCGCGTGCCAGGCGGCCGCGATGTCCACCAGGTGCCCGCGATCGACGGTGACAGCAGGGAAGTGGAGCTCTGTGTGTAAACACAGAGCTCCACATCCTATCAGGGAGAGAGGAGACCGATGCTGTGTCCCTTGTACATAGGGACACAGCATCGGTCACCTCCCCCAGTCAGTCCCCCTCCACACACAGTTAGAACACACCCAGGGAATACATTTACCCCTTCCTCACCCCCTAGTGTTAAACCCTTCCCTGCCAGTCACATTTATACAGTAATCAATGCATTTTTATAGCACTGATCGCTATATAAATGTGAATGGTCCCAAAATTGTGTCGCAGGCCTGACAAAAAAAATCGCAGATCGCCGCCATTACCAATAAAAAATAAAAAATAAATCATAAATCTATCCCCTATTTAGTAGGCGCTATACAATTTTCTGTCTTTTTTTGTTTATAGCGCAACAAATAAAAATCGCAGAGATGATCAAATACCACCAAAAGAAATATCTATTTGTGGGGAAAAAATTATGAAAATATAATTTGGGTACAGTGTTGTATGACCGCGCAATTGTCATTCAAAATGCATCAGCGCTGAAAGCTGAAAATTGGTCTGGGCAGGAAGGGGGCTTAAGTGCCCAGTAATTAAGTGGTTAATGATCATTTTAATTAACACATAACTATATTATTATATATATTTTTTTTATTTGCCTAGAAAATAAAAACTAACCTTTACAATGCCTTTAACCGCTTGCTGACGTACGTCGGCAGAATGGCACGGCTGCGCATATTGGCGTACAGGCAAGTTCCCTTTAATATGCACAGCCGGCGCGCTCGCGACCCAGTCGGGTACTCCGTGACCATGCCCGCGGGACTCGCGGACCCGATCACCGTGGGTGTCCCGCGATCGGGTCACAGAGAGGAAGAACAGGGAGAGTGAGTATAAACAAACCTCTCCCTGTGCTTCCTAGTCAGACTGTCACTGATCGTCTGTTCCCTGTCATAGGAAACGACGATCAGTGACGTGACACGCCAAGCCCACACACAGTAATAATCACTCATTAGGGCACTCTTAACCCCTTTCAGCGCCCCCTACAGGTTAACCCCTTCACTGCCAGTGTCATTTTCACAGTAATCTGTGTATTTTTATAGCACTAATCGCTGTAAAAATGACAATGAACAACACAATTACAGTACAGTTCAATACAAAAGATACAGGAGGGCCCTGCTCGTAGAGCTTACATTCTAAAGGGAGGTACAAAAGTGCTTTTCTCAGTGCCTAAAACTCAGGAATGAGAGAAATAGCAAAATTTGATTTCTGACATTCTGCTTTTTAAAGATCCAGCTGCTTTTGAGGATTTGAATAGGAAGCTTTTTAGTAAATTGGATAAGATGGAAAAATAAGTGGTTACCAATAAAAAAGAAAACATTCTGAGATGTTGCTGACTTTGCTGACTGATAAACAAAAAGACAATAGTTCACATCATGACAGCTAAAAGGTTACTATTGCATCAAGAACTCAATACATCTACTCTTGAAATACGTTCTTTATTACCCTTACAATATAAAGAAAGGCTGTGCAGAGAGAATAATGAAAGTTGCCACTTTTGACCTCTGGAAGTACCAGTTCACTGTCTGCTTCTGGTCTCAATACTTTAGGTGGATGACCGGGAACTAGTCAGCAAAAGAAATAATTTTTTATCTGAACATTTCAGGTCATTCATTCAAACAGCATTGAAACCTTTGGATCAATACAACAAGTATTTCAAAAGTATAGCTTAGCCTATGTATTTTCTCGGTGTCTTTTTTTAAACTTCACTTTGACCTGTGCAGGCCACTTGTCCATTTGTTTTTCTTTTTTTTTATGAAACTCAATCATTTGTAATGTTGACATATTTTTGGCAATATAGGCCCAGATTCTCAAAGACTTACAACGGCGTATCTCCAGATACGCCGTTGTAAGTCCGAATGGCCGCCGTCGTGTCTATGCGTCTGATTCATAGAATCAGTTACGCATAGATTTTGCCAAGATACAAGCGCCGTAAGTCTCCTACGCCGTCGTATCTTGGGGTGCATATTTACGCTGGCCGCTAGGTGGCTCTTCCGTTGATTTCCGCATCGAATATGTAAATGAGCAAGATACGTGGATTCACGAACGTACGTACACCCGTCGCAATTAGTTACGCCGTTTACATAAGACATACGCCGTCGTAAAGATAAAGCAGGCCTCTAGGTGGCGCAGCCCATGCAAGGTATGGATGTCGGAACAAGCGTATCTTTTTACATTGTTTACGTAAGTCGTACGTGAATGGGGCTGTGCGTAGGTTACGTTCACGTCACAGGCATTGAGCCGGCGGATCTTTGGGCGTAAATACGACGTGATACTGAGCATGCGTCGTTCGTTCGGCCATGCATCTACATGGGGTCACGTTTAATTTAAATACAACACGCCCACGACCTGCCTACTTTGAATTATGCGCGCTTACGCTGGCCGATTTACGCTACGCTGCCGTAACTTAGGACACAAATGCTTTGTGAATACAGCACTTGCCTCTCTAAGTAGCGGCGGCGTAGCGTAAATAAGATACGCTACGCCCGCACAACGTAAAGCCGCCTTACGTGAATCTAGGCCATAGTGTAGCTCATGAGATCAGTACTCAAGAACCATGAATAAGTCCAAGTGACGAAACGTCGGGGGCGTGGCTGCATGACAGGAATCTACACTGAGGTGAGACGCCACAGCTAAGCATGGGATACGATCAGCACGGTCTGGGATCCAGGAGGGGGTGAGAGACCTTGATTGAGTACATATCTTGGGTCTGCTGTGACCGCAAAGCACTGCAAAGCCATCATATACAGTACACATGTTTGCTGTGATTTTTCAAGGCTGTTTTTTTTAAAGTTCGTCATGTGAGTGTAATGATTGAAGTGTTAGTGTGGATTTTAATAAATTGGTCGTTATTTTTTTACACTATTGGAGCACTTTTTCTTATTTACATGTGTGGATAAACCCTGAGTTGAAACACAGTTTTATATTTGATGGTCGTTTTGTCCTGAGTTGAAACACACAGTGGATGGTCGTTTAACCCTTTGGAGTTCTAATTAACAAGCTCTTGAGCCGAACAGTGGGAGGCAAGCCTAGCTGGTGAGTGTGATTCCAGAGGGGTGGTGTCACAAGCACGGCGGTGTGGTGGAAGATTTAAAGATTGAATCTTGTTTGAACATCACTTCACTTTATTGACTATTAATTTATTTATTAATTAGCCACATGTCACGTGGGACTATTTACTGTATATATATACTGTATATTAATTTTTTTCTCTAGTAATTTGTTTACAGTTATTTAGTGATTGGTACTTGGGTAGTGATCTTGTGAGCGCTACATTTTTGTCCTATTTTCACAGTTTGATCTATAGGTTAAAATTCAGTTTATCATTATTTTTTAAGTGGCAGCTTTTATCTCACATTTTTTTCTGTGGTGCTACTGGTGGTACAGGATATTAGGGGCGGTTTCATGTCTTTATACCAACAGTTAAATATAGTGTAGCTGTTTTGGGTAAGAAGAGGTACCCATGCATTTAATTTCCCTAAATACTGCTGTAGCCTCCCCCCCTCTCTAAATAGGCTGCCTGCAGTGTGAAAATTAGGCATTTAAAAAATTATAAAAATTCCACCACTTCACAAAGTTCATGGTTATGGTGCATGAATAAAAAAAAATGCTCAACATTACATTATGGGATGAAGTAGGCGCATTCTTCTCCATTATGTTTTGTAAAAGGCTACAAGTCTCATACCACAGACACGTTTTTCAAATGAAACATAAAGATTGGTACACATCAGTCCAGTAGGGCCTGGAAAGGTTAGTGCATTTTTTTGGCCAATAGTGACAACATTGCTTGGAAACAACTGTGCTATATCATACATGATCACCATCACTTGAAGGTGGCAAATATCATTGAGAACAAACAAAGGGAAAAATGCTACTTATATATAAAAAATACAACATATTTTTCCTTTAACCCTGAGGCTGTGATATGCTCTAAATGTTTCTACTTTCTATACAACTCTTCAGAATGTCATTTCATTGTCACTGTTTCCTCATCTAATCTACTGAGAAAGTCATAAATTCCAGAAATATACATTAGCCTTTGAAAGAAACAGTTGAAAGTCCCATGACTGCGGCACTTCTAAAATGGTGACCTTGTTTGTTAGCATTTTAGAGGTGATTCTCCGGAGTACTTCAGAATGAAACATAATCCGGCAATTGCTTGCCCCTGAGCTCTCCAGACCTGTCACTCAAAGAGGAGAGAGGATCATGTCAATGAGGTGCAAGGAATAAGCAAATAATAATTCGACCTGATTTGAGCATATGTAATTAGCGTTCGTCAAACGCTTGACCTTCGCAGGGCCCAGATGTAGTGTATGGAATACATCTGCATGAATGCATTTTTTAACCTTATGGTTTTTCTGTGAACGGAATGTCAGTGCTGACTCTGGAACCCAGAATACAAATGAAGAGCAAAGATCATTCACAAAATGTAATTTATTACCAGTGCTTCATCCAAACTGCATAGCAAAACATACACAGGTACATAAGCATGCACACAAAGAGGTTTAGTTGTAAATTACAGGACCCCAATAATCTCCCATAATGTACTGTATTTCGTTCTAACCTCCCTAAGGAAAGCAGACACATCTCTGCTCTGACAGGCAAAGCCTTTTTTCTTCTTTTAAGAGGGCCTGCATAGAGCACTTTGGACCATTCCTGCAGAAAATCAGGGCATTGCCATAGAGCACAGGCGTCAAACACAAGGCCCACAGGCCAAATCTGGCCCTCCAGGCCATTTCATGTGGCCCTCTCACCTCCAACTCCAGCCCTCCTCTGGTCTTCCTCCACACCCCTACTTTCTTTTTCACAATAAAAGTTTATTAAAAGAAAATTGTAACATACACTTAACAAAAAGTATTGAATAACAGTGAATCCAGAAATGAAATACAATAATCATTTGCAAAGTACATAAAATGAGCTTCTGGAGAAAGGTTTACAGATATAAATCTCAAAAAAAGGCAATTGTGTACTATAACATGGGAATGGAGACGGAGTGGGAGGGGAAAAGAAAAAAAAAGTGGGGGGAATTAGCGGAGGCATAAAGGGGCCTTTAGATTCAATAACAGAAGGCATGAAAATCGTCATAATGTAGCCAGACTTCATCTATTTTGATTCACATAAGTACCTTAATAACAGTATCACAAAATATAAGATGAAAAAGTCTTAAAGTGGAAGTAAACCCTCTTATTGTTTTCACCCAAGGAAGCTTCCATCTTGGCCTCTGTTTAATCTTCAACTGCCACGATGCTACACATGTGATCAATTATGAAACCAGCCATTGGATGGTTTGACAGTTTGGTTGAGAGCACAAGCAAATGTGACATCTAGCATTTCCGGCATGCCAGGAATGTTAACTCTTTTTTTAAACTATCAAATAGATGGGTTTACTTCCGCTTTAATACCATGATAAGTTACAAACTCAATTAAATAAATATAAAGTAGAGTCAAACATCAAGTTTTTAGCATTCGATATTCATTAGTGTAAATAAATAGTACCCACGGTTGCCATAAATTATGGAAGTTCTTAGTTTTTTCTTTTTTCATAGCCACTATCTCATCCATCTTAAATATATATTGAACTCTGTCCAACCAATCCTTGACCGTCGGGCAACAGGTCGACCTCCAATGTAGGGGGATTAATGTTTTAGCTGCTGTCAGAAGGTGCCTCGTAAGTGCCTTTTTATACTTACTGATCGTAAGAAGATTAATGTGAAGGAGACACGCAGCTGCATCTAGATTAATTTCGGTATCTGTGGTTTGTCTAATCCAGTGTGTTACTTGAGTCCAAAAGTCAAGGATCGGGGGAAATGACCACCAAACATGTAGGAAAGATCCAACATCTTTGTTACAACGCCAGCAAATGTCTGATGAGGTTGACAACCATTTTTTAGTTTTAAGTGGGGGTAATATACCATTGAGTGAGGATTTTATATGAGATTTCCTGATATCTTGCACACCTCTTCTTTCTGCTTTCAAGCAATGCATCCAGCTTCTTCCCAGCAGCAGCATAAGGGAAGGGGGATGCACTGTGATGTAAGAGAGAGTGGGGGATTCAACTTCTGATGGTGGGGGGGCTCTTGACATGTAATGTAAAGGGAGGGGATGCGCTGGACATCTAACCTTACAGTTACACCCGGCCCTTTTAAGAACAATCATAATGCTGATGTGGCCCACAAAGAAATTAAGTTTGACACCCCTGCTAGAGGGAGACTGCAATGTGTTTTACAAAGTACAGTTGCTCCCCACAGGAATTAATACCGGAGCTGGGCACTTTAAAATTTTACGCTCAATGCTAGGTCTTCTGCAACTGTGTAGACCAGATGCAAAAATGACACCATGCAGCTGCTCTACCAGGCATACTACATTCTGCTGCTTCCTGATATGCATGTGCAACCTCGCTACCTTCCTACATTCTCTGAAAATCACACAATCCCAATCTCCCTGGAAGCATTCTGCATCTATGTAGAGATGAAGCCACAGAAGACATTAAAATCTCCTCTACCCCTTGCAGTTGGTCAAGAGTACCCCTCATGGGGTTTGCATATACACGTTGGTATAAAGAAGGAGCAGCTATCCAGGCTCATGATCCACTTACAGCTCCAGGGTGGCTTGTAGCATCCCTGTTGGTGGGCCTGCCTCTGAACACTTGTACTCTTATCATCTGCTAAAGTATTTTAGTTCCATGCAGCCCCTTTTTGCCCCCCCCCCCCCCATCGCGAAATCATTCTCCACATTATCCAGGAGGCTATTTCTGCACCCATGGCAGAATGGTATGGCATCCTTCCATGAAGGGTGATTTTCAATGCAGAAGGAAGATTGCAACCTGTTGCACCTGGGGAACATTCTAACATTGCTCCCAAGCTTAAAGATATAATTTCAAATGTTATTTACGCAGTCCGCACATGCCTAGATCTGGACCTGTTTGTATCAGATACTCTGAATGTAACTAGCTTGGGTTGTCAGTAGAGCTATAAATCTATTAAGGCTTGGTTCGCATATGAGCACACAGCGGCTCACAGCAGGAGTCCGGTCCGTCCTCCTTCACTGTTTCAGGTCTGATTTCAGCCTGAATTTTGGGCGTATATGTGTATATACCATTACATTCAGCATACTTCCGACATGTACAGTATGCTGTTTGTTTGTTTTTTTCGCTGTAAATACTGTATTATTGTTCTTTTCCACCCGGCTTCCGGGTTCTCACTCCCACAGGAGTAGGCGTTCCTATGCAGCGGTGCAATGACATCTGGGACTTAGCCCACATGATTGACGTGCTTGATAAAAACTTCCCCTGCATAGGAACGCCTACTCCCGCGGGAGTGAGAACCCGGAAGCCTGGGTGGAAAAGAACAATAATACGGTATGTACAGCGAAAAAAAAAAAAAAACAGCATACTGTACATGTCGGAAGTATGCTGAATGTAATGGTATATACATGTTTTTAGGGTGAACCTCCGCTTTAAAAACAAAGTTTGAGCTGTATGCTTTAATTTCCCACATTTTCTCCACTAGGGGGAATATATAAACTTCAAGCAATTTAGTTTAACTTTAGAACGGGATTGTGCTTCAATTAAAATATCAAGATACCGGTACAATTAGTCATATTTTTAGAAAATCAAATTAGGACTCTGCAGGGGATCCCCTGATTATTTGTTTCTCTCTGCCAGTCTCATGAGTCTTTTTTATCCTAATTAATGGCAGCATTTCGAGTGTGAAATGTACTCAGCCTCTTTACAGGAAAGCAGTTTTTGGAAAGCTTGCACAACACAATGCAACTGAGTATTATTTAGGCAAAACGATTCTGTTCTGTCCCAGAGACTCCAATGAAGCTCGGAAACCAAGCAGAACTAAGTTCTGAACTGGAAGAGAAACTTTGACACTCTCCCTTCTCTTCCCCTGTAATGTTCTTCCTGTGCTTAATTAGCTTCAAATGAATGCTGAAAGAAATATGCTATGCCGTAATTGTTTAATTTATTTTGATTTTCCACAGATATTATTTAGTAATGACTCATTTCCATAGTACGCCTCCAGCAGGAAAAAAAAAAAAGAGAGAGAGAGAGAACTTTGAGATTAGACCTTCCTTAATCATGTCTTGTATCAGTTTAAAACATCAAAGCAGGCGACCAGGAATCTCGTAGCGATTTCCTGCTGAAATGCTCTAGGCCGTCATCAACGTGGTTCATGAGCAATTGACTCCTCTGCTGTGCTTTTCCGGAAAAGAAAAATGGCCAAGAAATAGTTAAAGGGTAATGTGACAATGGATTAAAGCGCATCTCCTGCAATGTTACAAGTAGCAGTGGTTTTGCTGGATTATTAGAGATTAAAGCAACAGCCAAACAGCTAAATGAGATTCAGGTGTACCTGCCAACATCATTTTGAATTTATTCAGCTGATCTTGTGATCCATCCTTTTCTACTAGAGTTTGTAGTCAGTAAAGGGTGTTAAAGCCAGAGGTAGGTGACACCTGCAGCTTTCTGTGTCATATCCTCTTAGATTGTAAACTCTAACAAGCCGGGCTTTCTGATTCCTAATGTATTATCTGTATTGTAATTGTACTGTCTGCCCTTATGTGGCAAAAAGCTGTCAGTGCTATATAAATCATGTATAATAATAATACCGTATTTGCCGGCGTATAAGAAGACTCAGCATATAAGACGGCCCCCTAATATGCTGCTAAAAACTGTGGTTTTGTGGTCTACTCTCCGTATTAGACAACCCCCTTGTGCGGTAGTAATGGGTTTTAATTAAATGAAGAAGCCGCAGCCCGCCGGGTGCTCTGTACGGCTGTATGTAGTTTGTATATGCGTCGCTCAGCCAATCCCGATGCACTGTGTTGATGACAGAGCATGCTAAGCCTGCTCGGATTGGATAACAACCTCTGCCAATCCGAGCAGGCTACATAATGTAGCCTGCTCGGATTGGCAGAGGTTATTACTCCAATCCGAGCAGGCTTAGCATGCTCTGTCATCAACAGAGTGCATCGGGATTGGCTAAGCGGCGCATATACAGAATACATGCAGCCGTACAGAGCACCCGGCAGCTGATATCGATCGAGCAGCTGCTATACCCGGCGTATAAGACGACCCCCGGCTTTTGGCTGTGTAATTCCGGTGTAAAATGTCCTCTTATACGCCGGAAAATACGGTAATTATAATAAGATTAAGGACATTTATTATATTATGAGTAGGCACTTCAAGTAGTGATGTCATCCTGGAATCCTATTACTTTTATGAGCCCCTCTAAACCTCACCCCTCCTGTTCTCTGTCTGATCACATTGACACCCTCTCACTTTGTGTCGTTCAGCACAGCTCACTATGCAGACACTCAGGCCATAGACTAAAGCCTAGTACACACGCTCTGTTTACTCGGCAAGGACCAGCAAGAAAACTGCTGGCAGAGCCAGGGGCGGACTGACAACTCATGGGGCCCCCGGGGAATAGAATGTCAGGATTTTCACATCAAAAGCATGTCGGTATCGGACATATCAGTGACAAATGTAAAAAAAACACTGATTTTTACGTACTGTCCCTGGTTTTACTGAACCTGGCAACCCTGATGGGGCCCCCTAGTGGCATGGGCCCCTGGGCAGAGCTTTATTGCCGAGTATACCGAGCGTGTGTATGAAGCTTTCAGGTTTCTCGACAAGAAAACTGCCCAGAATCTAGACGAGAAAAATAGAGAACATGTTTTCTATTTTCTCGTCGTGAGATTCTCGGCAGTTTTCCTGCCGAGAAATCCGAGAGTGTGTATACTTACCTGTCGCCGTGGAAACCTGTGCATGCTTAAAATGACTTCCTAGGCATAGGTAGGGTGCAGCAAGATGGCGGCGACGGCATCGAATGTGACGAGCGCTTGCTTGTCGTACACGATAATGTCACTGCGTTCTTGGCTTTCAAAAGAACGGTGGTTCTTTTGAAAAGAGAGCCTGTACACTCGGGCAGGAAGAGATTCTTGCCAAGAATCTCTTCAGAAAAAAACGAAAAACAAGGTTTTTTTTTCCTGACGAGATTCTGGCCCGTGTGTACAGGGCTTGAGAACCAATAGAAGGGATTAAGATGGTATTAAACTAAAACTATAGTCAGACATAAAAAATATGTTCTGCATCCTTTTAAAGGGGTTGTAATGGATTTTTTTTTTTTTCATAAAAAGCATCCTTTACCTGCAGACATTCCTCTTTTCACTTCCTCATTGTTTGTTTTTGCTCAGAAGTTGCTCTATTTCTTCTCTGTTCTGTTCACTTCCTGCTTGTCTGATTGTTACTGACCACCGTGATGGGAGGCTTTACTGCGGTGGTCAGTGACGTGCTCGCCCCCTCCTGGGAACTACATCTGTGCGGCAGGACGCTCTCTACGTGTTAGAGACTTCAAGGAGGTGTGAATTACTGGGCGTGCCACAATTCATACTGGGAAATGTAGTTCTTACATGAACGAGCGCCGCAAACCAGGAAGTGAATGAGAGAACAGAAACTAGAACGCCGGAGGTGATATAGATGAAGGAATTTAATAGGTATTTACTCGTTTTTTAACAGAATCATTACACTATTCTGTCTGTCTACCTTGCAGACATTAATTTTAGGCAAAAATGTTTTTCCTTTACAACTCCTTTAAATGTTCCCCATGTGAACCCCACCCCTACACTGCAAACCCCAAAAATGTCCTTTTGGTCTTGCTAGGCCAAAGCTGATTACTCCATTTACTTTGATGAAGTGACAAACTTAGTTTTCTCAAATCAGGACATTGGATGTGCCCACAAGGACTATTGACCAAGGTGCCAACATGGGGGTGGGGTGACTAACAGTGTTGTTACTACACATTGACAGTGAAAAAAGTAATGCCCCTGAGCAAAGAACCATGACAGGATATCGAAAAAAAGGAGTACAGAAATATATTGCACACATTACACTTGTTAGGCACACAGTAATCCTTGCATTGCCCCTAGATGTTAACGCTTTCCCAGTCAGTGCTATTAGTACACATCAGTACAGTGACAGTGTATAGTATTAACACTGATCAATGTATTGGTGTCACTGGTGATGTCAGTGTCAATTAGTCAGTTCCCACCCAGTGTCAGTTAATGTCAGATTCCTCTCCGCACTATCACAGTCCCTCTATAATTTGCTGATCACCATAATTACTAGTATAAAAAAAAAATTCCAGTATATATACCATAGTTTGTAGGTGCAATAACGTTTGCAAAAAACAATTAAAAAACACTTATTATGATTTTTTTTTACAAAAGACTTGTAGCAAAATACATATATATATAAAGAAATTCGATTTTTTTATTTTTTCTATTGGAGAAGTTTTATAACAGAAAGTAAAATACAAAAGATTTTTTTCCCATTTTTTATAATAAAAAAAAAACCCAGGGGTGATCAAATACCACCAACAGAAAGCTCTATTTGTGTGAAAAAAATTCTATAAATATAATTTGCATACAGTGTTGCATGACCGCGAGTTTGCCAATTAAAGTAACGCAGTGTCGAATAGCAAAAAAATGCTCTGGTCATGAAAAAGGGAAAAGCTTCCAGAGCTTACAGTAAGTTGTTAAATCTATTAAAAACATATAAGTCAATAAGCCATTAAAAAAAAAAAAAAAATCCTAAATATATGCTTAACCGCTTGCCGACCGCCGCCTGTAGATAATCAATGGGTAGAATGGCACGGCTGCAGTCCGCCGGTGTCCCACGATCGTGTCACGGAACTGCAGAACAGGGAGATGCCCATGTAAACAAGGCATGTTCCTGTTCTGCCTAGTGACAGGACAGATCTACTGCTCCCTGTCATCGGGAGAAGCGATCACTGTCGTGTCACTTGTAGCCCAGCCCCCAGTTAGAATCCCTCACTTCCTCGCCCCCCTAGTGGTTAACCCCTTCCCTGCCAGTGTCATTTACACAGTAATCAGTGCATTTTTATAGCATTGTATAAATGACAATGGTCCCAAAATAGTGTCTAAAGTGTCCGATGTGTCCGCCATAATGTCTTAGTCATGATAAAAATCACAGATCACCGCTATTACTAGTAAAAAAATAAATATTAATAAAAATGCCATAAAACTATCCCCTATTTTGTAGATGCTATAACTTTTGCTCAAACCAATCAATATGCGCTTATTGCTTTTTTTTAACCAAAAATACGTAGAAGAATACGTATCGGCCTAAATTGAGAAATACATTTTTTTATATACCGTATTTATCAGCATATATCGCAAGCTGGCGTATAGCACGCACCCCAACCTGAGAAGGCAAGTTTAGGGAAAAAATTAAATTTTGGATGTCTTGTCCGGCGTCCGTCTGCGGCCTTGCGCGGGGTCCGTCGAGCCTTGTGGGTGTCCGTCTGCGGCGGGGTCCCTCAAGCCTTGTGGGTGTCCGTCTGCGGCGGGGTCCGTCGAGTCTTGTGGGTGTCCGTCGAGTCTTGTGGGTGTCCGTCTGCGGGGTTGCAGCGTTGTGTATTTGAATTTGGCGCGCTGTGCAGACCTGGATTTCCTGTGCACTCGGCTTCACTCGGCTTCTCTCGGCTCCTCTCAGCACCTCTGGCATGGCTGCGGGCAGAGCCAGGCTTAGCCGAATGTGGCCGAGCCTAGCTGAGCCTAGCCGAGTGTCCAGTACACTGGGCTCGGCTCGGACAATGTCGGAGACAACGGGACCGGCGTATATCGCACACCCACGAGTTTCCCCTGATTTTAAGGGGAAAAAAGTGTGCGGTATACGCCGATAAATACGGTATATTTTTGGGGATATTTATTATAGCAGAAAGTCATTTATTTTTTATTTTTTTCAAAATTGTCGCTCTTTTTTTGCTTACAGCCCAAAAACTAAAAAACGCAGAGGTGATCAAATACCACCAAAAGAAAGCTCTATTTGTGGGGAAAAAAATTACATCAATTTTGTTTGGGTGCCCCGTCGCACGACCTCGCAATTGTCAGTTAAAGCGGCGTAGAGCCGAATCACAAAAAATGGCCCAGTCATTGGGCAGCCAAATCCTCTGGGGCTGAAGTGGTTAAAGATTTGTCTAATTTAAGCATTTGGACACATTTCTAAACTGCATAATTAGACAGAGCTGCATGGAATTATTAAAGTGATCTTAAATAATGATGCGTTTTAATCATTCCTAATAGCAAATATGTTATAGAGAGACAATGATATAAAGGTGAACTTGCCCAACGTAACTTTCCTGGAGTCCATCCAGTACAGTAAATTCGTAATCCCCTTTCCTTTTATTAGTAACTGACTATACTGCTTTGTATTTAAGCTTCTCATACAGACAGTGTTTGTGCATTCTGTTCTACATATAATCAATAAATCCTTTTGTCTTTTATAGCTACAAGCAAGCAAATAGCTGGAAGGTGTATGCATGCACCCATGGAGAAAGCCAACAGTAAATATGCTGACAATAAGAAACTGATGAAAGTACAAAAAAAAAATGCATACCGAGAACAATAAAAGATCAGTAAATAATATACTACATATAAGTGACTTACAAATCGTACTTTGAAGATATTTTTGTTGCCATATAAAAACTGGAACGTCAAGGAGAAAATGTTGAGCTGTTGCTCATAGCAACCAGTGAAGTTACATATTTAACAACTTGGCCTCCGGAAGAGTATTTACCCCCTTCATAACCAGGCCATTTTTTGTGATATTGCAATAAAATGTATGTCCTTTTTTTCCGACAAATAGAGTTTTCTTTTGGTGTTTTTCGGTCACCTCTGTGATTTAAATTTTTTGTGCTATAAACATAAAAACACTGAAAAAAAATGACATGCCAAATGTGGTATGTCCGGGGGTCACCAGTGCTTAAAGCTGAAGTTCCATTTTTGAGTGCAACTCTGCTCTAAGATTACAAAAATCTACTGGAGATTTGCCTCATAAACAGCACCTATCTTATGCCTTGTACACACGATCAGAATTTCCGATGGAAAAAGGCAGACAGATTTTTTTCATCGGATATTCCGACTAAGTGTGGGCCTCATCTGAGTTTTTCCATCGGAAATTCCGACAGACTTAGAAAGAGAACATGTATGGAACTCTGACGGAGAAAAAAACACACATGCTCAGAATCAAGTCAACGCATGCTCGGAAGCATTGAACTTAATTCTCGGCTCGTCATAGTGTTGTACATTTTAGACGGTCAGAATTTGGTGTGACAGTGTGTATGCAAGACAGCTTGAACGGAATTCTGTCAGAAAAATCCGTCTGAGTTTATCCCAACGGAAATTCCGATTGTGTGTACAAGGCATAAGTTCTGCTAACACAGTCAACAGCTGGAGAGATCAAAGGCACAAGGATGAAGCACCACCCCACAAAAACTAGAGAACTCTGATAGTGATTAGGGAGGCACTTACTAAAGTAGCTGGGTCTTTTAGAAAAGCTGCATGCTATTGGGCTCTGGTCTGGCTGCCCACAGGCTGTTTCTGACAGTGGAGGGCCTCTCACCTGGCTGCAGATCCCTTGTTTTGCTATTTCTAGCTCATCAGATGTGGCCACCTATTAGAGGCTGAGGTAGGGAAGCAGAAAAACGTATCTTTCCTGGCATGTTGTTGGAAAATAAGTTAACGGGGCCATGGCCTGCATCAATGAATGATGATTTAATGGGCACTTTGCCACACTAAACACCAAAGTTTCTGCATTGATTGATTGCTAATACAGTATAACACAGCTAATCTTTTAAAATACAAAAGCCTGGGGTTTCATATTTAACCTTATTGCATTACTTAGTGATTTGCCGACCTAGTGAGCAGCCAGTGAAGTCAAGACTACTTATTTCGGGATCAAGTTGGTAGTTACATTTCCCCTACGTCTTCCCCGACAGGTTTCTTTTAAATAGGGCAATTTATTGGGAGTATATGGTTTAGTAAATTTCAGTGTTTTCCTCTGTGTCCCTTTAGTGGAAAATATTGTATTTGATTTCACAATATGCACAAAGATTGTGTAGACAGACTGAGATGATCTTGGAACCTGCTTTTCTGATTATACACCATATACGTATTATTAGCTGTGATAACAGTAACCCACTTCTAATATGCCCAAAGTGCTGCAATTCCGCCAGCCATAATACAAGAAAAAAGCGTAAAGTTATAACATCATCTGATCAGCTCCTTAAATGTCTCACTTTTCTTCACATAGATGCTTGGTTCACTGGTTGACCCATTCCGTGCCAGAGAAATCGGGAACAAATTGCAATTAAAATATCTGATGGTTTTACTGACCTCATTAAAATGCAAATACAGCACAGGCTCAATTTATTTTACTGCTGTAATAATCTTGGTTTTCTCATATAAATGGTAAGGTTCAGACATAATTTAAGTTTCCATTTACATGTGGTTAATACAGTCTAAATTGCTAAAGTATGATTTCTGTACAGGGATAAACTTGCAAAATGTTACATCAAAGATGTATTTTTTCAAGTACTTTAAACGGTGTGATGGAATTGGTCTGAATATTGGGCACACCTGTGTTTTTGAGAATAAAGTTAAAGGGTCACTAAAGGATTTTTTTTTAGCTAAATAGCTTCCTTTACCTTACTGCAGTCCTGGTTTTATGTCCTCATTGTTCGTTTTTTCTCTGATGTTGCTGTAATCCTTCTCTGTTCTGAACAGTCTGTTTCCTGATGAAAAAAGTCATGGGAGCTTTCTCTCTGTGGTCACTAATCAAGGAGGTGTGATTACTGTGTGTCTAAAACCCCTCAACACCAATCAGTTTCGTTTTACAAACCATCACTGCCCTGTATTGGCTCTTTGTCTCTGTTCATCACATAACAAAAAAACCTGGGGAATGCCCAGGGAAAAACCAAGCCTACTTACCGACCAGCTCGCAGAACAACCAATTAACCTGTCTAACAGTATGCGTTAAAAACAGGGGTTTTGTCCGCACGCATTTGCAAACGCATGCAAACGCATGCGTGAGCCACAGAGCCGGGCCAAGGCACCCTGTAATCTGTGGTCCTAACACTAAACAATGAGTGTCCCCACAATGGAGGCACATGCATTCTAATGGATAGATAGGGGCAGGTGGACTGAAGGGGAGCCACCCCTCCTTAAAGGTGCAGGAGCACACCAAACACCCAGCATATAGCACAATGGCTGCAAAGGTGCTGGTGTGTTGCTGGACCAATACAAGCACCACAGGTGAAACATAAGCGTGTCCATGCTCCATCTATAGCTGGCCATAGCAGTAAGTAGCATTGGACCCATCCACATTGGGACAACTCCATAGCTGGCTTCCAGACCCTCCCGGAGGTTCTTTAGGTCCACTGAGACCAACGAGGGTAACTGTTAAAGGATACGTTTTGGGAATCTGGGCAGGACATTATCTAGCTGGACATACACCAGCAGGTCCTGAGCCCGTTGAATCTCCGCTCCTCGGGCAGTGAGGGCTGTGTTTTTCGGCTTCTGAAAAAATGTAGTTTTTCGGGTTGTAAAAAATGATCGTGTGTGGGCAAAAACGACGTTTTAAACCCGCACATGCCCAGAAGCGAGTTACAAGACTGGATCGCTCGTTCTGGTAAAACTACCATTCATAATGGAGTAAGCACATTCATCACACTGTAACAGACAGAAAAGCGCGAACCGGCTTTTACTAACAAGGAATCAGCTAAAAGCAGCCCAAAGGCGAATAGAACTTCCCCTTTAGAGTTCCATCGTACGTGTTGTACGTCACCGCGATTTGTTCATCATTTTTCTAAAATGATGGTGTGTGGGCAACATCGTTTTTAATGATGAAGTTGGAAAATTTTCGTTTTTTGGACATGCTGAAAAACAATGTTTTTTTTTAATGCCGAAAAATGATCGTGTACGCGGCATTACTGTGAGGGAATGGGACTGACTAGGGGAGGAGACATATCGCTGTTCGTAATTACTACAAACAGCAGACGTGTCTCTTCTCCCCTGTCAGAACAGGGATTTGTGTGTTTACACACAAAAAAACCTTCCTGGCTCCCGTGCCCACCAGGTGGCCGGTGGCGATTGCGCCAGCCGAGCACGCACATCGGGTCCCCCTGCCGTGCAGCGTGCGCAGGCCTGCTTTGGCTCTTAGAGGGGCCGATGTACCGGTACGTTTTTTTGCAGTGACAAACCACTTTGCCGACGTTAATGCCAGCGTGCGTGAGCCGGTTGGCAAGTGGTTAATGATCATTTTGTCTGTCCCGGATTCAGTGGAGGGTGTATCATAATGCTATCACCTTGGTCTTTGGAATCAGCAAAACATTTGCTGTATATTTGAAGATGTTTTATAACCATAAAATAAAGGAAATTGTCAGAAATGTTTCACTTTTAAATATGTTTTCTTCAAATAAATGTACAGTTTAAGCCTCGTCTGTAATGAATAGACATTCATACTTTGTCACACACACTGTGAGAAATATCTTTTCTAACTATATTACTTCAGCTTCAGTCTGTGTTATAGCTAGAATAACCTATAATATGCTTGTTTGTACAGTATGTCATGACCAGCACAGCTATATGGGGTTTAATACTTATCAAATGGACGTTAAGTGGTATGAAAATAATGTGATCTCTGTGCCACGTACAATGTCGGAGATACATCTTATTTTAATGCAAGTCTCGGCAGCGGTGTTGATATTTTATAAGCTATACACCTGATCAAAGGGGACAGACACATCTCTTCTGTGGGTAGAACTGGTTATCTGAGTGCCAGTTTAAAACGCGTAAAGTCGTCAGGTTTCATCATATTGCTTCTGGGCTCAGACGTCTGTAATGACTTGGTTATGTATTAGGTTTCAGCTTTTCCCCCTTTTATTTGTAATATTTTTTTCACCAGTCTGGGATCTCCTACCATTCTTTATCCTCCAGCTTTTATCTACCACCACCCTTTAATGTGGGGAATAGGTGTTCCTACGAAGAGGCGTAGATGATTGACGTGCGGCAAAGGCGCGTTACGCATTCCGAAAATAGCCGGACTGGGATTCAGCTCTATACGGCGCTAAACGGCGCCTGCGCACAGACTAGGAGCTGACTGTGCAGGCGCTGTATATAGCCGAGTCCCAGTTCAGAAATTTTCGGAACGTGTGACGCGCCTTAGCCACACGTCAATCATCTACACCTCTTCATAGGGACGCCTATTCCCCGCGGGAGTCAGAAAAGAAAAATAACTATAAAACGGTATGTACAGCGAAAAAAAAAAAAAAAAACAGCATACTGTACATGTCGGCAGTATGCTGGATGGAATGGTATATAATTGTTTTAGGGTGAACCTCCGCTTTAAGTGAACCTGTCACTTTGCCCTACAGGTAATTATCCTTTTTTAAGAAGGACAAATGGCTAAAACCTGTGGAAACAGAATAAAGGGACCTAACTTTGTGGCCTTTAAAAAATGGGATAGTTACCCCTGTTTTTTTTTTAGCAACATAATATATTAATATAGAACAAAAGAAATTAAAGTATAATAAAATCATTTATTAATACAAAGAGTAAAGTACAAATCAATGTTTTAAAAAGATATGAGCTCTGGTTACGAGCATGTCTATGAGAAGATTCCATCAATATTTAAGAATAATAAACAATACAGTGCATTAATGCATTAAAACATTATTGACATCGACGTGAATATCCCAACGCGTTTCGACCAATGCTGTTTCGGTCTACTTCAAGGGGATTTGTATTCTGTTGAGATATATCAAAGAAATTCATTGTTCTGACACTCTATAAAGTACAGACATCTATGTATATATAATAGTATTGATATATATACCACTCAAAAGATGAATTTCAAAAAGCTGTCACATAATCCAGAGATTTGTAAATAAAAGCACTGATCTAAGGATCCTCATATGCTGACCCCACTCCTCCAGACTATTGTTTTTGGTCCTTGATTGCCTCCTGCAGTTCTTGTTTTTTTTGTGGCGGTTGCAGACTTCATGAATTATCATTGATTGCAGTATACACTGTTCCTTAAAAACTGTGAAGGCTTGTACTTTAAGTGGGCAGCAGCCCCTGAGGAAGTCCAGATTGTGGGCGAAACATGTTGGAAATTCCATCCAATTTGTTGTACCCATAAGGATTGTACTTCATGTACTTGCTATATAATTGTTTTTAGACCAATTTTATCATTTATCAATTTTATATTATCTTCCTGGATCACCGTATTAATATTTGCACCTAAAAAAATCCCACAAAGTCTCCTGTATCTATTTAAATTAAGGGATGTGGTGCTTATTTTAGTGCCTTGTCCATGGTTAAGAATTAATACTACTACTACCAATTATTATTATTAACCCATCCGACCCAAAGCAGTTTTACTGCAACAGGGCAGCTCTCCTGTGCAGTACCATGTATATATATGTGATTCTGCACTTCTGCCTGCAGGGGGTGCATGAGCTGCCGACTGAGAATCATAGGCGAAGCCGATCTGCAGATGCTGGTCACTCAGTGTCCTCTGGCACCTGCCAATCGTAGGTAATACACACGGAACAGGGATCTGCCAATTAAACATGGCGGCACGCCATTCTGACAGGGGGAGGTCCATAAATACAGTATATACACTATAGTTTGTAGCCGTTATAAAGTTTGCGCAAACCAATCAATAAACGCTTATTGGGATTTTTTTACCAAAAACATTTAGCAAAATATATATTGGCTAACAATTTTTTTTATTTTTTTTATTGGATGTGTTTTATAGCAGAAAGTAACACATATAGGGCCAGATTCACAGTACAAGTACGCCGGCGTATCTACTGATACTCCAGCGTATTTTCAAATTTGCCGCGTCGTATCTTTAGTTTGAATCCTCAAACCAAGATACGACGGCTTTAGGCTTCGATCCGACAGGTGTGCGGCTTTGTACGCCTTCGGATCGTAGGTGTAATACTTTGGCGCCCGCTGGGTGGAGTTTGCGTAGTTTTCCGCGTCGGGTATGCTAATTATCTGTTTACGGCGATCCACGAAGGTACGCGCGTTCGTCGCATTCTCTTACGTCGTCGCTAGTCGGCTTTTCCCGGCGTATAGTTACGGCTGCTATTTCATGGCTTATATTTAGACTGCCCATGTTAAAGTATGGCCGTCGTTCCCGCGTCAAATTAATTTTTTTTTTTTTGCGTAAGTCGTCCGTGAATAGGAAAGCACGTAACGCACGTCGCCGTTCAAAAGATTACGTCGGTGCGACGTCATTTCGCGCAAAGCACGGCGGTAAATTACAAAACGGAGCATGCGCCGGACGCATTTACGCCACGCCGCCGCAAGTTTACAGGCAAGTGCTTTGCGAATCAAGCACTTGCGCTGAAAACTTGAGGCGGTGTAGCGTAAATGGGATACGTTAGACCGCCGCAAATGTACCTGAATCTGGCCTATAGTTTTTTTTTTTTTAAATTGTTGGTCTTTTTTTGTTGTTTCTAGATGATAGTTTCTCTTTAAAACACATCCCTGCTTTGTACAAAATTATTTTTCTTCAGTCTAATATGTATGAAATATTGGACCCCAAAGCCCCAGAAATCAGTGATGTAGTAAGTAACTTTTTTGTCTGTAATATATAATTGTAGGGAAGCCAGTAAACACAAGCCACAATTATTTAAAATAGATCTAAGATGACAGGTGGAGATACAGCGATGATTTGAGAGTTTAAAGGGGAAACTGTGCACAGAAGTGTAAAGAACGAACATTCAGTATTTCCTGAAGCAATCTAGGTACAGTAAAGGAGGAAAAAAAAGAAAAGCAAATCATAACATTTTACAGCCTACAGTTTGGTGATAGGTGCAGGGAACCTGGCAAAAAATGTCAAACAATAGCCTATGGGTAAAAGGGAAAAATATGCACAATAAATATAGGATGAAATACATAACTATAAACCAATATACAATACACAAACTATTTAGAAACCAGTGAATATCAGATATTACACAGCTAAAATACTTGATCGTGGCCATAGAGCAGGGATATGCAATTAGCGGACCTCCAGCTGTTGCAAAACTACAAGTCCCATCATGCCTCTGCCTCTGGGTGTCATGCTTGTGTCTGCCAGAGTCTTGCTATGCCTCATGGGAATTGTAGTTCTGCAACAGCTGGAGGTCCGCTAATTGCATATCCCCGCCATAGAGGAAATCCATCATTGTCTGAACATGCAGAAATGTTCTAATTACTGTATATACTCGAGTATAAGCAGACCCGAATATAAGCCGAGGCACCTAATTTTACCCCACAAAAACTGGGAAAACGTATTGACTCGAGTAGAAGCCTAGGGTATCCATCTGCATGCCTCACTGTGCCTCACTTTTCCCTTACTGTGTCCATGCACATGCCTCACTCGGCAATTCTCACGCTGACGTCCTGGACGTACAGGACGTGAGCGCGAGTGTAGCCGAGACTGCCCGACTATACACGAGTGTACTGCGCTCGGTATATGTCAGCGCAGTATTCAAACTCAGCGCGGGAAAGCGGGTATCGGCGTATATCGCGCACCCACGATTTTGCCCTGATTTTCAGGCAAAATAGTGCGCGGTATACGCCGATAAATACGGTAAATCAAAATTGTGTTAATTATAGTATAAGCTTTTGAAACACGTATGTAAACATGAACTTACCTTTATGGCATTTTTTTCTATACCTGTCCAATTTTACAACATACTCTTTTGCCTTCTTCTGGAGTGTAAAATTTTAACTACATTCTGCTTTTTTATGTCATCTGAATAATAAATCAGTTTTATATTGGAATTTTCCCAGATTTATCTTATCATAAACCATGATGAATTGAGTACTAAAAATGCAAATTGATTTTTATTTTTTAATTAAATCACATATGGCATCTGACATTTTCTGGGATCACAAATGATATTTAGGAGCATTGTTGTATTTAATCATTTGTAGGATTTTCTTTTAAAGCAAATATATTGATTAATTACTAAACTTTGTCTTTTTTTCCCCCCCTTCAAACACTGGATTAGCATTTCCCTTTTTTTTGCGGTAACATTAGGCGTCACAAACGGAGTATGGTAATTTCTAGAAATGTAAAATTCTTTAAAATTCGGTAATTTAAATGAATGCATAAAGTGATTTATGATTTGTGCTTTCTTTTATCATATCATTTGTCTCTGTTTTGAAAGATGAAGTTGTAGAATTTATTTTGCAATGAAACATTTTGAAGCATATCTGCCTTTCGTAACACATCACAGTCTGTGGTATAGCTTGAGGCCTGGACTCTTACAATTATTAACAGCCAAAGGCTGCGATAGAGTGTGATAAACAGCATGGAAGCCTTGTAGAAGAGGGAAAATGTGTTTACTCAATTAGGGAAATTACAGGACAAAGCTAAATACATCACATTGAAGCTGAACTGTGATCAAATATCAGTTGTAGGATAAATTGTTTAAAAAGGAAAAGGCTAGTTAAAATATTTCTGTAGTTGTTTAATAAAGGTAAAAAAAAAGCCCATCCTGTAAAGAAAATCATTAATATGTATCCCTCCTGCTGTCAAACCCCATTGTCGTCAACAGGTAAACCTGCTGTTGGATGCCGGCATCCTCCACTGTGCTCTCTGCTTTCATCAGCAGCTGGCGGAAGGAACCACAATGTGCAATGGGTCACTAGGATTTAACATACCTGGAAGTTTTCCAAATGCTGAAGGATAGTGTTGAGCAGAATACGCCATATTCGATTTCGCGATATATCACGAATATATAGCCGAATATTCGAGAAATATTCGAATCGAATATTCGTGATATTTTATCGATATGAAATTTTTGCGAAATTTCGCTATTGCAAATGCGAAAATAATTGCGAAATTTCGACAACAGCGGAAGGAGCACTCTGATTGGCTCAGAATATTCGTGATATTTTGCACTCTGATTGGCTCAGAATATTCGTGATATTGTATCGAAATTTCGCAAAATGCGAATGCGATATTGATGGCAGAATTTCGACAACAGCGGAAGGAGCACTCTGATTGGCTCAGAATATTCGTGATATTTTGCACTCTGATTGGCTCAGAATATTTGTGATATTGTATCGAAATTTCGCAAAATGCGAATGCGATATTGATGGCGGAATTTCGACAACAGCGCTAGGAGCACTCTGATTGGCTCAGAATATTTGTGATATTGTATCGAAATTTCGCAAAATGCGAATGCGATATTGATTTTGGAATTTCGACAACTGCTGGCTCTGATGCAAAAGAAGGGCGGAGAAAATAATCGCGCAATATTCCTATTGCCGAATAATCGCAATGCGAATTTTCGGCAATATAAAATGATGGCTTCAGCTACTCGGCCCAAGCTCTCTAATCATACCAGCAATGCTTTTAGACGTCGATGGAGATCTCTAGGATGTGATCTGTTCTAAAAATAAAATTGAATCGAATATTCGGAATAGCGAATATTGACCGCGAAATTCGAAATATTCGCGAATACTCGAATATGCCATATTCGAGCCGAATATTCGCAATACGAATATTCGTGAGCAACACTACTGAAGGATCTACAGCAAGCTTACCTCTTGAACAATTCAGAGAAACAGACATTATGATGGGAATGTAGAGGAATTAAGGTTTTTCTTTGCAGCCTAGGCTGAATTCAAGTCAAGCTGCTAAATACACGAATGAAATTCATATATGATAGCTATTTTACTCATCAAATTGAATTACTTTAAATTTCGCACCTAGGGGGGTGTAG
Source organism: Rana temporaria (assembly GCF_905171775.1). NCBI lineage: Eukaryota > Metazoa > Chordata > Amphibia > Anura > Ranidae > Rana > Rana temporaria. Next base: position 137,470,274 of record NC_053499.1, read on the forward strand.
AGTTAGCATGTGAAATAGCGCATGTTTCCCGTACATAGAACTGTCCCTGCACAAAGTGTCATTTCTGAAAGGAAAAAAAGAATTTTAAAACCGGACTTGCTATAATGAATTGTCGGCTCTGGCAATTCGGAGAGAATTCATTCATAAAAAAAAAATAGCGTGGGGGTCCCCCAAAATTCCATTACCAGGCCCTTCAGGTCTGGAATGGATATTAAGGGGAACCCCGCCGTCAATTTAAAAAAAAATGACGTGGGGTTCCCCCCAAATATCCATTCCAGACCCTTCAGGTCTGGTGTGGATTTTAAGGGGAATTCCACCCCAAATTTAAAAAAAAATGGCGTGGAGTTCCCCCAAAAATTCACACCAGACCCCTTATCCGAGCAAGTTAACCTGGCCGGCCCACAGAAAAGAGGGGGGACAGAGTGCGGCCCCCCTCTCCTGAACCGTACCAGGCCACATGCCCTCAACATGGGGAGGATGCCTTATCCCCACAACCCTTGCCCGGTGGTTGTGGGGGTCTGCGGGCGGGGGGCTTATCAGAATCTGGAAGACCCCTTTAACAAAGAGGACCCCCAGATCCTGCCCCCCCTATGTGAATTGGTAATGGGGTACATTGTACCCCTACCATTTCACGAAGGAAGTGTAAATAGTTTGAAAAAACACACACACACACCGTAGAAAAAGTCCTTTATTAAAAAAAAAAAAAAATCCAGCAGTGAACATCCACTCTCAGTCCCGACTTCCTGCTCCAACGTTGTCTGTATCCAGCGACGGGTGCGGGTGATCTCCGGTCCAGCGATGAGAAGATCCATCCATCCAGAGCGCAGCATCGCCGACTTCCTCTCACCGCTGGACACAGCCCAGCGAATGCGCGGCTGAAGCTGTGACATTTCTTATATAGGGGAGGCGGGGCCACCCACCACGTGACCCCCGCACCCTCTGACGCACCCTCTTCTACGTCACTGGGGAAGCCCAGGAAGGTGGAAGACTGGGCTTACCCAGTGACGAAGCAGAGGGTGCGTCAGCCGACAATTCATTATAGCCGCAAGTCCGGTTTTAAAATACTTTTTTTCCTTTCAGAAATGACACTTTGTGCAGGGACAGTTCTTTTTTTTTTTGTTTCAAAGGTGTTTATTAGCTCTTCACAGTACAATCATTAAGACAAAAGGCACAATGAATGGCGTCTCAGTGTTCGCAGACACATAAAGCGAGTACATGCGGGCGCAGCCGCTTCGCAATACATAGAAGGGACACAGATAAATCATCCAAGAGTGGCATTGCAGTGAATTAGGGCGGTAACCACCTCAACATGCCTCAACAAACAATCCTTAACTTCTGTAAGTGTTAGTCGTGGCAGGAGGCGAAAGTCTGCCTCTCGTGCGGCCACCACAGTAAGACTAAAGCGATGAATAGCATATCCAAGGAGCAAAGGTAACGTACTCCCCTCGGATAGCCCCAGGGCCTATCGAGAGCATCTATGGATAGCCAATAACAAGTGTCTATCTGTCTGCAGAGTGTTTCTCTAGGCAGGTCGCCTTAGCCTTATCTCATCTCTAATATCCGTACCGTTTAGCGCAGAGCCATCCCCGTGAACTGAGGAGGGTATGTGACATGCTTAAAATAGGGGAGGGGGGGTAGGACAGGCAGTGGGAATGGGGGGGGGGACAGATAATGGGGGGGGGGGCATGAGATGGAGGGGACGGGGCATTCCGCCACAGCTCAGCAGGGGAGTGGAAAGCAGGATTCTGAGGTCAGTGTCGTCAAGGTCTAACAGTCCTGTAGTCGGCAGTCGAGGTGTAGTGTTTCCAGCAGGCCCATGTCTCGTTGAATCTGGCAGGGTTGTCATTGGCTTGATGGATTAGGTCCTCCATCTCCATCGAGGGACAGTTCTATGTACGGGACACATGCAATATTTCACATGCTGACTTTACACCCCCCCCCAGGTATGAAATTTAAAGGAATATTTCACTTTTATTGTTTCACTTTTAGCATTATTAAACTTTTTTTGCATTGATACATGTCCCCTGGGACAGGACCCAGGTCCCCAAAAACTTTTTAGGACAATAAATTGCATATTAGCCTTTAAAATTAACACTTTAGATTTCTCCCATAGACTTTAACAGGGTGTTCCGCGGCTTTTCGAATTTGCCGCGAACACCCCTAATTGTTCGTTGTTCGCCGACTCGAACTCGAAGCTCATCCCTAGTCACCAGGCATGCTTTGTGTGAGCCACCCCCTCCCACTATTGCTGTCATTTTCCTTAAATTTTCTCATAAGGGTCATCATCAATTTTCATATGCTCCTTCTGTTATCTTTTTTTGTATACATCTGTATGCATACCGTTAATTTTGGCCACCCTGTATAAACCAAAGTTGTTGAGAATCTAATGTCACACTGGCAAAAAACAAAGACAATCAGACTCTATAGTTTGTGCCAAAAAGTTCAGGGTGAGTCAGCAGCTCTGCAATCAACACAGTCTGGAAACTCCCTTCACTTCCATCTAGTTTAGTTCTGAGAGTTCTGATCAGTTTTCCTGCTAATTTAATGTACTCTGTGCTGACACTGCTTAGCTGTCGGCAGTAAAATGACAATAGAGAGAAGTTTACGGGAGAATTTAGTAGACATGGAGTTCACATTTGCAAAGCGACTTCAGTTATGTCAGAAATATGCATTGGTCAGTATTGCCAAGACTGCAACTTGCTTACCTGTATAGACTTGGCTAACTTTATCTTCCCTGGCTGGGATTTCAATGTCAATGTGGCTTTTTCAATTTTAACTGCTATTGTTTCGAACCATTTCCAAACCCAATCTTGCCACCCAAAGACCCAATGTAGTTACCCCCAGCTGTGCCCGTATAGACTGTCCTAGCTGATTAACCACTCCTGGACCACCGCACAACTAAATACGTCGGCACTTTGAAGAGGGATATCTCAGCTATGGCAGCAGCTGCCTCCATCAACCAGTTATCCATCTCTTCAGGCGGCAGTCCGGTTTACGTTAATGGTGGTCTCTGCGGCAAATTCGGCGCCGTTATCGGTGGCAGGAGAGTGCCCACCGCTCTCCCCTCCGCCGCTTACCAGAGCCATTGGTAGCGGCGGAATCGATCAGGTCCTCTTCCTGGCTGGGTATGGATACGAGAGAGGGGAAGATGACCCCCACCCATCTCCATACCATAGCGGGGCGAAAGCGACGTCAAAACGTTACTTCCGCTCATAGCTCTTAAAGGGCCATTTTATTTTTGTCACCTTTTCAAATGACATGTTTTTTATTTATTTTTATTGTATTTTAGTCTAAATCTGAGATCTGAGGTCTTTTTGACCCCAGATCTCATATTTAAGAGGACCTGTCATGCTTTTTTCTATTACAAGGTATGTTTAATTTTTTTTTTTTAAAACAGTGTAAAAATAAATAAAATAAGTAAAATAAATAAGAAAAAAATATATAATTTAAAGCGCCCCATCCCGATGAGCTTGCGCGCAGAAGCAAACGCCTACGTGAGCAGCACCCGCATATGAAAACGGTGTTGAAACCACACATGCGAGGTATCGCCACAATTGTTAGAGCGAGAGCAATAATTCTAGCCCTAGACCTCCTCTGTAACTCAAAACATGCAACCTGTCAGGGACGTTCTGCCCGTTTCCGTAGGCGTGCGCCTATGCGCGAACCACAGACCTCACTCGCATCTATGCGCGTGCGTGAATCACGGTCTTTGCGTGCGTCTGTGCGCAGGCGCATGCGTTAGATGCACCTTTGGTGCCCAACGGCCTATAAAATACGCTGTAGGAATGCTGCACCTTGCGGCTTGATCTGCATCTGTTCCCTGAGCTCCTGTTCCTGTTTGAAGCATTCTGTTCCAGTGTATGTCCCGGCTTCCTGACCTTGCTTCCAATCTCCAGTCCTGACTTCAGCTTGTTGACCCTGCTCTGTTCTCTGCCTGATTACCCGTTGCCAAGACCCAGCCTGGACTCTGACTATTCTCCTGCCTACCGTTTATGCTGTTGCTTGAAGTGTATGACCCGGCTTGTCTTACTCCACTGTCCTGCATCTGCTGCTCCGCTGACCTGCACCTGCTGCTCTGCTGACCTACATCTGCCTCTCTGCTAACCTTCATCCATGGCTCTGCTGACCAGCTTTATTCGCTAGTCTGCTGACCTGCATCACCTGCTTCCTGTCCAGCAGTTCCCGCTTCACCAGCAGCAACAACCAGAACAGGCACCTTTACCTCACCGCGCTCTTACCACCACTTACCTCATCTTTCGATTTTGCTTTTAAATGTCCTTATTTCTTCAGAGAAATCCTCACTTCCTGTTCTTCTGTCTAACTCCACACAGTAATGCAAGTCTTTATCCTGGTGTAGTGTCATGCTCGTCCCCTCCCTTGGACTACAGGAGAGTCAGGACACTCTCTACGTTGCAGATAGAGAAAGGAGCTGTGTGTTAGTGGGCATCCTGACTCTCCTGTAGTCCAAGGGAGGAGGTGAGCACGACACTCCACACCAGGGAGAAAGCCTCACATTACTGTGTGTAGTTACAGACAGAAGAACAGGAAGTGAGGGTTTCTCAGAAGAAATAAGGACATTTAAAAACAAAATGGAAGGATGAGGTAAGTGAAGGAGGACTGCACCAAGGTAAAGGAAGCTATTTAGGAAAAAAATGTTACCTTTACAACCCCTTTAAAGCGGTTCTCCACCCTAAAGTGGAGTCCCGCTGATCGGAACCCTCCCCCCCTCCGGTGTCACATTTGACACCTTTCAGGGGGGAGGGGGGTGCAGATACCTGTCTAAAGACAGGTATTTGCACCCACTTCCGGCCACACGCTACGGGCGAAAGACAGGTTTTTCTGACTTCCCGTCTGTCGCCCGTTGTGTGCTGGGAACACTCGGCTCCCAGCACACAGCGTGTGAGCCAATCGGCGGGCGCAGCGCGACTCGCGCATGCGCCGTAGGGAACCGGGCAGTGAAGCCGCAGCGCTTCACTTCCTGGTTCCCTCACTGAGGATGGAGGGGGGAGCAGCAGAGAGACGAGCGATCGCTCGTGCTCTGCTGCGATCAGCGCTGGACTCCAGGACAGGTAAGTGTCCTAATATTAAAAGTCAGCAGCTGCAGTATTTGTAGCTGCTGGCTTTTAATATTTTTTCCCCGTGGCAAATCCGCTTTAAGATCCAGAAGAGATCCAGAAGAGTCATACAAATATATAACATTTTATAAAACAGTAACTGAACATACCAAAAAAATCGAAATAAATTGTAATGTAGCTGTATAATTTTTTTGATTACAAACGTTTTTTTTTTTTTATTGTAAAAGGTAAAACAAAAGAAAAATCATATAAAAAAATATCAAATAATCATGCAATTGAGCTGTATAATTTTACATTTGGTTCTAAAGTCACAATTTTAATGAATTTAGGATAACCATGTTATATTTTATAATTAACTTTATGTTGCAAAATGATTTTCAATCTGTTTTTTGCAACATCTCATGAAAATATATTGCAATCTTTATACAAAAAAAAAAAAAAAATGGACATTGGGTAACATAATAATCTACTTGAGGTTTTCCTGCCTCCTCTCTAATGTTATAAAACAGAGCAGATACATAATTGAGGTCAGATCTGATGTACATATCCAAGCTAACTTACTAACTTCTGTCCAAGTGATTTATAAGGTGATTTTAATGCAAAAGGATGTAGCAAAATCAAATTGTCACAATCCTTTATTTCTGAACTAGTAAATATAAACTACAGGCAAAACACATAATTCCGCTTTTAGATGTTAAAGTGGAGGTTCACCCTATAAAAAAATGTCTAACATTATATCCAGCCCAGTCCTGCAAATAAAATAACACTGACCTTTTTTTTTTTCCCTGTAGATATCGTTTAGCCATAGCCTTCACCGCGGCTTCCGGGTAGGGAATCCCGCGGGAGTGGGCGTTCCTATTGACATGCCAATCAATTGGCATGCTAAACGATGGCGCACACAGCGCGTCACGACTTCCCGAAGGAAGCTCGGGTCGGCTCGGCTCTATTCGGCGCCTGCGGACCGGCGCCGAATAGAGCCGTGCCGATCTCGGGAAGTCGTGACGCGCTGTGTGCGCCGTCGTTTAGCATGCCAATTGATTGGCATGTCAATAGGAACGCCCACTCCCGCAGGATTCCCTACCCAGAAGCCGCGGTGAAGGCTATGGCTAAACAATATCTACAGGGAAAAAAAAAAGGTCAGTGTTATTTTTTTTGCAGGACTGGGCTGGATATAATGTTAGACATTTTTTATAGGGTGAACCTCCACTTTAATTTACTAGAGTTTGTTCTCTTACGTAAATGTTCTCCTAAAGTTGAAGTGTTATTTGCCTTTCTTTTTTTTCTTTCTATGATTCCTCCCTCCTGCATCATCAACATGCTAATTACATTTTTAACCTTCAGCCCTAAAATTATTTACCCCCTTCTTGACCCAAGCACTTTTTACGATTCGGCACTGCATTACTTTAACTGACAGTTGCGCGGTCGTGCGACGTTGTACCGAAACAAAATTAGAGTTATTTTTTTTGCACAAACAGAGAGTTCTGGGGGTATTTGATCACCTCTGCGTTTTTTATTTTTTGCGCTATGAACAAAAAAAGAGCCACAATTTTGAAAAAAAAACTATATTTTTTACTTTTTACTAAAATAAAATGAAACATATATAAAAAATGTCTTTCTCAGTTTAGGCCGATACGTATTCTTCTACATATTTTTGGTAAAAAAAAATTGCAATGAGCGTATATTGATTGGTTTGCACAAAAGTTATAGGCCCGGATTCAGAAAGGACTTACGACGGCGTATCTTCTAGATACGCCGTCGTAAGTCCAAATGAGCGCCGTCGTATCTATGCGCTTATTCAGAAAGGCAGTTACGCCTGAATTTGGCCAAGATACGACCGACGTAAATCTCTTACGCCGTCGTATCTTGGGTGCATATTTACGCTGGCCACAAGGGGCGCTTCCGTAGATTTACGCGTTGAATATGCAAATGACCTAGATACGCCGATTTACGAATGTACCGTTTACGTAAGGCATACGTCCGGCGTAAGTTTACCCCTCATAAAGCAGGGGTAAGTCATGTTAAGGTATGGACGTCGGAAACGTCGGAACAGCGTCATATTTTACGTCGTTTGCGTAAGTCGTACGTAAATGGGGCTGGGCGTAGGTTACGTTCATGTCTAAAGCATTGAGCCGACGTATCTTACGGAGTATTTGCGATGTGATTCTGAGCATGCGCATGCATGCGCCGTTCGATCGGCCATGCATTTACATGGGATAACGGTTAATTTAAATACAACCCGCCCACAGCCTTGCTTATTTGAATTAGGCGGGCTTACGCCGGCCCATTTATGCTACGCCGACGTAACTTTGGGAGCAAGTGCTTTGTGAATACTCAGCTTGCCTCTCAATGTTACGTCGGCGTAGCGCATATGAGATGCGCTACGCCCGCTCAAAGATACGACAATGTATCTGAATCGCGGCCATAGCATCTACAAACTATGGGATAGTTTTATGGCATTTTTATTATTATTATTTTTTATTAGTAATGGCGGCGATCAGCGATTGTTATCGTGACTGCGACATTATGGCGGACACATCGGACACTTTAGATATTATTTTGGGACCATTCACATTTATACAGTGATCAGTGCTATAAAAATGCATTGATTACTGTGTAAATGACACTGGCAGGAACGAAGTTAAACACTAGGGGGCGATCAAGGGGTAAAGTGTGTCCTAGTGATTCTAACTGTGGGGGGGGGGTACCTAGAACATGACAGAGATCATTGCTCCTGATGACAGGGATTAGTAGATCTCTGTCATGTTGCTAGGCAGAACAGGGAAATGCCTTCTTTACATAGGCATCTACCTGTTCTGCCTCTCCGTGGGACGATCGCCGACAACTGACAGACATCAAGTCCACGGGACCTGCGGGCACGCTCACAAAGCACACGCTGGGCACGCGCTCCTGCACGGTGGCAAATTTAAAGCAACGTACAGATACGTTGCTTTGTGCAGCCATGCCATTCTGCCGACCTATATTGGCGTTCGGAATATAAAAAACCGAGATCCAATGAATGAAGAGGCCAGAAAGAGTCAGGCTGAGGAGGAAAGTGTTAGATGATGCTGGACTTCCTCCAGCAAGGAGAAAGGCTCGATCTGACTTGCTGCAATTTCTAATGCACACGGTAAGAAGCTCACAGTGTGAGGTGAAATCTGAATGCGCTATTTTATTACAGGAGATCAGCTTTTATGGAAAACTATAGTTTTGTATTGTTGGGTTTCCCCCACTCCTGAGCACTTTTCCCCCAAAATCAAAACAATGTTTTAGCTTAGCATACACTTAGCGGTTGTTTTATAAAGAATGTGCTTAGCCATCCACCCAGTGAAAGCACATGTACATTTGTCCTGTGTGAATGGGGCAAAAAACAAATGTAAATAGATTTGATTCTGTGCGAAAGTAAATTGTTAATTTTAAATGGAAAATACTGCATGTGATCACTAGATGGAGCTACGTGTATAAGGAATTCCTATAATACTTAACTCCATCCAGTGGGCAACTGCGGTATTTTCCATTTTATATAAATCTGAACATCACTGGATATAGTTTATTTCCTTTTTTATCCTTATTCTCACATAACACATTTCACTTGGCGAATGGTTATGTAGTGCCCCCCTCTAGTTAGACTGCTGGGTTACATTTGGTTTTTGGCTCCACTGTAGTGGGTGGAGCAGTGATTGATTGTTTTGGTCTTTTCAGGGTTTCCTGAGCTGTGAGTTTGATTCCTTCCACCTGCCTCTGAAAGATGTTTCCAGCGTATTGGACAGGCAGATCAAAATGATCAATTCAGTATTTATGATGCCCCAGCTAATCCTTGAGAGGAGGCCTCAAGAAGGTGGCTGGGGAGGTGATAAGTGTTCAGTTTGCCTGAATTTGCACCTGAACTTGGTTTCCTGTAACTCTATACACGGGTAAAATATGACATGTAATTTTGCTGAATTTACAAATAAAGTCAGTTCCAAAAAATAAAATAAAAACATAGGCTAAACCTGTGATGTTTGAATGTACAGTAGGTGTTTGTGATATTGTGTTTTTAGCACGACAGCATCGCGCTGATTCTCGGCGACATGGTGCCGAGATCTCGCCGACATCTCGCACTCACTGGAATAGTGACAGCACATCCCAGCAAGCGCGTCATAGAAGCGACGGGAGATCCGACTTGGATTCCCACCAATTCTACACGTGTGCGGCGTTTGTTATGAATCCTGAGGGGGAAGTCCCCGCCGGATTTTAAATAAAAATCCGGCATGGGTTCCCCCCTCAGGAGCATACCGGGCCCTTAGGTCTGTTATGGGTTGTAAGGAGAGCCCCCCCTACGCCAAAAAAAACGGCGTAGGGGGTCCCCCTACAATCCATACCAGACCCGTATCCAAAGCACGCTACCCGGCCGGCCAGGAAGGGAGTGGGGACGAGCGAGCGCCCCCCCCCTCCTGAGCCATACCAGGCTGCATGCCCTCAATATGGGGGGGTTGGGTGCTCTGGGGCAGGGGGGCGCACTGCGGCCCCCCACCTCAGAGCACCCTGTCCCCATGTTGATGAGGACAGGGCCCCTTCCCGACAACCCTGGCCGTTGGTTGTCGGGGTATGCGGGCGGGAGGCTTATCGGAATCTGGGAGCCCCCTTTAAGAAGGGGGCCCCCAGATACCGGCCGCCCACCCTAAGTGAATGGATATGGGGTACATCGTACCCCTACCCATTCACCTGGAGGAAAAGTGGTAAAAACACAAATAAAAAACACAGGGTATTAAAATATTTTATTAGTCTGCTCCGGAGGCTCCCCCTGTCTTCTTTATTAGCTCTGTTTACCAGGGGGGGCTTCTTCTTTGACGTCTTCGGGTGGGTGGGGGCCGCCGTCTGGTTCTCTTCCACCGCCGGGGGGGTCGCTTTTAAAAAAGCCCCCACCCCCCGGCGGGTTTCCTCCGGCGTCTTCGGCGGGGGGGCTTCTTCTTCTGCTATCCCGACTGGTCTTCTCCGCTATCCGGGGGGTCTTCTCAACTCTCCGGGGGTCTCCTTCTATGTTCGCCGCTCTCCGCTGTTGACTCGGCGCACCTTGGTTCTTCGTCTCGCTGTCCGGTGCCTTCTTCCGTGCTGTGCGTCTTCTTCTCCTTCCGTGCTGTGAGTTCTTCTTCCGTGCTGTGACGTCATGTTCTTCACTTCTCTCTTTCTCCCGATGTTGACACGTCGCCTTTCCTCGCTGAAATGACCGGCGCGCAGCTTGCATCGGACCTATATAGGCCTCACAGTCCCATCATGCTCTGTACCTACCCATGTGATACCTAATTTTTATTAGTAATTTTATCCTAAGGGGAGTTTATTTGTGTAACTCTAAACACAATGGGGCAGATCCACAAAGAAATTACGCCAGCGTATCTACTGATACGCCGGGGTAATTTCAAAATTCCCGAGTCATATCTTTGTTTTGAATCCTCAAAACAAGATACAACGGCATCTCGGCTAGATCCTACAGGCGTACGTCTTCGTACGCCATCGGATTTAAGATTCAATTTTTCGGCATCCGCTAGGTGGCGTACCCGTCGTAATCCGCGTTGAGTATGCAAATGAGCTATTTCCGACGATCCATGAATGTACGACCGGCCGTAGCATTTTTTTACGTCGTTTCCGTTCGGCTTTTTCCGGCGTATAGTTAAAGCTGCTATATGGTGGCATACTCAATGTTAAGTACGGCCGTCGTTCCCGCGTACAATTTTGAAAATGTTACGTCGTTTGCGTAAGTCGTCCGTGAATGGGGCTGGACGCCATTTACATTCACGTCGAAACCATTGACATCCTTGCGACGTCATTTGGAGCAATGCACCCTGGGAGTTTTTACGGACAGCGCATGCGCAGAAAGAGATACGCTACGCTGCCGTAACTTATGGCGCGGATTCGTTGAGGATTCAAACCAACTCAAAGTAAGATTCAACGGCGTAGCGTATCTTAGATACGCTGCGCCCAGTGGATCTGCCCCTCTAGGCACACTATGGATTGTCATTTTGCTGTATTTACAGCCATAGCCAGTTTCAAAAAACATTAAAAAGAATAGGCTAAACTTGTGCAGTTTGAATGTACAGTAAATCACTGATTTTAAATGAAAAATACCACATCTGGCCACTAGGGGGAGCTAAATATTATAGGGAATTACTATGACACTTAACTCCATCTAGTGGCCAAAAACTTTTATTTTCCATTCTTAAATCAATGATTTACTTTCGAACAGCACAGGATATAGCCTAAATTAAAGCCTAAATTTGAAAATACATGGAGAGTGCATATACTATTGCATCTAAGGCCCCGTACACACGAGAGGATCCATCCGCTGAAAAATCTCAGCGGATCGGTTTCAGCGGATAGATCCCCTGGTGTGTACAACCCAGCAGATATTTATCCGCGGATATTTCCGAATTCCAGCAGATAAAAATTTGATAGCATGCTAACAAATCTATCCGCTGGAATTGGCTCCAGCGGATCGATCCGGTGGTCTGTACAGACTCACCGGATCGATCCATCCGAACCCGTCCCTCGCATGCGTCGTAATGATTCGACGCATGCGTGGATTTCCTTATATGACAGCGTCGCGCACGTCGCCGCGTCATCATCGCGGCGACGGCGCGACACGTCACCGTGGTTGAATTCCGCGCGGATTTGGATCCGATGGTGAGTACATGCCAACGGATCCAAATCCGCCAGAGGATTTATCCGTGGATACGGTCCGGCGGACCGTATCCGCGGATCAATCCTATCGTGTGTACCAGGCCTTACAATAAAAAAAGTATATATAAATCTAACAATTTGTAGGAAACTTTTATAAGTAATTTTCTATCCTAAGGGGAGTTTTTTGTGCAACTCTATACACAATAGGTGCACTATGGATTGTCATTTTGCTGTATTTACAACCATAGCCAGGGGAAAAAAAAATTATCAGGGCAGCCCCGTTACCTAGCCTTTAAAAAGATTCCGTCTATTAAATCGATGCATTCTCAGCATAACAAATAGGAAGTCAGTCATGAAGCTGACCCACTGAATTTCCAATAAGCAGCATAAACAATGCATTTGCCAAGCAGTGCTATTATTCCGCCTGGTGCATTGGGAGCCGCAGCAAACCTAAACAGTACGGAAGAGTCGTAGGCAACTTTAATCTAATCAGGGCATCAGCAGGTAGTGTCTAGCAGGAAAAATGGTTATGCAGCACTGTATTAGCATATTCAATAGCTCGACATATGTGGAGCAGGACCTTTTTTCCAACAGGGTACAATGAAGATTAAAAAATGTCTACAGATGTTCATAATTCATATTTATAAATGTGCGTCCTCTCAAGGTTGCCTTTGAGGGACCCCTTTTTTCTTTTTCTTTTTTTCTCTCCGTAATCCATACCGTGGGACTGGCTTGTAACTAATACATTATTAGCCTTTTCGCCTTTTGAGTGCCTGCAAAAATTAGCAAAGCAGTCTTCATATACATTGGGTGCAAATTGAGATTTTCCTAGCATGTGAAGGAAAATATTAGTTATATGAAGACAGGAGGCGAGTATCTTATGCATATCTTTCTTTACTAAAGCTCATAGCAGAAATACATAAAAACTTTATGGTAATCTAAAAATAAAACATTCAAAGGACTACCAATCCCAGCAGTCCCTGGGGCAACGTAGCCCCTCCCAGGCCTCAGCCTATATATGGGACTGTCTGAGGTAACCACGTCCTCTTTCTTTGTGCAAATCCTTGTAATCAGGAAATGTAAGTTCGATCCTCTCTCCTTGTGAAGATCAGGGATTTCCATACTGGAACACGTTGTCCGCATCTGACTGGAACGGCAGGGGATGCCCAACGGGGTCGTTTCATACGAACTGACTTCATCCCAACGGGGATCAAGGGAAAACCGGATTCTTTGGGCCGACTGGGCCGTCGCCTTCAGGTAAAACATACCAACTGCAATCCAACAGGGATTGTGAGCAACTCAGGCCATCCGCATTCCAGGATGAGTACTGTACTGTTCAATAACCTGCAAGGAGAAGAGAATAATCGTAATAGGGATGGGAAGGGAGGGAAGATACTCGCCTCCTGTCTTCATATAACTAATATTTTCCTTCACATGCTAGGAAAATCTCAATTTATATATCAGACAGGAGGCTTCGTATCTTATGCAAGTTCAAAGCAAACAATAGAGTTAACAATGTATACAATGCAGATAAACCTCATAAAATTGACATGGACACATGGGCCTCCGGTCTGAAATAAAAATTACGAAAGGTGGACTCTGAGGACCAATCGGCTGCTCTAAGTAGGTCAGAAAGTGAGCCTCCGGAGGAGACGATCTTTGTAGCCATAGCGCCCCTAGTGGAATGAGCTCCAAACAGGGAGGTGTCTATGCCCGCCATCTCCATGGTGGAACGTATCCACCGTGCCAAGGTAGCGGAAGAGACTGGATGATGGGGTTTAACGTATGAGACTAGGAGTTGGGAGAAGTTCGGTGGGCGAAGAACAGACGTGTGTGCCTCATAGGATTGTAAACAGCGCACTACGCACAGTCGCGGATGAGTGGGAAAAAAGGGATAAAAGACAGATTGAATACCTGTCTTTGTCCTACGGACCACCGAAAATCTGACCCCTTGAGGCGAAAATTGGCGCCTGGAAATGTCTAACGCTCTCACGTCCGAGACGCGCTTGACCGAGACCAAGCAGAGTAACACTGTGAGTTTGAAAGACAGTAATCTTAGGGATAGATCCTCATTGTCTTCCCATGAAGCAAACATGTCAAGTAGCTTGGAGACGTCCCAAGTTGCCTGATACTTAGGTCTAGGGGGGCGTTGGAATTTTATACCCCGCAGAAGTCTACAGACCAAAGGGTGTTTGCCTACGGCTAAAGAGTTAACTGGACAGTGGTATGCTGATATAGCTGAGCGGTATATGTTGATGGAGCTGTAAGATTTGCCGGAATCAAAAGATTCCGCCAAATAATTCACCACTACAGATACAGGGGCATGTATGGGATCAACCTGTTGTTGATCACACCAACGAACCCAGAGTCGCCAAGCATGCCGGTAGGTTGATCTAGTCCCGGGGGCCCAGGCCACGTCGAGGAGATCCCTAGCTGACCCTGAAAGGTCGATATCCGCTTCGGAGATCCTGAAATCAGCCATGCTAGGAGGTGGAGGTTGCCCTCCATTATTAGTGGATGGGGTTCCCCGGATGGGTTGGTCAGCAGTAATGGGAACAGAGGGAGCAGTCTGGGGTAATCCACGACCATCCCTAAGAGGAGAGGGAACCAGGGTTGTGTCGGCCACCAGGGTGTGATCAGCACAATAGTTGCCTGTTGATTCGAGGCGTGGAGGAGAACTCTGGGTATCATCTGGAATGGGGGAAACGCGTAATGAGTTCCCTCTGGCCAGATGTGACGGAAAGCGTCCACTGCGGATGCTTCTGGGTCGGGCCTCCAGCTGAAGAACTGGGGTAGCTGGTGGTTGAGGCGAGAGGCGAACAAATCCATGTTCAACGGGCCCCAAAGACGTTCCAATAGGTGGAACACAGGGCGATCCAGTCGCCAGTCGCTGGAATCGACAAGGTGGCGAGAGTACCAGTCGGCTACCGTGTTGGAGACTCCAGGAATGTATTCCGCGATAGGGACAATGTTGCGGGCCAAGCAGAAGTGCCAGAACTCCTTTGCCAGTTCTGCAAGGGTCCTGGACCTGGTGCCTCCTAAGCGGTTGACGTACTGAACCGCGGCCACATTGTCCATGCGGAATAGTACACAGCAATCGGAAGCCTGTGGGATGAAGCTCTTGACGGCGAAGAATGCCGCCAGCAGTTCCAAGGCATTGATGTGCAATTCCGATTCGGAGGCAGACCAAGTCCCCCCTGTGGAAGCTGCCCCGCATCGGGCGCCCCAGCCGTGGCGACTGGCGTCCGACTCTATGATGATGTCGGGACCTGAATTGAATATGGTCTTGCCGTTCCACTCGATTGCGTGGCGAAGCCACCATTGTAATTCCTCTATTGCTTCCGAACAGAGAGAGATCTCGTCCGCATATCTGAGGCCCTGGCGAAGGTGCAAAATTTTGAGCCTCTGAAGGGCTCTGTAATGAAGTGGGGCCGGGAAGATGGCCTGTATGGATGAAGCTAAAAGTCCCACCAAGCGGGCCAGAACCCTTAAGGATAAGGAGCCTTTGCGAAGCACTGCCCTGATTTCTTTGCGAATTAGGGCCAATTTTGGTTTTGGAAGTCGGAGGACCGCTTGTTTGGTGTCCACTAGGAAACCCAAGAATTCCAACACCTGGGCCGGATTTAGAACCGATTTTTCGTGGTTGATTAGGAAACCCAGCGTTTGTAGCAGGGAGACCGTCCATGCCATGTGAAGGGAAACTAGGGCCCTCGAGTGGGCCATGATTAGGATATCGTCCAGATAGATAATTAGACGTACCCCTCTGCTTCGAAGTGCAGCTACCACTGGTTTCATCAACTTTGTGAAACACCATGGTGCCGACGATAGTCCGAATGGAAGGCAGGTGAACTGCCATATCTGGTCTTTCCAGCGGAACCGGAGTAGGTGTTGTGACTCCGTGTGGATAGGGACGGTGAGATAAGCGTCCTTCAAATCTATTTTCCCTAACCAGTCCCCCGGTTGTAGGAGGTCTCGAAGGCAGTGAATGCCCTCCATCTTGAAGTGTCTGTAGCAGACATGTTGGTTCAAATCTCTTAGGTTTATTACGGGCCGGAACCCGCCCCCTTTCTTCTTGACAAGAAAAAGGTTGCTTGTGAAGCCCGGGGAACAATCCTCTACTTTTAAAATCGCCTGTTTGGACCAGAGGTCCTGTATTTCGTTCTCGATGAGAGTAACGTTCTGGCCTGTGAATTTGATAGGATGAGGGACCACATTTAATGTCGGTGACGACAGAAGTTCTATTTGAAAACCCTCTACCGTCTGCAATATCCATGGGTCTGCCGTAATCGCAGACCAGGCGTGGATAAAATACCTCAGGCGTCCCCCCACTGGAATGTGTGGTTGTGGAGTGTAAGGTATACTCACCGAATGGAGGTCGGGCTCGGGTGTATCCGCGTCCGCCGCGTCCGCGCCATGGTCTGCCCCGGGGTGGAAAGAACGGTGCTGGTTGCGCCACTGGAACGGGGTAGGTGGAAGGAGCCTGCTGGTACTGGTATTGGGGGTTTGGTCTGTTTTGTGGCCTATAGGTGGACCCACGGCCGGCAGATCGGCCTCTACTTCTGCCGGCCCTGTTGAAAACTCTCACAGCCCCTGACTTTCTGAGAGATGTTTGGGCTTTATCAAGTCCTGAAAACAAACCCACAAATTTATTGATGTCTTTGAGGAGGTTATCCCCAAAGAGCATACCGACTGCCGCCGGGCCGGGTTCGGTCTCGGCCAGGTGGGAAAGTTGGGGGTCTAGCCGCATTAAGATGGAGCGGCGTCTCTCCACCGAGCAGGAGGTGTTAGCCGTGCCCACTAGGCAGATAGCCCTCTGAGCCCAGCCGCGTAGTTGCATTAAATCTACCGGTTGACCCGAAGCGGCTGCCTGTTCTGATAAATTCAGAATTTTGGTTAGGGGTCCCATTAGATCTAAGATGCGTTCCTGGATAGATTTAAAGGAACGCTCAATCCCTTTTTTGGGAAGTTTCCCCGATTTTGCCAAGTATTTGGCCAGCATGGGATCCACCTCAGGTGTGGTTACTACCTTGTTGGGGATAGAGGGTCTAGGGCACTCGGCCCGCAGTTTGTTGCGGGCGTGTCTGTCCAGGGATTTCCTGGCCCAGAGCTCCACGTACTGAGATACGTGAGGTAAGGGGGACCAGTCGCCGGATCGCGGGTGAGCGATGGCATCTGGGTGAAAAAATGGTTCCCCCAAGGCATCTAAAATGCTTTCTCCCTGTGCATCAGGGTTGGCATTGGCGTGAAATGCCGTATCCTCCGCATCCTGTCTATCCTCGTCAGACCCATAGTCGTCAGACTCGCTTTTCCCTGAAGCACCTGGTGAATCCTCATCCGAGGAATCAACATAGGAGTCAGGTTTGGTCCTTCTAGCGGACCGATGCCTCTTAGTGTTTAACTCCCTGAGGCCCAGGGGTCGGTCAGGGTCTGTTGGATGCTGTGGTTGGCAGGCCGGGGAGGGAACTGCCTGAAACAAATTATTCTCTTCCCCTGTCGGGGAGTCAGGTGCTGCTAGAACGTGTTTCTGTTTAAAAGAAACTTTGCCTTTCTTGTGTGGCGGTTCGCCATTTTGAGGCGGATTAACCGTAGCAGCCTTTGAGGGATGTGTTCCAGTGGACGGGATGGCCGAGGCCAGAGCCGTTTGGACAGAGATATTGATCAGATCTTGGATCTGAGCCGCCGTCATGAACTGAGTGGTATCCAGGGTAAAAGCCTCCCCTGCAAGGGGGGCAGTGTAATTATCCTCAGACATGTTTTTTTTTTTTTTTAAATGTCGGCGTTTTAAAACTCACTGGTCCCTCTATAAATCAATATATATATTTATTTAAATCAGTTGGTCACCAGTCTAGACTGTAATGTACCAGTGAAGTGTATCCTTACAGTTATTTAGCCTAGAAACAATTTGTGGATCAAACTCTATCCTTACAGTTTGTAAGCATAGAAGCAATTAGGATGTTTAAAAGGTTTCTGTGGGTAACAAGTATCCACAAGTGTCAGTAATAGGGGGAGAAAACGGGGGTAGCTCAGCAGGCTTCCTCACCTCAGAACCGCTCGTCTTGCACTGGCAGCGGTGTGAGGGAGAAAGCCCGCGTTACTTTCGCGCTCTGGGCGAAGTCTCGCGAGACTACGCTACCCGAGCGCTGATTGGCTGGTTGCCGCCGAGTCCCGCCCCTCCTCAGTGAAAGAACGTGAGGAGAAGGGAGAAGATGGCGCTGCCTGTCGCGCTGCGAACGCTGACAGGCAAGCGGTGGGGGGGGCGGGCGGGGGAACACCACTCCATGCAGTGTGCGAGTGAGGGGACAGCGTCCGCACCTCACGATCAGCAGGTGTAGATGGAGTAAACAGGAGAGAAAGGGCACATAACCCGGAAAACCGTCAGGAAAGAGGAGAATTCTAAATGGTTATTACAGAAGTAAATAACAATGAATAAAGCGCGTACATAGCATACATAAGTGAAATGAGTGAATAACAGATGTGGAAAAAACGGAAAGACCGCAGGGGGGGGGAACCCCACTGTCACTGAAACAGCTGTCTATCAATGTCAATCAAATACTTATCTGAATCCTGCGATGAGCAGAAAGAAAGAGGACGTGGTTACCTCAGACAGTCCCATATATAGGCTGAGGCCTGGGAGGGGCTACGTTGCCCCAGGGACTGCTGGGATTGGTAGTCCTTTGAATGTTTTATTTTTAGATTACCATAAAGTTTTTATGTATTTCTGCTATGAGCTTTAGTAAAGAAAGATATGCATAAGATACGAAGCCTCCTGTCTGATATATAATTAGCAATTAAATGCTATATCTTACCTACAGCATACCTCTAAACACATTTAGAAAAGCTTTTAGAGGTGGAATATTCTGGACTCTTATGAGCTTGTTGCCTTGGCAACACAGCCCTTTTTTTCTTAAGTGGCAGAGTAAATAAGTACTTTTTCACATAATCCTCACAATTGTCTTGACAATAATAATATTAATACCAAAACACACTGTAGATCATTTGAAATGAAGTTCAATGTCATTTTTGTTTTTGTAAGCTCCGGTTTAATATTTTTTAAAAAGTTCAGATTCTGACATTTTTAATATAGATTCTTTGCTTTATCAGAATGGTTTGTTATGTTAGCATCTAGACATGTGCAGAATGAAAAAAAATTGTTTCGATTCGTTATTTACATGAATTAGTTGGGTTAAAGCGGAGTTCCGGCCACAATTTCACTTTTTATATATAAATACCCCTGTAATACACAAGCTTAATGTATTCTAGTAAAGTTAGTCTGTAAACTAAGGTCCGTTTTGTTAGGTTGTTACAGCATTTAGACACTTTATAAAATAGAAATTGACTGGGGCCATCTTAAGTGTGGGCATCATGAAGCCAGACTGTATGACTTCCTGGATTTCAGCCTTGCAGATCTCGCACATGCTCAGTGCTGCACAAGCAGTGTAATAGGTTTCAGATCAGGTTTCAGCAACTGTACTGTCCAAGTCACATGATTCTTCGAGACTGGGGAGTGCACAGACTCCTGGAAAGTTACATCCACTACATTCCCAGGAGTCTGTGCAGTGTAGGTTAGGAAGCTTAAAGCGGTGGTTCACCCTCCTTAACAACAGTCCAGCATTACATTCGGCATAGTAGCGCGAGCTACAGTATGCCTGTCTGTATTTTTTTATCTCCGTACTCACAGTGCTATTGTACATTCAAGATTCCGACTCCCGCGGGGAATGGGCGTGCCTATGGAGAGGGAGGATGATTGACGGCCGGCTCTGGCACGTCACGCTCCCCGAAGACAGCCGGAGTAGGTCTCGGCTGTTCACGGCGCCTGCGCACAGGCTATGCGCAGGCGCCGTGAAGAGCCAAGCCTATTTCGGCTATTTCCGGAGAAGCGTGACGTGCCAGGGCCGGCCGTCAATCACCTTCTCTCTCCATAGGAACGCCCATTCCCCGGAATCTTCAATGTACAATAGCACAGTGAGTACCGGGATAAAAAAATACAGACAGGCATACTGTAGCTCGCGCTACTATGCCGAATTTAATGCTAGAGGAAATTTTTTTTTTTTTTTTTTTTTTTATAGGGTGAACCCCCGCTTTAAGCACCTAGGTGCAGGAAGTGGGAAGATTAACTATTCTGCCTAGCAACAACACTTTGAAGGCATCTAAAAAAAAAAAAAAATTCTTAAAGGACTAATGACATTTTTTTAAAACTACTGATGTAATGTTATATTTATGGGTGGAACTCCACTTTAAATTAGTTTCTTTCGTTTAATTAATTTTCGGGATTTGTTTTGTTTTTTTCATTTTTTAATCGATTCAAAACGTTTTCAAATCAATTTCGAATAGTTTTCGAATTTGAATAGTTTTCTAATTCAAATAGTTTTCCAATTTCCAAAAATAATAAAATATAATAGTAAATAAAGGAATAGAATAAAAAAAAAATATATATTTTTTTTCTATTCTAGTCCTTTATTTTCTATTCTATTTTATTCTCTTTGGAAATTGGAAAACTATTTGAATTAGAAAACTATTCAAATTCCATTCAAATTAAAAAATATATATTTTGGATTTGTTTAAATTCAGTACTATTTTAATTCGGATACATCCGAATCTCCAAATAACGAAAATGTCCAAGTGATCACCTGTGTCCAATCACGGCTGATCACGATGTAAACAGGAAGAGCCGTTTATCAGCTTTTCCTCACTCGTGTCTGGCAGATGCGAGTAGAGGAGAGCTGATCGGCTGCTCTCCTGACAGGGGGGGGGGGTCTGTGCTGATTGTTTATCAGTGCAGCCCCCCTCAGATGCCCGCCCATGACAACCAGCATGCCGACAGGGCCACCAGGGATGGCCACCACACTGGACCACCAGGTATGCCCCCTAGACCACCAGGGAAATGCCAGTCTGTGCCCAGGCAGCTGCCAATCAGTGCATAGGCAGCTGCCAATCAGTGCCCACCACCATGCCTGCCAGACCCACAAGGAATGCCAATCAGTGCCATCTAACAGTGACGCATATCAGTGTCATGTATCAGTGTCTATTAGTGCCCAGCAGTGCCGCCTATCAGTGCCACTCATAATAACACATCAGTGCAGCCATTTAGTGCCCACCAGTGCCACCCATGAATGCTCATCAGTGCCGCCTATCAATGCCCATCAGTGTTGTATATCAGTGCCACCCATCAGTGCCACCCGTTCCGCCTATGAGTGTCCTTCGATAGTGCCCGCCAGTGGCACTTTATTGGTGCCACCTCATCAGTGCCGCCTTATCAGTGCCCATCAGTGAAGCCTCGTACACACGCACGGTTTTCTCGGCCGGAAACAGCAAGAAAACTGCTGGCAGAGCTTTCTTGCCGAGTAAACCGTACGTGTGTACGAGGCTTTCAGGTTTCTCATCGAGAAAACTGCCCAGAATCTAGACAAGAAAAATAGAGAACCTGCTCTCTATTTTCTCGTCGTGATTCTCGGCAGTGTTTTCCTGCAGAGAAAGCCGAGTGTCTGTATACTTACCTGTCTCCATGGAAACCCGCGCATGCTCAAAATGACTTTGACGCATTCACGGTAGCTTCCAAGACATAGGTAGGGTGAAGCAAGATGGCGGCGATGGCATCGAATGTGACGAGCGCACGCTCGTCGTATTCGATGACGTTAACGCGTTCGTGCCATTCAAAAGAACGGCGGTCCTTTTGAATCGTATGTATGTACACTCGGCCAGCAAGAAAATCTTGCCAGGAATCTCGTCAGGAAAAACAATGTTTTTTTTCTGAGAGAATCCCGGCCGTGTGTATATGGCTTTATTTACAACATTTTATAAGGGAAACAAAAGAAATAAAAAAAAAATCAACATTTTCTGTCTTTTTTTACCTTTTTAGCAAAAAATAAAAACCGCAGAGGTGATCAAAGACCACCAAAAGAAAGCTCTATTTATGGAAACAAAATGTTTGGGTACAGTGTTGCATGACCACGCAATTGTCATTTAAACAGCAACAGCGCAGAAAGCTGAAAATTAGCTTGGGCATGCATGGGGGTAAGTGTCTGGTATTGAAGTGATAAAAAAAAATAGTAAAAAATGTAACTAGGTACCTACCCCCCCCCCCATATGCCAAATGGCAGCGCGGCAGGGAGGAGGACTTAAAGCAGGACGTCTCTTTTTGGATGAAGTTCCACTTTAAAAAGGAAGTGTGAAAAACATAGCTTTTGTTTAAAAAAAAAAAAAAAAATTCCCCTCTGGGTGATCTATGTGAGGGGATTTTAACAAATTTTGTTGCAGATTCCTACCTTTTGTTATTCTGAAGAAACCCCTGTGTGTTTGTCTGTATTCATGTGGAAAGTGCATCTAATGGGAGTGATTTCATAATTATCAATCAGCTGCTGCACCTGCAAGGCTCTAGGGAGGACAATTGCAGGGTCTACATCCCTTTAGACATGATTATCTATTGGGAGTATCTCACCAAAAATGACATAAAGAGGGGATGCCTGAAATATGACTTATACCTTAGTCTAGACTTCTGGGAAAATCAGCGAGCCAATCACACAGGCAGAAAATTATGTTTCTGGGGGGCGTTCTGTACACATTCTGTAACTGCGCAGGGCTTGCTCACTGCACAGCTGTATTTTCATCGTGGTGTGCAAATATGCAGATGCTCAGCATCAAGCGTCAAGGTCCACCTGTCGAGGAGCACATAAATTTGAATGCTGTCAGCGACAAACAGATTAAAGTAGAATTCAAAACCTTCTTTTTTAAAGCCTCGTACACACGCACGGTTTTCTTGGCAAGAAACCTCAGGAAAACTGCTGGCAGAGCTTTCTTGCCGAGTACACCATGCGTGTGTACGAGGCTTTGAGGTTTCTCGTCAAGAAAACTGCCCAGAATCTCAACGAGAAAAATAGAGAACCTGCTCTCTATTTTCTCATTGTGAGATTCTTGGCATGTTTTCCTGCCGAGAAACCCGAGCGTCTGTATACTTACCTCTCCATGGAAACCGGCGCATGCTCGAAATTACTTTGACGCATGCGCGGTAGCTTCCAAGGCATAGGTAGGGTGAAGCAAGATGGCGGCGACGGCATCGAATGTGACGAGCGCATGCTCGTCGTAGTCGATGACGTCACCACGTGTGTCATTAAAAAGAACGGCGGTTCTTTTAAATGGTGTGTGTGTACACTCGGCTGGCAAGAGAATCTGGGCCATGTGTACATGGCTTTAGGCAAGATTATAACTTCTGTCAGTGTTTTCTGCCATCCCTGTCCCATTGGGGAGATTTCCTTTTACTTCATGTCCCACAGACACAAGGATTCCTGGCGGACTTTTTCCTGTCATGTGTATGCTTTTCCAAGGGGAAAAAAATTGCAGATGCTCAGAATCAAGTATGAGACGGGAGCGCTCGTTCTGGTAAAACTAGCGTTCGTAATGGAGATAGCATATTCATCACGCTGTAACGGCCTGAAAAACACGAAAGCTGAAAAGCGCAAATCGTCTCTCACCAAACTTTAACTAACACGAGGATCAGCAAAAGCAGCCCAAAGGGTGGCGCTGTTCGAATGGAACTTCCCCTTTATAGTTCCGTTGTACGTGGTGTACGTCACTGCGCTTTGGACGGGCAGTATTTGGCCTGAACGTGTGTATGCAAGGCAGGCTTGAGAGGAATCCCGTCGGGAAAAACTTTTGTTTTTTTTCCTGGCGAGAAAAACGGTCGTGTGTACGAGGCATGACATGCCACATTTGGCATGTAATTTTTTTGGGGGGGGAGCGGAAATCCTCTTTTTAGAGGGTTTCAGCTCCCACTTCCTCTCTGGGCACCGCAGGGCCGGAAGAAAGGTCACCTCTCCCACCTCCCTCTCGACAATCATCTGAGGCCCCGTACACACGACCAAGTTTCTCGGCAGAATTTAGCCAGAAACTCGATCGGAGCCGTATTCTGCCGAGAAAACCGGTCGTGTGTACACTTTTCGCTGAGGAAACCGACGAGGATCTCGTCAGGCCAAAAAGAGAACATGTTCTCTATTTCCTCGTTAGTCAATGGGAAAAGTTGGTTCACCAAGATCCTCGGCGGCTTCACAAGGAACTCGACGAGCAAAACGATGTGTTTTGCCCGTCAAGTTTCTCGGATGTGTGTACGGGGCCTGAGACATGTCACAGGTCCCAGATGATTGCTCGGCCAATTACAGTGTGCAGCGCAGCCGGGCGCCCACAGTAGTGATGCCAGCGCCGCAGAGAGGAGGGTGAGACGAGCAGGGCTTTGTTCCCCCACATCACTGGACCCTGGGATGGGTGAGTGTCCAATTATTTAAAGTCAACAGCTGCAGTATTTGTAGTTGCTGACTTTTAATATTTTTATCTTAGTCGGAACTCTGCTTTAACATAGGTATGAAGATCAATTAAAATTTACTGAACTGAACTGTACTGAAAGAGGTGTTGTAGTAGTCAGTAAAAAGAAAGGAGATAAAAACAGTTGTTCTAGCAATAATTATGATAATAAGGATAATTATATATTTTTTTCCTTTTATGATATAATTGTTAGTACTCCTACACAATAATATTCTATAACCTCCGAACGTACTTCTTTTAACTGTGTTTTTTGCAGAACTACAAACAGATGTCAGTTTTAAAAAGTAGAAACACTCAGAGGAGTTTGTTTTTCAAAGCTTTGAGGGGGAGGGGGGGGTTGGCTGTGTTAGGCTGGTTTTACACCAATGCATTTTTAGTGCTTTTTGCATTTTGCAGAATTGCTCTACAGAACATGTTCTATAGGAAACCATGTAAAATATTGACTGTAGTGCAAATCTGCAAAATGCAAAAAGCACTAAAAATGCACAGGTGTGATTCAGGCCTTAGGTATACTGGGTTTGTTTCAGTGCTGGTCGGGATGCCCAGAAGCTCTGAAATGGTTGTGAGACTCGCAAAGGGGATCTGTGGGCTTCAGCTTCAACACACATTAATGGCTAGTTTACACTAGCCTCAAAGCAAGGCTTCAGACAGGCTTTGTTAAAGCTCTCTGAATGCTAGTCAAAGCTCCTGTCACTAAATAAAATGGTTAGCTTACATTCCTGTTTACATCTTGCTTTTGCTTTGCTTTGCTTTGCTTCGGCTTCACGTCAAAAATTATACCTCATGTAGGTTTAGTGGTGATTCAAAGCGTATTCAAAGCCTTCATAGAAGTCTATGGCAAAGCTCGCTTGAAGCCCCACCGAAGCCTCATCGAAGCCTCATGAAGCCTCACCAAAGCCCCATCAAGGCCCACATCTGGCTTTTGCTTTGCTTTGCTTCGGCTTCACGTCAAAAATTACACCCCATGTAGGTTTAGTGGTGCTTAAAAAGCGTATTCAAAACCTTCATAAAAGTCTATGGCAAAGCTCGCTTAAAGCCCCACCGAAGCCTCATCGAAGCCTCACCGAAGCCCCATCAAGGCCCACATCTTGCTTTTGCTTTGCTTTGCTTCGGCTTCACGTCCAAAATTATACCCCATGTTGGTTTAGTGGTGCTTAAAAAGCGTATTCAAAGCCTTCATAAAAGTCTATGGCAAAGTTCGCTTGAAGCCCCACTGAAGCCTCATCGAAGCCCCATCGAAGCCTCACCGAAGCCCCATCAAGGCCCACATCTTGTTTTTGCTTTGCTTCGACTTCACGTCAAAAATTATACCCCATGTAGGTTTAGTGGTGCTTAAAAAGCGTATTCAAAGCCTTCATAAAAGTCTATGGCAAAGCTCGCTTGAAGCCCCATCGAAGCCCCATGAAGCCTCACCGAAGCCCCACCAAAGCCTTATCAAAGCCCCACCGAAGCACCAAGCAAAAGCAAGGTGTATACAGGACTGTAAGCCAAACATTTTATTTAGTGACAGCTTTGACTGGCATTCAGAGAGCTTTAACAAAGCATGTCCAAAGCCATGTTTTGAACTATGTGTAAACTAACCCTCAAAGGAAATAATGGCAGTCAACGCAACCTCTGCAATCCTTCAGAATTCAGTGAAATACATGCCAGATGCACACATATTTTTCATGATTAAATTGTCTCAATTGTCTCACTAATGGGACCCCCGACAGGTCCCATACCAGTTGCTATGGCTATTATTTTCCCATTGGCTGACATACTGGATTGGCTTGAGGATCCCCTTATCAAAGTTTGTGGCAGTAGCTGAGGGTTGCCTTGATAAGCTGCAGTGCTCTGAAGGAGTCAAACTATTGGCGACTAAAATCCTCTTGAGTGTGCCAGATCACTTACTATACTGAAGAGTAATGAACTGTCACAGCTAATTCTACTACCATATAGTATAGATTGTAAAATGTCACTTCTGAGCATTATGTAGCGTGAGTCTGTCATCTTTTGTTAGAGCCGAGTAAGGATCTGTCATCGCTTATTGAGCTAGACTATAATGGTAATACTAAAGCATCTGTCACCGGTTATAATTGTTGACCATCAAATTGTATGTTAAAGAGAGCCTAACTCTTCCTAAAAAATGTTAAGGTAGCCACAATACTGAGATTAAAGCTGGACATTCTCTAATAGAATTTCCTTTGAACATTTTAATAGCCAGATTCAGGTACGTTTACGTCGGCGTATCAGTAGATATGCCGGCGTAACTCTGAATCTACGTCGGCGTTAATTTAAGCGTATTCTGGAAACCAGATACACTTAAATTAGGCTAAGATACGAGTGGCGTAAGACTCCTACGCCGTCGTATCTTAGGGTGCAATTTTCCCGCTGGCCGCTAGGTGTTGCTTCCGTTGAGTTAGACGTAGAATATGTAAATGACTAGATACGCCGATTTACGTATGGATTTTTCCGGCGTAAAGTTATTCCAACAAATAGCTGGCCTAGCCAATGTTAAGTATGGCCGTCGTTCCCACGTCGAAATTTGAAAATGTTACGTTGTTTGCGTAAGTCGTCCGTGAATGGGGCTGGACGTAATTTACGTTCACTTCGAAACCAAAACGTCCTTGCGACGTACTTTGGAGCAATGCACACTGGGATATGTACACGGACGGGGCATGCACCGTTCGTAAAAAACGTCAATCACGTCGGGTCACCAAACATTAACATAAACGACGCCCCGCCATCCTCATTTGAATTAGGCGCGCTTACGCCGGCCCCATTTACGCTACGCCGCCGTAAGTTAGTAGGCAAGTGCTTTGTGAGTACAGTACTTGCCTCTCTGACTTAAGACGACGTAGCGTAAATACGATACGCTACGCCGCCTTAAAGATACGCGCCCCTACCTGAATCTAGCTATAAGAATGTACGTTTGATATTTCAATGGTTAGTGGGGGTCAAATTGACGTGTGTTTTCAACTGTAATTTGAAGGAGCAAGATGGATTTTTTTTTAAGATTGAAAGCATTTCTTACAGTAAATGTATTTTTTTTTCAGCAAAAAGTTCATGCACTCCGAAATGAAATGTTAAAAGCATGTTGTCATTTCATTGAGTTGACTGATGATAATTTTTGTATGAACATTGTTCGAAAGCACTACTGTATGGCCAACTTCAGTCTCATTTTCTTTAATGCTAAGCATTGCAACATTTCATTTCACTGATATTTTGGCTTTTGACAGAAAGAGTGGGGGCGTCATATAGGATTAAAAACCCCATGCACAGCCTGATCCTAGAACTTAAAGTGTCACTAAACCCACATCATAAAAAAACTATCAATAAATGGTGTGTTACATGCTGTTCATACTCACTCTTATGCTTTCTATCTCCACCTTCTGTTCATGTCCCCAATACAGCTGGGGATTAGACATGAGCCGTTTGTTTCGTTACGAATTAATATTTTGGCACATTTTTCGTTATTCTGAGATTCTGATATATCTGAATACCTGAATTACAGTATAAACAAAGTCTACCGAATGCTCTGAATAACACAACTAGATTCGTCCAAATTTTCAAAATTCCTAATTGAAATTAAAAATCAAATTTTACATTAAATTCCAGTCAAATTCGAACTGTAAACATATTTCTGAAATCAAAGACTGTGTTATTAGAGTACTATTTCTAAATAATACTGTTTTTGTTAAGCCAAAAGTGATTTAATCCTAGATTCAAGGCAGCAGGGGACCTTATCCACATGGTCTGGAGGTGTCCTAAGCTCTATAGATTGGATAGAGGTTATAGCCAGGGTCAATAAAATGTTCAAGACCTCATTAGAGCCAGAGGCCAAAACCTGCCTTTTAGGGTCCATGGAGGACTTTAGAGTTCCACCAGGAGCCCTGGAAGGTGTGTTGAGATGGCTATTCCAAGCACGTAAGTTAATAGCTCAGAGATGGCAAGCGCACGCCCCCCCCCATTCGTAAAAAACTGGGTTGAAACCATCAATGCAATGATCTGGAGTGAGAGGGTGGCCTTTATTAAGCAAGGTAACTATAAAAGATTTGAAAGAATCTGGGGGCCCTGGCTGGGGGATATGGGATACCCCCTATAGAGGTTACTCCTCCCTGGAACCTGGACCCCCACTGCCCCAGGAATAGGGAATTTCTCCTTATAACCAGCAATTTACAATAATAAGGGTATTGGAGCTTCTATCCCCAACCCCCTTGCTTTCCTTTTATTTTGGCCTTTTGTTTTTTTTTTCCTCCTTCGGCGGTTCCTGAGAGCTTGAATCCCTAATGCTAGGTTTGGATACAATGATCTCCTCCCTTCTCTGTTTTTATTTTAATCTCTTCTCCCTTCACGTAATGCATCAACATTTGCCCAGGTGAATGTAGTTGTTCCTACTCGGGGCAACATAAATAGATGTATAACTATGTACGGTTTGGGCAGGGCTGGGGTTGGTAAGGGAGGGTCGATTGGGGCAAGTTAATGCACTGTGTGTACACATTTTATTGATTGTACTTAAATATTTGGAATGCTTATTTTATACCTTTTGTAAGAACACTTGTCTTGATAAATTTCAGAAAACAATAAAGAGAATTAAAGATAAAAAAAAAGGTGATTTAAAGAGTCATTGTAATCATTTTATGAAGATTTTTATTTTATTTGTTCTCTTTGCCACATTTCGAATAACAAAAACATTGGGATATTTATTATAGCAAAAAGTAAAAAATATTGGCCCGGATTCAGATACATTTACGTATCTTTCGGCGGGCGTAGCGTATCTCAGGGTGCAAGTTCCGTATTCAGAAAGAACTTGCGCCCTAAGTTACGGCGGCATAGTGTAAATGTGTCAGCGTAAGCCCGCCTAATTCAAATGTGGCTAGTAGTGGGCGTGTTTTATGTAAAACTCTCCTGACCCCACGTAATTGACGCTGTTTTCGAACGGCGCATGTGCCGTCCGTGAACGTTTCCAAGTGCGCATTCTCCAAATTACGCCGCAAACTGTCAATGCTTTCGACGTGAACGTAACTTACGTACAGCCCTATTCGCGAACGACTTACGCAAACAACGTAAAATATAACGCTGTTCGGTCGTTTCCGACGTCCATACTTAACATGACTTACCCCTGCTTTATGAGGGGTAACTTTACGCCGGAAAAAGCCTTACGTAAACGACGTAAAAAAAAATCGCCGGGCGTAAATTTACGGAAGCACCACCTAGCGGCCAGCGTAAATATGCAGCCTAAGATACGACGGTGTAAGAGACTTACGCCGGTCGGATCTTAGGGAAATCTATGCGTAACTGATTCTACGAATCAGTCGCATAGATACGACCCCGCACACTCAGAGTTACGATGGCGTATCCGGAGATACACCGTCGTAACTCCTATCTGAATCCGGACCATTGTGTTTTCTTTCAAAATTGTCGCTCTTCTTTTGTTTCTAGCGCAAAAAATAAAAACCACGGAGGTGATCAAATACCACCAAAAGAAAGTTCTATTTGTGGGAAAAAAAGGACTTCAATTTTGTTTGGGTACAGCGCCGCACAATTGTCAGTTAAAGCAACACACAAAATGGCCTGGTCATTGAGCAGCCAAATCTTCCGGGGCTGAAGTGGTTAATTATTTATTTTTATCCTGTATTCCAAAGGCAGTTTTTTTTCTATTTTGAACATGTGACCAACAGCAGAGGACTAGAAGCTCCTCCTGCTTATGTTTCCCTGCAGACAGGCTGGGAAAGATCTGGGTCATGTGACAGCGGTATATTGATTAGGAAAAGGGTACTAACAGGTCTCTAAAGAACAGAGGGGCAGATTCACAGAGGAGATACGACGGCGTATCTCCTGATACACCGTCGTATCTCCTGTGGTATCTATACGGCTGATTCATAGAATCAGTTCCGCATAGATAGCCCTAAGATCCGACAGGTGTAATTGACTTACACCATCGGATCTCAGGATGCAACACTTCGGCCGCCGCTGGGGGGAGTTTGCGTCGTATTCCAGCGTCGGGTATGCAAATTAAAAGTTACGGCGATCCACAAAGGTTTTTCCCATCGTTACGTAGGCGCAAGTCTTTTTTTCCCGTCGCAAAGTTAGGTGTGCTTTAACATGGTGTAAAATTACTCCACCATGTTAAAGTATGCCCGTCGTTCCCGCATCGCTTTTGAATTTTTTTTTTCCGGCGTAAGTACGTTACACACGTCGCGATTCACAAACATGTCGGGCCGCCGTAAGTTCGCGCAAAGCACGTCGGGAAAATTGTGAACGGAGCATGCGCAGAACGTCCGGCGCGGGAGCGCGCCTAATTTTAATGGTACCCGCCCCATTTGAATTGGGCGGGCTTGTGCCGGACGACTTTACGTTAGAAAAAATGCCTGAACAAAGATGTGCCATTCTTCTGATGAGAAAACAGATAAAGGCATTGTCAGGGGGATTGGTAATAAATAGCTGTAGATTTAGATTACTTAGCATGTATGCATTTATTTTGGATGCTAGGTCCACTTTAGGCCGATCTCCCCCCACATGCATCTCACAGCATTCAGTCTAAAAACATATATATATATTTTTTATCTTAAATTCAGTCCACATCACAATAGGATCAGAGCAATCCTTTTTCTGGAAGGAATTTGAATAATACAAGTCTGAAATAAATACATTTCATAGATCAAGAACATGAATGTTCAGATGGGAACAGCAGGTAAGGATTCATGTTAAGTCCATGGAAAGAGCAAAGACAGGTATTATTAACTGATGACTTTCTTGAGACTTTCAGCACGCACATTGCGTATTGAGCTGAAATGACAGAAATTGTTATGACATTCTCCTCTCTGAGCTGATCTTTTCGGGGGTTGGGTAATAGTGGGGTTTTTGACAACAGAATGCAAGACTTTGAATGATTCCATTGATGAAAGTTGGAGAATTTGCATATATATTATGTGTGGTACCTACACAATCTGTTGTAATCCGTCTCTGTAGGGTAAGATGTGTTTTGGCTGGAGGGTCAGAGTCTACTGTTGTTATATTTCAACCTATAAGGAAACTTAGTATTATTCATAAAGGCAAGTCATGTGCTAAATGCAGGAATTGACAACCATGGACTAGCAATCTCCATCTGACTTTTTCCATCGGAAATTCCGATCGTGTGTGTGGCTTTAGTACTGACTTATTGAAGAGCAACTTCTGGAAGTGGGTTAAGCATGGGACACCAACTAATATGAGGTGTGGAAGATGTGGTATACACAGTATGGGGAAGAAGAGGGTAGAAAAATAGAGAAAAACAATAGATTCCTCTATCGGCACAAAACTGGATGGAAGGTCTCCACTACCAGCTAATGTATTCAGGCAGCCGAGGTTCTCCTGTCTGTCTGAATGTCCACTCCAAATAGTGAATGCATCTAATGCCGCGTACACACGATCAGTTAAACCGATGAGAATGTTCTGATGGACCGTTTTCATCGGTCAAAACCGATCGTGTGTGGGCACCATCGGTTATTCAACCATCGGTTAAAAAAAAGCCAACTTGTTTTAAATTTAACCAATAGATTCCTAACCGATAGAACAAAACCGATCGTTAGTAGGCACAAGCATCGGTTAAAAATCCACGCATGCTCAGAATCAAGTCGACGCATGCTTGGAAGCATTGAACTTCATTTTTTTCAGCACGTCGTTGTGTTTTACGTCACCTTGTTCTGGCACAATCGTTTTTTTAACTGATGGTGTGTAGGCACGACTGATCATCAGTCAGCATCATCGGATAACTGATGGAAAAATCCATCTGACCGTTTTCATCAGACTAACCTATCGTGTGTACAGGGCATTATATTTATCAACTTATTCCAAGTTTCTATAAAATCATATTAATACAAATAATTTCATCACAATTACATGAATTACATTTATACATTTAACCTCTTTCTTAATCCTTTCTTCCATTGATGTAGTTCCATCCCACTTCCGTACCACCCTACCCTAAAGTCGTTGTTGCGTTCTCTATCCAATTTGCCCATATTTTTCCATATTTCTCCCAGTTTCCTCTATTACAATATGTCTCCTTATACAGTAACAAGTTATTTACCAAATGTTTCCATTGTGCCAACGAGGGAGCTTCCACCCTCTTCCAATTTAACACTATTGCCTTTCTTGCATAGAAGAGCAACAGGCCCACCTGTGTTATTATTTCTATAGAGGCCATGTTTTCCTCCACTAGTCCCAGTAGGCAGATCTCTGCCTCTAGGTCAAGCTGAACTGACGTCAATGCATTCTTAAAGATCTCAGAAGCATCTCAACCTGATATCAAACAGATGCCATTGACACAAGCCAATAACCCATTAACCCATGCTTTAAAAATAAGAATTATTTTATGTGCTAATCTGTATTCAGTGACATGAATACTAATTTACTTCAGTACATTAGAATTCATGTTACTTTACTTTTTTTTTATTGCCTAGTCAAGTTGCCTTGCTATGTAGGCCAGTTACCAAGTAATTAGTCAAAGTACTGGTAAGAGTATGAGCTAGCACAGATCATTGTGGTGTGCTGACAGTAACCTGTCCCAGACTAAATATCTTCAGTTTATTACAGTCCTGTAGAGCCCATCCCTTAGCAATTTATTTGCCTACATAATGTCTACCCAGAGTCCCAGAAGTTTAATCTTATGTATATTTTACACATGTATTAGTTTTCCAAGGGAACCATTCAGGAAGTTTCCATTGCTATGCTATGCTAAGCTGTTTTTCTATTTGCAATTGCAACAAGCTGACATTTTCAATTTTCCTCTTTTGATATTTTTTTTTTTTTGGTAAAGTCTGTTTTGAAAAAGAGAAATTACGCAAGGGTATCGTAGAGTTATTTTGACCATCTTCAAATATTGGCAGTTTTTTAAAGAAAATAGTTATTAACCAATTCAGCCCCAGGAGAATTGACTGCTCAATACGCATTTTTTTGCGATTCGACACTGCGCCGATTTAACTGACAATTGGGCGGCCGTGCGATGTTGTACGACCACCCTTCAATCAGCTGTCACACAGTGTATGCTAAGACGTTGCACCCAGTGCTGAACAGGAAAAATAGGGCCAGATTCAGAAAGAATTGCGGCGGCGTAACGTATGTCCTTTACGTTACTCCGCCGCAAGTTTTCCTCGTAAGTGCTTGATTCACAAAGCACTTGAGTGTAAACTTGCGGCGGAGTAACGTAAAGCCGTCCGGCGCAAGCCCGCCTAATTCAAATGGGGTGGGGACCATTTAAATTAGGCGCGTTCCCGCACCGAACGTACTGCGCATGCTCCGTTTTGAAATTTCCCACCGTGCTTTGCGCGAAATGACGTCGCCCGACGTAATGTTTTGAATGGCGACGTGCATAACGTACTTTCGTATTCCCGGACAACTTACGCCAAAAAAATAATAATTTGACGTCTCAAAACTCTGTATGAACTCAAATACCTAAGACTTTTTAAAGTGGTTGTAAAGCCACTTTGTTATCTTAATAGAATTCCTATGTTCTATTACATTTTGTGCCCCAGTGTAAGTACTTCAAGAAAAATATAGCTTATTTCAGAGTGCCGCTTGGTGCTCACGTGACCGTCCGGTGCTCTCCTCCCCGATCTGAGAACTATGCACCATTTTTTATTTATTTATTGAACAATATTTTAAAATCGTTAAGCTTTTTCTCGAGATGGTCTAACTCAAAACTTATAGAATTCCTGCTTTTGCAAGAAACACTACTATTAGCATCTCAGAAATATCCTGGTGTGACATTGTTTACTGCAGATATTTTGCTAAAGGTCATAATCATTATTGCAGATATTGTGAATTGTTTGGCTTCTGGTAAAACAGCTATTTTGGTGTGTATTGGGTTAAAGTATAACTGAAGGCAAGTTTTGGATAGAGTGAAGAGGGATTATAATGCTTGTCGGTTTTTATTGCTGTATGTGCCTCTGTAAAGGAGATTCAACCTCTTTATTTGTCCTGTTTGCCATTATCTTCAAAATTGAAAATAAAAGAAAATCCCAAATTTTGGGTTGTCCCCAGAAAAGTAATAGAGGGGAAATCCTCCAATGGGGACACTAACCTAGGGGTCCCCATGGAATTACCTTAATTTGCAGGGATTTCCTTTCACTTCCTGTTTGGCTCTGCAATGGGACACACACATGCCTATAGTTCTACTTTAACTGCATAGCTGAAGGCCCCACTTGCTGACCTCTCCTTCTGTAAAGCAAGTTGACTGGCTGTTGTCCTAATTAAAAAATGAGGGCACAGTTTTCAGTGGAATTAGTGTCACCACAAGTGGAAAATCCCAATTTCCCTTATTGAGCTGCTCAGGCAAATAGGATTTTATATATTTTCTTTGTCGAAAGTGTAAATTGATGAGCTAATGTGAGCCTTTTTAGGGACAGGACAGGTTCAGATTGATTTAAAAGGGGCTTCCACAATCCTCAGGAGCCATTTATAGTCCATCAAACTGTTAAAAAGTTACTAAAGACCATAATAACTTCTTCTTCCCCCATTGACTCCATTGCATTTCACCAAAATGCCACAATTTGACTTAAAGGAGTTGTAGAGGTTCATGTTTTTTCATCTTAATGCATTATATGCATTAAGGTGAAAAAACATCCAACAATTGGCGGCTCCCCAGCCCCCCGTTTACTTACCTGAGCCCTCAAAAGTCCTGCGTTGTGAACACGCAGGCTTCTCGACCGGGCTTTTTGGCTCTTCTCGACTCTTCTCAACTCATTCATTGGATGATTGATAGAAGCGCAGCCATTGGCTCCTGCTGCTGTCAATCAAATCGATGACACGTCACGTCGGGGGGCAGGGCCGACTGTATAACTGTATTACGGGAGCGCGTCTGCAAGCTAACCCCCTTGGAAGAGAACATCCCAGAACGAGGGTTAGCTGATTTGGGGAGGAGACAAGACAGCTGACCCCAGAAGACCAGGATTGGGACCACTCTGTGCAAAACGAGTTGCACAGTGGAGGTAAGTATAACATGTTTGTTATTTATTTATTTTCAAAAAGAACCTTTAAAACCACTTTGAATATGCAATTTTTGGAGACATTTTTGAAAAATTGAAAACATAATATTTTCCGAAGCCCTGGCCTAGAACAGGTATGCTGATCAGGAGTTTTGTCTTTTAGGTAGATTCAGGTACATGGGTGCAAACTTGCGGAGGCGTAGCTTAACCTGTTTAGCCTACGCCGCCGTAAGTTAGCTAGGCAAGTACATGATTCTCAATGTACTTGCCTGCTAATATACGGCGGCGTAGCTTAAAGCGGGCAGGCATAAGGGCGCCAAATTCAAATGTGTGGAAGGGGGCGTGTTTAATGATAATCAGGCTTGACCTTACGTTTTTGAAGTTATTTTATTACTTGCGCATGCGCCGGGCACCTACATTTCCCAGTGTGCATTGCGACTAAGTACACCGTACGGGCCTATTGTAAACTACATAAATCGCTATTCGCGGACGACTTACGCAAACGACGTAAAAATTTCGAATCTCGCGGTGGGAACGGCGGCCATACTTTAACATTGCTATTCCACCTAATAGATGGAATAACTTTAGGCCTGATAATGCCTTACGGAAATGACGTAAATCTACTGCGGCAAGCCGTCCTATCTTAGATATGTTTAAGCGTATCTCTGTTTGAGCATACGCTTAAACATAGGTCGGCGTCGATTCTGAGTTAGGTCGGCTTATCTACTGATAAGCTGGCCTAACTCTTTCTGAATCTACCTATTTCTCATCTTCATACTTGTTCAGGGTCAGTAATTCAGAAAGTATTAAAATCAGATGCAACCAGCATTTTTGGAAGGTGGTCAACAATGGCAATTCTGTATTTGTCTCTGTGCAAGTTTTCTTTCAGCACTTTATGTATTTCTTTATGACTCTCCCGATTTCCTCAATTGCTCTGTATTGTATACAACAAAAAGCAGCAGAAGATGCAACTTTCTTTTCTGAAAGTAGCATTACACAAACCCTTTTATCTGCCCCAAAGTATTTTTCTGCAGCTCATCACTTTCTAATGTAAGCCATGAATATTTCCACTGGAAGAAAATCTTTCTTGGACAGTTTTACTTGAATGAAATATGCAGCCAAGAAGCCTATTGATTCCGTCGACACTTTTGGGAATGGCAGCAGCTGGATGCTATTTGATCAGAGGAAATTCATTCATGAATTCAAACTGTGGCCATTTTGTCTGACTTCAAATGCAGTCAATTCCAGCTTAGAATTTTTAGGGAAAAAAGACTCTTTCAGGAGCTCTTTAGCACAATTGATCTGACATCATGGCAAATTCATATTACAAAGTTGAATATTATATTTATAATAATGGTTAGGTTTTACAATAGGTATAAAGGTCAAAATGCTATTTAGCAAGGAAACAATCAGAAATATATATATGGTATGAATACTTACATTAAAAGGAAGATGTTAACGTTATGACTGATATTAATGTTAAAGTTAAACATTTAAAAAGAAGAGACAACTTTATTAAACAGAACTTCTCCTCTGTTTGCCCCTCTGATGATGCTTTCACTTTATTGCTAAAGGCCTATCCTACGTAATTTCTAGGCTAAACCCTGGCCATCCTCTTACAGAGAAACATAGAAGGACAAGGGTAACAAAAAAAAAAAAAGACCAAGCAGTTTCTCGGCAGGAAACACTCTGTCAGGAATCCTGACGGGAAAATAGAGAGCAGGTTCTCTATTTTCCCGTTGGGATTACGGGCTGTTTTCCTGATGGTAAAAATAGCTAGGGAGCATATACACGGCCGGGATTCCTGGCCAAATGCTCTCCTGGCAGTTTTCCTGCCGGGAAAACCGGTCATGTGTACGAGGCTTTAGAAAAGGAAGCTGATGCAGCCACCACATCTAATGATTGGTAAGCTGCCATGTATTACCATTTTGGGTTAGGGCTTAATACTGCTTTAAGGTTACTCTTGAACTTTCTTTCCATTGGTCTAAGGTCTTGTGCTTGTGTTCTTAATCTCAATTTCATATTTAAAACACTGTCCTCCTGAACCTTATGCACACCCTTTATGTATTTAAATGTTTCAGTCATGACCCTCTTTCTCTTCTTTTCAGGAGGTTGTACATGTTAAGTATCACTAAGCTCTCCAGAAATATTTCATCCCTTAGGCTTTGCATCCTTAAACACCCTTATACAGTGACTGATAGCACCTCAGTGTATAATAAAGACAGACCTGAAGAATACAATTATTAGATGAAGTACATGACTGGGGGAGGGGGGGGTTAGTCTCTATTTCTAGAAAAAAATGTAAGTGGGCAGTGTCACTGTTGAAGGCCTTAGGCCTCATGTACATAGGACGCTGCTAAACGTACATTCAGAGGCAGTTGGATGCTTTTTTCAACTGCCCCTGAACTCACTCAATGTTATCCTATGTGACCATGTACACAGTCTCGTTTATTGCCGTTTTTTAGGCAGTTGCTTTTGACAGCATTTCTTTGAAATGTGGTAACCCGCATTTAGCAGCGTTTCGTTTATAGAGGTTTTTGCCCAATTAAAAAAATAATAATGTTGTCCTCAAGCTAGTGAAGTAAGCCTAAGGACAGGTGAATCTTATGCCTCGTACACACGACCGTTTTCCTTCGCAAAAACCATCAAGAAAAATGCTGGCAGAGGTTTTTTGCCGAGAAAAACGGGCGTGTGTATGTTTTTCGTCGAGAAAACTGTCGTGGATCTCGACGAGAAAAAAAGAGAACATGCTCTCTTTTTTCTCGTCAGGAGTCTCAATTTTTTGTCGTGTTTCTCGTCGGACTGGTTTACGACGAGAAACACGTTCGTGTGTATGCTTAGAAACCTGCGCATGCTCAGAATAAAGTATGAGACGGGAGCGCACCTTCAGTAAAAGTAGTGTTCGTAATGGAGATAGCACATTCGTCACGCTGTAACAGACTGAAAAGCGCGAATCGTCTCTCACCAAACTTTTACTTAACATACGGTAACATGAGATTAGCAAAAGCAGCCCCAAGGGTGGCGCACGTGGAATC
The DNA here is from genome assembly GCF_905171775.1 of Rana temporaria. Taxonomy (NCBI): domain Eukaryota; kingdom Metazoa; phylum Chordata; class Amphibia; order Anura; family Ranidae; genus Rana; species Rana temporaria. The sequence continues at coordinate 137,508,290 of NC_053499.1, forward strand.
GAACTTCCCCTTTATAGTGCCGTTGTACGTGTTGTACGTCACCGCATTTGAAAACGACGAGATTTTGTCTCGACAGTGTGTATGCAAGGAAAGCTTGACAAGAATCTCATCAAGCTTGACAAGAACCTCGTCGAGGAAAACAATGTTTCTTTTACGTCAAGATTCTCGGTTGTGTGTACGAGGCAATAATCTTCAGGCTAGCTAACACCTAATGCCCTGTACACACGGTCGGGATTCCTGATGAGTCAAGGTCCGTCGGAAATCCCAACAAGAAAATCGAGAACCTGCTCTCCCGTACAACCGAGCGGGTTTTCCGGTGGGAAAACTTAGATGAGAGCTTTTGGCTGGGAATCCCGGGCGTGTGTATGCTCCATCTGAGTTTTTCCGCCGGGAAAAAGTCAGCCGGTGAATCCCGCCCGAAAAAAAGAGAGCATGTTCTTTATTTTTGTCCGGCGGTTTTTGGGCAGTTTTCCCATCAGAAACCCGGTCGTGTACACGGGGCATAAGTCGCCCTCCTTGAATCCAATAGTGGCTATTTATTAGGTATGGTTTATTTTTGTTATGGTTATTTATTATGTTGTTAATTGTTGCTAAATAATGAGCTGCTGTTACCATTTTAAATTCCATTTCACATAGTTCATGTTCCTATTTAGGTCCCGAGGGGGGCAATTTACTAATCCAGAACATACGTGTAAACTGACTTCATGAAAAATCATTTTATATTTGGTTTTGTGGCTTTCAACTTGTTATCCTGTTTCCCTGGGGCTAGTAACATCTCAACATTTTTGCAATGGCTTTGAGCCAGTTTGGTGTGCTGGGGACAAGATTGATCCTAGAGACATCTTTTGTTTGTGGACATCCAAACACCCCTTTCTTGGTCATTCTACATTGTCTACTGGGGCTATAATTATGCCGTTGATATTTGCAAATACTAGTTTTTTATTCCTTTTTATTCTTTCTATAAAAAAAAAAGTGCTCATTGATTGCAAGGGTTAACCAGTATTTTTTTTTCTCAAAAATGTTGTGTACACCTTAAAAATCAGCCAATATTTCCGTATTTATAATCAAAGTCTTTTAATAAAGATTGAAAAGTACTGCACGTAGTGAAATCCATTTCATAGAGGATTATACATTGCCCAGATCAGAAAGACACTTTGATCTTCCATAAGTGAAGTCCCGTGTCAGACAGACTGTTGAAGAAAAACCCCTTACATTTTTATCCTTTCTCCTCAAACAACTTTGCATTTTCAAAGCGTTTTCTTTTTTTTTTTAGTTTAACCTCTAATCTCGTAGTTATCACATTATTAAATTAGTTAATGGAATAGAAAGGACTAGCATGTTTATATCATAATTTAATTGTAACTAAGATGCAGATGGCCCCCAAGTCACCCCTATGCAGTGGACACTGATTGTAGCAGATGGCGAGTGAGCAGAGAGCTGACACTGGGAATTTTAGGTCTCTTAGTTCATTTCTTGCCATAATTTCATGCCTTTTATGATATACATTACACTTGTGTTTTTAATTATTAATTACATTAAAATTTTAATAGGATAATGCTCTCAAGTAGTTGAAAGTAACCAAACTAGCAGGCTATATATACAGTATTTATACATTAATAGCTTAACTATTAAATTAGTTTATCTATAGCCAAAATATTGGTGTTTTTTGGTTTGTTTTTTGGCTGTCTGTATTTCATTTGGGGATTTCACCCCTCTTCCTGTCCTGAAGGTGTAACAGGAAGTAAGAGGAAATCAATACGTGGGGGGAGTTTCACTATTAAGCCTCATACACACGATCGGACTTCAAACAAACTTTTCCGTGGATTTTTGTTTGAAGGGAGTTGGCCGGGCACACCCATAGCATACACACGGCAGGACTTTTCTGCAAACTTTCCCAAAGCGTTCCCAACATCACATGTTTTTTCTGCTCTTTACCGCCACCCTTTGGTCAACTTCTGCTATTGTTGGTTGATTTTAACATTGGTTCTGTGTATTTGTACTTTGGACAAAAGTCCGATGGATTTCTGTACACACGGTCGGACTTTGCATCATCTGACTTTTTTTGACAAAAAGTTTGTCTGTTTGCAGAGTGAACTTTTGTCCGATGAAAACCGAAAAAGTTTGTCCCATGGAGCGTACACACGGTCGGATTTTTTGGGAAAACTTGCTCATTTCGAAGTCTGTTGGCAAAAAGTCTGACCGTGTGTACGAGGCTTTAGACAGTTGTCACCAGAACAGGTTAACCACATAGCGTCCGCCGCATGCACATTTACGTTGACACAATGGCACAGGCAGGCAAATTGGCGTATCTGTACGTCCCTTTAAATTTGACGCCCAGCCAGCGTGCACGCACACGCCACTGTGTGCCTCGCGATTGTGGCCGAAAAAGGCAGAACAGGGGGATGCCTTTGTAAATAAGGCATTCCCCTGTTCTGCCTAGTGACACATCACTGATCTACTGTTCCCTGTGATCGGGAACAGTGATCAGTGATGTGTCACTGGTAGTTCCTCTCCCTAACAGTTAGAATCACTCCCTAGGACACACTTGACCTCTTCAGCGCCACCTAGTGGTTAACCGATTCATTGCCAGTGTCATTTTCACAGTGATCAGTGCATTTTTATACCACTGATCTCTGTAAAAATTACAGTAGTCCCAAAAATGTGTCAAAGGTGTCCGATGTGTCCGCCATAAAGTCATAGTCACAATAAAAATCGCAGATCACGTGACAGGTACACTTTAAAGGTGTTAATAGGTGAATGGTCAAAATAGCAACAATAAAATATAAATAATCAGCTGTGACAGAATAAACGATGGACTAATAAAATTTGGGACATTTTTTTGGTCCCTCGTTTATACTGTCACAGCTGATTATTTATATTTTATTGTTTCTATTTTGACCATTCACTTATTGCCTTTCAAGTGTACCTGTCACGTGAGCACATTTGCACTTTATCACCTATTTATGCACAGCAAGAAGAAAAACAATGCAGCGCCTTCTAAGCGTAGCAAGTAAGTTTAATGTTGTAAAATTGGTTTAAACATATACAATGCCTACTCACAAACCGGATGTAGGTAAAGGCATGACAATATAAGTTGTATCATCCACTTATATTGTCATGCCTTTACCTACATCCGGTTTGTGAGTAGGCATTGTATATGTTTAAACCAATTTTACAACATTAAACTTACTTGCTACGCTTAGAAGGCACTGCATTGTTTTTCTTCTTGTCCTACAGATTGATTCATCTGCTAGCTGGCTGCCACCTAAGCAAAGCATTATTTACATAGTGCTATGGACATTATTTCATTGGATTAGTGTACTTCCATAGATCATTTTTTTGAACTTTGTTTATTTTTCCCCCCTCCCATGTTTTTCCCCCTCCCCCATATTTCAGGTATTGTTCATATAGATGCTTATAGGGAGTGCGCTCAATTATTGTGTATTTATGCACAGCGCAGCACTACTTCTACTTCTACCTGGGTCTTGATACTACCTTCAGTGCTTGCTGCAGTACCCCACCTTTTAGACTTGGCCAGAGCGGGAATCTCTTTTTATTACTTCAAAAATCGCAGATCACTGCCATTACTAGTAAAAAACATATATAATAAAAATGCCATAAAACTATCCCCTATTTTGTAGACGCTATAACTTTTGCGCAAACCAATCAATATAAGCTCTTTGCGACAAAAATATGTAGAAGAATACATATCAGCCTAAACTGAGGAAAGAATGTGCTTTATTATATATTTTTTGGGGATATTTATTATAGCAAAATGTTAAAAATATAGCTTTTTTTCAAAATGGTCGCTCTATTTTTGTTTATATTGCAAAAAAGAAAAAACGCAGAGGTGATCAAATACCACCAAAAGAAAGCTCTATTTGTAGGAAAAAAAGGAAGTCAATTTTGTTTGGAAGGCACATCGCACGACCGCACAATTGTCAGTTAAAGCCACGCAGTGCCGAATCGCAAAAAAACGGCCTGGTCAGTTGGCAGCCAAATCCCCTGGGGCTGAAGTGGCTAGACAACTCAAAAACGTAAAATATTACTGTAGTTGTTGATCGAAGAAGTCAAAAATTTCTGTTTTTGATACTAACACCTCCAGTTCAAATCACCCACCAGAGCACTTTGGGTTTTACGTCGATGTTTTGTTGATTGATTTAATATTTCATATGTTATGTGAAAGAATGCTTCATAAATGGGCTTTACAAATCTGTCATGAGGCCTACTTTAAATTCAGCTTAATACCCGAATGTCTTAAATGTATTATTATGTTTGAGCTAATGCCATTTTCAGCGCTATGTGAATCTTTAGTGATGTACTGATGATCTTGTCTTGCTGTCAAACAGAATAGCCGCTTCAGGTTATTTCAAAATGTATTTAAATCAATTTAAATCAGATGACAACTATATATAACTGACTAAACTGTTTTAGTTATTTAATACAATGAATAGATAAGCCCGTACTGACAGATCTGAGCCTATAGGGAGGACTGTGAATGGCTTTGCAATATATCTGCAAGGTATTTTATAACTTAATATTACAATCTAAATGTTACAATATATTACATGCAATTAAGTTTGCCGTTTTTATTTCAAAATTTAGCAATAAAGACTTTGGTGATCCATATTTATTTCAGATGTGTCAAGTAATAAATAGAATATTTTAGCTATGATGAGATTGTGCCTATGGCTTGGCAGGGGGATTTAATGGATTTTGATTGGGTTAATTACATACCTCTTATACGAGCTTGCATTGTATCCATATCTTTAATCGTATATTACTGTATATAGGTGTATTATTATTAGTACCTCTGTCGGGTTTCTGTTGGTATCTGTACCTCCGGTGGGGAGATCCAATATCTCTGTTCTGGTTGTCATTGTTACCAGAACAGAACGTGATTGAAAATGCAAAATGTTACAGGAGGTAAGGTAATCTTCCAGGATACATAATCTTGTGTTATTTAACCACTTGCTTACTGGGCACATAAACCCCCTTCGTGCCCAGGCAAAATTTCAGCTTCCGGCACTGCGACGCTTTAACTGACATTTGCGCGGTCGTGCGACGTGGCTCCCAAACAAAATTGGCGTCCTTTTTTCCACACAAATAGAGCTTTATTTTGATCACCTCTGCGGTTTTTATTTTTTGCGCTATAAACAAAAAAAGAGCGACAATTTAAAAAAAATATATATATATTTTTTACTTGTTGCTATAATAAATATCCCAATTTTTTTTTTTTCTCAGTTAAGGCCGATACGTATTTTTGTAAAAAAAAAAAATCGCAATAAGCGACTGGTTTGCGCAAAAGTTAAAGCGCCTACAAAATGGGGAACAGAATTATGATTTTTTTTTTTATTGGTAATGGCAGCGATCTGCGATTTTTATTGGGACTGCGATATTGCGGCGGACGTATCGGACACTTTTGACACAAATTTGGGACCATTCACATTTATACAGCGATCAGTGCTATAAAAATGCACTAATTACTGTATAAATGTGACTGGCAGGGAAGGGGTTAACACTAAGGGGTGAGGAAGGGGTTAAATATGTATCCTGGGTGTGTTCAAACTGTGTGGGGGAGGGGGGTGACTGGGGGAGGTGACCGATGCTGTGTCTCTATGTACAAGGGACACAGATCGGTCTCCTCTCCTCTGACAGCACGTGGAGCTCTGTGTTTACACACAGAGCTCCACGTCCCTGCTGTGTTACCGACGATCGCGTGTACCCGGCGGACATCGCGGCCGCCAGGTACACGCATTGGCTCTTCAGCGATGCGCCCGGACAGTGTTTACCTGCTGCGCGCCCCCCAGAGGCGCGCGCGTGTAATGCACTTTAAAAGACGTCCACTTGGCACTTGAGAGCCGCGCTGTTGACGTCTTTTGTCAATAGTGCGGGTCTCAAGTGGTTAAAAGGTGATTTGCCTTAAACACTTAAGCCCCAGGCCATTATGCAGCCAAATGACCGGGCCACTTTTTGCGATTCGGCACTGCGTTGTTATTATTATTTATTTTATTAATTTTTACACAAAAAAAAAAAAAAGATCACTTTTATTCCTATTACAAAGAATGTAAACATCCCTTGTAATAGAAACACGTATGATAGGTCCTCTTAAATATGAGATCTGGGGTCAAAAAGATCTCAGATCTCATATTTAGACTAAAATTCAAAAAAAAAAAGTGTCATTTGAAAAAATGACAACCAGAAAAATATTGCTTTAAGAAGCATGGGCGGAAGTGACGTTTTGATGTCACTTCCGCCCTGCTATGCTATGGGCACGGGTGTTGGCCATCTTGCCCTCACTCGTATCCTAGCCGAGCAGGGGAGAGGACCCGATCGCCTCCGCCACTGCCGACGGCTCCGTTAAGCGGCGGGAGTGGGGCCCCTCTCCCGTCGCCAATAACGGTGATATCGCGGCGAATCCGCCGCGGAGACCACCATTCTCGTTGACAGAACCGCTCACTGAAGAGATGGACATCAGCTGCTGCCCTTACCGAGATATCCATCTTTAAAAAAATGACGTATATATACAGTGAGTGGTTAACTGACAATTGCGCGGTCGTGGCTCCCAAACAAAATTGACGTCCTTTCTTTCCCACAAATAAAGCTTTCTTTTGGTGCTATTTGATCACCTCTGCGTTTTTTTTTTTTTGCGCTATAAACAAAAATAGAGCGACAGTTTTGAAAAAAAATACAATATTTTTTACTTTTTGCTATAATAAATATCCCCAAAAAATATATATAAAAAAAACATTTTTTTTCCTCAGTTTAGGCCGATATGTATTCTTCTATATATTTTTGGTAAAAAAAAAGCAATAAGCGTATATTGATCGATTTGCGCAAAAGTTATACCGTCTACAAAATAGGGGATAGTTTTATGGCATTTTTAGGCACCATAATAGGCCACATGCCCTCAACATGGGGGGGGGGGGGTCTGGGGACTTGATCTTTTACATGTATTCATTTATGATTTCCTTAACCACCTCAATACCAGGCACTTTCACCCCCTTCCTGCCCAGGCCATTTTTCAGCTTTCAGCTCTGTCACACTTGGAATGATAATTGCGCGGTCATGCAACACTGTACCCAACTGTACCCTGTTGTTTTGGTGGTATTTGATTATCTCTGCGTTTTTTATATCTTGCGCTATAAACAAAAGAAAAGTGACAAGTTTGAAAAAACACATTTTTTTTTACTTTTTGCTATAATAAATATCCAATTTTTTTTTTTTTTTTTTAAACAATGTTTTCCTCAGTTTAGGCTGATATGTATTTTTCTACATATTATTGGTAAAAAAAAATCGCAATAAGCGCATATTTATTGCTTTGCACAAAAGTTATAGCGGCTACAAAAGAGGGGATAGATTTATAGCATTTTTATCATGACTGCGATATTGCGGTGGACACATCGGACACTTTTGACACATTTTTGGGACCATTCACATTTATACAGCGATTAGTGCTATAAAAATGCACTGATTACTGTGTAAATGTGACTGGCAGGGAAGGGGTTAACACTAGGGGGCTATCAAGGGGTTAAATGTGTGTCCTAGGGAGTGATTATAACTGTGGGGGGAGGGGACTGACTGGGGGAGGTGACCGATCTGTGTCCCTATATACAAGGGACACACCATCTGTCTCCTCTCCCTGACAGGACGTGGATCTGTGTGTTTACACACACAGATCCATGGTCCTGCTCAGTTATTGGGCAAACGTGGGTCCCGGCGGACATCACAGCTGCCAGTCATGTGCCAGTGACGTGGCGAGCATGCGCCCCCTAGTGGCCCGGGAAGGCGAAGACGTCATATGACGTCGGCCCAGAACGAGAGCTGTCTCGTCCCACCGTCATATGGCGGTGGGCGGGCAGCTAGTGGTTAAAGTGGAGTTCCACCCAAAACTGGAACTTGTGCTTATACGCTTCCTCCCCCCTCTGGTGCCAAATTTGGCACCTGTCAGGGGGAACGGGGACCTGTTTTTGAAAGGTCCCCTTCCCCACCTCCGGAGATGGGGTCACGGCCCGATCTCAAGGCCAGTTTGGCCTTCCTCCTCCTTACCTCGCCGCTGAGCCAATTAGAAAGTGCAGCAAGCTTCACGCATGTGCAGTAGGGTACCAGCTGTGAAGCCGAAAGGTTTCACTGGTGGGTTCCCTTACCAGGAATGTCAACGGCAGCACCCCAGAGTTGAACCGAAGATTGGCTGGGGTGCCGACATTGTGGGCTACCTGGACAGGTAAGTGCCCTAATATCAAAAGTCAGCAGCTACAGTATTATTTTTTTCACCAAGCCTCAATCTCCTTTTTAGGCCTGCTCCCTAAATTCCCCAAATGACAATTTTTTCGAGTTGGCGGAATTAAAAACTACAATAGACAGGCTGTTTTTTCCAACAGAGTTCTCAACACTGAGCCCAAAATTACACAGTACTGTATCTTCACTCTAATGCACATTTTCAGGATTACACAAAGTACCTAGGTAATTTTAAAAGCAGACATGGTAGCAGACTGACACATTTAATCATATCGTTTTCTGACAAGGCGAGTAACTGCAGCAGAACTAACACTCGTTTTTATACCCTGCTGCCTCGCTGCACCTTCGACTTAATCTGTGCTGGAATTCATGCTGGTAAAGTTTAGACTATTGCATTTTTCATCTTGTCAGGATGGGAAAGTATGGAAGCCTCATCAGTTTAGAGGTCTGGAGAGAAGCCAAGGAAGGAGAAATAATATAAAAGATATTAATGTTTTCTAATAATCAGACAGCACATTATCAAGGAATCGAGGTCTATTGTATAGATTCCAGGTCTTAAATCATTTTGCTTGTGCAAAATTGACAGTGCAATGAATATACTTCAACATATGGCTTGGAATGGAAGCTCTACTGCTTGCAACTGTGCCTATGAAGACAATCATTCTTACACATGGGCAGACAGGCATTGCTCATTAATTCTGCCTGTCAATCAGTGCAAGAAGGCGGAGTTCCTTCCGCACTGCCTGTAAGAGGGGAAGGAAAATAAATATGAATTTGCTCAATTCAGCCATGGTTATATTTGTTAAGATGGGATAATAAAGTAATATTAAAGGCAGATTTAAAAAAAATATATATAAGTACTTACCTACTCCGTGTAATGGTTTTGCACAGAGAAGCCCTGGTCCTCCTGTTCTTGGGTCCTCCCGCTGGCGCTCCTGGCCCCTCCCTCTTTCCTGCTGAGTGCCCATGTAGCAAGCAGCTTGCTATGGAAGCTCCCGAGCCACTGATCTGTTGGTCCATTTACACTCAGGGGGCGCGGGCCACCGCTTTCTACTCATTGGTTCACTGGCTGTGATTCATAGCCAGTGACTCCCACTACTGTCTCAGCCAATGAGAAGGAGACCCGGGAGAGCCGCTGTTCTTGTGCACATTTCTGAATTGAGATGGGGCTCAGGTAAGTATTAAGCGGGGCTGTTGCACACAGAAGACTTTTTACCTAATGCATATAATGCATGAAAGTGTAAAAACCTTGGGCCAAATCCACAAAGATCTGGCGTAACTTATTTTTTTCCATTTAAGTTACACTGCCTTAAAATTTCTACCTAAGTGCCCGATCCACAAAGCACTTACCTAGAAATTTTGGGCTGTGTAACTTAAATTCCGCTGGCGCAAGGAATTTAAATGGGCGATTCCCATTTAAATTAGGCGCGCTCCCGCGCCGGCCGTACTGCGCATGCTCCTGATGTAATTTTCCCGACGTGCATAGCGCAAAATTACGTTACGCCGAGCTTTGTGGATTGTGACGGGTCAATAAAGTTGCGTCGGGAAAAAAAAAAGATACGGCGGGAAAAAAAAATTCAAAATTTAAAAAAAATCGCGTCACGGGACAGAAAGGTCTGCTTTTACATGGTGTACTAACTTTACACCTTGTAAAAGCAGCCCTAATTTTGCGTATGCAAACTAAAACTTACGGAGAAAAAACGAAGCTGAAAAGCTTTGTGGATCTCCGTAAGTGCTAATTTGCATACCCGAGCCGGCATTTCGACACAAAATGCCCCCAGCGGCGGATGCGGTACTGCATCCTAAGATCCGGCAGTGTAAGTCCCTTACACATGCCGGATCTTCTCCCTAACTATGGAAAACTGATTCTGTGGATCAGTTCCATAGTTAGGAACAGGGATACGACGGCGTAACAGCAATTACGCCGTCGTATCCCTTTTGTGGATTTGGCCTCTTGAGCCTTTACAAACACTTTAAAGCAGAACTAAACTCTCTCAATCAACATTAACCATTTTAATCCTTATGCTGCTAGCATTGGTAAATAGATGGAAAGGTAAATTATGTTTACTTGTTTTAACTTTTTTTAACCAGTTTCCGACCGGATCACGCAGATATACTGGGTCAGAATGGCTCCCCTGGGCGAAATCCTGTACGGGTATGTCCTTCTCTTTTTCAGCCACCAGAGGGCACACAGGTGCCCGCTGCATGGCGGGGAACCCGGTGCGTGTGGCCGGCCATGCGCGATCGCGTGCACGAGCGCCAGCACGGGGATTTGTGTGTGTAAACACATAAATCCCTGTGCTGTCAGGGAAGAGGAAACATTGTAAGAAAAACAATCCTCTCCTAGTCACTCCCATCTCACACAGTTAGAACACACTGAGGGAACACACAACCCCTTGATTGCCCCCTAGTGTTAACCCCTATCCCTGCCAGTGACATTTACACAGTAATCAGTGCATTTTTATAGCACCGATCGCTATAAAATGGTCCCAAAAAAGTGTCAAACGTGTCCGATCCGGATGTCGCTGTACCACTTTAGACCGCTGATCGCCGGTCAGTAAAAATATAATAATAATAAAAATGCCATAAATCTATTCCTTATTTTGTGGGCGCTATAACCTTTGCGCAGATCAATCAATATATGCTTATTGTAATTTTTTTTTTTACCAAAAATATGTAGAAGAATACATATTGCCCTAAACTGAGAAAAAAAAAAAGTTTAAAAAAACAAGCCCCTAGCCCCTAGTTGGTGGACTGCTTATGCCCTTTATCATTTTCCTATAGTCCAATGCATCTCCTTTTTCAAGGTTACTGAGAACAGGCTAAGGGACAACCCTGTGTTGCTTTTTTGCTTGTGTATTTGTGTTGAACTTTTTCTAGTGTTTTTTTTTTATTATTATTATTCTCAAAAAAAATCTTGTGCTGCAGCTTTCTATATAACTGAATATAAACTACTTGGACCACTATACAGCCTCATTGACAATATCTACCAGACGAATACCGAAAGAAAATAGTCAGACTTTACTGGCACAAAATTGTCACACCCATAAATCAATATAAAATCATATGCATTTACATTTTATTTGTTACAAATTGCCATAGTAAAGTAGAATATGTCCCATAGGTCATAAAAACATAGCCTATATGCAATAATAAGTAAATACCAACTGCGACCTATCTTTCATAGTAACATTCTTGATTAAACTCTTCATACTGTATACATTCATTTTTCATAACAATGGTGGCCTGTGGAGATAAGTACTCATGGGTCAATGAGTTTCTCGTTTTGCTTCTTCTGGACTCATAGGGGGAAATTGCAGTGGTAACTTCAGTTTTCAGATATGGCTGATAACTATGGATGAGCCGAACACCCCCCTGTTCGGTTCGCACCAGAACTTGCGAACACACCAAACGTTCGTGTGAACTTTAGAACCTTATTAACGTCTATGGGACTCGAACGTTTGAAATCTAAAGTGCTAATTCTAAAGGCTAATATGCAAGTTATTGTCCTAAAAAGTGTTTGGAGACCTGGGTCCTGTCCCAGGGGACATGTATAAATGCAAAAAAAAGTTTTAAAAACTGATGTTTTTTCAGGAGCAGTGATTTTAATGCTAAAAGTGAAACAATAAAAGTGAAATTATCCTTTAAATTTCGTACCTAGGGGGGGGTGTAAAGTTATCATGTGAAATAGCACATGTTTCCCGTACTTAGAACTGTCCCTGCACAAAGTGTCATTTCTGAAAGAAAAAAAGACATTTAAAACTGACTTGCGGCTATAATGAATTGTCAGCTCTGGCAATTCAGAGAGGATTCATTCATAAAAAATAAAAAAATAAAAAGCGTGGGGGTCCCCCAAAATTCAATTACCAGGCCCTTCAGGTCTGGTGTGAATTTTAAGGGGAACTCCACCCCAAATAAAAAAAAATGGCGTGGAGTTCCCCCAAAAATCCACACCAGACCCCTTATCCGAGCATGTTAACCTGGCCGGCCGCAGAAAAGAGGGGGGACAGAGTGTGGCCCCCCTCCTCTCCTGAACCGTACCAGGCCACATGCCCTCAACATGGGGAGGATGTCCCTATGTTGATGGGGACAAGAGCCTCATCCCCACAACCCTTGCCTGGTGGTTGTGGGGGTATGTGGGCGGGGGGCTTATCAGAATCTGGAAGACCCCTTTAACAAAGGGGACCCCCAGATCCTACCTCTACCATTTCACGAAGGAAGTGTAAATAGTTGGAAAAAACACACACACACACACACCGTAGAAAAAAGTCCTTTATTAATAATAAAAAAAAAAATACAGCGGTGGTAATCCACTCGGTCCCAGCTTCCTGCTCCAACATTGTCTGTACCCAGCGACGGATGATCTCCTCTCCGGTCCAGCGATGAGAAGGTCATCCAGCATCCAGAGCACAGCATCAGAGGACGCCTCTCTCCGCCGGACACAGCCCAGCGGAATGACGCGGCTGGAGCTTTGACATTTCTTATATAGGGGAGGCGGGGCCACCCGTCACGTGACCCCGCACCCTCTGACGCACCCTCTGCTACAACACTGGGGAAGCCCAGTCTTTCCCCTTGCATCAGAGGGGGCGGGGTCACGTGACGGATGGCCGTGCCTCCCCTATATAAGAAATATCAAAGCTCCAGCCGCGTCATTCCGCTGGGCTGTGTCCGGCGGAGAGAGGCGGCCTCCGATGCTGTGCTCTGGAGCTCTGGATGCCGGATGATCTTCTCATCGCTGGACCAGAGAGGAGATCACCCGTCGCTGGATACAGACAACATTGGAGCAGGAAGCCGGGACCGAGTGGATTACCACCGCTGGATTTTTTTTATTTTTTTTTTATTAATAAAGGACTTTTTTCTACAGTGTGTGTGTGTGTTTTTTCCAACTATTTACACTTCCTTCATGAAATGGTAGGGGTACAATGTACCCCATTACCAATTCACATAGGGGGGGCTACGATCTGGGGGTCCCCTTTGTTAAAGGACTCTTCCAGATTCTGATAAGCCCCCTGCCCACTGACCCCCACAACCACCGGGCAAGGGTTGTGGGGATGAGGCCCTTGTCCCCATCAACATGGGGACATCCTCCCCATGTTGAGGGCATGTGGCCTGGTACGGTTCAGGAGAGGGGGGCGCACTCTGTCTCCCCCTCTTTTCTGCTGCTAGCCAGGTTAACGTGCTCGGATAAGGTGTCTGGTGTGGATTTTTGGGGGAACTCCACACCATTTTTTTTTTTATTTGGGGTGGAGTTCGCCTTAAAATCCACACCAGACCTGAAGGGTCTGAAATGAATATTTGGGGGGAACCCCACGTAATTTTTTTTTAAATTGATGGCGGGGTTCCCCTTAATATTCATTCCAGACCTGAAGGGCTATTTGTGGGGAAAAAAAGGACGTTAATTTTGTTTGGGAGCCACATCGCACGACCCCACAATTGTCAGTTAAAGCGACGCAGTGCCGAGTCGCAAAAAATGGCCTGGTCTTTGGCCAGCCAAATGGTCTGGGACTTAAGTGGTTAAAGGACCCCAACTTCTCATTTTAATAAGTAACTCTTTTGAATCAGGGTACCTATCTCTAACTCCTTGTTAAGCCCCTTAGGGTGTCATACAATTTTATGTAAATATCCAGAAGGACTCCCGCTTACACAAACAAATAAACCTTTCACCTTCTGGAATTGATATAGACTCTATGCCAAACAGTTCCAAGCCATCTGTATTGCCCCATGTGTATATTTAAAATGGCATGAAACACTGTGCTTCTCAATTTTTTCTTCTATAAATTTACAGTGCTCGCCAAAGCACGTACGCATGGCTCGCACCATAGATCCTACCTACATAGAGAAAACCTAGAGGGGCACCTCAACCTGTATACATCAAATTGGGTGCTACAGCAAATGAGCTCTTTTATATGAAAAATATGTTTGTCTCTACTGATAAAGGCTTTTTGGCCATGAGAAATGAACTTACACGCCTTACATTTACTTAGCTTACACTTGTGGCCCCCTATAATATAAAACAAATTGTGGGATATTATTAGCCTTAAAGGTGTGTTTTTCTCTTAAGCGGCTGGGGGCAATGAGACTTTTAACATTGGTCTCCCGTCTAAACACTACTTGAGTTTTTTTTTGGAAGAACTTTACCTAGCGCTTTGTCCTGTCCCAATATGGGCCAATGTTTTTGAACCGCTTTCCTAATGGCCCAGTGTTGGTCATTATATCTAGTGATACACAGAGTAAAATGATGTTCCTTGTCAGATGTTGGACCTTCCCTATTGACAATACCATCTCTATACGGATCTACTGCCTTCTGGATATGTAGAGGATCATAGCTTGGAATTTTTTGGTAAGCATGACAGCTTTCATCAGCATAATTACTTGTGTTGTTACAATTTCTGCGCAACCGAGAATACTGGCTGTAAGGTATATTTTCCTTCCATTTATGATGAAGGCAACATTCTCGATGGAGATATGAATTGCCATCTGTCTTCTTGAAATGGGTTTTAAATGTAATATTACCATCCACATGACAGGCCAGTTCAAGGACTAGAAAAAACAAATATTTAGCATCCACCACATGAGTGAACTTGATGCCAAATTGGTTAGAGTTACTATATGAGACAGATTCACCAAAAGCATCAAGGGAACCATCCCAAATGATGAGAACATTGTCAATGTACCTTCTGTAATAAACCAGATGTCTAGCAAAGGGGTTCTGGGACCAGATATGAAACCCCTCCCAGAACCCCATAAACAGATTGGCATAGCATGGTGCAAAGTGTACACCCATTGTGGTGCCTGATATTTGTCAATAGAAATGGCCTTGGAATGATTTGTTTTTCTCTTTGAGTCCTGAAGAAGCAAAACAAGAACATGTTGACCCACAAGGACTTATCTTCACAAATAGCAGGTTGGAGTTGGGAGAACCCACAGCTGTATCTCGTTAAAGTACATCAACGTAAAAAGTGTGTAGCTGAGTTGTGTAAATCTCAGGACTTGAACAGAAATACACATCCTTTTGGGAGTAAAATAGCTTCCACATACTGTATGTATTTCATCCGTGTATGTAACAATGTGTCTGGATTTCAGTTAATTAAAAGACACTAACCACTTAGCTGTAAATACTAGCTGATCCATTAAAGTTCTGATTCTGGGCCAGTTGACCTGAAGCTGAAACGTAAGCTTACATAACCTGAAGCAACTCTGCATTGTTGCAGAAAATAATTGGCTATACATTTCAGAGTATTCACACTCCTTTATCAAGCCAGTATGTGTGTCAAATAAAAAAAATTCTTGCTTGATAATTAGTGTGGATTCTCCAAAATACGTAGCCAATTACTGTATATCCTGCTGCTGTGATGTCACCTCTACCAGCATGCGTTCCAACGTGGTTCCTGGAAGTCGGATGTTCAAAGCACCATCTTTTCACCATCTATCTGGATACATTAAGCCAACCTGCGCACAAAGGGATGGAGACATTTTATACAGATCAGCAGTCTTCTTCATTGATGAGCCTGTTGATTTTTAACAATGTGAGTTGCCAATCTTTATCTTAAAGGGGTGGTTCACCCTAAAAACTATATGTTTTTTATTACAATGGCCCCCCACATTACAATACGATTAAGGCTATTATTATTTTTTTGAAGCTGTACATACCTTTGTACAGCATATTCACCCGTTGCGAGTCCCGCTGGAGTGGGCGTTCCTCACATGTCTGTGATTGACATTTTGACCAAAAACTAGCTCCCCCCGTCGCGTAAGCCGCGTCACGGTTGGCGAAAGGAGCCGACCGGCGAGTCGGCGCTATACTGCGCATGCGCATTGCCGTTCGGCTCCTTTTGCCAATCGTGACGCGACTTACGCGACGGGGGGGAGCTCGTTTTTGGTCAAAATGTCAATCACAGACATGTGAGGAACGCCCACTCCCGCGGGACTCGCAACGGGTGAATATGCTGTACAAAGGTATGTACAGCTTCAAAAAAATAATAATAGCCTTAATCGTATTGTAATGTGGGGGGCCATTGTAATAAAAAAAGTAGTTTTTAGGGTGAACCACCCCTTTAATAACCAGTCCTAATGCTATACTTAGCAGGCGCTTCCCTCTTTCCCATATTTGTAGACCAGAATGGAAGCTCCTCTTCAACTGCTATATACAGTATAATACAGTTTAATTCAGACTTTACTAACCTTCTTTTTATCATTAGTCTCCCGTCTTATTATTAGCCTCATGTAATCCCCAGTAGACCGGGTTTGCCCCTGTTGCATGCAAAAGTGGTGGCAAAAAAACATCCAAAAGACGTTGAAAGTAGTTCCTTCATTGTCCAATTATGAGGTGACCAAATTTTATTGCTTAGCTACAGTACTTTGTTAGGCAAAACAACCCCCGTTAATATACACTATATTGCCAAAAGTATTGGGACCCCTGCCTTTACACATACATAAACTTTAACCTCACTAGTGGTAATCCGAGTGTGTCTTGGGGTGAATTTTCATTAACAAAAGCGGTAACCCCGAGCCATGCAGGAGCCAGCAAAGTTACTTACCATGTCCCCAGGATCCTGCAATGTCTCCCCGATGTGTCCGTGGGCTGTGCCCTCCACTCAATCTATCACTGTACCGGGCTCCGTTCTCTGCGACTGTCGCAACGCACAGGGACGGAGCCCGTGACAAATTCAAAAAGTGCAAAAAGCATAACACATACAGTATACAATAAACTTACAGATTACATTACTCTATCAAATAATTTCACATCCCTTTTGTCCCTAGTGCCCTGTCCAGTGCCCTGCATGCAGTTTTATATTATATATACTTTTCTTTCAGCTTGGAAGCTTGAGACTGTCCATGGCAACTAAAACGTGTCCCTTTACGTCAAAAGCGGTTTTAGACCAGCTAGAAAACAGAGATAATAAATTAGAACACTTGCAGAATTGAGAGATAGCGATTTGTTGGGAAACACTGAAAGTGACGACAGCGACAATTCTGCAACCAAGCAAATGTCATTATTTTTGATTTGATTACATTATTGAATACATTTTATTATTGTTATTATTATTATTTATAGTTATTTATAATGTTATCATTTATGATTTTGTGTTTCAAACTTTATCATACCCGGGATGTCTACAGACTTATGTTTGGACAGAATTAAGTAAGTTATTCCTAAAGCCTCATACACACGATCAGACTTCCAACAGACTTTTCCGTGGATTTTGCTCCGAAGGGCGTTGTCCGTGAACTTGGTATGCATACACACGGTAGGATTTCTTCAGCCAACTAACATGAATGTAGTGACATAATAGACGTACTACTTTTCTGCTCTTTACCACCACCCTTTGGGCAACTTCTGCTATTGTTGTCTGATCTTTAGCATTGGTTCTGAGCATGCGTGTTTGTACTTTGGACTTTAGTCCGATGGACTTGTGTACACACGATCGGATTAGCCGACATAGGACATTTGTTGGCGTAAAGTTTGTCTGTTCTCACAGTGAACATTTGTCTGATGATAAAGGGAAAAAAGTTTGTCCGATGGAGCGTACACACGGTCAGATTGTCTGGGGAGGTTTGTTGTCAAAAAGTCTGATTGTGTGTATGGGCCTTTAGAATTACAGACCTACAGTATAAAACGCCAAATTTCCATGTGAAACATTGTACCGCTTTGAGACACAAAAATCTGACATAATCATACCGCCAGGGAGGTTAATGGCATCCCAGTCTTAAGCCCCGTACACACGGTCGGACTTTTGCCCAACCAACTTCAAAATCCGGCACTTTTCGTATTTGTCCGACCGTGTGTACGTTCCATCGGACCAACTTTTTTGGCTTCAATCGGACAAAAAGTTGGGTCTGTGAACGGACCAACTTTCTGTTCCGAAAAGTCCGATTGTGCAAAGTGCGACCGTGTGTACAGCAAACCATCGGACTTTTGGACAAAGTACAAATGCGCATGCTCAGAACCAATGTTAAACTCAACCAACAATAGCAGAAGTTAACCAAAGGGTGGCGGTAAAGAGCAAGTAAAACCACGTGATGTTGGGAAAGTGTTAGAAAAGTTTGCAGAAAAGTCCGAGCGTGTGTATGCTATGGGTGTGATCGGACAAATCAATTAAGACAAAAATCCAAGGGAAATTTTGTTGGATGTCCTACCGTGTGTATGAGCCTTTAGTCAATAGGATTCAATATTGAGTTGGCTCACCCTTTGCAGCTATAACACCTTCAACTCTTCTGGGAAGACTGCCCACAAGGTTTAGGAGTGTGTCTATGGGAATGTTTGATTATTCTTCCAGAAGCGCATTTGTGAGGTCAGGCACTGATGTTGGACGAGAAAGGCTGGCTTGCAGTATCCACTCTAATTTCTCCCAAAGGTGTTCTATCAGGTTGAGATCAGAACTCTGTGCAAGTCAGTAAAGTTTCTCCACCCCAAACTCGCTCATCCACACTATATTGCCAAACGTATCGGGCCACACCTCCAAATCTTTTGGTGGAGGTGGGATTATGGTGTGGGGTTGTTCTTCAGGGGTTGGACTTAACCGCTTAGTTCCAGGGAAGGGAACTCTTAAGGCATCAGCATACCAAGACATTTTGCACAATTTCATGCTCCCAACTTTGTGGGAACAGTTTGGGGTTGGTCCCTTACTGTTCCAACATGACTGTGCACCAGTGCACAAAGCAAGGTCCATAAAGGCATGGATTAGCGATATTTTTGGCAATATAGTGTAATTTAATTATGTATTTAGTTGTTTGCCTGGGTTCCAGCTTTAAACACATGTAAGTATTTGGAGAAGCTTGTATGAAATTATTACTCTGTGTACCTTCTCTGTATATTATATTTCAGTGTGAGTCTTCTGTTATGCCGCGTACACACGGTCATTTTTCGGCATGAAAAAAAAAAACATTGTTTTTCAGCATGTTCAAAAAACGACGTTTTTGGAACTTCATCATTAAAAACGATGTTGCCCACACACCATCATTTTTGAAAAATGATGAACAAAGCACGGTGACGCTTTTCTGTCTGTTACAGCGTGATGAATGTGCTTACTCCATTATGAACGGTAGTTTTACCAGAACGAGCGCTCCCGTCTCATAACTTGCTTCTGGGCATGCGCGGGTTTAAAACGTCGTTTTAGCCCACACACGATCATTTTTTACAACCCGAAAAACAACATTTTAAATAACGACGTTAAAAAATGCAGCATGTTAGAATTTTTTTTTCGGAAGCCGAAAAAAGATTTGAAGCCCACACACGATCATTTTAACCACTTGAGACCCGCGCTATTGACAAAAGATGTCAACAGCGCGGCTCTCAAGTGCTAAGTGGACGTCTTTGGACGGGGCAGCGGGTAAACACTGTCCCGGCGCATCGCTGGGAAGCCGATGCGTGTACCTAGCGGCCGCGATGTCCGCCGGGTACACGCGATCGTCGGGAACACAGCAGGGACGTGGAGCTCTGTGTGTAAACACAGAGCTCCACATGCTGTCAGAGGAGAGGAGACCGATCTGTGTCCCTTGTACATAGGGACACAGCATCGGTCACCTCCCCCAGTCACCCCCCTCCCTCCACACAGTTAGAACACACCCAGGATACACATTTAACCCCTTCCTCACTCCCTAGTGTTAACCCCTTCCCTGCCAGTCACATTTATACAGTAATTAGTGCATTTTTATAGCACTGATCGCTGTATAAATGTGAATGGTCCCAAATTTGTGTCAAAAGTGTCCGATACGTCCGCCGCAATATCGCAGTCCCAATAAAAATCGCAGATCGCTGCCATTACTAGTAAAAAAAAAAATAATAAAAACAAATCATAATTCTGTTCCCCATTTGTAGGCGCTA
The DNA here is from genome assembly GCF_905171775.1 of Rana temporaria. Classification (NCBI taxonomy): domain Eukaryota; kingdom Metazoa; phylum Chordata; class Amphibia; order Anura; family Ranidae; genus Rana; species Rana temporaria. The sequence goes on from NC_053499.1 coordinate 137,528,352, forward strand.
TAACTTTTGCGCAAACCAGTCGCTTATTGCGATTTTTTTTTTTTACAAAAATACGTCGAAAAATACGTATCGGCCTTAACTGAGAAAAAAAATATTTAAAAAAAAAAAAAAATTGGGATATTTATTATAGCAACAAGTAAAAAATATAGATTTTTTTGAAATTGTCGCTCTTTTTTTGTTTATAGCGCAAAAAAAAAAAAAACGCAGAGGTGATCAAATACCACCAAAATAAAGCTCTATTTGTGGGGAAAAAAGGACATCAATTTTGTTTGGGAGCCACATCGCATGACCGCGCAAATGTCAGTTAAAGCGACGCAGTGCCGTAAGCTGAAATTTCACCTGGGCACAAAGGGGTTTTATGTGCCCAGTAAGCAAGTGGTTAAATGACGTTTTTAAAAACGTTGTTTTTTTTCATGACGGAAAACAACTGTGTGTACGTGGCATTAAAATTCAACTAACCTAGAAAACTTTTTCTTTTTAAATTCTTTTCTTTTTGGAAGAAAACCACTCATTTCAGCAGGAGGGGGGAAAAAAAACTGATTTAAAGACATTGGAGAATATCTGTAAAATATTTGTCTTATCAGCTTGGAGCTGTCAGAAGCAATTGTCTAGCCCACAAATAAATAAATCCTAGATGGAGGAGAATTATCATCTAAATCACTTTTTTTTTTTCATTTAAAACTGTATTCTTTTAAGAATATCTTATTTGATGTAGTGTGTCATTCACTCACCTAACAACTGTAACTGCTCGGAAAGTGTACCTACCAATTATTGCTTCAGGTTTTAATAGTGAAATTCCCTGTAATTACTGTGACATTTCCTGCGAGTAAGTTTGGCTGGCTACATTTTTAAATATTATTTCTTGTGCTGTTAAACACTCCTAGTTATTTCTAACTGAAGTGCATGGCAAAGTGGAGGAAAATGCCTCCATTTGACATTACACTTGTCATGCTACATTTTTATTGCTTTTTAAAGCTTGCATCATTATTACTTAATATTGCCAGTAAAATAATGTTGTTTTTGTTGGTTACGATTATTATTATTATGTGTTATGCGGTATGTTGATTTTTTGTGTGCTGAGAACCTATTGCCAGATATAGAGCAATATTTACCATCAGAAAAAAAAAGGGTAGGCTTTTCTGTCCTGTTCTGGCCACACATTATTCCCTATGATCGATAAAAATACTTATAAATACTCTCATATAAGCTTGTGTACATTATACTGTATATAACACAGTGCAGCGCTAAACATGTGAAATTATAGTGCAAACTGCTTGCCGATCAGCCGTCGTTATTATATGGCGCCAGGTTGGCTCTCCTGTACGAATACCATTACATCAGCTCGTGTAGGCGCAGCTGCAATTGGACGCGAGCACGCTGCGGGCCGAGGGAACTTGATGTTCGGCGGTGACCCGCCATAGACTAGTATAGAGGCAGAACGAGGATCTGCCTTTGTAAACAAGGTGAATCCCATTCTGACAGGGGACATGACAGAGATCTACTCTTCCCAGTCATCAGGAACATTGATCTGTCATGTCCCTGGCAGCCTACAGTTAGAACACACCCAGGGAACACAGTTAATCTCTCAATCGCCACCTAGTGTTAACCCCTTTCCTGCCAGTGTCATTTCTACATTGATCAGTGCATTTTTCCTTGAACCCTGGTTGACATGTAGAGATCTTCCTTGATATCTCAGAGGTTTTGATATCTAGGTGCTTCACTCACATACCCTTCCCTGCTACAGTGCTACAGTACTAAGAAGCATTCTAAAGATGTTTTATAATGGGAGTAAATGCTTCATTGTAATCTTCTCCAGATCTCTGGAAATATCCATTGACAACTAATCTGCCCTTATACAGTATTTGTATATATCTCCTTCAACATTAAGCTTCACTTTAAAAATACACTTGCTTTCTATAGTTTTGTGGTTAGGGGTGTGTGAGCAAAGTGCAGTGTGGTGTGGCAGGCAGTAAACACACAACATCAAATATTGTAGAAAAGGTTAAACACAGCACTCCTAGACCCGGCGGGTAGGCACAATCATCCAGAGCCACTTGAAAACTGTAATAGCGGTTTGGAGACTCGAGAGATGCCAACAGTGTCTGCAATGAGGAGTGGAATGAGCAGTCCCCACACAAATGGGAGGCTTTCAGAAAGGGCATGCGGTAGTCCCATTCCTGCACTTTCGCTACTCCTCTGGAAACCTCTCCCTGTCACCGAACACTGTCCCTGACAGACAGGAAACCTGTTCCTACACTAACCACTCACACAGTGCACCCCAAACCAGAAAGCCTGGGCCTTAAATAGGCCCTCACCCAAGATGGTCTCAGATGTCATGAGGGGCACCAGTGTCCAATTAGACAGTTGTTCCCCTGGAGTTCCTTGCAACTTCCTTCCCCTTCTGCATTTTCGCTTCAACTGAGTGACACCTACAGTGGGGAATACAGACTGCACCACCCTACAGGGAAGTTCTGTGAGTGTCTGGGTTTTCTTTTCTTGAAGCATGGTTTATTTCAAAGACATCTATTGCCACGTACACACAACCGTTTTTAATGGTCTAGAAAAAACAAAGTTTTTTTCAACCCGATTATTGTTAAGCCGGCCTTGTCTACACACGATCGTGAAAAAAAATGCTCTAGCAAAGCACGGTGATGTACAACACGTACGACGGTGCTATAAAGGGGAAGTTCCATTTGGATGGCGCCACCCTTGGTGCTGCTTTTGCTGATTTTGTGTTAGTAAAACTTTGGTGAGAGACGATTCGCGCTTTTCAGTCTGTTACAGCGTGATGAATGTGATATCTCCATTACGAACGGTAGTTTTACCAGAACGAGTGCTCCCGTCTCATAACTTGCTTTTTACTTGTTCGCATTTTTTTCGTGTGCTCTATATTTTTCTCCATTGGCAATCCATGAAAAAGAGAAAATGAGGTCACAACAGCTTTATTGCTGTAGCCATCCTTGCAGTGCATGTGCTATGGTCTTTTTTGAAAATCTTGCTTTAATGAGTACAGCAGCTAGCTGATACATTTCAGAACCACTTCACATCGTATGTCTCTAAAATACTAGTGAGGTGACAACTCTATCCTCTGCTCTGAATCTTAATACAGTATGATTCACACAGAACAGCTTCACAACCAATTAAACAATGTCACAGTGGAGTATGTAATGGCAAGATATAGTATTTAGGCCAGAACTGTATTTTAAGTTTCCCATTCTTTATTTTTACCAAAGTGCTGCAGGTGTAAAATTTCACTCATTTAATATTTATCAGTTGAGTAAAGTTTTAGGTACTTTTGGATCTTATCAGCCTGTGCCTACCTCGAAAAAGAGGGTTCTTCTTCTTATAATGGGGAAAGGTGAGAATTTAGTTTCCTGTTTTACTCTCTAGAGGCAGCATGAGGTGAGGATCTTATAGTATAGAAGAGGTCCGCATTCTCAAGCGTAATATATGTAATATGATGGGATTCATTTATGGCCAAAGGGACCTTTTATAGGTTGACTTTACCAGCTAACAACAGATACCCTCAGGAGGTCAGTCTATGAATCAGGACCACTTGTCTTTTCATGAACTGCAGCCTGTCCCCAGTCATTGTGCCCAGTCGAAAACAGTACCTATATATATATATATATATATATATATATATATATATATATATATATATAATTTACTTTATGTATATTTCCATCCTACCTATCCCACCGCCATCTTCAGCGTTCCTTACAATTATACGTCTTCCTCTCCTGTTCATTTCTATGTTGGGGTCCCCCTAGGTTCTGTACTTGGACCTCTCTTATTCTCAATCTACACCTCCTCTTTGGGTCAGCTGATAGCCTCCCATGGCTTTCAAGAGCAGTTCTACACTGACGACACCCAAATCTCCAAATCTATCTCTCTACCCCTCAGCTCACTCCATCAGTCTCCTCACACATCACTAATTTACTAACAGACATATCATTCTGAATGTCACACCTCTTCCTTAAACTCAACATGTCCAAAACCAAGCTCATAATATTTCCTCCCCCATGTTCCTCTTCCCCTGACTTTTCTGTCAAGATAAATGGCACAACCAGCATCAACCCATCCCTGCATGCCAGGATGCTAAGTGCTATCTTGAACTTTGAAATCTCTTTTTAGCCCCACATCCAATCACTTTCCAAAGCTTGCCACCTCAACCTCTGCAACATCTCCAAAACACGTCCCTTCCTAACCAATGGTACCACAAAGCTACAAATTTCACTCCCTGGTTACCTCTTGCCTCAACTAGTTCAAATTCCTCCTCGTTGGCTTATCTTTAAATAGGCTATCCCTATTCAGCCCATCATGAGTGCTGCTGCCATACTTCAGCGCCTGCTACCCCTCTCTGCAAACCCTACATTTGCTGCTACCCGTGTTGCTAACCTCCTGCAGTACTTTTTATTGACAAAACATGGACATTTTACTGATGGAGCACATTGTTTTACTGACAACCTGAAAAATGACAGAACTCCTATTAAAAAACTATGACAATCAATATGTAATAAGTATAAACACAACATGGCAACACTGACAAAACCCATAACAAGTAATTTGCCTGGTGTAAGTCAACACAGCATGACAAATTATTAGCCCCTGATATTTACAGACAGTTGTAAAAAATTACTGATTTTTTTACAAACTATTAATAAATTTACTGACGGTTGGCAACCACGGCTGCTACTCACCCAACAAATTAAATTCAAAATACTAATAACTTAGAAAGCCATCCACAACTTAGCCCCTAGCCATAGTACATCACTAACCTAGTCTCAAAATAACAACCAAATAGTTCTCTTTGTTCCTCCCAAGACCTCCAGCTCGCTTGTTCCCATGTCATCTTCTCCCATATTCGCCTCCAGGATTTCTCCCGAGCGTCCTCCAACCTTTGGAATTCTCTACCCCAATCTGTCTGACTATCTCCTCCTACTCTATCCACTTTTAGGCAATCCCTGAAAACTTTTCTCTTCAGAGAAAAATCATTACAGTTTGCCTTAAGGCTCCATTCACATCTAGGCATTTTCACGCCAGACGCCCGACACTCGTGCCGCTGGAGGGGAGATTTCACATTGGTGTCTATGGAGATGGTTCACATCTCACGCCGAACGCCGAAACGCTGTACGCCTGCCGCCTGAAAACAAGTCCCGGACCCTTTTTTTCAGGCGGCTTTCGGCGTTCGGCATAGACAACAGTGTGTTGTTAAAAAAAAAAAAAGTTTAAAACGACCCGTTTTGTCGCGGCAAATCGCGGCACAATACGCCGCAATTTGTCGCGGCAAAATACGCCGCGTTGTAGTGTGAATGCAGCCTTAAAGTGGTGGAATATTTTTACAGTTGGACAAAGACTTGCAGTGCTGTATCGTGAAACTTAAAAAGGAGGTTATGGAAAGCTAGGTCAGTGAGAAAGCTTTACTTAAAATTACCATATGAAATATTTTCACCAGATGCCTTGCTTTTGCCTGCATGCCTATAGTTTGATCTCTTTGAACAGAAAATAACTATTTTAGAATATTCACACCAGGGCATACTCTATGACTCACAATATTAAAAAAAAATCATATTTGTTGAACATATGCAAACTATGACACATGTGGACTTGTTTGGGAGGATCAGAAGTGGGACATAACTTAATCAAGATTCTGAGTTTTCGATTATCCTTGGTATATATATATATATATATATATATATATATATATATATATATATATATATATATATATATATATATATACACAGTACACACACACAATGCCTTGCTAAAGTATTCACCCCCTTGGCTTTTTACTTTTTTTGTTACATTACAGCTTTTAGGGCCAAATCCACAAAGATCCGGCGTAACTTATTTTTTTTCCATTTAAGTTACACTGCCCTAAAATTTCTACCTAAGTGCCCGATCCACAAAGCACTTACCTAGAAATTTTGGGCTGTGTAACTTAAATTCCGCCGGCGCAAGGCGTTCCTATTTTCATGGGGGCGATTCCCATTTAAATTAGGCGCGCTCCCGCGCCGGCCGTACTGCGCATGCTCGTGACGTAATTTTCCCGACATGCATAGCGCGAAATTACGTTACGCCGAGCTTTGTGGATTGCAACGGGTCAATAAAGTTGCGTCGGGAAAAAAATAAATTCCGCGAGATTTTTTTTTTTTCAAAATTAAAAAAAAATCGCGTCGCTGGACAGAAAGGTCTGCTTTTACATGGTGTACTAACTTTACACCTTGTAAAAGCATCCCTAATTTTGCGTATGCAAACTAAAACTTACGGAGAAAAAACGAAGCTGAAAAGCTTTGTGGATCTCCGTAAGTGCTAATTTGCATACCCGAGGCGGCATTTCGACACAAAATGCCCCCAGCGGCGGATGCGGTACTGCATCCTAAGATCTGACAGTGTAAGTCCCTTACACATGCCGGATCTTCTGCCTAACTACTGTATGGAAAACTGATTCTGTGGATCAGTTCCATAGTTAGGAACAGGGATACGACGGCGTAACAGCAATTACGCCGTCATATCCCTTTTGTGGATTTGGCCCTTAGTTCAAGTTTTTTTTAATATGAATTATATGTGATGGATCCAAACACAATAGCCTAAGTTGGTGAAGTAAAATTAGAAAAATATAATAAATAAAACTATTTTTCAGAAATAAAAAAAATGATAATTGGCATGTGCATATGGCATAGTCAAAGCCCAGATCTCACGCCAATAGAAAATCTGTGGTTAGACTTAAAGATTGCTGTTCACAAGCGCAAACCATCCAACTTGAAGGAGCTGGAGCAGTTTTGCAAGGAGGAATGGGCAAAAATCCCAGTGGTAAGATGTGGCAAGCTCATACTGTAGAGACTTATCCAAAGCAACTTGGAGCTGTGATAACCGCACAAGGTGGCTCTACAAAGTATTGACTTTAGGGGGGAGAATAGTTATGCACATTGACTTTTTTTGTCATTCTGTCCAATTTGTTGTTTGCTTCACAAAACCAAAAAAATTATAACAATCGTCAAAGTTGTGGGCAAGTTCTGTAAATTAAATGATGCAAATCCCCAGGTTGTGAGGCAACAAAACACAAAATATGCCAAAACTTTTGATTGCAAGGCACTGTGTGTGTGTGTATATATATATATATATATATATATATATATATATATATATATATATATACTGTGAGGGGTTAGCCCGGCAGCGGGTGTGTGTGACCCCCTGGAAGGGTTCAGCACACAAAAAACATAAGGCACAGCAGACAGTGGTAGGAGGAAAACAAAAAGGTGCGGTTTTATTTGAACTATATACAAATAAAAATATGACAGAAACAAAAGAAATACAAAAATAAATCCTGGTCAACTTGACCTCCTCACAGGATGCGAAACATGTCAGCTCTTTTTTCCTAATCCACTTCTTGGTTGACTGCATGAATTTTGGCTGTTTTTTCCATTTGAATTTTTGTTGTTTTTTCATGTTTTGAATAAAGACATCGTTTTTTGAGGAGTGCGGCGATCCAGGATTTTTCTTTCATCTCATGCTCGCTATAAATGTTGGTGTTCCTAACGAACAACTGGGTACAGCCTTGTGCTGCCCCAGTCCCTGACTCCCTGCTGTTTAAATCTCTTAGCAATAGCCACACAGGCTTTGTCTCACAGCACAGACATCACACTCCCCAGACTATTCACACAGATCTGGTTCCAGGTTGGAGCATATCTCTTAGCATGCTGGGAGCTTTTGTAGAGGACCTAACGAGCCCACCTGATACAGCTGGGCTCATCAAGTCCTCCCAGCAGGACTCCCAGCACTCCCCCTAGAGGTACAAACTGGCATACAGCCTGAACCTAGGAGAAATATATACAGCATCTTGGATGCAACCAGGGGATTTAACCTGCCTACTGTCACAATATATATATATATATATATATATATATATATATATATATATATATATATATATACTCACTATGGAATTCCAACATGCTGCAACAAAAGAGGAAAAGTATTGAGGTAATACCGTTGCTTTTCTCTATCAAAAACTAAAAAAAAACATAGGCTATACATATGCTTTATTATATGCAAATTGGGATGTGGATGAGGGAACGTGGAGGCAGGTTTCAGCATTAGATTTGGTTATGCTATTGATTTAAAAATGTCTATTGTGAGTTATTGCCATATCTAAAAGAATTCAGGAGACATGCTTGCTGTAGCAATTAGTATATTCAACATCTAATAGACCCAAAGTGGCTGCAGCCTCATTGTTACAGAGCAAAACTCAAAATAGTTTTCACACATTGCCAGTCTTTGCTGTAGGTGCAAGATATGATCTTCCATAATACTTTGAAATTATATCACATAAACCAGCATTGCAGCTGTCATCCCCTGAGGACCAGCGTTCTCCTGGAATATTACATTCAAATAAAACCTTCCTTCCCATCCGCTTCTTTACTTAGCTGCCTAAAAAAATATTAACTCGCATGACTTCTGTAGTCATCTGGACATTCATAATTAAAGAATTAGCCTGAAAGACAGGAGAATATATTGTCAAAACATATTCTCTATGCTTTATTCCCAAAATGAACTAGTGTATGTACAGTGTCTGGAAACAATATGTAAAAAACATATACATGCTGTAACTGAGTCAACGCTGTTTCGCTTCTTGCAAAGACCTTCATAAAATATTACTATGACTGCAGATAAATAATGTACACGTTTGAACATACGACTGCTTTCTGGGTTTTGCTATAGCAGCTGCAAAAATGAAGGGTAATATGCAATTTGCATATGTAGAAAATACCTTTTCAGGAAAAACAGGGTAGATACTGAAGTGATTAAAGGAGAATTTGAGGGAGAATACAAAATTCAATGATAAATATGCAAACAAAAATGTTATTTACTTGGGATTTTTTTTTTTGTTTTTGTTTTTAGATCTACCATATGGAAGAAAAAAATATGTTTATCAAGTTTTTTGAATTAAAGACAGCCTAAAATAATGTTTTGCATTAATAGTTTCTTGGAAATCTTAAATGTATGTCCTTTACACATGCACTATGAAGATCCTATCCAGATGATAGGGCACCCAAAGCACAGATGGGATAATTCTAAGGTAACCAAATTCAGCAGGGAAAATAATTAATGGCAATCTGCAGGAGCAAATATAGGATATGCTTGACTGAAGTTTGACTTAGGCCCCATACACACGAGAGGATTTATCCGCGAATACGGTCCAGCGGACCGTTTCCGCGGATAAATCCTCTCGAGGATTTCATCGGATTTCTCTGCGATGGAGTGTACTCACCATCGCATTGAAATCCGCGCCGAAATCCTCTGGCGATGACGTGTCGCGCCGTCGCCGCGATTATGACGCGGCGACGTGCGCGACGCTGTCATATAAGGAATTCCACGCATGCGTCGAATCATTACGATGCATGCGGGGGATCCCTTCGGACGGATGGATCCGGTGAGTCTATACAGACCAGCGGATCCATCCGTTGGGATGGATTCCAGCAGATAGATTTGTTTAGCATGTCAGCAAATATCTGATCTGCTGGAATCCATCCCAGGGGATAAATATCCGCGGAAACAGATCCGCTGGAGTGTACACACCATAGGATCTATCCGCTGAAACCCATTCGCTGGGATTTTTCAGCGGATGGATTCTATCGTGTGTATGGGGCCTAAAGCACAGTCTGCATTATGGGCCAGATTCACGTAGAAGTGCGGCGGCGTAACGTATCGTAGATACGTTACACCGCCGCAAGTTTTCATCGCAAGTGCCTGATTCACAAAGCACTTGCAATGAAAACTTACCCCGGCGGCCTCCGGCGTAAGCCCGCGTAATTCAAAGGGGCGCGTGCCATTTAAATTAGGCGCGCTCCCGCGCCGGACCTACTGCGCATGCTCCCTTTTGAATTTCCCGCCGTGCTTTGCGCAAAGTGACGTCATTTTTTCGAACGGCGACGTGCGTAGCGTACTTCCGTATTCCCGGACGTCTTACTCAAGAAGGAAATTTTTTTCAATTTCGACGTGGGAACGACGGCCATACTTTATACAGCACATACGTGTCATGATTTCCACCTTGGCCAATCAGAGGAAGCCTTGTATTCATTGTTAAAAATACAAGGCTTTGCCTGGCTGATGGAGAAGCACTCATCTCGACTCAGACGCAAAGTCTCCCACACTGCTGCTGGAACACAGCAATGTATACTGTATGCAGCTTATGCTACTACAGTACAGGCAGTCCCGGGGTTACAAAAAAGACGGGGTCTGTAGGTTTGTTCTCAAGTTGAATTTCTTTGTAAGTCGGAACAGGTACAATTACAATTTTTGGATAGCAAAGGGAAGGCCTAACACCCCTGTATCATTTGTTTTGCTGTTTGTGCCCCTGTTCAGAAGATTTCAATTCACTTTCTGTCCCTATAACAATTGGATTTTAAAAATGTTGAGTTGTTGTGGAAACAAGGATTGGTGATAAAGCTTTAGTGGAGACATCTTTTTCCCATGATAACTCTTAAAGGAGTAAATTTCCCTTCCTTGGGGTAGATTTTCTCTCACTTCCTGTTGTCTCCCTCTGTAAGTAGGAGTCATTTGTAACCCGGGCACCATCTGTATATTACAGAACACACGACACCACCTTGTTCTGTAATGGACATAGTTTGTTTGGATCAGCTTGGCCCAAACCAACTGTTTAACATGACATTAAACCTGGAATTCTACTTTAAGAAAACTACAGAAAGGCATTATCCCAATCATACTGAAAAATTGATTTTGTGATTACATGTACCTTACGTGCTGCCACTGCAACAAATCTCTCTGAGAATGAAAATGCTAAGGGCATCAGTTTAAAAATAATAGACAGAAAATTAGACCAAATGAAACCTTTTGCCCACAGCACATTATTTGCTACATTATAAAGAATAAACCTGATTGGCTGCTTTGCACAATTGTTCCACGTTTGCTCGAGTTACTATGCTTCTATTTGTGTAGATCATTCCAGTCTTGAACGACAAGGGAATTTTGCTTACTAATAGAAGAATGGTAATCTCTGAGAATGATGGACACTTACAGGATAATAGTGAGAAATCCAGAGACAGAGATATGTTAAGGAGTCAGAGGTTGAGGGCATGGGCAAACAGGTACAGATTGATCTGTTCACTGTGTTTTAATAATGGGGATAGGTTAAGTTCAAGTGCAAGAAGTGCCTGACCTTTAATGAAGATGTCTACAAGAAAGTTTGAGCTGCATGACATTCCAGATCACAACCTTTAGGTTTTCCCTACTGACACCCGATAGACAGAACAGGCAAACCAAAGAAAAGCAGCTTATCGTGGGTCAGAAATGTGATCCTTGAAAAAACAGGTCATAGCAGAGAAAGTTTATTCAGATTAGTTACAAAGCCAGAGGTTTGACAGGATACCCCAGGTTACAATGAGCATGTCCAGTAGCACAGGTCAAGATTAGGGATGAGCTTCGAGTTCGAGTCGAACTCATGTTTGACTCGAACATTGCCTGTTCGCCTGTTCTGCGAACAACGAACAATTAGGGGTGTTCGCGGCAAATTCGAAAAGCCGCGGAACACCCTGTTAAAGTCTATGGGAGAAATCTAAAGTGCTAGTTTTAAAGGCTAATATGCAATTTATTGTCCTAAAAAGTGTTTGGGGACCTGGGTCCTGCCCCAGGGGACATGTATCAATGCAAAAAAAAGTTTTAAAAACGGCAGTATTTTCGGGAGCAGTGAATTTAATAATGCTAAAAGTGAAACAATAAAAGTGAAATATTACTTTAAATTTCGTACCGGGGGGGGGGGTGTAAAGTTAGCATGTGAAATAGCGCATGTTTCCCGTACATAGAACTGTCCCTGCACAAAGTGTCATTTCTGAAAGAAAAAAAGACATTTAAAACTGACTTGTGGCTATAATGAATTGTCGGCTCTGGCAATTCAGAGAGAATTCATTAAAAAAATGGATATTAAGGGGAACCCGCCGCCAATTTAAAAAAAAATGATGTGGGGTTCCCCCCAAATATTTATTCCAGACCCTTCAGGTCTGGTGTGGATTTTAAGGGGAACTCCACCCCAAATTTTTTTAAAAAATGGAGTGGAATTCCCCCAAAAATTCACACCAGACCCCTTATCCGAGCACGTTAACCTGGCCGGCCGCAGAAAAGAGGGGGGACAGAGTGCGCCCCCCCCCCCCCAGTTTTGGTGCGAACCGAACAGGGGGGTATTCGGTAGGGATGAGCTTTGTGTTCGATTCGAACGTATGTTTGACTCGAAAATCGTCTGTTCGTCCGTTCGACGAAATTCGAACAAAATGGGTAGTTCGCGCCAAATTCGAGTGACGCGCAACGGCCCATAATTCACTGCGGCATTGCGCACTGATGATTGGTCAAGCATGCACTATGACCCTGCATGCTTGGCCAATCACAGCGCGCAAAAAACGGAGAGCCATAATTGGCCAAAGCCAGGGTGGCTTTGGCCAATTATGGCTCAGGGGGTTTAGTACATGCCCCACACTATATAAGGCCGCCTGCAAGTCGGCCGCGTGTAGTGTATTGTGGCGTTGTTAAAGAACAGATCAGACAGTCAGTCAGTTAGAGAGAGAGAGAGACACTGTGTTTTTTCTACCAGATAGATAGATAGATAGATAGATAGAGCAGGCAGGCTAGTCAGTTTAGTTAAATTTACAGTGTGTAGAGGATATATATACATCCTAGGAGTTGTACATATATTTATACACTGTATAGCTTAGCTAGATAAGCTATTCCTATTTGGCAGGCAGTAGATTGTGCTAGCTGCAGTGCTCTAACGTGTTGTATTGCCTGTGTGCGGGGAAACGTGCGGAGCTTCTCACATGCGCAGTGTATAAAGGGATATTGTGTGAGTGAGAACGTCGTTCACAGTCGGTAGAAAACGTCGGAAAAACGATCGTGCAGTACGACGATACGAAACTTGATTTTGGACTTTATGATCAGTGGATGAGTTTGTGGGTTAGATATGGGGAGAAAGCTAAGGCTTGACTGACATTAGCCTTTTTTGCTTAATTTTGACTTGCAGAAATAGTGGAGGCCTTCAGAGAACAGGAGTTCTTCACAGAATTTGTTCAAAAGGGGCCCCGGATGGAAACCCCCCTTTTTTCTCAAATTTTTCTTTCCCAAAAAATAAATTTATTGACCCAAGATCTGGCATTGTAATGCCCCCCCCCAACCCTAAAATAATCGTCATATTGTTGCCACACAGCACGTGCGCTTTGGGGGGCCAAGCCTGTATGGACAGTCTCACGGGCCACCACCACTGGAACATCAGTGGCCTCATCAGGCACAAGTGTCATGTAGTTTGTTGAGGGTCTCTTTAGGAAATTGTGCAATATGCAGGAGGAAAGTATGACATGGTTCAGATTCTACTTAACAAACCTACAGTCCTTATCTTGTTTGCACCGCCTGTATACTGCTGTTCAAAGTATATAGGGCCAAAGGGTCTTGTCAGATCCTCCCTATAGACTCACTATGCAAGCCGCTTATGGCCAAGCAAAGCTGCGAAGGGCCCCCCAAATTACTAGAGGCCCCGCCTGGTGAGAAGTCATTTTCGCCCCCTCACCCCGCTTCTAAACTCGCTGGCTGAGTCATTTCCGACAGCAGAACACCCCCTCCCCCGCTTCTCAACTTTCTTTAATGTGACATGTCACTGTCACCAGCGCCCTCCGCTTCTCATTTTTAATGTGCCAGGTCATTTTGCTTAGGGCCCCAGGTAGGTCAGGATCGGCACTGGGTCTTGTAATGACCTGGGGGGAGTGGTGGCGGGGAAACTCATGCTATTTTTTTTAATGATTTTTATCTATATTGCAGGGGCCAAACATTACATTAAAGCCGCAAGCAGTATTAAATTACTTTTTTCTTATAGTAATCTCATGTTGTGCAGGGACATTTCTAAACACGTGCCACTACTATAGACACCCAGCAGGTACCATATTTAAAGGAATTTTTTATTTATTTTTTTCACTTTAAGCATCATTAAAATCGCTGCTCCAGAAAAAAATACAGTTTTTACAACGTTTTTTTTCCATTGATACATGTTCCATGGGGCAAGACCCGGGTTCTAAAAAACATTTTCCAACAATAACTTGAATATTGGGCTTTAAAATGAGCACTTTTGAATTCGAACGTTCGAGTCCCATAGACTTCAATGGGGTTCTAAATGTTCGCGCGAACAGTCGGTCTGTTCGAACGTTCTGGTGCGAACCGAACCCGGGTATGTTCGGCTCATCCCTACTGCTCTCCCTGCTGCTGCTCTCCCTTCATGTGCAGGGTGACTGGTCTTGTATCTGCCCCCTCATGTAGCTTTCTGCCAGCAGCCTCCCAAAGCTCTACTCTCTGCATATGTACAGCACAGCGATGATCTAACTGCTACTTTTACAAAGTAATATTGTGGTGTGTAAAGACATTTTGGTGCACAAAAACTGGATTTATACAATTTATCACTTTTGAGGATTATATTCAGCTTTAAAATCTGCTTCCAAAATCAAAAAGGGAGAGATTAGTAAAACTCACTTATGAAATGCTATATCTTTTCTTGTCAGGGTCATAAAACAACATTTCTGTGTGGGGAGAGAGAAGCTGTAGACTGTCCAGATTGATTAATTTTACTATTTTATTAGAACTACTACTGAAGCCAGTGTGGTCTATCGTTATGAGCATCATCTCTGTAATATGATATATTGTCTCATCCAATTATAGAAAGTATCGCCATCAAACATACCGCATATTCCTTGACTAAAATTCATGATATTGGAGCTGGCTGCTTAGTTTAAATACAACAGTCTATTTAGCTTGTACAGTAAATGCTACTTACTTTATCTAAAATCTGGTATATTTCGTTTTTTTTTTTAGAAAACTAAAATCAAACTGGTTATGGAATGTGCTTAACATAGCATCCTTTATAATGCTCTTGCTCAATTTAACAATCTTTGGACACTCCAAGTGGTGATATTAGGTACTGCATGAAAAAAATCTGAAAACTATGGTGTGTAAATCGGTGAATACAGTAGGTAAATTTAAATTGCAAATCCAGCAAATAGTTTTTTTCTTTTTAGTGCATAGAGTAGGGAAAGGTTAAAACTTTTGTCAAGTTTTAATATCTGTCCTTGCCTCAGCAGTGGATTTTTCCTCTTATTACCTGTCTGTGTGAGAGTAGAACAAGAAATTAGAGCAAAAAAAGTGTCATTAGAACAGGAAGGAACAGACAGCAATAAATCCTGAGATCCCAAGTCTTGTTTAAAGTATTGTGGCCTGAACTTCTACTTTTGCTCCTTCTGCAACATACTTACAGCTTATTTGCAGGAGCTGTCAGTGATGAAATATAACAGTCCCATGCTAAAAAGTAATAGTGTTTATATCCCAACACTGAGAGCTGATGATCTGATAGGGGTATAGGAGATGTGGTGTAAAAAACAGATGAAATTTGGATCAATTTTATATCAGTTTTTTTTTTTTTTTTTTACATTTTAAGCTCTTGCTTTATATCAATTTTTTTTTCACAGTCTACATATAATCTTTGTTTTACATATAAACATATTAAATTGATTTTAAAGGCTAAAGATTTTGTTACCTTCTTGCATTCAATGCATGAAGGTAAAAAACCTTTTGCGTGCAGCAGTCCCCCCCCCAGCCCTTGTAATACTTACCTGTGCTCCCTTATAATCCAGCTATGTGCACAGGAGTGTCAGCTCTCTAGAGGTTCTCCCTCCCTCTTCATTGGCTGAGACAGCAACAGGAGCCATTGACTCCCACTGTTGTCAATTACAGCCAGAAAGACAATTAGGAGAGAGAAGGGATTGGGCTGAGCCATGGCTCCATGTCTGAATGGACATGCAGAGCAGCAGCTCGGGAGTGCGCCTACTTGGGTGCTCCCATTGCAAGCTGCTTACCCTGGGGGCACTTGACAGGAGGGAGGAACCAGGAGCACTGGCGGGGACCCAAGAAGATGAGGATCAGGGCTGCTCTGTACAAATCCGCTGCACAGAGCAGGTAAGTAAAACATGAGAAAAAAAAAAGGTTTGTTGTCCCCAGTAGTCCACCTTCATCCCTAAAATATAGCGAAAACAGGACAATAGCCCTGGGACTTTAAATGAAGTGGGTACTGTTCCACCAGTGAGCATGACAATGGAAAATACAATATGATTTTAGTAAAATAAAATGATTTTGTACAGAATTAACACCAACAGTGGCCAATTAAAAAAAAGAATACATCAATTAATAGTACATGGTTATAATAACAAAAATAACAATCAAAGATACTCAATTGCCATAGGAGAATATAAAAGAGGTAAGTAACATGGTTGTGGTCACAATCATTATGCAGCGGCATCAAAAATAGCTGACGCGTTTCGCGAGGTTAACTCGCTGATCAGGGGTGGATGCACGTGAAAATATCCCTAGAATAAAAATGATAAAGAATGTATAAATTGGCAATACAACATGGTGTTGGTTTATAGAAGTAACAGGGTGAGAGGGGTCTCAAATGAAGGACCCCATACTTACCACTGAACTTGGCCATGGCAGTGAATGTAGAAAGTATGGGGTCCTTCATTTGAGACCCCTTTCACCCTGTTACATCTATAAACCAACACCATGTTGTATTGCCAATTTATACATTCTTTATCATTTTTACTCTAGGGGTATTGTCACGTGCATCCACCCCTGATGAGTAAGTACATGTTTTTTTTTTTAATCTTTGCCTTTAACCACTTAAGCCCCGGACCATATTGCTGCCTAAAGACACAAGGGGTTTTTACAGTTCGGGACTGCGTCGCTTTAACAGACAATTGCGCGGTCGTGCGACGTGGCTCCCAAACAAAATTGGCGTCCTTTTTTCCCCACAAATAGAGCTTTCTTTTGGTGGTATTTGATCACCTCTGCGGTTTTAATTTTTTGCGCTATAAACAAAAATAGAGCGACAATTTTGAAAAAAAATCAATATTTTTTACTTTTTGCTGTAATAAATATCCCCAAAAACATATATAATTTTTTTTTTCCTCAGTTTAGGCCGATACGTATTCTTCTACCTATTTTTGGTAAAAAAAAAACGCAATCATCGTTTATCGGTTGGTTTGCGCAAAATTTATAGCGTTTACAAAATAGGGGATAGTTTTTTTGCATTTTTATTTTTTTGATTTTTTTTTACTACTAATGGCGGCGATCAGCGATTTTTTTCGTGACTGCGACATTATGGTGGACACTTCGGACAATTTTGACACATTTTTGGGACCATTGTCATTTTCACAGCAAAAAATGCATTTAAATTGCATTCTTTATTGTGAAAATGACAGTTGCAGTTTGGGAGTTAAACACAGGGGGCGCTGTAACATTTAGGGATCACTGTGTGTGTGTTTACTAGTGTAGGGGGGTGTGGCTGTAGGAATGACATCATCGATCGGATCTCCCCTATAAAGGGGTTCACCCGATCGATGCGCCGCCACAGTGAAGCACGGGGAAGCCGTGTTTACACACGGCTCTCCCCGTTCTTCAGCTCCGGGGAGCGATCGTGACGGAGCGGCTAAAAACAAATAGCCGCGCCGTCGTCCCGGATCGCTCCCCGAGCGGACCCGACCTCCGCATGTACCGGGGGGGGGGGTCCCGATCGGACCCCCCACCCACGTCTAGCAGAGGACGTACAGGTACATACATGTGCCTGTCCGTGCCATTCTGCTGACGTATATGTACATGAGGAGGTCGGGAAGTGGTTAATATCACCTTAATACATGAAAGTGTATCCCCAGAACAACTTGCTTTGCAGCTTCCTATCTCTGATTGAAACCCCTGCTCGTCTGTTTGATAAGGGAAAAACCACAAGCTTCTTTGCAGCACAGATGAAAAGTAATCATGCTAACAATGTGAAAAGAAAACTAGAGCTCCACCTGCAGGCTAAATAGTAGTCTGTACAAAAATATTATGCAACATTGATCTCTAAAATGCAACATTTTTAAACAGTGATTTTTTTTTTGACCTACGAATAGTAAACAGAAAAGGTTATATATACAAAACCACTATAGAGTACATTCTATTTATATACCTTTAAATTAAGGAAATGTGTCACCAGTTGTACATTCTCCACATTTTTAGAAAATCTTTTTTTGCAAAGAGTGATTGAAACTGTAAATAACCAAGTATTGCAGCAAAATGAACAATAAACACTGCAAGCTGAATTTTCGAAGTTCATTTTTTTCCCTTTTCATATAAAATGTTCTAAATGGAAACACCTCGTCTTTCTGTAGCTATAGCCTTTAAGAGGTCATTTTCAGACATATACAGCTATAAGAGTTTGAAGGTCAAACAGCCTAAAACATGTAGCAGCTACAGGACATTATGATTAAGTATAACACTTGAGCAAAATAGTTCTCTTTTAAAAAATATGCTGTTTAATGGAAACACATGATAAGAAATCTTCTGTTAGGAGTACACTTTCGTGCAGTTGATGTAATAACTGAACGGAGGAAAAACTGACATTATAAGTGTAGTATACTGGTCAAGAAACACTTGTAAATATTTGGTCTGGATGACTTTATAGACCAAGAAAAAAACATTAAAATTGTACGTATTATTCTGAGTGTATAGATAAGAAAAATGTCTTTTATACAAAAAAAATAACCACTTAATCTCTGGACAATTTGGCTGGCCAAAGACCAGGCCACTTTTTGTGATTTGGCACTGTGTCGCTTAAACTGAAAATTGCGCGGTTTGTGCGATGTGGCTCCCAATAAAAATTGACGTCCTTTTTTTCACACAAATAGAGCTTTCTTTTGGTGGTATTTGATCATCTCTGCGTTTTTTTTTTTTTTTTGCGTTATAAACAATAAATAGAGTGACAGTTTTGAAAAAAATCAATATTTTGTACTTTTTGCTATAATAAATATCCCCAATTATGCCAATTTTTTTAAAAAAAAGCTATTTTAGGCCAATATGTATCCTTCTACATATTTTTGGTAACAACAATCACAATAAGCGTATATTGATTGGTTTGCGCAAAAGGTATAGGGCCAGATTCACATAGAATTGCGGCGGCGTAACGTATCACATTTACGTTACACCGCCGTAAGTTTTACTGGCAAGTGCCTGATTCACAAAGCACTTGCCTGTAAACTTGCGGCGGCGTATCGTAAATCCGTCCGGCGCAAGCCCGCCTAATTCAAATGGGGCTTGTATCATTTAAATTAGGCGCGTTCCCGCGCCGAACGTACTGCGCATGCTCCGTTTTGAAATTTCCCGCCGTGCTTTGCGCGAAATGACGTCGCACCGACGTAACTTTTTGAACGGTGACGTGCGTTACGTCCTTTCCTATTCACGGACGACTTACGCAAAATAAATAAATAAAAATTTGTAGCGGGGACGACGGCCATACTTTAACTCCGGCGTATTTCTTCTGTGAATCTGGCCCATAGAGTCTACAAAATAGGTGATAGTTTTATGGCATTTTTATTATTATTATTTTTTACTAGTAATGGCAGCGATCTGCAATTTTTATTGTGACTGCAACTATATGGCGGACACTTTTGACACATTTTTGGGACCATTGTCATTTTTACAGCGATCAGTGCTATAAAAATTCACTGATTACTGTGAAAATGACACTGGCAGTGAATGGGTTAACCACTAGGTGGCGGTGAAGGGGTTACGTGTGTCCTAGGGAGTGATTCTAACTGTTAGGGGGAGGAGCTACCAGTGACATGTCACTTATCACTGTTCCCGATCACAATGAACATTCGATCAGTGACATGTCACTAGGCAGAACAGGGGGATGCCTTGTTTACAAAGGCATCCCCCTGTTCTGCCTTTGCCGACCACAGCTCCTTTCTCTATCTGCAATGTAGCGAGCGTCCTGACTCTCCTGTAGTCCAAGGGAGGGGGCGAGCACGATACTCCACACCAGGGAGAAAGCCTTGCATTACGGTGTGGAGTTACAGACAGAAGAACATGAAGTGAGGATTTCTCAGAAGAAATAAGGACATTTAACCACTTCCTTTTTTCCCCACAAATAGAGCTTTCTTTTGGTGGTATTTGATCACCTCTGCGGTTTTTATTTTTTGCGCTATAAACAAAAATAGAGCGTCAATTTTGAAAAAAATGCAATATTTTTTACTTTTTGCTATAATAAATATCCCCCAAAAACATATATAACATTTTTTTTCCTCAGTTTAGGCCGATACGTATTCTTCTACCTATTTTTGGTAAAAAATCGCAATAATCGTTTATCGATTGGTTTGCACAAAATGTATAGCGTTTACAAAATAGGGATAGTTTTATTGCATTTTTATTATTATTATTTTTTTTACTACTAATGGCGGTGATCAGCGATTTTTTTCATGACTGCGACATTATGGCGGACACTTCGGACAATTTTGACAAATTTTTGGGACCATTGTCATTTTCACACCAAAAAATGCATTTAAATAGCATTGTTTATTGTGAAAATGACAGTTGCAGTTTGGGAGTTAACCACAGGGGGCGCTGAAGGAGTTATGTTTCACCTAGTGTGTGTTTACAACTGTAGGGGGGTGTGGCTGTAGGTGTGACGTCATCGATCGTGTCTCCCTATAAAAGGGATCACACGATCGATGCAGCCGCCACAGTGAAGCACGGGGAAGCCGTGTTTACATACGGCTCTCCCCGTTCTTCAGCTCCAGAGAGCAATCGCGAGGGGCGGCTAGAAACGAATAGCCGCGCCCTCATCCCAGATCGCTCCCTGAGGCTTACCGACCGCCGCAAGTACCGGGGGGGGTCCCGATCGGACCCCCGATCCGCGGAAAAGCAGCAACGTGCAGGCACGTCGTTCTGCCTGTCCGTGCCATTTTGCCGACGTATATGTACATGCGGTGGTCGTTAAGCCTTTAAAAGCAAAATCGAAGGATGATGTAAGTGAAGGAGGACTGCACTAATGTAAAGAAAGCTATTTAGGAAAAAAAAAATTGTACCTTTACGAACCCTTTAAGCCCCATACCAGGACAAAACACACAGGGCGGAGTCTGTGTCCTTTGGGATGTTGATGCTCTTAAAGTGTTACGGAAGAAAGTAAGTAAAAGAAGTGCTGCCTCAAAGTTTAGTCTTCGGTGTCCCACACCCTTTTACCCCTCTCCAGCATTGAACCCCCCCCCCCCTTATTTAACTTATAAAAACAAGTTAAACATGCCTGTTTTCGGTCTGGTCACATTACAACAGGGGTCCTTCCATGGTGGACAGATCGTAAAGTCCACGGTGGGCGGTGTAGCATTGCCACCCTGGGCTCGCAGAAGGTGGATTCAATGAGGATGAGCACTATTTCATCTGTTTGAGGACCAGCGCTGAATCAATGGGTGAGTCTCGGGGGTAAGTATTGCAGCTAGTTATTATGTTTTATTTTGACCTGCTGGGGATACCATTATTTATTTTTGTTCAAGATGGATTTGGGCTTTGAATACTGGCTGATTACCACTGAATTATTTTGACTTTCCACTGGCTGTGAATTATTGTCTATATAGGAGAACATTCTATAACTCAATGAGGATGTCTTTTTAACATAACTGAAACGTGTTGTTTATTTATTTTATAATACATATTTAGATATTTAAGAAGCACAGTGGAACATTCTCAAAACAGTAATGCCTCCTTTCCACTGAGCGGATCGGTTCGGCTCGGTACAGTTTGGGGCGCTTCCGTTGTTGTCGGCGTAGAATATGCTAATTTCCTAGATACGCCGATTCACAAACGTACGTGCGGCCGTCGTTCGTTTTTTACGTCGTTTGCGTAAAGGCTTTTTCTGCGTAAGACTGCTCCTGCTATTAGGAGGCGCAGCCAATGTTAAGTATGGACGTCGTTCCCGCTTCGAAATTTGAATTATTTACGTTGTTTGCGTAAGTCGTTCGCGAATAGGGCTGGACGTAATTTACGTTTACGTCGAAACCAATATGTTGTTACGCCGTACTTGGAAGCAATGCACACTGGGATATGTACACGGACGGCGCACGCACCGTTCGTAAATCACGTCAATCACGTCAGGTCATCACATATTACCATAAAAAAAAGCCCCCCTTCCCCATTTGTATTCCACGTGCTTACGCCGGCCCCATTTATGCTACGCAGCCGCGACTTACGGAGCAAGTGCTTTGTGAATACTGCACTTGCTCCTGTAAGTTGCGGAGGCGTAGCGTGAATACACTACGCTGCGCCGCCGTAAATTATAGCGTAGCTACCTGAATCTACCCCAGTGTTGCATTACCATGCAATTGTCATTCAAAGTGGGACAGCGCTAAAAGCTGAAAATTGTCCTGTGCAGGAAGGGGCCTTAGTGGCCAGTATTGAAGTGGTTAAAGTCTCAAATCCTATGGGGGTTTTTGTCTTGTTTACAATATTATGGGATATTGGCAACTGGTACCTGACTGTGCAATAGGGGAATTGATGTCAGATACAATTACATAAGAAAAAGTAAGGTTTTTCAAATATTGCAATACGATCAAATACTCATTTACATTAAGCTAATCATGTTCTGATATATATTTAAACTGTAAAAATGATTTTATCTGCATTTTTAAGATGGTGACAGAGTCTCTTTAGTCAGTTTGGGTAGTCTTTATTAGCATTCTCATTTGCAGTGGCAGTTCACTAAATTCATTTTTTTTTTATTAGCTTTTTTTTCATTGAACATGTACCATGAAAACAATTTAATTTGCTAGCTGTTTCCTTAAATGTAGGACTCTACAGCACAATCTCCTCTTTAAACATATTTTAATTTCCATTCATTGCACAATTATTGCTTCTTACTCCTTTGTAAGGTAAAGCATATTCTCATAACCACACAACAGTTTCTTATTAACACATACAGTCTCTCTGCGAGCTCCATAATTGTTTTGTTCGTTAATGCTGTGCATGGCTCTCATGGCAATCGCCTGCCGAGAACCTGTGTCAAATATTCCGGTAGATTTCCCTGTGGCCTCTGCACTTTTTGACAGTTTCAACCTATAGCGCCAGTATCAAGGAAATTTCCCAAACACTTTCAGCCCCTGAAGCAGTCAGAATTCATTCCTGCATTACAATGTGCTAATCTGCCAGAGGTGACACAGTGCTACTGCAAATTTAAGCATGATATCTGAAAACAATACAAGATTATTTTTTTATTGTACGCTGCTAAAAATATATGTACAGTGAAAAAAAAAAAAAAAAAAAAAAAATATATATATATATATATATATATATATATATATATATATATATATATACACACACAGTATATATATAGAGTGATCTGAGGTAGCTCGGGAATGACAGACAGTTGGTCTAGTAAAAGCAACCAGTTTGTTTATAAAAAAAAAAGAAAGAAAAGATAAACAAAAATTGCTTTCTTTCAGTGACCGCTGGTGCTAAACTCTTTAAACTCTTTAAGGGGGCAGCAAACAACCCCCCCCCAAGTTCACACTCACCCTTCCATAGTCCCCCCGCACTCACTCCTCTACAGCACAGTCCTCCCGCACTCACCTCTCCATGGTACGGTCCTTCTGTACTCACCCCTCCATGGCACAGTCTTCCTGCGCTCACCCCTACACAACACGGTCCTCCCGCACTCACCCCTTTACTGCATGGTCCTCCCGCACTCACTTCTCCATGGTACGGTCCTCCTGTACTCACCCCTCCATGGCACAGTCTTCCTGCGCTCACCCCTACACAACACGGTCCTCCCGCACTCACCCCTTTACTGCATGGTCCTCCCGCACTCACTTCTCCATGGTACGGTCCTCCTGTACTCACCCCTCCATGGCACAGTCTTCCTGCGCTCACCCCTACACAGCACGGTCCTCCCCCACTCACCCCTCCACGGCATGGTCCTCCCGCACTCACCCCTCCATGGTACGGTCCTCCTGTACTCATCCCTCCCTGGCACAGTCTTCCTGCACTCACCCCTCCATGGCACAGTCTTCCTGCACTCACCCCTACATCGCATGGTCCTTCCGCACTCACCCCTCCATGGCATGGTCCTCCTACACTCACCCCTTCATGGCCTGGTGCCCCCGCACTCACCCCTCCTCGGCACAGTCCTTCAGGACTCACCCCTCCATGGCACATTCTTCCTAAAATCACCCCTCCATGGCACAGTCTTCCTACACTCACCCCTCCATGGCAAGGTCCCCTGCACTCACCCCTCTTCGGCACAGTCCTCCGGCACTCACCCCTCCATGGCACGGTCTTCCTACACTCACCTCTCCACGGCACAGTCCCCCCCTGCACTCACCCCTCCATGGCACGGTCTCCCTGCACTTAACGTTCCATCACACTGCTCCCCCCCCTGTACTCAGCCCCTTCATTGCTCTGCCCGATTCACCTCCTGTTCTGACTGGCCGGGAGGAGAAGCCGGAAGACAATAGCGAAAGTTGATTCACTATTCTCACAAGTGGGTGATCTGTGCCCCAGGCCCAACTTTTTTCAAAAAAAAGTCTGGAGCCCTACATGTATCCCAGCATGCAAACTAGGCTGCTCCTGCTTTTTTTTAGAAACAAGTTAAAAGTCAATGTCCTGGTTCAACAAAACTATATAACAGGCTCATTGCCAATCTTTTGGTCCCACAATGGGATTGGGGCTTCTCTGTGGTAAGGGTGCCAGATAGGCCACAGGGGGGTTAGCAGACCATATATATATATATATATATCAATTTATGCAATTGAGTATTTGGTTTTTACAGACCTCTGCAAACAGCCTGTAATGTAATGTAATATTTTGCATCTTAGTAGTCTTTGGATTAGGGGTGCATTTGTTTTTAGTATTTCTTTACACTGTAAACTGTATCTATGGCCATGGTTTCTACCCTAGCTGACTATCATCTCTGCCTTTATTCATCTATATTTCATGTGAGATAGGAAGATTAGTAGCTTACAAAAGAAAGATAAGGTTGTTTGAGCTTTCTATTCAGCCCACAGGAAGTGTCAAGGACACCACATTTTTTGGCAAAATGGAATTTCTGTACTTGACAAAAATGTTTTAGCGTGAAAAAAGAAAATAAATGCAGCCACCACATCCAAGGACTAGCACGCTGCAATATATTGATATTTGTTTTTTTGGGTTTAGATTTGCTTTAGGGTAGATATCTATGCATCCCCAGAACTGTACTTGCCCTTTACCTTTGGATGATGGGAAGGCTTTGTTTCCTACCTTCCTTTCCCCCAAGTAATTCCATCTCATGCCCCGTACACACAGCCAGGATTTCCGACGGGAAAAAGTCAGTCGGTAATCCCGATGAGAAAAAAGAGACCCAGTTCTCTTTTTTTTTGCTGCCCATTTTTGGCAGTTTTCCTATTGGAAAAACTCAGATGGTCAGGATTTCTGGCCAAAAGCTCTCATCGCAGTTTTCCAGTCGGAAATCCCAGGCATCAGACTATGTCATGTGACTTTCCATGTATGTCCACCTGCTAGGTAGTGTTGCTCACGAATATTCGCATTGCGAATATTCGTTACGAATATGGCATATTCGAATATTCGCGAATAACTCGAATTTCGCGGCCAATATTCGCTATTCCGAATATTCGTATTTTTTCAATGTTATTTTTAAAACAGATCACATCCTAGTTATCTCCATCGACGTCTAAAAGCATTGCTGGTATGATTAGAGACCCTGGGCCGAGTAGCTAAGCTGAGGCGATCCTTTTATGTTGCCGAATATTCGCAATCGCGAATATTCGATTTCCGAATATTCGCGAATACTTTCTCCGTCCTTCTTTTGCATCAGAGCCAATCAGAGTTCTCCTACCACAGTTGTCATAGGAGAGAGTGGAGTGTTTATGTGCTTTTTTCCAGTGTATCACATCTTCAAAGAATTTTCCATCTTTTGTCCCGTGTCATCATCATTTGCATTTCACCTCTTTAATGAGAATAATAACTGTTTAACATAAAGACATTTAAGAGATGTCAACGTAAACGGTTTACTTGTATTTTCCAAATCTATGGTTATTCAATATTTATTAAACTAATCAATATACAAATTGGTCAAAGTAAACCCTCAAATCTATATAATAATGTATTTATTTTATTAATACCTTGTTAGTTGCAGGGTCCATTACGTAAAACCACACTTTTTCCAAAGGGCAGGTGAAATTGAATGTTTCAAAATTTCGCAATCAATTTCGCATTCGCAAATTTTCGCAATCAGTTTCGCATTCGCATTAGCGAAATTTTGCAAAAAATTTTTTTTGATAAAATATCACGAATATTCGATTTTAGCGAATATTTCACGAATATTCGGCTATATATTCGTGATATATCGCGAAATCGAATATGGCGTATTCCGCTCAACACTACTGCTAGGTACACACTATTATTTTTTTACATACAACCCAGTGGGATGAATGGGAAAAAAAACTGAGGAGCTTGCAGTACCAACTATCTGATGTTAGTACAATGATCTCCTTGCTGAGCTATTGTGTTCTGACAGGGGGAATGCTCCCCCGTCAGAAACTATCGCTCAGCGCTTTCAGCCATTGGCTGAGAGCGCTAATCGGATGCCGATTGGCAGATCTTTTTTTGGTAACAGCCCTTCAACAGAAGCCGTCTTCTGTTGTGTAGGCTGCCATACACATGAGACAAATATCGTCCAGTTTTTGTTGTACGGGGCTTTAGGCCATGACATGGTACAAATCACATTTTCACACATTGCCCTACACTTTATAGTAGTCTTATTATTTTCTCATACAGAATCATAAATTGAATATTTATGCCAAGGCTTGTGTTCTGGCAAAAATGAAAGGATATCTTAGGATAAATTTGCAAGGCAAAATCCTGGATCGTATAAATAATTGACAATTTCTTATCACAGATAAAAAAAGTCCTACGGAGCCTGTTAACATCCAGTAGAAACGGTTAAAAACATAATGTGGACACTTTCTTCTTACTTATAAAACGTCAGCAAGTTTTCAGCTGTAAGTATTTGACTTTCAAATGATACGTAAAATTGTAGTACAAGTCCAGGATACATAAAAAATGATTAAAGATTGCACTCCAGGAATATTTAATAACTGCATATTTTATAATTTGATTTACGCAACACAATTTATTACACAAATCTAATTTATATTGTATTATATCTTACAAAAAAAAATCAGGCCGCTTATATTTATGAGTGGCAGAAAGAATATTATTTTCTTTATTTAATTTAAAAAATGCAGCAATAGGCCTAAGAATATAGCACACTAGTTTAGCATTTTTACCATATGCATGGAGTGACTTTTTTTCTATAGAACTTTTTCTTAAGTTTAAGCAGAAGTTATACATAACAACACATTTGTGGTATTGTCAGATGCCGGCAGTTGCCTATACACACCTTTAGGCAGATTCATAAACACTTACGACGGCGTATAGATACGCCGTCGTAAGTCCGAATCCGCGCCGTCGTATCTTTAAGTGTATTCTCAAATTGAGATACGCTTCTCTGTTGCTAAGATACGACCGGCATAAGTGTACGAGGCCTAACAGGTCATGTTTTCAGGCTTTCCGTTATTTTGAACAGGTGATTTGATTAGTTTCACGGCCTTACTAACTACCACAGCCGGTTCATCTTAGGGAAATCTTGAAAACATGACTGTTGGGGGTACTTAAAGGGGTTGTAAAGGTACAATTTTTTTTCCTAAATAGCTTCCTTTACCTTAGTGCAGTCCTCCTTCACTTACCTCATCCTTCCATTTTGTTTTTAAATGTCCTTCTTTCTTCTGAGAAATCCTCACTTCCTGTTCTTCTGTCTGTAACTCCACACAGTAAAGCAAGGCTTTCTCTCTGGTGTGGAGTGTCGTGCTCGCCCCCTCCCTTGGACTACAGGAGAGTCAGGAAACCCACTAACACACAGCTCCTTTCTCTATCTGCAATGTAGAGAGTGTCCTGACTCTCCTATAGTCCAAGGGAGGGGGCGAGCACAACACTCCACACCAGGGAGAAAGCCTTGCATTACTGTGTGGAGTTACAGACAGAAGAACAGGAAGTGAGGATTTCTCAGAAGAAATAAGGACATTTAAAAGCAAAATGGAAGGATGAGGTAAGTGAAGAAGGACTGCACTAAGGTAAAGGAAGCTATTTAGGAAAAAAAATGTACCTTTACAACCCCTTTAAGGACTGGAGCTGAGAAACATTGGTCTATATCACATATGTTATTTTATAGTTTGACCATGGTTTTTCCTTGAGGGCTCTGCTACTAAGTCAATTACTTGTGAGTCAGTGCTTTGCAGGTCTTCTCCCATCCCATCATCTTATGAGTGACCATGGTTCTACTTTAAGGGCTCCATTACTGGGTTAATTCCTTTGAGGTGAGTGCTTTCCAGGTCTTCTACCATTCCATAATCTTGTGACGATAGATTCTACTTCAAGAGCTTCACTACTGGGTCAATTCCTTTGGAGCCAGGGCTTTGCAAGTCTTGTCCCTATTGTTCTATTTTAAAACTGTAGCAAACTGCCAGGCTTTTTTTTTTTTTAAAGCTGCAAGGAAAAAGTTATAATGTGCTAGTATACTTTTTTAACTGAACTTAAAACAAAGCCCTCCAGTCACCACTGACAGGGCTTTCATCTTCACCCTGTCTTCCTTCCAGGTTGGCAGGCTCCAGTCATTTGATTGCAGGAGCCACTGTTCATGGCACAGGGTTCTGAAGGAACAGCATTGCTGTGAGGTCACTGGTGGCTTCACAAATAAATATCTCCTAAATGGTGCACGTTTAGTAGATATTTACTGTACCTATAGACAGGGCTTTTTTTTCAGAGGGAACGTGGGGGAACGCAGTTCCAGCACCTCTCCCACTGAATGTATGTAATGTCAAGTGGTGCTTGGGTGTGTTGCAGGGTCTGTTGATCTTAGCTGTTGGGGGATCTATTGTCGGAGGTACACCTACTACTGAAGATGATCTATTTTTTGCAGGTGGGTATATTATTGCTGGGAAAGTCTGTTGTTGCTGGTGGGGAATCTATTGTTGCTTGGGGTGGATATTATGTTGCTGGTGGTCCATTTAATGCTGGGGGAGATCTAGTGTTTCTGGGGGGGGGATCTATTGTTGCTGGCTGCCGGGGATCTATTTTACTGCTTATCTTGTTATTATTAACAAATTCCATACAAATTACTTAGCACCACAAATGATATTTGGTTATGTATTCCCCTAAAAAGGGTAGTACTGGGAGGTGGGTAGGTGGTGGAAGTAAGGAAAGGTGCACACAGCTCAGTAGAGGCAAAGACAAGGGGTGACTTGGGGAGGGGGGGTTCCTGTACCTATTCTCTGAGAAAAAAAGCCCTGCCTATAGGTAAGCCTTACTATAGGCTTACTATAGGTAAAAATTGTTCATGGGAGTTTATTCCCACTTTTAGGCCTTCAGAACCAGTGCTTTGCATCATCCCATCATCTTGAGAAGTTTAGTGAATGCAACAAATTGCATTTTTTCTAAAGCCTCGTACACACGATCGGATATCTGATGGAATCTAGTCCGATGGATTTTTTCATCGGATATCCGATGAAGCGGACTTTCATCAGTCTTGCCTACACACCATCAGTCAAAAATCCAGCCGTGCCAAAACACAGTGACGTAAAACACTACGACGTGCTGAAAAAAATGAAGTTCAATGCTTCCGAGCATGCGTCAACTTAATTCTGAGCATGCATGGATTTTTGACCGATGGAGTTCCACACAGACGATCAGTTTTTTATATCGTTTTTTTTATCTATAGGAAAAATGTTAAACATGTTCTATTTTTTTTCACTAAAGGAAAACAAACAGATGGGGCCCACACACAATCGGTTTGTCCGATGAAAACAGTCTATCGGTCTGTTTTCACCGGAAAAACCGATTGTGTGTACAGGGCTTAATATTTTCTACCCTATATATCCTGCATCAACCAAAACAGTAAATTTGTGGATTGCCAACACAGAACAGTCCAAACTGAATCTTTTTTTAGGTGATAGAGTACAAATATGCCACAAAGTAAAGCAGGTCAATCTAAAATAAAGGTTAGAACAAATCTTCTTGCAAGTTTCAATAAAAAAACACTTTTATACGTCAATGGTTTACATGTACGGTGAAAACAAAATGCAAAAATAAAATAAAAAGCAATTAAATTCTTTATCTTTTTGTAGGTGATAAAAAGATCAAGCAAAATCTTTCAAGGCCTGATATATACTTAAAAAAAGTAATAAATATGAAATATAAATTGTAAAATGTGTTCTTTAAAAAAAAACATTAATGACAAAAGGTATATATAACTCTTAGTTCACACAAGTTGACAGATCAAATATAATTGAGCTACTAGCAAGTGTGAAAAAATAAAAAAAAAACTCTATGGATTGTATAGAGAGGCTGCAAAAGTCATATAGTAATTGTGACAGAAGCACCGGGAAACTCAGTATGGATACCAAAGGATGCTGTCTGTACCTGAGAAAATAGATTAATTAAGGGCAATTATGCCATTTTTGTATAAGCTCTCGACAAAGGTGTTTTCCTGACTGACTCCATGGCAGCCTACGTGTGGGTTAATCCCGCCTCCTCTCCAATGTGATAGGACCCCATACCCATAAAAGTTAACTCACCAATAGACTCAGTGTTCCTTTTTTTTCCTCCTCCATGGATCAAAATCGTTTTCTTCAAGGAATGGAAAAGAGCACACTTTAAGCGGTGCAGCTCGGATCCCAGCCATGGGCGGGTGGTGAGCTTCCCAGCACACTTGGTTGTGGCTGTGGCATGTGCTGAAGACTTCTAGGATCGGCTGGCAAGGTCCCTTTCTATATATATTTCCTCCATGGCAGTCGCTTATTTGTGCCTCTGTGTTGTTTGTTTTGTGTGTGTATGGCGGCTGGAGCGCCTCTGCGTTCCAGCACGCCTGTGACTTCCTGATTCCCCATCGTTAGTGCCCCGCGCATGCGCCGTATCCATCCTCAGAGCGAGGCTTGGTCGCGCATGCGCAGTCCGTCGATTCCCGCGGCGGCCGCGCAGGCGCCGTGGGATTGCGTTCCACTGCGCAGGCGCGTTCGTGGAGGACGCGTGACGTCACCGGCGGGTGATTTAAAATCAGCTGCTCGCCTATGATCATTGGGTCTCCCTTCAGGCGAGCAGCTGAGTGTCTGGGTGTTTCCCTTCTGGTTGCCAGGTCAGTGAGTGTTGCTTCTGGCTTTATTGATTTTACCATGCTCCTATTTTTTTTTGCTTATGTTTATCTGCATGTATTTAATTATTTAATTATTTAAATCACTATGTAAACTTAATTGATTTGTCTTAATGAATTTTATTTAGTTGTTTATATATTTATTTATTTATTTAAAAAAAAAAAAAAAAAAAAAACAGCAGCAGAGAATTTCTTCTTAAAGGGACAGCACACTTTTATTTAATGTATTTTTATTCAGCACCATAGGTTTCTTGTTGATCCTGAATTGCCATCCACTGTACGCAGGTCCAGACTAATTATGGACCAGTCACCGTCCACAGGCGGCCAGCCCTCACGCACAAGGTATGTGCGGGAAAGGGTTCGGGTTTGGGGCTGCTAGTCACATTTTCATGTGTATTGACAGTTTCCTCCCTAAATGTTTTTTATTTAGCCCTTCCAATCCAGAACCGGAAGACCTTGCCAGTCCGCAACGCACTTCTTCTTCCTCAAAGTCGAGGTCCAAGCGTAGATCTCCATCTACTTCTTCCCACCGGAGGAGAAGATCACATTCCTCCTCAAGACACCGCTCCCACCGCCATGAAAGTCGCTCTGATCGCAGAGCCTGCTGGGGATGTGACACTCGTGTCCCTGAGGGCAAATCATTATGCGACCGATGCTACGCCCATGCGGTTAGGGAAAAAGAGACTGAAGGTCATCGCATCGAGTCTCTGGTGGAACGTGTGGTTCAACGAACTCTAAGAGAGAACATGCCCCACACGCAGATTCAGACCAACACTGACGGGTCTGCTTCTCCAAACTTGGAGATCCTAGAGGATCCAGGTCCTTCCCGGCCTCAAGCCTCCACTCCGGCTTTTCCTGAGGGTGACCTAGAGAGTGATGAAGAAGGCTTAGAATTTGACTTCGCGCAGGTGACGCCACTCGTCAAAGCGATTAAGGAGGCTCTCTTATGGGAGGAACAACCTGCTTCTCCAGCCAAGCAGAAAAAATACTTTAAGCGCTTGGGAAAAGAACGCCCTACGTTCCCGTTTCTATCCGAACTGAAGGGTATCTTTGAAGAGGAATGGAGCAAGGTGGACAAAAAATCTTCCATGGCTAACAAAGCCTCAAGGCTCTATCCCTTCAAGCAGGAGGAGGTCAAACATTTGGAAAATGTTCCTCTGGTAGATGCGGCAGTAACGAGACTGGCTAAACATGTCACTTTACCTATTGCTGACTCCGTCTCTTTCAAAGATGGCCTGGACAGAAGAATGGACCAGGACCTCAGAAGAATTTATGGCCTTGCGGGCACAGCGTGCAAACCGGCTCTAGCTTTAGCGGCATTATCAAAGGCCATGGAAGCCTGGACGGAAAATGTCGATTCTTTCCTCAAAGGCGTCTCTGAAGAACTAGCCAAGAACTCAGCCACGGCAGAGTTAAAACTGGCGGTCGCATTCCTGGGCGAAGCCTCCGTTGACTTAATCCGCCTGTTAGCCAGGATTATGCTTTCTTCTGTGACCGCGAAACGGGCCCTCTGGCTACGCCCCTGGGTTGCTGACCCATCTTCGAAGCAGAACTGGTGCAAGATTCCCTTTGAAGGATCAACCCTGTTTGGCAACAAGCTAGATGATGCCATTTCCAAAGTCACGGGGGGCAAGTCTGGTTTCCTTCCTCAGGACAAGCGCCAGACAGGAAGAAAAACACCCCAATTTCGGCGATACAGCCCGGATCGCGCTAGGGAAGCTCGCGCTTACAGACCTGGCGGAAACTACAGAAGGAATTGGAGCAGAGGTAGAGGCTCCTACCGCAAACCTACTCCAACTACTCAAGCGTCAACTGGACGCGACAAAGGGAAATCTTTTTGAGACAACGCCCGCCCAAGCGGATCGTGTTGGAGCTCGTCTACTCCTTTATCGGCACGTCTGGGCGGCCTCAATCAAGGACTTTTGGGTCATCAAGACCGTGACCTCAGGACACACATGGTCCTTTTCCAGTCCTCCCTGTCCAAAGTTCATCTCCACCCTTCTTCCAGGGTCACTGGAACAGAGACAGGTCCTTCTAGATTACATTCACCTCCTGAAAATTCAAGGGGCAGTGGTACACGTCCCAAAAGACGAACAGTTTCTTGGGGTGTACTCCCCTCTCTTCTTAGTACAGAAGAAGAACGGTACCTGGCGTCCAGTCATAGACTTAACATACCTGAACAAATTTATAACACACAAAAAGTTCAAGATGGAAACTTTATCAACCATCCAACAAGCAATACAACCGGGCGACTGGATGATTTCTGTGGACCTAAAAGATGCCTATTTCCACGTCCCAGTAGCAGCAGAGCTGCACAAGTTCCTCAGGTTCTATGTCAACCAGGAACATCTTCAGTTCATATGTTTACCCTTTGGCCTAACAACATCCCCACGGGTCTTCACCAAAGTTCTTTTGGCACTGGTAGCCCTCATCAGGCTGAAGAAGATTCGTTTGTACCATTATCTGGACGATCTCCTGGTCTTGTCCCAAGACAAAACCCTTCTCCTGGCACAGAGAGATCAGGTCATCTCGACCTTGTCCGAATTCGGGTGGCTCCTGAACCTGGCAAAAAGCCACCTAGAGCCAACTCAATGTCTAACCTATCTGGGAGCTCAATTCGACACGGTAAGGAAGACCATCTCCCTACCAGTAGAGAAGATTCCGGTAATTCAGGGGAGGATTTCCCGGGCCTTGAGTACTCGCCACCTAAGAGCTCATCAATGCTTGAAGATCATTGGGACAATGGTATCCACAACACCAATGGTGAAATGGGCGCTTTGGAGGCTACGTCCCTTCCAATCCGGCTTTCTCAGGCAGTGGAAATCAGGGAGCATGAGTCAACGGATCCACATTTCAACGTCAATGAGGGGCAGCCTCTTCTGGTGGCTTCAACCGAAGAATCTGCTGAATTGTCACTCCATCGCTCCAGTTTCGTGGGTCACAGTGACAACAGATGCCAGTGGCTCCGGTTGGGGGGCCTTATGCGGCACAAGCATGGCGCAAGGCAGGTGGGACGCTCGCCTCCACAATCCAGGCTCGAACACCCTGGAGCTTCGAGCGGCCTGGTGTGCCCTACAGTCCTTTTCACAACTGCTGAAGGGAAAGTCAGTAATTCTAAGGATGGACAACACCACAGCAGTATCATATGTCAAGAGACAAGGCGGGACTCGGAGCTCATCCCTTCTCCAGGAAGTAGAGCCCATTATGAAATGGGCCCAAGTGAACCTGGTCAACCTGACGGCTGTTTTCATTCCAGGCATTCAGAACTCCCAGGCGGATTTCCTGTCACGAACTCAGGTGGACGTCAACGAATGGTCTCTCCACGATCAGTCCTTCCGTTGGATATTATCCCTGGGAGTCAATCCCCAAGTGGATCTCTTTGCTTCCCCGAACAATGCCAAATTGAAGAAATTCTACACGAGGGGTTACTACAGCCAGGCAATCGGGACAGATGCCCTAACGGATTGGTGGCGGTTTCAGAGGGCGTATGCCTTTCCCCCGATCCCAATAATTCTAAAATTCCTGAAGAGACTTCTAGCGGAAGAAGTGGAAATCACAATGGTGGCTCCATACTGGCCGAACAGGCCATGGTTCCCTCTTCTGGTTCAGCTGAGTCTTCAGGACCCAATTCCAATACCATGCAGACCAGACCTTCTCTCCCAGGGGACACTCCTCCATCCCTGTCCGGCTCAAATGAAACTAGCGGTCTGGTTCTTGAAAGGGAAAGGCTAGAATCCCTTGGCTGCGCCTCTCGGGTGATCTCTACCCTTATGAGCTCAAGGAAAGGAAGCACAAATAAAGTGTACGGTAGAATATGGTCTAAGTTTGTGGAATTTTCTTTAACCGCGGGCAGTTCCTTCAAGAACCCAGAAATCCAAAACATCCTAAGCTTTCTTCAATCAGGGCTAGACCTACCCCTGTCTGTAAGCTCACTAAGAGTTCAAATCTCAGCACTTTCAGCCTTTTCTGGAATTCCTTGGGCAACCCATCCACTAATCAAACAGTTTTTTCGTGGAGCTTCAAGATTGAGACCTCTGAGGAAGCCAAGATTCCCCAAATGGGATCTCCCGTTAGTTCTTGACTTTTTGAATGGACTTAGTATGTCGGGGCCCTCCCCGTCCTCGTTGAAGAACTTTTCAGCCAAAGTAGCCTTTTTGGTAGCCATCACCTCGGCCAAGAGAGTGTCCGAGATCGGTTTTCTGGGTCACAAAGAGCCATTTCTCACCTTTTTTCCAGACAGAGTGGTTCTGATACCTATGCTGGGCTCCAAACCAAAGGTCTCGTCGGTTTTCCATGAGAATCAGGAAGTAGTTCTCCCTACCTTTAAAAACCCAGATTCTGATGAGACTCACCCTCTGGATATGGGCAAGATACTCACTGAATATCTTCAAGTTACATCTACATTCAGACGTTCTGATCACCTGTTCATCCTGCATTCAGGCAAGAACAAAGGGAAAAAGGCATCTTCAAGAACAATCGCATCCTGGATCGTCCAAACAATACAACAGGCTTATTGTGCAAAGGGCTTGGCTCCTCCGCAGGCGGTAACAGCTCACTCCACGAGAGGGATGGCAGCTTCCTGGGCAGCAGCCCGTCATGTGGCGCCAGATGTTATTTGTAGAGCGGCCTCTTGGTCTTCTATAAACACCTTTATGTCCCATTACTGTATTGAACCTGCAGCACTGTCTTCTGTAAATTTTGGTTTATCAGTCTTGTCGGCTGACGGGACAAATTAAATATATTTCTGTTCAGCATACCCACCCGTGTGTTTGGCTAGTTATTTCCCACACGTAGGCTGCCATGGAGTCAGTCAGGAAAAAGGAAAATTTATTATCATACTTACCGTAATTTTCCTTTCCTGATGGACTCCATGGCAGACGGAGTTCCCACCCTGAAATTATGGAGTCGGGATAGTTACGGAACACTGAGTCTATTGGTGAGTTAACTTTTATGGGTATGGGGTCCTATCACATTGGAGAGGAGGCGGGATTAACCCACACGTAGGCTGCCATGGAGTCCATCAGGAAAGGAAAATTACGGTAAGTATGATAATAAATTTTCCTTTATCTACCTTCAGGGGTTCCACACTAGACTGGCCATGTTACTGAAACCAACAAATAGAACTTCTGAGTTGTGCTTTTTATATATATATCCAAGTTGGGAAAAAACTTTCTGTAAAGCCGCATACACACGATCAGTCCATCCAATGAGAACGGTCTGATGGACCGTTTTCATCGGTTAACCGATGACAGTGACTGATGGTTTGTCGCGCCTACACACCATCGGTTAAAAAAACGATTGTGTCAGAACGCGGTGAAGTAAAATACAACGACGTGCTGAAAAAAAATAAGTTCAATGCTTCCAAGCATG
This sequence comes from Rana temporaria, assembly GCF_905171775.1. NCBI lineage: Eukaryota > Metazoa > Chordata > Amphibia > Anura > Ranidae > Rana > Rana temporaria. Next base: position 137,564,824 of record NC_053499.1, read on the forward strand.
CGTCGACTTGATTCTGAGCATGTGTGGATTTTTAACCTATGGTTGTGCCTACTAACGATCGGTTTTGACCTATCGGTTAGGAATCCATTGGTTAAATTTAAAGCAAGTTGGCTTTTTTTTAACCGATGGTTAAATAACCTATGGGGCCTACACACGATCGGTTTTGACCGATGAAAACGGTCCATCAGACCGCTGTTCTCTGTTTAACCACTTAAGCCCCGGACCTTTAGGCAGCTAAATGCCCAGGCCAGGTTTTGCGATTCGACACTGCATCGCTTTAACAGACAATTGCGCGGTCGTGCGACGTGGCTCCCAAACAAAATTGGCGTCCTTTTTTCCCCACAAATAGAGCTTTCTTTTGGTGGTATTTGATCACCTCTGCGGTTTTTATTTTTTGCGCTATAAACAAAAATAGAGCGACAATTTTGAAAAAAATTCAATATTTTTTACTTTTTGCTATAATAAATATCCCCCAAAAACATATATAAACAATTTGTTTTCCCTCAGTTTAGGCCGATACGTATTCTTCTACCTATTTTTGGTAAAAAAAATCGCAATAAGCGTTTATCGATTGGTTTGCACAAAATTTATAGCATTTACAAAATAGGGGATAGTTTTATTGCATTTTTATTAATTATTTTTTTCATTCTTCAGCTCCGGGGAGCGATCGCGACGGAGCGGCTATAAACGAATACGATAATAAAAATTGCGCTTATCCAGCTAAATGATTAATGTAAATAAGTTAATATATCACAAAAAAAATTCAAAATTGGGAAGGCAGCAGTTCTGGTGCCGAAGCACAAATATAAAGAACAAGGGAAAAAAGTAATGGAAAAAGGGAAAAAACGTAATGACGTCACCGCACGTGCGGTGACGTCATTACGTTTGGAGGAAGGGCTCCGCTCTGTATACATGCCGGCCGGCAATTTTAAATGCTCGTTTGACTTTCATATCATGTGAGTAACCCCTTTATATTGTTTTTAATAAACTTCTTAACCCACGGAGTTACGCTATGTCTGCCGTTTTCTTTTTTGTACGGTGACGTCTTTGGTAACTATCGAGGGTGCAAGTGGTGATTCCCACCAGGGAGTGGAATCTCCCCAAAGGCCGCGGCTGGGTCACAGCCGACTGCTGTTTGAGATTGGTGTTCTGGTAATCTGCTTCTAATACCGGTGGTGGGATCTCACTCATAGTGTGCTGTGAATCACGGTGGACCTTCTCTTGCATATTCTGCGGTTCTGTGGTAATCCCTGGGGAGTGAGTGTCATATCCAGTTATCCCCCCCCTCTCCTTAAAGGCCGCGGCTGGGTCACAGTCGACTGTCGTTTTAAATCAATTATCTGGTAAGCTGCTCATGACTCTGGCAGTTGAGTTTCACATGTAATAGAGTGTGGACCATCACGGTGGAATCCATCATTCCGTATATTAGGATCGTGGAACTCCTGGATAATATATTGACTTTTCTTCCATTTAACCCTTTGAGGTTTATTCTATTAAATTGACTTTATAACACACAAAGTCTGGGTGCCATGGCGCAGTTCTAACCCCCCTTTTTTCCCTGGCTATAAACGAATAGCCGCGCCGTTGTCCCGGATCGCTCCCCGAGGGAACCCGACCGCCGCATGTAGCAGGGGGGGTCCCGATCGGACCCCCGACCCGCGGAAAGGCAAGGACGTACATGTACGCCCATTTGCCTGTACGTGCCATTCTGTGGACGTACATATACATACGGCGGTCGGGAAGTGGTTAACCTGTCGTGTGTACGCGGCCTAAGTCTAGATTCACACCTCTGCCTTTTTGACGATGTGGTTTCCCTTGAAATCAATTAACACGGTTGCTGTGCATTTCTACATGTTTTGCAATACACTTTATATTGTACATTAATATATTGTAATATAACGTGTTGCCATGCCATTCATTTTACATTTCACCCTAACACACTGTTACAGTAGGGAGCAGTGCACCTAGACTGCAGCCCGGTGTGCTGTATTGCTATAAAGGATCATGCTTGATTTTCTGTGTGTTAAAGGGGTTGTAAACTCTCATACCGCGTACACACAATCATTTTTCGGCATTTAAAAAACCATGTTTAAAAAAAATGTAATTTAAAACGATCGTGTGTGTCACATAATTTTTCGGGTTCTGAAAAGCGTCAAAATAAATTTCGAACATGCTGTGTTTTTCGGGTTTTAAAAAATGATCGCGTGTGGGCTCAAACAACGTGAAGAAACAAGTTATGAGACGGGAGCGCTCGTTCTGGTAAAACTACCGTTCGTAATGGAGTAAGCACATTCATCACGCTGTAACAGACAGAAAAGCGCAAATCGTCCTTTACTAACAGGAAATCAGCTAAAGCAGCCCAAAGGGTGACACCACTTGAATGGAACTTCCCCTTTATAGTGCCGTCGTACATGTTGTACGTCACCGCGCTTTGCTAGAGCATTTTTTTTAACGATCGTGTTTGGGCAACGTCGTTTTAATGATGAAGTTGGAATTTTTTTTTTCTAGAGGCTGAAAAACTCAGTTTTTTACAAGCCGAAAAATTATTGTGTGTACGCGGCATCAGGGTTTATCACCTTCATGCATTCTATGCATGAAGCTGAAAAACCTCCAGAGCTGTTTTACTTACAGTACCTGAACCTGGTCTTGACAAAGCTTGACAAAGGAGCGCCCAGGTGTGCCCTCTCATTAAGACAGCCCTGCCTCAGCCCTTGGGAGTAAGGCTTGTAACTGTCAGCCTTGCAATGCCTCAAGGGTCTTGGATATCTGTAACAGCTGGAGGCCCACAGATTGAGCGCCCATGCCTTAGACCTTGCACCAATTTGGTTGACCATCTATCACGTATCAGATAAGACCAGAACTGTGTGGACTGCAACAGAGGAAACCCAGACGTGTGTAAGTGAAATATAATGATTTATAAGGATAAGTGAAATAATATAAATACAACCACCTCCAATACCACACAGTACACAACAACCAATACCAAACAAAACCCACAGTAACAGACAAATATATACAAGTAATGGGGAAAACCAGATTAATAAACAGGGCCAGGCCAGGGTCGTCAACAGGAGGTGAGCAGCTGGGGAAAGGGAGAACAAACAGGACAAGGAGAGGATGGATGAATCACAGGAGGGACGGGTACAGGAACAAGGTTCAGGGTTCAGGTAACAGACAGGAACAGGTACAGATACAGAGCTTCTCAGGTTCAGGGCATAAGGAAAGATACCAAAGCCAAGTATGAGTGTGTCTGCCGGGTATTTATACACATCTCCTGCAATCAGACTTAGGTGATACCTGACTGCAGGAGATTATGATGGCCCCACACTGCCAGGAACCACCCGTTGGTGTACGCCAGTACTGCGGCCCAAAAATCACATAATACCACCACCAGGGGAAAGCTCTCCTGGCAATTCCAGACTGCCAGGAGACACCTGCTGGTGGACCACAGTACTGCATGCCAAATATCAGGCAGTGTCATCAGCAGATGGAACCTTCTCTGGAATCTCTTTATCTTGTCAATGTAAGTACGTTTTTATTTTTATAACATAAATAATTGTGTTTTATCTTTGATTTTCAAAATGGAGCCCCGACGTAGATTATTGGCAAATATGGACTAGCCTGGGATCAGAATCTAAATGCTTCCTTCCTACTTCAAGGTTCTTGAGCGCATCATGCCACTTCCTGTTGTTGCTTTATAAAAATAAGGCTGGAAGACAGTGTGATAGAACAACGTTGAAGTTATCTGAGCATGCTGGCTCTGAAGTTCACCAGCAAGCAGTTCCGGCCATTCATCATTAAATGTGTTTAGCATACATGAGATGTATGGGATAAATGATAAACCGTAATTTAGACAAATACATTGTGGGACTTTGGTAATATCATAAACCAAGTGTCGCCCGAGAAAGTCATTAGATTTATCTCGGTGTCATCTTCAGCTCATCTGTTATGCTACGTGTCTCTGAACTGTTAAGAGGCAATACATCGGTAATTGTGTTTTCTATCAGAAGCTTTCAAAAGCCTTGCAGATTACTTAGGAAATCAGCATCAATCATATTCCCTAGCAGAATTAGTTATTTTCATTCTTGTGTTTGCTTACGTCTAAACCCAGTGCCATAAAATGTAATAACGCGGAGGTGTGTAAATTAAAGAAAGTAATGGGATATCATTTGACCTTTGCATATTTCTGAATATAATGATGTTCAACAGAAGGAAATGATAAAGGTCTGTCAACAACCACAGCATAGAAATGATCAGCCATATTCAAAAACAATTTGCAAAGTGGTAAATCAGTCTTAAGTGTACGTCAAATCAAAAACATAATGTTTTTTAGTTTGGAATAGCATAGGAAAGGATTAGAACTTCTATTGGATCTATTCTATTGGATTCAAACAGGATTCGCTGACCACTCAAGAAAATTAACCTAAGCAGATGTGTTCATACCTAAAGCTTGGTTAACACCTATGCATTTATTAGTGCATTTTCAGTTTTTCAGAAACACACTATAGTCCATTTAACCTGGTTTCCTATGGATGTAGTTCACATCTGTGAATTTTATGGTAAGGGCCACATTTTTTTTCTTCTGGTTTTTTGTTCCATAGACTTCAAAGATTTAAAGATTTGTATTGAAAAAAGCTAAATTCACCTGTAATATGCAAATTGCAGCCTGCACAAGTGTAAATCGGGCCTATTAGCTAATAACTTCATCACTTCTCACAAAATATAAACCAAGCAAAGTTAGAATCTAGACCAGGGGTGGCCAACCAGCCCGAAACCTCCTGCTCTGGAATGGCGGGTTGGCAAGCCCAGATCGCAGGTTGCCGACCCGCCATACCACAGCATCAGTGTTGTGAATGAAGCTGGTGGTAGGAAGAAAGCAGAGCCCCATAAGCCAATGCTTCCTCTACAGCGCTGGATTTTGCCACAGCCGGAGTCTATGGCAAAGTTCAGCTAACCCACAGGATAGACACAGGTGCACTACGCTGCAGTGTGGGTAAACCGCAGCACATCAGTGTGAAATCATTCCTAGGCCCTTTTCACATGACCAGCCCGACCAAATGGGACCCTTAATTCACCTCTAAAGAACGACTGATGTTTGTTTACGCCCACCTATCTCCAATCCGAAATACAGAAGGGAATTCGTCCCCTTCCATCAGGGTGGATCAGAGGGCCGTGACCAGTCACTCTTCCCGCTCTGCGCATTGTGTCCCACGACTGGTTACCAAGTTGCTTAAGTGGCCCTCACTCTTCAGAAGGTTGGGCACCCCTGATCTAGACGGTGGTAATGTGTGGAAATTTTGTTTTGGGGGGCGGCAAACAGTATGCTACACCCCCTTCCCTGGTCGGTCGGTCAGTAGCACTTAACCAATCACTGAAGCATTCTCCTGCTCGGCGGTGGCAGCTTCCCGTTCTACTCTCCACGGGTCATCATGGCGACAGCGGTGGTGGTTTCCATTTCCTCCCTCCTCCTTGGTGTCCAATTGGGAGTCTTCTGTTTTTGTCTGATTGCAAAAAGGGTCTCACACCCGCTTCTGATTGGCTGGATTGAGGATCAGTGTTTAAACAGAGAATATTCATTCACTGTTGTAACACACCTGGGTGGACCCCATTTTCATTCTCTGTGACCCGAGCCCACCCTATTTTGAAGCCTATTAGAGCCCCTGGCTCTTATTAGGTGCTTAAAAAAAACTGGCCTCTGTAATTCATGCGCCCGGTGCCCTGATAGGGCGCATGAATCTATTCATTGCATATAGAGGGTGGCCTGGAGAGAGCGGGTGGTGCCCTGGCGCCCCTAATGGACAGGCTGCCACTGCATGTACAAATGGGTTTGTGATTATTTACTCTATACTGATGTCAAGGCTCAATTCACAGAAGCATAACCCTGGCAGTATTTTCATTCTTTTGTGCTATTTCCTTTTTTATGAACTGATAATTGCCGTATTTATCGCCATATAACACAAACTTTTTCCCCTCTGAAAATAGAGGGCAAATCGTGTGTGCGTGTCATACACCCATGTTGTACCTGGCTGCCTCGAGGGAAAGGGGTGGGCAAGCGTCGCCAAATTACACAAAGCCGGGATCTCCTGTTTACTTGCTGCTCGCAGTCACACACAGTCCCGCCTCCTCGTCTGCCTCTTAGGATAGACGTCACATGTCCCGGAATTTGAACCAGTGTTCTGTCTATCATAAAAAACAGCCAAAAAGACGGGACTGTGTGTAACTGCAAGAGCCTAGTATACAGGAGATCCCTCTGTGTAATCAGGCACAGATCAGCGGTAGCCGTCCCCACCGGGAGAAGACAGTGATTATCGCTAGTGGCTATAGCAGCCGATAGCGCTAATTGTCAGAAAAACTGGCAGTCTGGTTGTTCCCAGGTTGATTGATCGATCAACTTGATACATTTAGCCTGCCTAATAACGGCTCAAATCTCACCCGGGTTCTGCTGCCTAAAATGGGATTTGCTCACATTTGGGAGATTTCCTCTTTTTTGTTTTTTTCTGAACAGAAAATGTATTGAAATTTTCCTACTTAATCCAAAACTAACATAAAAAGTTTGGGCTTTAACTGCTTAAAATAAAAACACACATTTTAAGGCACGTTATAACTGAGTTTTAATACAGATTAAGAGAAGGAGCCATTTCAACAGCTGTTAAGATAACGCTTTTTATCTTTTTACAAGAAAAAAAATAGTGGTTTATGAGACAATAAGGTTTAACAGTTAGTTGTTCCTTTAATAAGGGGTAATAATGATTTCACACCTAACAGATACCTATGTTTAGAGAAAATTGTCATGAGATAAAATAATGAGCAGTATTAACATAACTCATCCATCTTGCTGAACTAAACCTTATGTGCAATAGGTCCTTTTGACCTAAACTTATGGCTGTCTTAATTTGAACAATTTTCAGCCTCTCTAGGGATGATATGCAGTAATCTAGGCATGTAGGGGTTAACACACAAATTAAGAATGTGCTGGTTAACACTTGTGGAGGTTATCTGATACATTATGAAAACCTTGAGATCATTGATGGATTGGATTTTGTCACAAAAGAAAGGGAAGATATCAGCAGACTTAGCAGTGTATCAACTATAACAATGAATGGTACTGTATATGTCTAATTTTCGTTTGTTGCTGGGGAGAGACCTGGTCACCTTTGGTAAGGGACTCTATCACAAAGCCCTATGCCTGCTTGGGAAGCCGAAGATGGAAACTACCTTATACCACCTTTCAGTTGGAAAACTAATATTGGGGTAACCACATGATTTGTAATGCAACTATTTGGGTTCAGTTTCAGTTCCTTGGAACAGAGAATACAAACTTCAGTCTGAGGTTTCTTGCTTGGGTGTGATAGATTCCTTTTAAAGAGACACCTCAATATAGAGCAGGGGTGTCAAACTCATTTCATCGTGGGCCTGATACGCCATCGTAAGTCCGAATGTGAGGCGTCGCATCTATGCGCCTGATTCATTATAATCACATACTCCTCACTGTTGCCAAGATACGACTGATGTAAGTCTCTTACGCCATCGTATCTTTGGGTGCATATTTATTTATTTCTTCCGTATATTCCCGCGTTGAATATGCAAATGAGCTAGATACGCCGATTCACGAACGTACTTGCGCCCGGCGTATTAAAATACGCTGTTTACGTAAGGCGTACATAAAGCAGGGGTAAGTCATGTTAAGGTATGGACGTCGGAAACTTTGGAACAGCGTCGTATTTTACTTTGTTTGCGTAAGTCATCCGTGAATGGGGATGGGCGTAGGTTACATTTACGTCAACTAAACATTGAGCCGGCGTAAGTTAGGGATAAAATTTGACGTGATACTGAGCATGCGCACGCATGCGTCGTTCGTAAGGTGCGTCATTTACGTGGGGTCACGATTAATTTCCATACAACACGCCCCCTACCAGCCAACTTTGAATTACGCGGGCTTACGCTGGCCCATTTACGTTACGCCGCCGCAACTTACGGAGCTAGTACTTTGTGAATACTGCACTTGCCTGTCTAAGTTGTGGCGGCGTAGTGTAAATAGGATACGCTACGCCCGCACAAAGATACACCCTCCTACGTGAATCTGGCCCTAGATGTCCAGCGCATCCCCTCCCCTTACAGTAGATGTCAAGGGAGCCATCCCACCATCAGAAGTTGAGTCCCCCGCCCTCACTTACATTACAGTGCACCCCCTTACCTTATGCTGGTGCTGGGAAGAAGATGGATGCATTGCTTGAAAGCAGAAATTACAGGGTCTAGATAAGGACCAGAGGAGGGATGGAGCTCCAGGAGCTGCATTAGAGATGCAAGGGCCACATGAAATGGGCTGGAGGGAGAAATTTGGCCCGCGGGCCTTGTGTTTGATACCTGTGATATAGAGGATCACAGCCTGACTACCTACTGTATAATTTTAGCTTTGCTAAAATAGACAAAACCAGACCTTCTAAAATTTCCTGGTTAACAACAACCTGTTGTTTTACAGACAATAAATTCTGTAATTATCCAGGCCAGGGATTAATTACTCTGCAGTAAGCCAAGTGAAATCTCATACCGTTGTACCATGTTGTCTCCTTATATTCCTGTACCATCACATGCTATGGTCTTTATTTGGAAATGCCTTCAAATACATTTCTCAGTAAAATGTTGCTTCCTGCCTTTTTGTTCCAGTGCTCTGTGCTTGCATAGCTGAGTAACAGCCACACCCCCATCCTAAGTGTTCTAACACAGACTTGCATTGCAGAAGAAGTGAGGGGATGTGTCGGACCAGGTCTGTTAGGGTTCTTTCACAAGAGTGGCCAGTAAAAACAGAGGGTTGAACTGTGGTTTTCCCGCCCCCCCCCTCCTCCCGGGATTCTCCCCTTGATTGTACATTCCAGCCAAACAGGGCTGTACACATCTGCAGTGGCCACAAAATGAAGCATTGTGTACAGCATTTTTAACTCAGCTTGCAAAGTTTAAAAGACTTGCCCATTGAAGTCAAAGGGGGTGACCAGAATTTGAAAGTTTTTTTAGTAAAATAAATCTCCCTTGGGATTAAAAAAAAAATACCGACATTCAGAAATTGTCAGGATAACCTCCTGAATGCCTGGCAGGCCTTGCTATACCACCCTATAAAAAGCTATCCACCATGGACAGTAGGCAGTGTCACCCATGTGAAAGAGCCTTTACTGAGTTCTAATTACTGATGGCACTACTAGGCTTAACTATGTTGACTATTGAACTGCACACTTATATTTTAAAAAACCCCATAAAACTGTTATAACGAAAAAGTGAAGGCGATGCTATGAAAATAGAATCCATGTGACTGCATATCTCTTCTTTGACCTCAATTTGTATGATGAGTCATGAGTGGAGGTCATCCACGAAACGCGTTGAGCTATGCTGATGCCACTATTATGTTTACAGTTAGGGTCATTCAACCATTTTAATTTTTTTTATTGCAATATGTTTTAACAATCATGCAATTTTATATATGTATTGTGTGATACATACCATATTTTCCGGCGTATAAGACAACCTTTTGGATGCAAAAAAATGCATCCAAAGTCGGGAGTTGTCTTATACGCCGATGACACTCTCCGTCAGGCTGCGGGAATCCTTGATTTAAAAGCCGCGCCTCTTCCTCCGACTGTTCCGTGATAGGCGGAACACAAATTTTCCCAGCAGGGCCTCTGTTTAGTGTTCCGCCTATCACGGATGCCTTCTCATCCTCGGACGAGAGGACATCCGTGATAGGCGGAACACTGAACAGTCTGAGGAGGAGGCGCGGCTTTTAAATCATGGTTGCCCGCAGCCTGGAAGCTAGAATATTCCAGGCCCGTCTTGGCCGGCACAGTGGGGGCAAGTGATGGCACAGTGGGGGCAAGTGTAGGCACAGTGGGGGCAAGTGATGGCACAGTGGGGGCAAGTGATGGCACAGTGGAGGCAAGTGATGGCACAGTGGAGGCATGTAATGTAATGTAATGGTACAGTGAGGCCTGTAATGTAATGTAATGTAATGGCACAGTGAGGCATGTAATGGCACAGTGAGATTTGAAAAAAGCCTGTTTCTGTCAGCGGTTGTTCCTGTCAGCGGTTGTTCTCGGCTACCCCTCAGCTTCCAGAAAGACTATTAGGAAGAGGGTAGTCTTATATGGCGAGTATATCCCAAAACCAAAAAAATTTCTGGAAAAATAGGGGGTCGTCTTATACGCCCAGTCGTCTTATACGCCGGCAAATACGTTAGGTTATTTGTCTGATGTTATTATTATTATTGTGGATTATTATGCTATATTACTATGATGTTTTGGTTGTACACATCATATATGGAATACACTTTTATTCTATTATTCTCTTTTGTGCATTGTATTGAAATTTTGTAATTACAGTTATATAACGAACTAGTGAGACTCAATTTTTCTCATGGTACCCCGCCCAGCTGTATGCTTCATACAAAGTCCCAAACCTCCTTCTTCAATGAATTCAATTAGTCTACATCATTTTTAGGGTATGGCAATCATGAACCACATCCAAAAAAAAATATTATTACCTCTGAGCAAGCCATGCAAATGTAAAGTCCATGAAGATTGGGGGCTCTGTAGGGATTAAGTTGTTTGCAGACATTGAAAAACTTATGTGTGATCCAGCTATTTATGGTTGGAATGGGAATAGCCCTTCCCTATAGCTCTTGATCATGCCTAATAAGGGGAAGAATCAATTGGATAAAAGGGATTAAGCACCAGAATGCTCCCATTTTGTAGCCCAAAAGCCACAAATATACATCCTCAAAAGATGTCTTTCTGCATGTTTGTGCAAAGGCCATTTATAAGATCAATCGATTGCTGGCCACATTATGCATACATGACCATTTGCTATCTACTGCTTGTAATCACCTTTAGCATTCACTGTTTACAGTATGATTGAGTTACCTATACAATGCATAGAAAATAAATGTCTCCCCAGAGACACTGTAGCTTTAACCCCTCTTGATCCCTACACAGCAATTACATGTATACCCAGGGGGCAGCAGGTAGCAACAAGACTTACATTCGGATATAATTATCCTTCTTTAGTCCCATTTGATACATGAAGGGCATTGTGTCGACATGAATGCAGTTCTAGCTTTTCAAGCCATCTTTTCTATTAATCTGCGCAAAAGGCCAAGAGCCAGACATGAGTACGCTCCCTTACATAACCCAATCTGCATATTTATAAGCTCAAAAAGTAAGCACTAAAATAAAAATGTTATTAAGTGCATTCAAACACCAGCAGTCAGGATGTGCATTTTGGTAATGCAGGTAAATTAGCAAAAATTGCCCGCGCAACACATTTAGATGTTGAGCGGCTAAGCATGAGATCAAGTGGTTCCAGGAAGAACACAAACACAGCGTTCCGATACAACATAAACAATAAAAGCTTCAACTTTCCATGATGACAACTGTCACTTAGGAAATGCTATTCAGATGGCAAAGTGCTTGTCAAGATTAAAATGGTAATCATTCTTAGCTTAAAAAAAAGCACACCCCCCTTCCACCTCGTTTTCAACTGCAGCAGTAATGACGGAATGCACTAAGTAGCAGCTGTGCCATGTTATTGCTCTTCTGCAGCCGTATAAGTGTTTTTAATCAGTTTTTTTTTTTTTTTTCAGGACAAATTTATAGACCATGCAACAATATTTCCCATAACGCGAGGAAACTGTAAATGGCCGACAATAGGTCGTTTATATCTAAATTAGTAGACATCTCGTTCCTGCTGGTAACTGCCAAATGTCTTCTTTGGGATACTCCTTATTTATTTTTCCAATCAAACATTGGCTTGTCTCGTGTATGACACATAAAGATGATGAAACATAATTTGCTTGCAGTGGTTGGTTGAATAAGGGAGCGTTGTATTAGATATTCCACATCATATTCTTTCAGCGTGATTAAATCATCCGTTCGAAGATGTGATTAGATATCAGCAAAGTAAATGTTTCATGTAATTCACACCGTGTATAAATGAAGTGAAAGAAACATGACAGCGTATAGCAGATGCATATTTCCTGCTATGTCAGGAAGGCTAACAGGCATTAATTATACATCGCATTATTAGGTGGGTTACTGAACAGACAAAGTGGATATAGATGTCCCATATGTATTTAAAAATACACTGCAGCTGAACATTAAACTTTTTTTTTTTTTAAGAAATTAACAGTCTTCATGTGCACCTGGCTTAGCTTGCTAAGATCCTTTTGCTCCCAGTGTCTTTATCTTCTAAAGCCTCGTACACACGATCAGTTGATCCGATGAAAACGGTCTGAAGGACAGTTGTCTTAGGTTAACCGATGAAGCTGACTGATGGTCCATCGCACCTACACACCATCAGTTAAAAAAACGATCATGTCAGAACGCGGTGACGTGAAACACAACGACGTTCTGAAAAAAAACGAAGTTCAATGCTTCCAAGCATGCGTCGACTTGATTCTGAGCATGCGCATGTTTTTAACTGATGGTTTTGCATACTAACGATCGGTTTTGACCTATCGGTTAGCAATCCATTGGTTAAATTTTAAAGCAAGTTTGCTTTTTTTTAACCAAAGGTTAAATAACCTATGGGGCCCACACACGATCGGTTTGGACCGATGAAAACGGTCCATCAGACCGTTTTCATCGGTTTAACCTATCGTGTGTACGAGCCTGAAATGGTGCTGAGCCTGTAAAATTCAGGTCAGTGTGTGTGCTCCATGATTCAGGCATTGCCTTCAATGGATACCCAGTGCACCCCAGCCCACGCACTGGTGAGGGTGGTTGCCAGTGGCGGTGCGTCCATAAGGATGCACGTGCGCCGCCCCCTCTCTCCAGCCACCCCCTTTATCACCAATAGGAAGATTCATGCAGTGCGCCAATCTATCTATGGCCGCCGTTGCCACCCCCTATTCAGGCGCCTGGCCCCTTTTTGGGCACCGGGCGCCTGAATACAGCGACGGGGGGTGTTTTGGAAGTTCCTTATTAGAGCCTTAGAGCCTAACACTGAACTGCCTCTCAGCCAATTAGGTGTTCCTGTCTGTTACCCATGACCTGATAATTTTTTTGTTGTGCACATATCTACTGTCCAACACTTTGAAATTTCATAAAACAGTGCTGGAGAATGTATAGCATCACGGTCCACATTGGCCACTTGACCTCCCTGACTAGTGGGAATCTCTGCTTTGTTTGGGGTCGTCAATCCAGAAAAATGGAGACAAATGGAGCCTCATTCGTCAGTGCAGCCATGTGGCCAGCGCTGACCAATGAACTTTCACCAATGCATACCCAACATAGCCTCTAGTGCTGTGTAGTGATGTTATTAAGTACTGTACTGTTATACCAGATAGAGAGGGTGGCATAATATGGGGAACTTATGAGATACATGCAGCAGTGACCAGAGAGGTTGGGATATTGTTGTGAAATTTTTAACTTTTTTATTCAAAGGTAAACCAATCTTTTAAACCATATCTAAATTTCCTGTATCTCTCTGGGACTTTTTTGGTAAAATATCTGTATTCGAGAGAAATCCTGGGTCTTCGTTTTTGTCTGTGGCCATTATGAGGGGTTGCCAATCTCTGTGCTGGATTTTATTTTATGTTATGGAAAAATCAACAGTTGGGCAGGAACACCCAAACCCCCTAATGTTGACAGGACCAGAGTCAGGAATTATAGAAGAGAGATATGGCTTTTTAGCACAACCTACAAATATCAGAAGCTAGAGGGTAACTCATTTCACCAGGCTGCAACTATATCTTAAATTTCACTTTTTGGGTGGACTGACCCAAACACAAACAAAAACATACAAAATGTTCATAACATTACATAAACATCCGCTATCTCATTTTCTACGCAGCTATAGATAAATGCAGACGTTGTATCAATAGATCTTTATTCGTGACATAAAAAATGGAACAACATTAATCCATGGAATCTACATTACTCCATATGTAGATTTTCAAAGGGCAGCCATGTTGGTTTAAAATGACTAAAACTGGCTCCCAACAGGAGAACCCAAACCTGTTATGTAAGAAAGAATATCTCTAAGAGCCGGTTCACACTGCGGCGGCACAACTTCGGGGGCGACTCTGCAAGTCGTCCTGAAGATGACTTCAGAGGCTATTAGCAAAATGACTTCTGTATAGAAGTCAATGCAAATCGCCCCGAGCCGCCCCCGAAGTCGTACAATAACCTTTTTTTTAGGTCGGAGCGACTTGCGTCGCTCCTATTAGAACGGTTCTATTGCATAGAATGGGACGCGACACGTCAGGCGGCTGAGCCGCCTGACGAGTCGCCCCAGTGTGAACCGGCTCTTAGGGCATCAGCATGTATTCACTTGTCACTTACTCTTTAAATATTGCTTTAAAAAGGTCTCCTGATAAATTTTATTAGAAAGTAGACAGGTCATAGCTGTGATCCAAGGATCAAGCAATAATAAATTCATAGAGGCCCTCAGGCCTCTGCAGTAAAAAGAGTCACCTTTCCACACTCGATAATGAAGGAGAGACAAAGAAAATAAGGTCGATGGCAATTACTGTAGCTGCAATAAATAGTCATCCTTAATTAAGACATTTTTTGAAATCTCATTGACTTTGAAAAAGCCTCAATTTATCAAAAGGGAATCATACATTGCAGCAGCCATATTGGATTGGTGATTACTAGTTCTCTTCGCCTCAAAGCCATTGCCACAAATTTCACACTGAAGCAATCAGCAGCGGCAATGTGATTTCCCTTCTCATTGTCTATCCTAATCATATATTCGTTATTTATGACACATCGCGGTGAGCGTGTTGTTATGCATGCATAGAGAAACGGTGGCAGTTACCTGCAAAGGTTTAGAATAAATTAGATTCAGCGGTGCATGACAAAGAAAACCAAACTGTCAATCTTTTCAAAATAATTACATATATACAATATCTATTGATGCAGAGCTATGTAATCTGGCCACCTTTCTGGTCATTGTGATATTGGAAAACGGGTCAGTGAAAAAAAATTAAATCTCTAAATAGTTTGTATTACCTTAGCTTGGCTTATTTACTAGTAACTAATGCAGCAGTTTTTGTTTTTCTGAGTTTTTCCATATTGGTCCTCACCCACTGGTCTGTTTAATTCCACTTCCTCTAACAGGGTGACTAAACTGTTTACGAGTGGCGTTGCTATGGCGGTATGGACCGCACCTGGGTAACACCCACCAGAGGGGTGACACTATCAAGTAGAAAGTGATATCATACCACAATGGTGTCACCCCCATCTGTGACAGTGCACGGATTGGCGTGCCGGCACCGACGCGTCATTTACAGAAGCCAGTTTGGGATGCACACCATGACCATGTGCTGCCATCCCCAAACTAGCCTACCCAGTGCCCAGCAGGCTAGACAGGAGAGAGGCCGATGCACTAGCCTGCCCAGTGTCTACTAGACATGTGCACACTGAAATGTTTTTGTTTCGGAATTTCGTTTTCGTTTAGTTACTCCCGAAATTCGTTTTTATTTATTTTATTTAGTTAAAAAATGCATTAGTCTGAAAACCAAATTAATTCAGGTTGAATCTGTCATTGAAGGCTTATGGTGTCCATCAAATGTTCTAAGAATATTCGACGGAGCAGCTAAACTGTACGACGCCGCAATCGTACATTTCCGGTCGAATGTTCCGCCTACAAGCTATAGAAGAATTCTAATGTTGTATGACTATACATTATATTATATAATTATAAATTATTATTACTAGTCAACCAACATTCAAATTCTTCTAAAGCCTATGGGCCGAGCATTTAACCGGAAATGTACGATTGCGGCATCGTTCAGTTTAGCTGCTCCTTCGAATCTTCTTAGAACTTTCGACAGACACCATAAGCCTTCAATGACAGATTCGAAATGTGTATGTTTTTTCGCTGCTTCATCGAATCTTCATCGTTCATATCGAATGGTTTACCCCAACACTGTCTCTATAATGTTGAATCTTTTCTCTCTATGTCGAATCTTTCCTCTCTATGTAGAGTTATCTTGGACTAATAATTAAGGTTAGGCACATTCGACCGCAGATTCGATAGACACAGATTGCTATTGTCAGCGTCATGTCGAATCTCCTATCTATATCGAACTGTTGTAGCAACGAAAATGAAAATAAAGCATTTTTTTATGTGGGATCTTTCGGATATTGGATTCTGCGTGTTTGTTTTTGTTTGTTAAAACGATAATGAAAATACCCAAAATTCGGACGAAAATGCATTCGGATGAAAATGAATGCACATATCTAGTGTTTACTGCTCTGTCCTGCTCCTGCTGTCACTTCACAGCGGCAGGACAAAGCACTGAGGAAGGCTGGGGGGGGGGGGGGGAGAGCTGCGCCCGGGGGGTGACACCATGTTTTACCGCACCAGGAAATAATAACCCTAGTGATGCTACTGCTGTTGATTTTTCAAACAAATCAGCCAGTGATGTTGTCACACTGTGAGCAGTGCTGAAATTATTATATTGTGTATTTAATTGATAGGGTTTTTTTTGGTTTTCTGAGTCACCACTGTAACAATTATTATCTACTGTTCCTGCCAGTAGATCTGTTATTTTCTATTTATTTAAACATACAGCCAACACTATTCATTAGGGAGTAAAATCTCAGTAAAATTAAAGTGTATTTCTAGTTTGGAAGTCAAAGAGAACCCCACTATGTGTTTGTTATATACTACCATTCACATGGCATACTGTACCTATACCTTACCTTTTAGATGTTTTTGATGAGTATCATGGCTAACTACAAGATTTCTCAACTAGCTCATCATGATCTGTCACAATAGCTGGGCTAAAGATTGGCTATGAGCGGTTCTCATTAACCTACAATGGAGAGGCCAAGCTCCTAAACCTTTAATCCCTTGTTTAAAACAGACATGGTCACATTAAGTTTAAGTTATGTAAATGTAATTAATATAAAGTAGGTATTATCCTAATGTGGCTGATAAAATCAAAGTACACTTTAACCACTTGCCTACTGGGCACTTTCGCCCCCTTCCTGACGACCGGGCCAATTTTCAGCTTTTAGCGCTTTCACACTTTGAATGACAACGCTGTACCCAAACTAGATCTCTCAGTTTATCATTCCAGTTTCTCATCTAAACACTTACCAGCATTATTAGACCTTGTGAAGGGGGGACATGTTTTACCACTGAAATATACTGATGTTTTAATGTTGATTGGACCCTGGGCAAAACATTTCTTGGGGCCCCCCCATGAAATGTTGCTCTTCACCTGCTTTGAGACATACAATAAATATCAGCTAGACTTAAAAGGAGTACTGTATCAGATCAGGCAGTGATTGTGATTGCAGTGATTGTGATTGGTTGCCAGAGGTTACAGCATATCATTACCACTTACTAACTGGTTGCTAGAGGTTACAGCTCACTGATTAGTTGCTAGAGGTTACAGCACATGATTTCTTCTTGTTGATTGGTTGCTAGAGGTTACAGCACATCATCTCTTCACTGCAGACGGGCATGATATACATATGAATGCCAGCTTTATTTACATATGAATGCCACCGCCTCAGCGATTTACATATAAATGCTGCCACTATTTACATATGAATGCTCCCATGATTTACATATGAATGATGGTTATTTACATGTAAACACAGGGGGGCAGATCCACATACATTTGCGTGGGTGCAGCGTATGTGAGATACGCTACACCGCTGTAACTTACTTTGCAAATCTTTGAATCCTGAAAGAATTTGCGCCGTAAGTTACGGCGGCGTAGTGTATCTCTCGCGGCGAGTAGGGGGCGTGTTTCATTTAAATGAAGCACGTCCCCGCGCCGAACGAACTGCGCATGCCCCATCTGTCAAAACTCCCATGGTGCATTGCTCCAAATGACGTCGCAAGGACGTCGTTGTTTTCGACGTGAACGTAAATGGAGTCCAGCCCCATTCACGGACGACTTACGCAAACAACGTAAAATTTTCCAAATTATACGCGGGAACGACGGCCATACTTAACATTGAGTACGCCACCAGATAGCAGCTTTAACTATACGCTGGAAAAAGCAGAACGGAAATGACGTAAAAGAATGCGACGGCCGCTCGTACGTTCGTGGATCGTCATAAAAAGCTAATTTGCATACTCGACGTGGATTACGACGTGAACGCTACCACCCAGTGGCCACCGTAAAATTGCATCTTAGATCCGACGGCGTACTAAGGCGTACGCCTGTCGGATCTAACACAGATGGCGTCGTATCTTGTTTGGTGGATACCAAAACAAAGATACGACGCGCAAAATTTGAAATTACGCGGCGTATCAACAGATAAGCCGGCAAAATTTCTTTGAGGATCTGCCCCAGGGTCTGCAGGTGGGTCATCTGTACACAACAATAGGGCAGAGCTGGGCAGCATTAGTAGCAGCACTTTACACTGAGATATCAGGACACAGCAAAGGACTAAAACTTCAAGGGACAAGGGAATTTAAACTGGGATAGTTGGCAAGTATGAGGCAGCTGCTTTGGGCCCCACAAAAATGACAGGGACCAGGGCAGCTTACCCTTTTGCTCTGCCTTAAAGATGGCCCTGGTTTTGTGAATCATTAAAGCTGTTTTTGGACAACTTTATACATTTGGTCTGGTATTCCTTCTGCTGGGTTAAGTTCTGTGTACCCATTGTAGAGTTGACCTAAATTGCATGGAGCCGGTGAGCGTTTTCAATTCCAGTCTATTTTTCTTTACTACTCTGGATTGCTAAGCATTGAAATCCCAGTGCCTCGTGGATGTATCCCATAATGAACCTTTGTGCAATGCGTGATGCCTTTAAACTTCACTGGAAGAGTTTGACAAGGCACAGTTGATAGACAAGGGCAGAACATTTTCACCCATAACAGTTGCTTTGACAAGCACATGTCAGGATCACCAGACATTATTCTATTGAAATCTAAAAATCAAAACATGTTGAAAATTACTTTTTTAAAGTGGACCTTTAATGATAATTAAAGATCCACTTCGATGACAGCCCTACACAGACTGTGTCAACAAATACAGTTGCATTAAAATAGCGTTTTAAGAAAAAAAACGAGAATCCAGCTCCCAGGTCTTTCTGGAGGTGTGGGTGACATTTCCATGCCTCACTACTTTATTCTGGGAAAGCTGGGTGTTCAAAATCTTGCAAGAATGCTCTTTTCACTGTGCTGTAGTGTACAGGGTCCTCTTTCTCTTTTTCATTACTCCAGTGGTAAGGGGTCCTAAATTCTGCTGAAAGCAGTGCTAGTGTAGTGTAGCATTTGCTATTGAGCCCAGGCTGGCAGGATTAGGGGCCCCAATGCACCATGCCCATGTTACCCTGAACTCACAATAGGTGGGTTGAATGAGACTGGTGGTACAGGACAACGTGGGGGCAATGCTGGAGCATTGAGAGAGTGAGTAATACTTGGCAAACTTTTTTAGTTATTTAAAAAAAAATAGCTGGAAATGGGCATTTTAAGGGTATGCACACTAAAAATTTCACTTGCCCCTTTTAACTCCTTAAGTAGGGCACAGGGTGAACTTTTCGATTAACTTGGTCTTTAGGTTTAAGTAAGTAGTGATTATTCATTACATTTAACCCCAATGACAGGCAGCAAAAAATGAACTCTGAAAATAGCTAAAAAAGATATATTCTGAAAATAGACTTATTCCATCCTGAGGCGAAAAACCATAATGATTAACCCCTGTTTGACATACAAGTCTACTGAATTGTTCCAGGAGAAATGATTTCTGACACTATATGGATAATTTCGACTTTTTCACACTTCTTGCCTTAATAAGTACATACACGTATCGCTCCTTCAATGTTTGTGACTGCTGCTGCATTTTTTTTCTGTTCGTCCCTCACCATGTCTATGCTAGCCATTAGAGTGAGGTAGCAGTGATATGCTGGATGGATGGATAAGGACAAGGCTCAGTGTGTTTCTCCCAAATGCAAGTTAGGCCTCGTACACACGACCGAACATGTCTGCTGAAACTTGCTAGCGGACCAGTTTCCGCGGACATGTTCGGTCGTGTGTAGGGCCGACCGGACCGGATTCCCGGCCTAGTGGACAGGTTTCCAGCGGACAAATGTTTCTTAGCATGCTAAGAAACATGTCCGCTGGAACCATGTCTGTCGGACATGTCCGATGGTCAGTACGACTCATCGGACATGTCCGCTCGGCCGAAATCCCTTGCATGCGTCGAAGTGATTCGACGCATGCGTCGAAGCATTGAACTTCCGGGGTCGCGTACGTCGGCGCGTCATCGTCGCCGCCACGTCACCGCGTATCCTGTCCGCCGGGAATTTGGTCTGATGGTGTGTAGAGCCATCAGACCAAATGATCCCAGCGGAAATTTCCGATGAAAACGGTCCGCGGACCGTTTTCATCGGACAGGTCCGGTCGTCTGTACGAGGCCTAAACAGTCCCCGTGACAATGGTATTCATTGTCACGGGAACCCTTGGAGAACAGTTCTGGTGCAAGTGTACCCTGTGTACATTAATCGCTAAAAGAGGCATGCCTTAAGGTCAAGTATTCCTCCAAGGCACCCTCAGCCTTATCCCAGGGCATGATGGAAACGGCACAGTAAAGGTACCCCAAGTTTAGTAAAGTGATCCAATTACAGGTGCCTAGCATAGCCCAGAACAACCTACCTCGGGGTAGGCCTCTCATGTTACCCTTGCTTGACCCCCCATGAAGAGGGAAACATAAAGGATGTGATGACCACCACAGCTACCTACCCAACACCCCCTTCCTACACATTTGCCTGTACCCCTTTTCTCTAGTACATTTTGTCCATTCCCCCTTCATTAAAAATAGCCTGCTGCTGCTGTATCATCTCTGGTCTCAAAATTACAAATGTGATTTAGATTGAGGTGCTACTGCTGTATGTAGACTAAGCTAATATTAAAATAAAAATAAACAAAGTATATGCTGTCACGTGAAACTAGATGACCAATCAATTTACTTGACAACACTTTTGACTCTATTTGTATGTTGTAGATGGTTTGGGCTTACAGTAAGACTCCTATGGGAACAAGTCCTGCTTCAGAAAGTATTTATAAAAAGCCAAATCAAGTCCTAGAGGAATAAAAACAATAACAGACTATACAGGTATACTGATTATTAGGAAAGGTGATAACATGGAATCTGCAACAAAAGATCATGATCAGAAAATGATAATACACAAATGGGACACATTATAGTATTTATATATTCAATGTAGTGATGTTATGTGGAATAGGATGATTTTGTTGTAAGTTCCATCAGCAAAGAGGGAGATTTATTGTCATATAACTTTAATTTTGCTTCAAACATTTTTTTTGGAAGCATTTCTAGCTGGGAAGAGATTTGGCTACCAGATGGCTAAGCCTTTAATTAGCATTGACTTGTGCTTCCCTGCTTTGTCTTGGTCTTTAAATTTGCTTTACTTATTGTTGCTAAGGTCTGCGGATATTAATTTCGGATCTAATGGTTATTTCTCCATCAAGCTGTTCGCTAATATTTTCTAACCTCTCTGACTTTATACAAATGTGAAAAGTCTTGAATACTAATGGACAAGCAGAAGGAAGGTTCCTGCTCAATGACTCTGAAAAACCATTATGTCTTATACGTTTTCAGACTGTGCCTGGCAACTGCCAGCAAACGTAAAAAAAAAAATAATAGTAAAAAGATTTAAATTGCAGAGTAGGTTGCAAAAAATTGCTTTATTGGTTTTTAAAGACATACTGTCATGATTGGCGTTGCAGGGCAAAGTGACAAAGGGTTCCCCTCCCGATCCTCTTATACTCACCTTGCCTGCACTTTCAGTGGTGTTGGTGAGAAAAGAGAGCAGTGACATTACTACACTGAGTTATGTGACAGTGCTTATGCAGAACTTACTTCTAGAACATTGTCACATATTCCCCTATACCCAGAAGTACCAAGTAGTGTCTCTGACTGCAACGGAGGAATAAATTGTAAGGTAGCTCTAGTAAAGTGAGTATAAGGCTCCATGTACACTAGCAGCTCCTAAACTTGAGTTGTATTGCCAAAGCAGCTAAACTCAGTTCCAAAAAAGCCTATGTATCCATGAACACATATAGCCAGATTCAGAGAGGTTTACGCCGGCGTATCAGTAGATATGCCGTCGTAACTCTGAATCTGCTCCGTCGTAAATTTAAGTGTATTCTCAAATTGAGATACACTTAAATCTAGCTAAGATACAACAGCGGGCGCCGTCGTATCTTAGCTGTCTATATAGACCGGCCACTAGGGGTGTGTACGCTGATTTACGTCTAGAATGCGTAAATCAGCGAGATATGCATATTCACAAACGTACGCTTGCCCGTCGCAGTAAAGATACGCCGTTTATGTAAGGTGTTTTCAGGCGTAAAGTTAGTCCACCAAAAAGCTGGCCCAGCCAATGTTAAGTATGGACGTCGGTCCCGCATCAAATTTTTAAATTTTTACGTTGTTTGCGTAAGTCGTCCATGAATGGGGCTGGGCGTAATTTACGTTCACGTCGAAACCAATGAGTCTTTGCGGCGTAATTTGGAGCATGCGCACTATGATACCTCCACGGACGGCGCATGCGCCGTTCGATTAAAACTTAATTTACGTGGGGTCATGCTTTATTTACATAAAACATGCCCACCTCTTCACAATTTGAATTCATTTAATCTACGCTGCCGTAACTTAGGACGCAAGTGCTTTGTGAATACAGCACTTGCCTCTCTAACTTACGGCGGCGTAGCGTATATGAGATATGCTACGCCTGCCTAACGTTAGGCGCGTCTTTTTGAATCCAGCTAATAGACTTTTAGGATCGCTAAGGAGCTGCTGCAGTTAGGGGACGTTTAACCTCCCCTAACCTCCCTCTCCTGAGCACGGAAGAATCGCATTCAGGATAGGAACTATTTGACCGCCACCGCAAAACCTACCTTTTCATTTTCCTGTGGCCATGGTCAAAGTACTTCAAGTGTACATAAAGCATAAGGGGGTCATGAGCACCCTTTTCAGTGACACTGTGGGGGTTATTTACAGAAGGCAAATCCACTTTGCACTACAAGTGAAAACTACAAGTGCAAATTGTAGTATAAATCAAAATAGGAGACTCCTACAGTTATGAAGGTTGATATATTCTGCTAACTTGGTTAAGATGGAGTTCTTGCTTGGTCAGGGAGCACAGACATGGCTGTTTTGTCTTACAGCTCTTTCAGGCCTTTTCATACACATATGGTTGTATGATATCACTTCCTGTCTCCCTATAGTTCATGCCAACATCACTTCCACTTTACCAAAAGTAGCTAAGCAAGTTAGTTAGCTTTAAAATTGAGTAAGCCCAGGAACTAAATAAAACTCATTGGAAACTGAATAGTCTCCCTTAAAAGGTAGCTAAAAATGATATTCCATAATGTATATATATAAAAAAAAAATCACGATAATGGTAATAGCAACATTTATAGCACATTATATGCATGCATTACACTGCTTTAAAAGCTATATGCTTTTTTCAGGGTTGTGCCTTCTATACTTGCAATTCAATACAATAACTCTATAACCCACTTGCCTGTATTTTTTTTTACATCCACTTTTTAGGAACATAAAGGGCTTTATTGAGAATACTGTTTTAATTGGTACCCCGTTTATGTTCTTTATTATAGTCTTCCAAAGGGACAAAAACAGCAAAAAATTGTGCTGGTCTACCAACGCCATGTTTGGGGATGGCCAAACATGATTGTAGGAAGAAGGGACAAGAAGCGCCAATCTAAGTGCAATAAGCCCAAATTTAATGAAGGATATAAATAAAATAAGTATACATATAAAATGCCTACTCGCAAACAGAAGTAGACAGTAGGCATAAGACCGGAATGGAGGGATGCAGATAATCGGTGGTCAGATGCGTGCCTGGAGTCATTCGGTGGTCTCAACTAGCGGGTGTCCAAATTGCGGGCAGCAGCAGACTAATGATGTTCAATGTCCGGGGATAGGAACACCAGAAAGGCCACGGAGATTCGGTGTGCGCTTCACCGTGGAGCGCAGCGTCCCGCCGTCGCACCGGAAGTGACGTGGGAGTCCAGGCCAAGTTTGCTCTATTGGATCATGCGCCACATATCCTCTCCAAACATGATTGTACACCAGTGCACAAAACAAGATCCATAAAGACATGGATAAGCGCTTTTGGAGTGGAGGAACTTGACTGGCCTGCACAGAGTCCTCACCTTTGGGTTAAATTAGAGTGGAAACTGTGAGCCAGGCCTTTTTACTAAACATCAGTGCCTGACCTCACAAATGCACTTCTGGAAGAATGGTCAAACATTACCATAGACACACTCCTAAACCTTGTGGACGGCCTTCCCAGAAGAGTTGAAGCTGTTATAGCTGCAAAGGGTGGGCCAACTCAATATTGAACCCTACTGGCTAAGACTGGGGTGCCAAAAAACTTTATGTGCGTGTAAAGGTAGGTGCCCCAATACTTTTGGTAATATAGGGCCATATCCTCAAAAGGGATACGCCGGCGTAAGCCGTCGTATCCCTGGTTCTAACTTTGGAACTGATCCACAGAATCAGTTTTCCAAAGTTAGGCAGAAGATCCGACATGTGTAAGGGACTTACACTGTCAGATCTTAGGATGCAGTACCGCATCCGCCGCTGGGGGCATTTCGAGTCGAAATGCCGCTTCGGGTATGCAAATTAGCACTTAGGGCGATCCACAAAGCTTTTCAGCTTCGTTTTTTCGCCGTAAGTTTTAGTTTGCAAGTGTAAAATTAGGGCTGCTTTTACAAAGTGTAAAGTTAGTAACACCATGTAAAAGCACATTCAAGCGACGGCATTTGGTATGCATTCCTGAGGGAGAACTCCACGGCAATTTGTAAAATCAAAACCGGCATGGGTTCCCCCCCAGGAGCATACCAGGCCCTTAGGTCTGGTATGGGTTGTAAGGAGACCCCCCCTACGCCGAAAAATCGATGTAGGGGGTCCCCCTACAATCCATACCAGACCCGTATCCAAAGCACGCTACCCGGCCGGCCAGGAATGGGAGTGGGGACGAGCGAGCGCCCCCCCCCCCTCCTGAGCCGTACCAGGCCGCATGCCCTCAACATGGGGGGGTTGGGTGCTCTGGGGCAGGGGGGCGCACTGCGGGCCCCCCCACCCCAGAGCACCCTGTCCCCATGTTGATGAGGACAGGACCTCTTCCCGACAACCCTGGCCGTTGGTTGTCTGGGTCTGCGGGCGGGGGCTTATCGGAATCTGGGAGTCCCCTCAAATAAGGGGGCCCCCAGATACCGGCCCCCCACCCTAAGTGAATGGATATGGGGTACATCGTACCCCTACCCATTCACCTGGAGGCAAAGTGATAGTTATTAAACACACAACACAAGGGTTTTTAAAATCATGTATTAGTCTGCTCCGGAGGCCCCCCTGTCTTCTTTAGCTCTAATACCAGGGGGGGCTTCTTCTTCCGCTCTCCGGGGGTCTTCTCCGCTCTCCGGGGGGGGGGGTTCTTCTTCCGCTCTCCGGGGGGGTCTTCTCCGCTCTCCGGGGGGGTCTTCTCCGCTCTCCGGGGGTCTTCTATCTTCGCCGCTCTCCGCTGTTGACTCGGCGCACCCCGGTTCTTCTCCAGCTGTCCGGTGCCTTCTCCTTCAGCGCTGGCTGCCTGCTATCTTCGTGTGTTAGCTTAATTACTAGCAGGCAGCCAGCGCGGTCTTCTGTGACGTCATCTTCTTCTCTTCTCTTCTTCTCCCTTCTTCCGATGTTGACCCGACGCCTCTTCTCGCTGCAATGATGGAAGCGCGCCTTGCATCCCATTTATATAGGCCTCACCGTCCCATCATGCTCCGGTAGGTACCCACGTGGTGGGTGCCTACCCACGTGGGTACCTACCGGAGCATGATGGGACGGTGAGGCCTATATAAATGGGATGCAAGGCGCGCTTCCATCATTGCAGCGAGAAGAGGCGTCGGGTCAACATCGGAAGAAGGGAGGAGAAGAGAAGAAGATGACGTCACAGAAGACTGCGCTGGCTGCCTGCTAGTAATTGAGCTAACACACGAAGATAGCAGGCAGCCAGCGCTGAAGGAGAAGGCACCGGACAGCTGGAGAAGAACCGGGGTGCGCTGAGTCAACAGCGGAGAGCGGCGAAGATAGAAGACCCCCGGAGAGCAGAGAAGACCCCCCCAGAGAGCGGAGAAGACCCCCCCGAGAGCGGAAGAAAACCCCCCCCCTGGAGAGCGGAGAAGACCCCCGGAGAGCGGAAGAAGAAGCCCCCCTGGTATTAGAGCTAAAGAAGACAGGGGGGCCTCCGGAGCAGACTAATAAATGATTTTAAAAACCCTTGTGTTGTGTGTTTAATAACTATCACTTTGCCTCCAGGTGAATGGGTAGGGGTACGATGTACCCCATATCCATTCACTTAGGGTGGGGGCCGGTATCTGGGGGCCCCCTTATTTGAGGGGACTCCCAGATTCCGATAAGCCCCCGCCCGCAGACCCCGACAACCAACGGCCAGGGTTGTCGGGAAGAGGTCCTGTCCTCATCGACATGGGGACAGGGTGCTCTGGGGTGGGGGGGCCCGCAGTGCGCCCCCCTGCCCCAGAGCACCCAACCCCCCCATGTTGAGGGCATGCGGCCTGGTACGGCTCAGAAGGGGGGGGGGCGCTCGCTCGTCACCACTCCCATTCCTGGCCGGCCGGGTAGCGTGCTTTGGATACGGGTCTGGTATGGATTGTAGGGGGACCCCCTACGTCGATTTTTCGGCGTAGGGGGGCTCTCCTTACAACCCATACCAGACCTAAGGGCCTGGTATGCTCCTGGTGGGGGAACCCATGCCGGTTTTTTATTTGAAAATTGGCATGGAGTTCTCCCTCTCAGGAATGCATGCCGAGCGACGCTGTCAAATTTTTTTTAAATTATTTTTTTCCCGACGCAACTTTTTTTACCCGGCGCGATCCACAAAACTCGGCGTAACGTAACTTCGCGCATGCGCAGTACGGCCGGCGCGGGAGCGCGCCTCATTTAAATGGGACTCGCCCCATTTGAATAGGAACGCCTTGCGCCGGCCGGATTTAAGTTACACAGCCTGAAATTTCTAGGTAAGTGCTTTGTGGATCGGGCACTTAGGTAGAAATTTTAAGGCAGTGTAACTTAAATGGGATTTTTTAAGTTGCGCCAGGTTTTTGTGGATATGCCATATAGTGTATATTAAACAAAAACAAAAAGTGACTTTCATTGTGTTAGTTCAAATTACAAATATTTGTTACGTTTGATTCAGTGGTCACGTGACTCCTTAATTATTATCTTTAGGTATACAGGACCAAGGCCGTGAACAGGGGGAAACCCTTACTGGCTTGGGAGCAACGTGTGGAAGCCACATTGTCAGGATGTTAGGAAGTCTCCGGCTCTCTTATATGTTCCAAAATAGAAAATATTTCAGCCCACAAGAGCCTTAATCACAGTTAAGCCCTGTACACATGACCGGGAATCCCACCGGAAAAAAAAATGTCGGTATTCCAGACGGGATTCCTGGTAAGCTTGACTTGAAAAGCTGTGTATACACACGGCCACACAAAATCCCAGCCTTCTTTTGAATGGCAAGAACGTGGTGACGTCATTGACTATGACGAGCCGGTGTCTCGTCACATTCAATGCCGTCGCCGCCATCTTGCTACACCCCACACTAACCTTGTATGCTTCTGCGCATGCGTCGAAGTGTTATCGAGCAAGTGCGTTTTTTCACCCGTACAGACGACTGGTTTTCTCGGCAGGAAACACTCTGCCGGGAAACCCGACGAGAAAATAGAGAGCAGAGGGCCAGATTCACAGAAAAAGTATGCCGGAGTATCTGCTGATACTCCGGCGTACTTTCAAATTTGCCGCGTCGTATCTTTATTTGTTATTCACAAACAAAGATACGACGGCTTTTGGTTAAGATCCGACAGGCGTACGGCTTCGTACGCCTTCGGATCTTAGGTGTAATTTTCCGGCGGCCGCTGGGTGGAGTCGCGTCGTTTTCCAGCGTCGGGTATGCAAATTAGCTGATTACGGCGATCCACGAAGATACGCGCGTTCGTCGCAAATCTCTTACGTCGTCGCTAGTCGGTTTTTCCCGTCGCAAACATAAGCCTGCTTTTTCATGGCTTATATTTAGAACAGCCATGTTAAAGTATGGCCGTCGTTCCCGCGTCGAATTTAATTTTTTATTTTTTTTTGCGTAAGACGTCCGGGAATACGAAACGACGTAACGCACGTCGCCGTTCAAAAAATACGTCAGGGCGTCGTAATTTCACGCAGAGCACGTTGGGAAATTTTCACACGGAGCATGCGCAGAACGTTCGGCGCGGGAACGCGCCTAATTTAAATGGTACACGCCCCATTTGAATTAGGCAGGCTTGCGCCGGACGGCTTTACGTTACACCGCCGTAAGTTTACACGCAAGTGCTTGGTGAATCAGGCACTTGCGCTGAAAACTTGCGGCGGTGTAACGTAAAGACGATACGTTACGCCGCCGCAGATATCTGTGAATCTGGCCCAGGGTTCTCTATTTTCCCGTCTGGATTCTCGTCTGTTTTCCTCACGGCAAAACTGCTAGGGAGCATACACACGGCCTGGGATTCCCAGCCAAAAGCTCTCCTGGCAGTTTTCCTGCCACGAAAACTGGTCGTGTGTACGAGGCTTTAGCCTGACATACCTTACAAGTAAAATATATAGCCAGCCCATCTCCCAGCTGCAGCAATAACCTAACATTTTAAAACCACCAGCAGTTATTGAGCACAAAATATATTTATTACTATTACAATTATTATATATTTTTTTCTTTTATTTAGTTTTTTATTGACATTATTTAACTGACACCTGCAGAAAATGTGGCAGACAACACATTGCAAACCGTAATTTTCTTCTGTAACCAACCACCGCCATCACTCTAAGAAAAGTAAACATACTTTATTCCTTCTACTTGTGTGTATATTATTATTGACTAACAGAACAGTGAAAGGCTGAAACTGAATCTACATAAATTACATACTGATGTCGGGCACAGTCAGATTTAACCCCCTTCACTACAGGCCGACAGCCTTCCTTCATTGTTACAATTGGTAAAAATAGATCAGAATAACATGCAATTGTATGTCTTGTTATGGTTAATCTGTTTCTTCCACCATACTACAAAAAGAAGCCTATAATTGGGACTGATCAGCTCCGGGGAGCACTGCAAATATAATTATACATTTTATTATGGAAAATGTAATAAGCAAATATACCGTCAAACCAATAACATTGTGTGACTCAAGCTTTTGCATAATTGTATGTTGGACAGGGATTAAAATGTATGTATCAACAATAATGACAATTTTAGTGGAGGTTCACCCTAAAAGAATTATATACCATCCCGTCCAGCATACTTGCGTCAGCAACAGTATGCTTTTTTTTTGCGCTGTATTTACTCCCTCAGTTTAATCCCTCAGTTTCTTTTCAGACTCCCGCGGGAAGTAGGCGTTCCTATGAAGAGGGGGACATGATTGACGTCCGGCTATGGCGCGTCACACGTTCCGAAAATAGCCGAAATAGGACTCGGCTGTATACGGCTCCTGCGCAGTCAGCTCCTAGTTTGTGCGCAGGCGCCGTATAGAGCTGTGAAGAGCCGAGACCTAGTCCGGCTATTTTCGGAACGCGTGACGCGCCATAGCCGGACGTCAATCATGTTCCCCTCTTCATAGGAACGCCTACTAGTCTGAAACGAAACTGAAGGATTAAACGGTAAGTACAGCGCAAAAAAAACTGTAGCTGACGCAAGTATGCTGGATGAGATGGTACATAGATGTTTTTTAGGGTGAACCCCCGCTTTAATGATTACTGAGGAGTTTTGGCTATACAACTGTTATGGCAAAAGAAGCTCCTTGGTTCTAGTTAGGGGATACACTTTAACAGCTTCCCGACTGCCACACGTCGATATACGTTCGACACAATGGCACGGGCTGGCAAATGGGCGTACCTGTACGTCCCTTTGAATTTTTCGCCTAGCGGGCACGCACCTCGGAAGTGTGCCCACAGGTCCCGCAAACTCAATTGCGGTGAGGAGAGGCAGAACAGGGAAATGCCTAGTGACAAGACAGGGATCTTACTGCTCCCTGTCATCGGAAGCAATGATCGCTGTCATGTCATTGGTAGCACCCCCCCCCCACACACAGTTAGAATCACTCCCTAGGACACACTTAACCCTTTGATCGCCCACTAGTGTTTAACCCCTTCCCTGCCAGTGTTTACACAGTAATCAGTGCATTTTTTTTTAGCACTGATCGCTGTATAAATGACAATGGTCACCAAATAGTGTCAAAAGTGTCCGATGTGTCCACCATAATGTCGCAGTCATGATAAAAATCGCAGATCACCACCATTACTTGAATAAAAATATGAACAAAAATGCCATAAATCTATCCCCTATTTTATAGATGCTATAACTTTTGCGCAAACCAATCAATATACGCTTATTGGGATTTTTTTTTTTTTTAATTCAATAGTGTTTATTGAAGTTTTTTTTTTTTAGCATAAGTACAGAAAGAAGAAACGTTGTTAACGGTACAATGCAAACTCAATTGCGTACATACAATTCACATATATTTCCGTGACAGCCCATCAAAACAGGCAAACTTTTCAAGTTTAGTTACATTCTGCATAAAAGTGCTATACTGAACTGAGATAAAATTAAAACGCTTAGCATGTTTTTAGATCCAAGGGTATAATCTACATGACATACTGTTAGTTACGGACTGATTACAGATAAGCCTCTGCCCTGAACCTATGTGTCCAGGGTTCCCATATTTCCTGCGTCCGTTGAATGCGGCCTTCGCTGGATGCCAACATGAGCTCGTAATTGTGGTGCGTGTTGACCATGTCTATTGTTTGAGCGATGGACGGAACTTGTGGGGATTTCCATAATCTCGTAATGGACAATCTGGCCGCCAAAAGTATGTTAGTCACTACCACTCTATGTGAGTAATGGACTGCGTCTATCGTCAGATTTAGTACTGCCAAAGCAGGTGTGGGAGGTATCCGAGTTTTAGTTATGTCTGAAAGGATACTGAAAATCGTCGCCCAGTATTGCTGGATGAGAGGGCATTTCCAGAGGATGTGCAGGAGGTCACCTCTCTCTTTTTCGCATCTCCAGCAGGTGTCTGGCGACGAGGAACTAAATTTCGCTATTCTCGTCGGGGTAAGGTACCATCTAAGTGAAATTTTTTGTGTTAATTCCCAGAAGGCTGAATTTTTGGTGGATTTGTATATGGAGCGGAGAGCTGACTGCCACTGAGGTACGGAAAAGGTTTGCCCTAGATCCGCGTCCCAGTGGAAGTGAGGTTTGACTTTGGTGAAGGTTCTCTTCTGTTGGAAGATGTTGTAAAACAGGGAAATTCCTTTCACCTGTGGTTTAGGATTGGTCAGGAATAACCACACTTCCGAAGGAAGAGTGTAGAGCCAGTTTGACATCTGAGCAAAACAGTGTTTTATCCTAAGGTAATTGAATAGTTCTGTGCATTTGAGGTTGAACTTCTCTTGCAGCTGCTGAAACGATAGCAAAGACCCATCTTGAAGAATGTCTCCTAGGAGCTTTATTCCCTGAGAGTGCCAATTAATGAGAGAGAGATCTGAAGTAAAGTGTTGCAGCACCTCTATCGGAATAGGTGGAGAAATCATGAAGTTGTAAGTGTGGCCCAGGTTTGCTAATTTTTGCCACGCTGTGGCAGCCGTCTTCAATGTAGGGGGCAGCGATTTGGAGACTGGGACACCAATGGGGATCCCCAGTATCCAGCTCTTCAGGTCATGATGTTGGATTTTGGATGCCTCCAACTCCCCCCAAAGGGAGTCTAGGGGGATCCGAAACCAGCCCTGAAGCTGAGCCAGTATAGACGCCCAATAATAGTCTACGAACTCGATTGAGCCTACTCCTCCCGCCAATTTATGTTTGATGAGCATGTGTTTGGCGCAACGGGGCGTCTTGCCTTGCCACAGAAGTCTATTGAGTAGCGTTTGGAGGGATCTAAAATACGAAGTGGGTATAGTAATGGGAATTGTGTGAAAGAGATAAAGTATTTGGGGTAAGTACATCATCTTGAAAGCCGCTAATCTCCCTGTCCAGGATAATTCGTGTTTAGCTATGTTTTGCACTTCGCCTTGTAGCTTGGCGAGGAGGGGTTTAAAGTTGCTAGCATATAGGGTGTTTGTTGATCTTGTCAATTTGATGCCTAAATATGATAGTTCGTAGTCTGCCCAGGTGAAGGGACACTGATTCTGGAGAAGATTTTTGGATGTGGCATCCAGTACCAAGTCTAATACATAAGACTTGCTGGTATTTACTTTGTAGTAGGAGACTTGACTAAACCATTGAAGAGTCTCGTGCGCTGCTATTAGGGAGGATGTGGGATTCGTTAGCATGAGGATGACATCGTCTGCAAACAGACTAATTTTGTGAGTGTGGGGACCTATCTTAAAGCCTGAAATTTTAGGGTTCTGTCGAATGTGTTCTGCTAAGGGTTCGATCAATAAGTTGAAGATTAGTGGGGAGAGCGGGCAACCCTGCCTCGTTCCGTTAGTTATTTTAAATGGGCAGGAGAGCATTTCCGCCGAGTACACTCTGGCGGAGGGGGTAGAGTAAAGGGCTAGCAAAGCATTCAATATTCGTCCCTGAAAACCAAATTTCTCCAGCACCTTTCTAAGGTATCCCCAGTGTACTCTATCGAACGCCTTCTCTGCGTCCAGTGATAGGAGCAGAGAAGGCGTTCCCGTAGATTCAGCATGGTGAATGATGTCAATAAGTCTCCTGGTGGCGTCTGATGTTTGTCTACCTGATGTGAATCCAGATTGATCCCTATGTATCAAAGTAGGCATGACGTCAATCAGACGAGTGGCGAGTGTTTTGGCATAGATTTTTAAATCTAAATTTAAGAGCGAAATGGGGCGAAAATTTTGAGGGCAATTCGGGTCTTTCCCTGGTTTAGGGAGGGTAATAATTACTGCTTGTAGGATTTCACTCGGGAAAGAGGAGGAAGAAACAATAGAGTTGAAGAGGGAAGTCATGTGCGGGGCTAGCTGGTGGCCAAATTGTTTATAATACTCACCCGTCAGTCCATCGGGACCCGGTGATTTACCCAGTGGAAGTGAAGTTATGGTCGCTAAGACTTCGTCGGTTGTGAAGGGGTCGTTTAAACGGGACAACTGTTCATGCGTCAATTCCGGTAGTGCAACCTGTTTAAGAAAGTCATTGATTCCGTCAGGAGTAGGTTGATATGTGTCTGGGTCCTGCTGTAAGTTGTAAAGGTCGCTGTAATAGTCACTGAAGGCGTCTGCTATTTTTTGAGGGTCCCTAAGCTCTGCCTTAGTGTGTGGGTGGTATAGTCTCTCTATCTTGTTTTTTATCCTGCGTCCCTTGATTCGATGGGCAAGAGCCTTGCCCGCTTTGTTCGATGTAGAGTATGAGACTGCCTTAAGCTTCCTCTGTGTCTGTTCAAATGAGTGCAGGAGGAGTAACCTCAGTTCTTGCCTCAGGGATAAGATTTGCGCCGAGCGTAGTGGCAATGTGTGTTGTTTATTTTGTCTTTCTAGATCGTCAATCTGTGAGATAAGTGTGTCCATACGTTTTAGTCTGTTTTTTTTATGTTGGGAACTAATCTTAATCAGTACACCCCTAACAAAAGCTTTGTGAGCGGTCCACACCACGCCCGGGTCAGACACCGAGCCAACATTGTTAACAAAGTATTCCGTCAAGCTATTCTTAATTTCTGGCGTGTAAGAAGGGTGTTGTAGGACAAAATTGTTCGCTCTCCACAAGTGAGAGGGCTTCGGTTTAGGGAGCTCCCTTAGGGAGATCATGACAGGGGCATGGTCCGACCAGGATGCGGTGTGGATTTCTGCTGCACTTACTTCCTGGAGTAACCACTTGTCAGCCAGAAATAAATCAATACGTGAGTACGTTCCATGGACGGGAGAGAAATAGGAATAGTCCCTCTCCGATCCATGCAAGCATCTCCAAATATCCAACAAATCGTGTCTGCTCATGAATGGTCTCAGAGGGGATTCTCTTCTTTTCGCAGCTGAGGTAGAGTCAAGATGTACCTCCGGCACAAGATTGAAGTCGCCACATAAAAGTAGGCGACCTTGCCTCAAAGGCTTTATAATTTTCATCAGTTTGTTGAAAAATCCCATCTGTTTCACATTCGGAGCATACACGTTGACCAGGGTAAATACTACATTGTTAATGGTACAGATAAGAATTATATATCGACCCTCCGGGTCCAGTATCTCCTGCTTCAGTTGAAACGGGAGCGAGTCCTTAATAGCGATCAAAACACCTCTTTTTTTTGAGGTGAAAGGTGCAGAGAAGACCTGGTTGAAGTGTCTATGCCCGCATGTAGGAGCCGCTGTAGAGATAAAGTGGGTCTCCTGTACACACAGGATGTCGCATTTTAGGTCCATGGCCGTCTTCCATAGCGAGTGTCTCTTAGCTGGGTGGTTGAGCCCATTCGCATTTATAGAAAGTACGTTAAGTGGCATCGTGGTGTAAGTGTATCCTTAGCGAGCTATGCACTTACGTTTGTATGAAGTTCTGTATGCGTGCGTTTCGGGATTCGGAAGACGCTGGCGTGTGGCGCTTCTGGCAGATCCTGAGCGATAACAGGTAGTTGGCGCTTGCGAGGAGGTATCTGTGAAAAGCCAAGATTATACTATAGAATAAATTTGAGCTGCAGCAAGTCTTAGTACGCAGCTTAAACGAACTAGGTGGAGTACCCACCAACAGGAGCTACCGGTGGGATAGAGGGCCAACAGAACCCTACTAAACCACTGTGGGGGAAACAAAGTCAAGTTAAGTGAAACAGTGGCAACTTGCGTCAAAAAAAGGCAAAAACAGAAACAAAAATCGGTAAAGAAATCAGTGAAGGTGAATGGCTAACAGCCGAGGAGGACAACTGTCCTGTCGCTTTGCAGGCCCGGTGCTTGAAAGATCTGAGCATTCGGTCAGATGGGCTTCTTATGCTGGGAGCTCCTCGGTGGGCGAGGGCCCCTTTGTGCCAGAGGGGCTTCTGGATGGTGTGGCGGGTCCGGGATGATCCCCCAGGAATGCAGAAGTTGGAGTCCCTTGTCTAGAGTATGTATCACATGTGAAGCACCATTTTTAGTGATAAGCAAGGATGCCGGGTATCTCCATTTGAATTGGATGTTGTGGTTATGCAGCCCCTTGGTAACCGGATTAAGCTGCCTCCTCATTTGCAGGGTGTATTTAGACAGATCTGCATACAGTGATACCCCTACGTAGGGCTCAGGGAATGCTGGGTTATTTCTGGCGGACATGAGAAGTCTTTCCTTTACATGGAAAAAATGGATCCTCATCAGGACGTCTCTGGGGACTGAGGCAGCAAGGTGCGAGGGCTTAGCGATTCTGTGGATGCGGTCCACAATCAGGTCCCTGGGAGACGCGTCAGGGATAAGTGCATGCAGTAGCTCCTTAGCGTATCTGGGGAGGTCGATAGGGAGGATAGATTCAGGAATTCCTCTCACTTTCACGTTATTTCTCCTGGACCTATCCTCCAAATCTGCTAACTTACTCCTCATCCATGCTTGGTCGTCTTTCACCTCATGAAGTGAATCAATAAGATCATTTACAGTCGATGTGCATTCTTCCATACTGTCTTCTAGGTGTGTCACTCTATTATCAATAGCTTTCATGTCAGCCGACATTTTGGTGAATAAAGAGGACAAGTCAGTCATCAGGGATCCCTGCAGTGAAAGAAGCATGTCTTTTAACGTTGTGTCCAGGACCGGCTGTCCTGATGTGGGGAATGATGCCATGGATGATTGTAGGGCCTGGTTGGATTTTAGTGCACTGAAGGCCTGGGGCTCGATTAGATCCTGGGACGCCTGGGGAGGTTCCAGCCGTATGCGGGCTTTAGCCGGACTGCCTGTAATGGGGTTTTCCCTTATCCTGGCTGTGGGTGATAGCGGCGGGCATTGAGGCACAGATTCGTCCTGGATCTCATCAGGGAGATCCGTGTAAGCCTCCGGAGCTGCCGCCGCGCCGGCGCCATCTTGTGCCTGACTGACCTTGTGCTGCGGTGCTGTGAAGAAAGCCGTCAGCTTTTGCGGCTTGAATTCGGTCATCCTCTTCCGCGACATGGTCCTCCACGATGTCGGGGCTGTGAGGAGAGAGGATGGCGGTCGATTTCAGTGTGCAACGGGCCTGATGTTGCTCTTTTGTCCTCCTCGAGCTAGCGAGCACTCGGTCTAGGCGTCCATCTTCGGCGCTGGCAGACCACGCCCCCCCTATTGGGATTTTTTTTACCAAAAATATGTAGAACAATACATATCGGCCTAAACTGAGGAAAATATTTTTTTTTTATATATATTTTTTGAGATATTTATTATAGCAAAAAGTAAAAAAATAATTATTTTTTTCAAAATTGTACTATTTTTTTGTTTATAGGGCAAAAAATAAATACCACAGAGGTTATCAAATACCTCCAAAAGAAAGCTCTATTTGTGGGAAAAAAAGGTCGTCAATTTTGTTAGGGTGCCAAGTCGCACGAAGACGCAATTATCAATTAAAACAGCGCAGTGCCGTATAGCAAATAGTGCTCTGGTCAGGAAGGGGGTAAATTCTTCCGGGGGTGAAGTTGTTAATTATAATTTTATTTTTTTATTATTTATTCTGGATCACTAATATAAACAAAACAATTTTGCATCTGGCATCCTGAAAATGTTGTTTAGCCGTGCATAGAAAGTGAATGGGGTTTTGTTAATCTATCTGTAAATTCTATCCATCAATTGTTCCATCAAATGCATAGCATTCCTCAGAGCCATCGTAAATTAACATTTTCAATTTCCAATAGACGTACTCCTGTACCTTTGTTTCAGTTCTTATATATTGTTATAATTAGTCTTTTATTGAGATAGAATATGTGGTGAAGACCTTGGTTAATAAAATCATTGTTCATCTATAAATGGGTATTTAGTGGTGCAGATAACGTGAAGGAGTCTTACTGCTGAACCTCCGCATTGCACAAGCTATGCATTAAAAGCCTATTCATTTCCCATCTCAGAGGTACAGATACTGTATGTATCCCTATATATAAAGATTTCCACTAGGCAAATCCCCTCTGTAGCTTCCAATTTCCTCTAGAAGGGAACTCAAAATATTCCATTTATCATATAAATCCTTCAAATGATGTTGCTTCTTTTTGAATGTCAGTAATTTTTTTTTTAAATGGATAGCCTGCACCTACGTTTCTATACTCATCATAAAATGGGAATCCAAACCCCACTAACATCCTATGTGGCACTTTATAGTTTTTTGTAATGCTGAAAATATTACCTTGTATTTTTGATTGGTTTAACCACTTAACCCCCGGACCATATTGCTGGTCAAAGACCAGAGCACTTTTTGCGATTCGGCACTGCGTCGCTTTAACTGAAAATTGCGCCGCCATGCGACGTGGCTCCCAAACAAAATTGGCGTCCTTTTTCCCCACAAATAGAGCTTTCTTTTGGTGGTATTTGATCACCTCTGCGGTCTTTAGTTTTTGCGCTATAAACAAAAATAGAGCAACAATTTTGAAAAAAAATTATATTTTTTACTTTTTGCTATAATACCGTATTTATCGGCGTATACCGGACACTTTTTTGCCCTGAAGATCAGGGCAAAATCGTGGGTGCGCGGTATACGCCGATACCCGCTTTCCCGTGCTGAGTTTTGAATACTGCGCCGACATATACCGAGCGCAGTACACTCGGGTATAGTCGGGCAGTCTCGGCTCCTTCCGCGCTCACGTCCTGGACGTACAGGACGTCAGCTCGAGAGTTGCCGAGCATTGCCGACAATACACGAGTGTACTGCGCTCTGTATATGTCGGCGCAGTATTCAAACTCGGCGCGGGAAACGAGCGGGGAGGACGCGAGGACGCCGCAGAAGGACGCCGGAACCGACTAAGAGGACACCCGAAGCCGCAGACGAACGCCGGACCCGACGAGGCCGCCGATGGACGCCGCGCAAGACACCAAAACTGTAAGTACAAAAAAAACTTTTTTTCCACAGGATTGGGGGCAACTTTAGGGGTGCGTGGTATACGCGGGAGCACTTTATACCGCGATAAATACGGTAAATATCCCCAAACAATATATATATATAAAAAATTTTGTTCCTCAGTTTAGGCCGATATGTATTCTTCTACATATTTTTCGCCCCAAAAAAAATCGCAACAAGCATTTATTGATTGGTTTGCGCAAAAGTTATAGCGTTAACAAAATAGGGGGTATTTTTATGGCATTTTTATTAGTATTTTTTTTTACTAGTAATGGCGGCGATCAGCGATTTTTTTTCGGTACTGCGACATTATGGCGGACACTTCGGACAATTTTGACACATTTTTGGAACCATTGTCATTTTTATAGCGATCAGTGCTATAAACATGCATTGGATTACTATAGAAATGCCACTGGCAGTGAATGGGGCTAACACTAGGGGGCGGGGAAGGGGTTAAGTATGTTCCCTGGGTGTGTTCTAACTGTATGGGAGGGGGTGGACTCACATGGGGAAATGACTGATCTTCTGTTCATACATTGTATGAACAGAAGATCAGCATTTCTCTCCCTGACAGGATCGGGAGCTGTGTGTTTACACACACAGCTCCCGGTCCTCGCTCTGTAACGAGCGATCGCGTGTGCCCGACGGCGATCGCGCCTGCCAGGCATGTGCACGGAAGTCGGGGGCGAGCTGGGGAGCGCATGTGCCCCTAGTGGCCTGCGCGAGAGCCGACGTATAGCTATGGGCTCTCGCGCAGGGGAGCCGACCTGCCGCCGTAAAACGACGGCAGCTGGTCGGCAACCAGTTAAGGATCTGAGATTGCTAAAAAAAAAAAAATAACATTAGATTGATGCTAATTGTGGGAAGCAGAATCGGGTGTTTTTTTTTTTAAATAAATGCAGTACTTACCGTTTTAGAGATAGATGTTCTCCGCCGCTTCCGGGTATGGTCTTCGGGACTGGGCGTTCCTATTTGATTGACAGCCTTCCGACCGTCGCATACAGCGCATCACGAGTTGCCGAAAGAAGCGGAACGTCGGTGCGGCTCTATACAGCGCCTGCGCACCGACGTTCCTGCCTGGGCCAATTTTCAGCTTGCAGCGCTGTCACATTTTGAATGACAACACTGTACTTTTATGACATTTTTATAATTTTTTTTTACAGAAATCAAGCTTTCTTTTGCTGGTATTTATTAACCACTGGGTTTTTTTTGCAAGAAGAAAAATGGTTTAAAAAATGTGAAATAAAAATATGTTTTTCTTAGTTTCTGGAAGAAATTTTTGTAAATAAGCAATTTTTCTCCTTTGCTAATGTGGGCTGATGAGGCTACACTGATGAGGCTACACTGATGGGCACTGATGAGCCGGCACTGGTGACAGGGCACTGATGAGCACTGATGAAGAGGGAGTAATATGCAGCACTGATGGGCAGTGATATGTGACACTGATTGGCACTCATAGGTGGCACTGATGGGCACTGATAGGTGGCACTGATGGGCAACGATAGGCAGCATGGATAGGTGGCACTGATAGACAGCACTGATGAGCAAGCACTGATGGGCAATGAAAGGCAGCACTGACTGGCATTACTGATGGGCACAGATTTACCCCACGGATGGGCACAAATAGGCATCACTGATGGTCACAGATTGGCATCACTGATGGGCACTGGCTGGTATCCCTGTTGGGCACTGTTGGGGCTGCACTGATAAGAGTATGACACCTGATTATATGTGCAGCTCTCCCCTGTGAGGAGATGACGCTGATCGGCTCTCCTCAGCTCATACTCTGTCAGTATGAGGCGAGGAGAGCCGATAAACAGCATTTTCATGTTTACAGCTGTGATTGGAGCCTCGTTTATCGAGATCGGTATTGCTCGGTGTCCTGGCCATCTGTGCGGTCGTGCAAGGGTGGTGAGTAGTGTTGCTCACGAATATTCGCATTGCGAATATTCGACTCGAATATAGCATATTCGAGAAATCGCGCTATATTTCGAATTTCGCGGTGAATATTCGCAATTCCGAATATTCGCATTTTTTCAATTTGATTTTTAAAACAGATCACATCCTATCGACGTCTAAAAGCATTGCTGGTATGATTAGAGACCCTGGGCCGAGTAGCTAAGCTGAGGCGATCCTATTATGTTGCCAAATTGAAAAAAAAAAAAAATTGCGATTTTTCGCTATTGCGAATGCGAAAATGATTGCGAATTTTCGATAACTGTGGTAGGAGAACTCTGATTGTCTCTGATGCAAAAGGGGGGGGCTTTGTGTATGTGTATGTTATGAATATTTGTATGTTTGATATTATTATTTTTTGTAAGAAGGAAAAAATTGCGCATACCTTAAAAAAGGGGAGAATACAGCAACAACTCAAAAATGTTATACAACATAAATTAATACAAGACAGAAAATGGAGTCGCTCTACAAGAATAAAAAATATGTCTAGTGACAAGACATGTGGGCAAATTATAAAATAAGCAAGCGCAAATAACTTGTGAAATACACAGTGAAACAAATATATAAAGAAATATAGTCCCAATAATAGAAAAATAATCTTTCATAAAAATGTCTTTGATATGTGAAGTGAAAAAAAGTCCAAAGCATGCAGCATGAACGTGTTCAATCTTCAAGGTGTTTGATTGACAAACGGCTGTGACAGATGGATAGAGTAAAGAATCACCACCAATGCAAAACACTTTTTATTTTCTATTGTAAAATATCAAGAATATTCTGAGCCAATCAGAGTGCTCCTTCTGCATTTGCCGAATATTCGCAATTATTTTGTATTGTAAAATATCAAGAATATTCTGAGCCAATCAGAGTGCTCCTTCTGCATTTGCCGAATATTCGCAATTATTTTGTATTGTAAAATATCAAGAATATTCTGAGCCAATCAGAGTGCTCCTTCCGCATTTGCCGAATATTCGCAATTATTTTGTATTGTAAAATATCACGAATATTCTGAGCCAATCAGAGTGCTCCTACAGCATTTCTCGAAATTGCGCAATAAATATCGCATTCGCATGTTGCGATATTTCGATAAAATATCACAAATATTCTGAGCCAATCAGAGCGCTCCTCCAGCATTTCTCGAAATTGCGCAATAAATATCGCATTCGCATGTTGCGATATTTCGATAAAATATCACGAATATTCTGAGCCAATCAGAGTGCTCCTACCGCAGTTATCAAAAAATCGCAATTATTTTCGCATTCGCAATAGCGAAAAATCGCAATCATTTACTTTCGATAAAATATCACGAATATTCGAATTTAGCGAATATATCTCGAATATTCGAATATATATTCGAGATATATCGCGAAATCGAATATGGCATATTCTGCTCAACACTAGTGGTGAGAATAGGGCGACGTCATATGATGTCATCCCAGAACGAGAGGATCCCGCCTGTCGTGATTTGTCTATACTCCGGGCAGGAAGTAGTTAATATAAATAAATAAATAAATAATGCCTTTATTCATTTGTGAATAACATTACCATTTGAGATGAGAAAGAAATGAATGGAAGATTGCAGATTGCAATCCATTTCTTGTTCTGCCAGGCCAATATTTAATTAATCTACCATATTAGAAAATTGGCATTATAAAGAATAATGCTCAGACTACTGAATAAGCAGAATTGTGATTGGTTCTCTTTAAAGCATGTATGGCTACTTCCAGCTTCACAAAAGTCAGACAAATACTTTCCACATTTTCTTTAACTTTTCTTTTCATCTAAATTTGTCTTGTTCACTCAAAACCTTTATTTCAAGTCAATCCAGCAAAGCTTTGACATTGCTTTGTGTTTCAAGCTATTTCAAGCTAAAATGTAACTTCCACAGTACAAGACAAAAGAGTCTAAAGAAGAGTTACCGTTAAAGTTACCAACTTGTAGTAATGCCATCACTAAGCCATAAATTGACTCAATTCCAGCCAGGAACTACTACAGACTTAGGGCCAGATACACCGCGTAATTTCTAAGATCCCCCGTCGTATCTTTGTTTTGTATCTACAAAACAAGATACGACTGAATCAGGGCTCGATCCCACTCGCGTACGTCTTAGTACGCCGTCGGATCTTAGGTGCATATTTACACTGGCCGCTAGGTGGACGCTTCCGTTGATTTCCGCGTAGAAAATATGCAAATGAGCTAGATACGGCAATCCACAAACGTATGTCTGGCTGGCGCATTTTTTTTTTACGTCGTCTCCGTAAGGCTTTTTTCGGTGTAATGTTACTCCTGCTATATGAGGTGTAGCCAATGTTAAGTATGGACGTCGGGCCAGCGTCAAATTTTCCGTCATGTACGTCATTTGCGTTAAAACGTTCGCAAATAGGGCTTTGCGTAGAATGACGTTCATGTCGAAGGCATTGGCTTGTTGTGGGTTAATATGGAGCATGCACACTGGGATACCCCCACGGACGGCGCATGCGCCATTCAGAAAAAAAATCATTTACGTCGGGTCAAGACGTATTAACATAAAGCACGCCCACAACTTAGCCATTTGAATTGCGCGCCCTTACGCCGACACAGTTACACTACGCCGCCGTAACTTTCGGCACAAATTCTTTCAGGATACGGAAAATACGCTGAAAGTTATGGCGGCGTAGTGTATCTGAGATACGCTACGCCGGACGGAAAATTGCACAGAGGTACGTGGATCTGGCCCTTAGGCTTCATTTCCATGGACGTTTTTGGACGTTTTTACAGCCACTTTTATGAGCTTTTTTTGCAGCTTAAAAACGGCTCTCTATGTTAGTCTATGGCCTCATGCCCACCATGACGTTTTTGAGCTGTAGATGGCTGAGCCGTTTTTAAGCTGCAAAAAAAAAAACAGGAACAGTGCGTTCTGAAGCTCCAGCCTTAGAGCTGTAAAACGCCAGACGTTAAAAAAACGCTCAAAAATGCGTAAAAACGCTAAAAAACGCTAAAAAACTATACCGCTGCGTTTTTGAGCTCCGGCTAAAAAAAAAAACAAAAAAAAAACATGGACAAGCGTTTTTAAGCTGTAAAAAAGGCTAAAAAAAGTGGCTGTAAAAACGTCCATGGAAATGAAGCCTAATTGTTAAATCTGAGCTCTTACCTGAAGTTGAAGGCTTCATGTACACGGGACATTTTTACAACTGCTCTTGAATGATTAAACTTGACACATAGTAACCCACATTTAAAACGTCTGTTTTGCCGCGTTTAAATTGCGCGTTTTAAATTTTTTTAAATAGCCAAAAACTAAAAACGCCTATAAACGAAACGCTGCTAAACGGGGGTTGTGAGGTGGAACTCACAACGCCCAAATCAAGTTCCCCACCAGATCCCGCTGAACTGCCTGAAGTCAGAAGATCCACTCGGACTACAAAGTGGACACCACCCCGCAAGCTGTCATACACTGTCAAAACACACAGAATACTTGAACCAACATCATGGGAAGACAGAGAAAAACTGCCGAAATGTGAAGCCAATAAATGGAGAAAGACAGCAGAAGAAGAATTAAAGTCACTTCAAGAAAATAAAACCTGGACACTCACAGAGCTCCCTTTAACCGTAAAACTAAAGGAGGTAAGTGGAATTTCAAAGTAAAGTCAGATGCATAAGGGAATATCCACAGATACAAAGCCTGACTAGTTGCCATGGGTTACTCCCA
Source organism: Rana temporaria (assembly GCF_905171775.1). Lineage (NCBI taxonomy): Eukaryota > Metazoa > Chordata > Amphibia > Anura > Ranidae > Rana > Rana temporaria. The sequence continues at coordinate 137,608,462 of NC_053499.1, forward strand.
GAAATTCGTTAAAGATTACTATGAAACATTCGCTCCCATCATAAAACACTCCACCATTAGAGCGCTTCTTAGGCCTCGTACACACGGCCGAGTTTCTCGGCAAAAACCAGCAAGAAGCTTGCTGGTTTTTTTTTTTTTTGCCGAGGAAACCGGTCGTGTGTACACTTTTCGACGAGGAAATCGACTAGGATCTCGTCGGGCCAAAAAGAAAGCATGTCTTCTTTTTCCCCGACGGGAATGGGAAACTCGACAAGCAAAACGATGTGTTTTGCCCGTCGAGTTTCTCGGCCGTGTGTACGAGGCATTAGAGTTGCAGCTGGCAAGGTCATGCAAGTGAAACCCCTATATGTTAAAACTGCTTTCCTATATGGAGCCTATATGGAGCCTCTACATCAGGGATCCTCAAACTATGGCCCTCCAGCTGTTGCGGAACTACACATCCCATGAGGCATTGTAAAACTCTGACATTCACAGACATGACTAGGCATGATGGGAATTGTAGTTCCTGAACAACTGGAGGGCCATAGTTTGAAGACCCATGCTCTACATGGAGCAACCACCAGGGTTTAAGCAAGGAGACAACCTTGTGTGCAAACTTCAGAAGAGCATCTACCGTCTTAAGCAATCTGCAAGGATGTGGAATGAGAAAGTGAACAAAGTACCGTATTTATCGGCGTATACCGCGCACTTTTTTCCCTTTAAAATCAGGGGAAAATCATGGGTGCGCGTTATACGCCGATACCCGCTTCCCGAACTGTGTTTGAACGCCGCCTCCGACATATACCGAGCGCAGTACACTCGGGTACACTCGGCCAGGCTCGGCTCCGCTCGCGGTCACGCCCTGTGCCGCCTCCTAGCCTTTATGCGAGAGGAGCCGAGCGTGGCCGAGCGTGCCTTAGTGTACTGCGCTGGGTATATGTCGGCGGTGGCGTTCAAACACAGTGCGGGAAGCGGGGATCGGCTCATAAACAGCGCGGGAGAATCGGGGAGGACACCACCAAGGCCGCAGACGTACGACAAGGCCGCCGATGGTCGCCGATGGACGCCGGGCAAGACACCGACGAGGGGCATTCAAACCGTAAGTATTTTCTTTTTTTCCTGAAATTTTCCTTCTAGGTTGTGGTGCGCGATTTACCCCGATAAATACGGTACTTCCCAGAAAGGGATTCTCAAGAAGTAAAGCAGAACCCGGTCTCTACTCCTGAAATCAAGGAGACCGATGGATATACATCCTCATCTATGTTGATGACATTATAGCCTGTTTTGAACAAAAAGGGAATACAATCAGGTAGTTCACAAGCTGAAAGAAAACTTTGAAATCAAAGAGCTTGGGAACATTAGCTACTATCTAGGAATCCAAATAAAGAGAGAGAGAGAGAGAGAGAGAGAGAGAAGAAGATGGAAGTTATCTTCTCAACCAATCTCAGAAAATCTCAGAAATCTTGGAACAATTCCATATGCAAGATGCAAAGGAAGTGAAAACTCCTATGAAACCTAAAGAGCAATGAAGCAGAAAACTTGCTTCCCAACAGTGACATGTATCTCAGAGCAATTGGTAAGCTTCTATATGTTGCCACTGTGACAAAACCAGACATAACTGCAGCAGTGGGCATACTATGCAGGAGATTTCCAGCTCCCTGCCAGCGTGACTGGAACGCAGTGATACAATACCTCAAAGGAACAATGCAGATGAAGCTACAGTTACATCTTCATGGCTGCAAAAAGTCTGTGTTATACTATGTGAGTGTTTTTTTTTTATGGGGATATGATTGCTGGTTTCCTGTATCGCCTGGCGCATTGAGTCCTATCCAGTCTGGTTTCTGTCCACCGCTGTGAGTTGGAGTTCGCTGCAGTCCTGGAGTTAGATCATTATACAGGCGTTACATAGCTTGCCTTCCTGTAAGCAGGAAATCTGGCGTTGGCACATGCATTATTGTGGTGTTATCCTTGAGGTTCACTCTTCTATCTGCTACTCTGCTTAGTGGTTGACCACATCCAGCTTCTATATTCAATCTATGGACTCTGAGATCATCTTATACAATTGTGTTTGAATTAATTTTTAATTATCACTGTCACTGTTTTATTGAGCACAGCTCTCTTTCTTTTCTGTTCTTACAGTTACCAGTAACATCATATCCATCACTGGTCGAATATGTAGATGCTGATTGGACTGGTGACTGCAGAGATCGCAAATCTACAAGTATATTAATCTTCCAGTATGGGGAAGGGACCATAAGTTGGTCTAGTCGAAAGCAAGTAACTGTCACTCTATCTTCAACTGAAGCAGAGTACATTGCAACAGCACACGCATGTCAAGGGTCAATCCTAAGATTAAACACATTGATGTCAAATCTCACCTACTGAGGGACAATTAAGAGCATGGTGTTATTGACATTTAATACTGCCCATCAGAGAAGATGACTGCTGATGCATTCACCAAGCCTTTATTGAAGGAACATCATAGTTATTTCCAGAAGAAGCTGAATATAATTTGACAAAGCTCATGCTGTTGAGAAGGGGTGTTGGTCGGAAAAGAACGACAGCATGTAATGTAAAGTTGTTAATAAACTGACAATTCTGTGTAAAGAAAAACAAAAAACTGCGCTACAACACAATAAACCCCAAGGCAGCAGCTATCGTGCGAAGTACACAAATAGACATAAAAAAACTGGCGCAGCTTTTTGTTTTTTTATGACAATTCTGTGTGCATTATACCTATCTATGCAGCAGGTCTCACTGTAGTATTATAGTGTACAGTTCATGTTTTCTATGATATAACAGGATGTATTGTCTCAGTGCATGTACTTGTATATTCATGCTTCCTGTTCATATTTCTCCATGCATATTTCTCCACGCAAGACATACAATATATTTTTCCATGAAAGTAAAGCCATATTATTGCATCCAAGAAGCTTCCAGCGCTTATTGCAATAGTCTGCACAATAGTTAGGTCTGCTCAGTGTGTTCATCTGCTGCCAGTCTGGCCTGCTCCCTCTGTATCTAAGAAACTTGAGAAGCTTTGGGATAGTAGGTGTGAGCTACAGTATGCAGGTGGCAGAATGAATATTGATACAGACATGGCCTATCCCAGAAAAGCAGGCTCTGAAAGCAGGCTGGGAAGACTGTATTTATTCAGTGAGCACACTGAGCTCTGGGTCCAGTCCCAGAGGGAAGCAGTCCAGCCTTAAGGGCCATGCTGCCATATGGAGGCCTCAGGTGGGCCACCAGAGAGATGAAAGAAGAGAGAGGGATGAACGAAGAGACTTAGGTGCTTAGAAGAAGCTGACCGAAGGGTGCTGTCGGCCACAGATCTGTCTAGTATTACTGGAGGGCATTGCTGGGAGGATTAATAGGTGGCATCTGTCTGTCCTTGGGCCTTGTGAATACAGACATTACTGGATCTTGGAGACCTTCTGCTCTAGCTACCCTTCTGGTGCCCAGTTACTGTATAGTCAGCTGCAGGTCTGTTAAATGGGACATGGGCTTGTGTCCTGAAGAGCTCTGTCCAGATATTGTCCACTAAAGGGAAGGGACTTTGCTCTACTTGTTCTACTACTACTGGAAGGAAGACTAAGTGCTCAATGAACATAGTTCTTATTCTTAGGCCTCGTACAGACGATCGGATCTATCCGCTGGGATTGATCCGCGGATCAGTTCCAGTGGACAAATCCGGTCGTCTGCACGGCCTAGCGGATATTTATCCGCGGAGATTCGTCGGGCCGATCGATTTCAAGCGGATAGAAATTTCTTAGCATGCTAAGAAATCTATCCGCTTGAATCGTTTCCAGCGGATTGATCCGGTCGTCTGTACAGACTCACCGGATCAATCTGTCCGCTCCCCTCCCTCGCATGCGTCGTAATGATTCGATGCATGCGTGGAAGTACTTACCTTCCAGCGTCGCGCACGTCGCCGTGCCATCGTCGCGGCGACAGCGCGACACGTCACGGCGGATGTATTCCGCGCGGATTTTGATCCGATGGTGTGTACAAGCCATCGGATCAAAATCCGGAGGAGTAAAATCCGCTGGAAACGGTCCGGCGGACCGTTTCCAGCGGAGATCCCCTCATCTGTACGAGGCCTTAGAGTATCCTACCTTATCCCTCATCCCTATCCAAGTTCTCCAAACAGAAAAACAACATCCTCCAGACTTTTTGGAGAAAGAATGAATGAGCCTGCTGTGTGCCCGGCTGTGGGGCTGAAGTTGGGAAGACCTGGACAAGTAATTCCAGCGGCTCCTATGGGAGTAGCGCTACAGAAGGATATGCTGTGTTAATTTTTCATTTCAGAAATTTACAAACACTTTAACTATCCAAACTACTGTATTTGTATCCAGTCAAGCAGGCCTTTGTAGCACACAGTTCTTTGTAGAACTAAATTGTAGAGTCAGATAGTAACCTATGCTGAGCTTAAAGGGGGGCGTAAAAAGATTGTATATTCAGATTGTAACATGTATGGCCAGGATTAAAAGAAACTCTGTAATGGCAGCCACCATATTTTTGTTGAGTACAGGTTCCCTTTAAAAATTAAATTCCAAACTTCTGATAATGAACAACTGATTTTTGCTTAACTCTAGACCAGTGCGGAGAGTATATTTCCAGCAGCAGAGAGGAAAAGATTGCTGTGTATTCCTGCTCTTATTAGACGGCCATCTGTGTACTTTACTTACATGTGGCCTTCTTGCCGCATCAAAAGTCCCTTTCCTCTATTTCATCCAGACCACTTTAATTAGACAGAAACATGTGTTCGATTGCAAAGCAACTACCGGTCTCCAAAGAATTCCGGTGGAATTTTGTGATACCTCTAATCATTTGTGTTCCCTTTTGGTCTTTTTATTTAAGAAAAATCATTCATGTAGCAGATTGCACATGCCAGTCTATGAAAGCCTCAGGAGTTCTCAGCCCGTTCCAGACTCTCGTCCAGCACTCGCCCCAACACTCCTCAGCACTTTGTCTGCAAAACTGTTACAAGCTAAAGGGTTTAAAGGAACATTTCAGTCAAAACGAAGAGAAAGATCTGTTCTCCAGACAAACAACTAAATATATAGATTCAGTTTGTATAAGTTTATTGTTTCACCTGCAAAAAGGTTTGAATTTCTGTCAATGCTGTATGGAGCAAAAACCCCAAATTGTATAAAAATAAATAATATCTGTGCTAGGTCAAAATACTATTAAAGAAAAAAGCAGCCACTTTCAGCCGTCACATCAGTCAACTAAAAAGTGTACATAAAAAGCAGCGCCAAGTCAAGCATAATACTTAACATGTGATAAGTGTCTAGGTGTGTGAACCATTGGGAAATGGGCCAAAAATGTATTAATTAATTCAAAATAGGGTGGGCTTGGGGCGCAGAGAGGGTGGCAGGGGGACAGGTGCTGCAGGCCGCTCAAGGGGGGTAGTTGTTTCCCACTCCCCCAAAAAAAAAACAGCTGCCATTGTCTTGCTCACATGGGTGATAATGTGGAGCCCGTTGAAGTCTGTTAGGATGCAGGGGCTTCATGGATGCAGCTGCTGGTCTTAATATAACACAAATACAAACTAAAGCTATGAGGTCCAGATACAACTTTATTCCAAAAACAATAAGGCAGACAATCCAAAAAGATAGAATGCGTGCTGGAGGTCCAAGAATGCCGCCTTCACCAGGGCTTGATTGAACGCATTGTGAATAGACTAAAAGTGAATTGAACCCCTGAAACAGGCTGAAAACCTCTTGGATTGTGATGTGGCACCTCAATGTCTATTTTTGTTACTCTACGCCACAAGCCATAGAGATCCTCTGGGGTGTAGAAGCCGCCTGCCGGGAACCAGATTATTTACATCAACATCAAGATAGCAATACCAGTGAGATAACATTTTTCCACTTTTCTCAGCTGGTCCGAATGTGAAAGGTGTGCAAGGGTGGGTGAGGGGTCCTGAGTGCACGTATAGGACCAGTGGCTATGTTCATGCAGCCTCCGAATCCTAAACGACTTCAATGGGCTGCCTGCACATAGGGCCAGATCCACAACCAGCGGGCGCAACATAACTTTTGTGATTTAAGTTACACCGCCGCAAATTGCCCAAGTTAGTGCCCGATCCACAAAGCACTTACCTGGAATTTTTTTGCGGCGGTGTATCCTAAATCAGTCCGGCGCAAGGCGGGCCAATTCAAATGGGGCGAGTCCCATTTAAATTAGGCGCGCTCCCGCGCCGGACGTACTGCGCATGCTCCCGACGCTATTTTCCCGACGTGCTTTGCGTTACGTTACGTTGCGCCGAGTTTTGTGAATCGCGACGTGTAAAAAAGAGATGCGGCGGGAAAAAAAAAATGTAAAAAAAAATTTGACAGCGACGCGGGAAAGACGGGTATACTTTTACATGGTGTACTAACTTTACACTTTGTAAAAGTAGCCCTATCTTTGCGACGGCAAACTAACACTTACGGCGACTTAACGAAGGGAAAAAGCTTTGTGGATCTCCGTAAGTGCTAATTTGCATACCCGACGCTGGATTACGACGAGAAATGCCCCCAGCGGCGGCCGCGGTACTGCATCCTAAGATCCGACAGTGTAAGTCCATTACACCTGTCGGATCTTAGGACTAGCTATGCGTAACTGATTCTATGAATCAGCCGCATAGTTAGAAACAGGGATACGACGGCGTATCAGTAGATACGCCGTCGTATCCCTTTTGTGGATCTGGCCCATAGTACCTGGAAGTTAGGATGCTGCAAAAAAAGTCATATTCATGTCATATGGGCATCAGTGCCCATGTGAACATGGCCATCTACTTCAATCATTTATTAATGAATACAAAGCTTTATTACTTTCACATCTGCCCTTAGTTTAGCTTTAAGCAGTGAGATTTATAGAGGGAGCAGCTCAGTTTTTCATCCATGATTTGCTGTAATGTGCAAGTCCATCCTACACTGCGACTCCACCACAGGGCACTGCCCATTCGACAAAATATCATGGCATTGCTACACATAATCCCAAAACTCATGATAATTAAAGTGAAAAGAAATGAAAGACAAATGATTTATGTAAGTTTCCTGGCATTTTTCACCCTAATTGGCATTGTTCTTTGATACATTACAGTAAGAAGGATTTTCATAATAAAGGAACATTACCGAATGCTCTCATTTCAGCAGAGACTTAATAATACATGTGCTTCTATTTTACCTGAGATAGTAATATTATTGATCTCACACCATTAAGGTATTTTTTTCAGATCCATTATTTTCCTCTTGTACATCTCCCTGAAAATGTATCTCACTTTCCACGTTAGATTTTGGCAGCCGTCAATGGACAGCAAGATATATTCTAACTATTGTAGTCACCCAGACTCCTCCGTAATGTCAATCAATAGGCAAACCGTTTCCCTTTTGAGCTAGCTGGATGCATGGTTTGAGCACCTGAGTGAAACTTGCTACATATCATCATTTATGACATTTAGATGCCTAAGATCCAGATGAATTATTTACTAAATTTGCATTGGTAGCCTATAGAAGAATAATTTTCATTAGCCATTAGGACCCAGTCCTCTTAAACCATTAGGATATATAATGACTTCTATGCAGAGGAGAGAATACTGATTGTGATATAAGCCATCTCTATTGGGAAAACATTATGTCCATTACTAGTAATATACTGAGCCAATATGTGGGATGGGAAATAGAGATGTATTATGAGTAGAGTGGATGTTGAGGTCATTTCAAGGCTATTGGATAAACACACAAAGGATGTTACATACTGTGAAGGGTTAATCACCAAGGCTGCGCAAAAAAGCTTGGCATGCATTTGCAATATGCATTTTGCCATTGTCAATAACAGACCCTTTAAACCCAGCAATTTTTTTAAAATATTCCTCAGGCAGTGTTTAAAAAAAAACAGCTCAGAATGTAATACATATCTTCATTCGGTCCCCTGCAGTACCTCTTCTCCACAACTAGATGTCCTCATTCTCCTGGATTGAACAATGCCTAGCATCACTCAACTGGAAATATTGAGGCCATACTGTAAGTGCAGGGACTCATTGAACCTTCCACTTTTAGGGGCCATAATAATGGCACCCTATATTCACTCTATAATAGTGCAGAGCACATCACATCAGTGCCAATGTGCATCAGTGAAGACTGCCCAGTCTGGAGAAGATCAACAGAGATCCCTTCTCCACCCATCACATGACCAGTTAGAAGACAGCTGAAAACGGTAAGTATAAAAAAAGATTTTTTTTTTAAAAAACTACAGCTGGGTGGGCTGTACTGTCACAATTTGAATGACAATTGCGCGGTCATGCTACACTGTAACCATGTGAATTTCAGCTTTCTTTTGATGGTATTTAATCACTGCTGGGATTTTTATTTTTTTCATAAAAAAAAATGAAAAAAAAAATGTTTTCTTAGTTTCTGTCAGTAAATTTTGTAAATAAGTATTTTTTCTCTTTTCACTGATATGCGCTGATGAATCAGCACTGATGGGCACTAATAGGCTGCACTCATGATGTGGTACTTTTGGGCACTGATTAGGTGGCACTGATTAGGTGGCACTGATGAGGAGGCACTAATATTCTGCCCTTATGGGCACTGATATGTGGCACTGATGAGCACTGATAGGCGGCACTGATGGGCCCTGATACATCTGATACCTCTAATGTAATCAAGGCACTGATTATCAGTGCCCTGATTACATCTCTCACTGTACCCTGTGAGGAGATCCTGCTGATTGGCTCTCCTCGTCATACACTCTGTCAGTGCAAGACGAGGAGCGGCGATTTCCAGCACTTCCTTGTTTACATGTGACCGGCTGTAAATTGGACACAGCTGATCACATGATAATACAGAGATTTTACAGTGATCAGGGTCGCTCCGTGTCCCAGCAACATGGCGTGACTGCGATCGCCATGCTGCACGCCCCTGCGGGTGAACGTCCATCCAGAACGAGAGCGGCACCATCCTGCTGTCTTTTGACGGTGGGCGGACAGCAAGTGGTTAAGGAATATTTGTTATATTTTTGTTATTATTTTAATAAAGGGCCGAGACGGACAATTTCTACTCCAACAATTGTGTCGTGGTTTTTGCAATTTTAATTGGGGTAAAAGGATGGGGGTTGGTTAGCAGTTAATGGTACAAGGGGTTACAATTACGTCTGAGGTACCTTAGGCAAGCATTTGAAGTCTGTTGTATGTTTCTAATATGACAGGTTTTATAAAGATGAGTTGCCAATGATACATATACAGTACTGCAGAACGTTTTAAAAATAAGTTTGCATTTAACCTCTGCTTGAGGCTGTTCTTACAGCAATTTCAAGGCATATCAAATTCTTTCAAAGTAACAGAACTTTTTTACATCTATTTCTGTATATGTTTGTTAACAGCTTGTTATGTAGGTCAGTGCGTGTTTTAGGTTTTAGTACAGTCTTAAAGGGAAAATATCCTATTTTTCAGCAAGTAGACGTGAGCTTTTCTTGTAAAAATAATCCAGATGTGTTTCCGAATGCAAGTAACATACATAATGTTGATCCAGGGAGTATCAGGTTGTCTTTGGGGGTCAGGAAATATTTTTCTTATGAATTGGAACACCTATGCAATATAACATGCTAATGCTTTTAATGGTGCTAGCTCCCTAATATGCCGTGAATTCGCCAAATAAGGTCATGTCCATTTTTTTTATCTGTTAATACTCTTATAAGAGCTAGGGATAGCAATGTATATTAACACATAATTAGGTATATAAAAAAAATCTTCCCCCAAAAAAGCAGAAACGCAGGAGCTCATGTGTGAATCCAGCCTAAGGGCTCATTCACACCAGCAGCGGTGGAATACCATGGCCTCTAATGTATGCTGTGAAGGGAGCAGTGCCAATGCATCAATGATCATTGTTTACTTTTTCTTTTTTTTTCAACTTTATTAAAATGTCAAAACATGTCATTCTTCTTTAATGGCCACAGCTGGTTGTGGTGCATCACACTTCACTGAGCTGTGAAATATAGGCATGCTAGAAAAAAATCAACGCAGAACTGAATTTATAGGGTTCGAGGTACATTGGGACTGAGTTGGGCAAAGAACAAGGGCCCAGATTCACTAAAGAGATACGACGGAGTATCTCAGATACTCCGTCGTATCTCTCAGAGTATCTATGCGACTGATTCATAGAATCAGTTACGCATAGATAGCCCCTAGATCCGACAGGTGTAATTGTTTTACACTGTCGGATCTTAGGATGCAATACCGCGGCCGCCGCTGGGGGGAGTTTGCGTTGTAAACCAGCGTCGGGTATGCAAATTAGGAGTTACGGCGATCCACGACGGTTTTTCGCGTTCGCTACGTCGCTGCTAGTCTAGTTTCCCGTCGCAAAGTTAGTCGTCGTTTTTGGTGCCTTAACTTTACACAGCACACGTATGTGCTGTATAAAGTATGGCCGTCATTCCCGCGTCGAAATTTTAAAATTTTTGCTTCTTGTGTAAGACGTCCGGGAATACGGAAGTACGCTACGCACGTCGCGTTAGAAAAAATGACGTCACTTCGCGCAAAGCACGGCGGGAAATTCAAAAGGGAGCATGCGCAGTAGGTCCGGCGTGGGAGCGCGCCTAATTTAAATGGCACACGCCCCTTTGAATTACGCGGGCTTACACCGGAGGCCACCGGCGGAAGTTTTCTCGCAAGTGCTTTGTGAATCAGGCACTATCTACGATACGTTACGCCGCCGCACTTCTACGTGAATCTGGGCCAAGGTTTTTTGCCTTCCTCTGGATCAACTGAAAGTTCAGGACTCGGTCTGAAGGACCGTTGTCATCGATTAACCGATGAAGCTGACTAATGGTCCGTCGAGCCCACATACCATCAGTTAAAAAAACGATCGTGTCAGAACGCGGTGACGTAAAACACAACAACGTGCTGAACAAAATGAAGTTCAATGCTTCCAAGCATGCGTCGACTTGGTTCTGAGCATGCGTGGATTTTTAACAGATGGTCGTGCCTACTAACGATTGGTTTTGACCTATCGGTTAGGAATCCATCTGTTAAATTTAAAGCAAGTTGGCTTTTTTTTAACCGATGGTTAAATAACCTATGGGGCCCACACACGATCGGTTTTGACCGATGAAACCGGTCCATCAGACCGTTGTCCTCTGGTTAACCTATCGTGTGTACGAGGCCTAATAGGCATGGGCTCCTGGTTCAGTTCAGTTTTTTTACTGCTGCTATATATGACAGATTTCTTCTTCCCCTATCAATGGTTAAGGAAACACTTGATTCTGGCAGCCCTAAGGTTCTCATATAGAAGATTCAGAATTGCAGGCAGAATTACAGCAATTCTGCCGGCAACTCTAAATTACTGCAAAATGCATAAGTCACGTTTAGTTGCCACTGCCATTTATCTTGAATGGCACCCCAAATATGGTGCAATTTTGCCATGATTGTCGCTCTACAAAATTTGGTTCCTGAGCTTCTTTGGAGTGACAATCGCTCATAGATCAGCCATTCAATGAAATGGGCTGCCCTATGCGCAACGCACATTTCTAGTTGAGAATTGAGATAACAAAATCACGAGAAGGACTGCAAGCTCCTGCTACTCATAGAGATTCCCCACGCCCTTTTTTTCAATAAAATATGAAGCCCACTGTGAAATCAACTATAACAATTTAAATGTTTTTTTTTTTTTTCCAAATGTACATTTTAATGCAGTACCTCATACATATTGTACAGATTTGCCCTTAAGCATAGGCAGGTTTACTGCACCAAAAGGCATGTTATTTAAAGGAATTGTGAAGTTTTAATGTTGTTCTGTAAGCATTATTGTAAACACTGCACCCCATTGAACTGCATTTAAAAAAGAGTGTTGGTTCATGTTCCTGAGTAGTTGCCAGCTACCCATGCACTTTATTGACAATCCTTTGCCCATTAGCCCTTAAATTTTAACTATTTGACACCCATTGACTTTAATGGGGTTCTGATTTAGCATTCGAACTTCAACTATATTCGACTAACCTCCCCTAAAACAAATCCAGGATGTTTAGATCATCGCTAGCTCTAAAGGTTGAAAGACAAAAATGTGCCTAAGCCCTATTTAAATTTAAATTTTCTTGGTTGAGCCTGATGGGCATCTATCATTTTTTTTAACTACTATATAAGTATTACTATACTACTAAACAGAGCTTTTTTTCTCAGAAAATAGGTGCAGGAACTCAACCACGGCTTTGTTCAGATTTCACAGTAGAAGGGTCTTAAAGGGGCATTAAATACTAGGATTGCATTACATACAGAATGCAGAGTTCAGGGGGTTACACACAGAGGGCAGAGCTGTGACTTGTAAACACAGAGACCAGACTTCTGTGTTTACAAGTGATTGTGGTGAGCAGGCACCAAAGGGTCTGAGCCAGAGGTGGTGGAACTGAGTTCCCCCAAGTTCCCCCTGAAAAAAAGCCCTGCTACTAAATACTACTGAACTACTGTATAATTAATTTACTGTTATATAAAATTTGCAGTGATAACTGATAAAGGTTAGCTAGAAATACTTCTAGTTAATACTGTAAAATCATAACTGTGCAAGCTGAAGTTAGAAGCCGATTGGCTCTCATGCACAGCTGCACCAGATTAGGCACTCTCCAGTTTTAATAAATCTCAGCACTATCTTATTTTTATGGCTCTTATGGTTGAGAACCCTTAGGCCTCGTACACACGACTGAGTTTCTCGGCAAAAACCAGCAAGAAACTTGCTGGGAGATATTTTTTTGCAGAGGAAACCGGTCGTGTGTACATTTTCGTCGAGGAAACTGTCGAGAAACTCGACGAGTCAAAAAGAGAGCATGTTCTCTATTTCCTCGACGGGAATGGAGAAAATTGGCTTGTCGAGTTTCTCGACAGCCTGACAAGGAACTCGACGAGGAAAACGATGTGTTTCGCCCGTCGAGTTTCTCGGTCGTATGTAGGAGGCCTGACCCTATGCAGAGGTTAACATTTTTTTTCCTCAGTCGTAAAGGGGGCCAGTGTGTCCTGTTTTTGATGACCTTAAAGAGGACATTTGTCCTTTGAGTTGGCTATAAGGGCCACTTATGTATTTATACATGGTGATCATATCTCTTTAATTGCATTTTTGCAAGGGTGAGTACATTTATTTAGCTAATCTTCCTTAGCTAAGGTCTTCCTTGCTCCTTATTCATTTATTTGTCCTTATCTTCTCGCCTTCCAATTCTCATGTGCTATTTGGAATTTTACTTCTCCTCTGTTGCATTTTCTTAAATATGTGATTTATATGCTCTCCCTGTAATGTTTGCCTGATGCTAGACATTCATTATTGGCTATATGAGAGCTGTGAGAAAGGTGTAGATAGCTGACACCATAATACAGTAAAGGCCTGAGTGATATCTAAGTAATTAGTGACCCTTTAGCTCTCAGCATAGCCCTCATGAGATACAATTAAAAAAATCACAGTGCAACATCCTGAAGTGGTATTGAGTCAACAGACAACAAGGCTAGGTTGCAAAACCATGTGCATTGCTACACTGGAGGAAAAAACAAGTATTCCTCCTGCAGGCACACGGCGGTGCCACTAATTCATAAAGGCACCTCAATGCACCTTGCTAATACACAAACAAAATCATATGACTAAAGGCATGGTAACCATAGGTGTGTACAGTCAATTGCATTAGGGTGTGCACCCCAAGGCTTAAACACACACCCCCCCCCCCGTCGCTCCAGCCCGCTACCACACACCATACCCACGAACACCCCCGTGTACCCGTCCAATGGGGTCTCAGGACCCTCTTCCTGATTGGCCAAGAAGAGAAACAGGAAGACATTAGCAAATATTAATTCGCTATTGTGACACAACAAGGTGGGCTCAGGGCACAGTGCTCTGCGCCTGAGCCCACCCTTTTTTGAAGCAAATTAGAGCCTTTAGCTCTAATCATGTACTTAAAAAAAATTGGGGGAGCGGAGCCCCTGCACCCCTAATGAGTGGCCGCCACTGATATATACCTTTATAAATAAATGTTATTAAACAGTCTTAACTGTAAAAATGTATTTAAACATGAATGGTGTCAATAGAGCAGTGGATGGTGTCGGTAGGGCAGTTGGACAGTGGATGGTGTGAGTTAGTAGAGTGGAGTGTGTCAGTAGGGCAGTGGAAGGTGTAAGTAGTTTTTACTTGTATTACTTTATTTTTTGATATTTTCTACAATATTTAAAACATTTTTTTTAGGTGCTCCGTTTCGGGGCTTTGGTGAAATAGCAGTGGCCTAAACAGACCCCCGATGTCTCACTTTTGAGATAGAGAAAGGGACAGAGGACAGAGATTCCCCAATCACTTTCTCTGCTCTGTGCTAAGCGGCTGCTTGTTCATTCACAAATTGAAGGATAGTTAAACACAGTTAATAAGGAGCACAGTGAGTGGTCAGCACTGATCACTTACTATGCTTGTTTAGAAAAAGAAGGGGCAGTAAATGACACCCAGCCCCTTCCCCTGCTCTCTCCATCTTGAAACACCCCCCCCCCCTATGTGCCTGCAGCAATAGCTGGCAGAAGGAAAAAGGAAGGAAGCCAGAAGCACTGCAGGGAGGGGGACAAAGAGTGGGAATCTGTCCTGCACAGGATGATTAGGGTGTGCCCAGGCACACCCAGCACGCCCTGTACGCATCTCTATGATGGTAACAAAACAAAGGTGCTTGATTTTTTTTGTGCTAGCACTTTACCGTGTAGGGTAGCCCATTAAAATTAGTGGGAAGCCCAAAACAGGACGTGCCAAACCACACAAAAACACGCCTTGTGAACTGTAGCCAAACATTTTCAGTTTGCTTGGAATAGCATGGGAAAGGTTAACACTTCAGTCAGATTTTTATTGGTAACTGCAACTACACTAGGGAGATTTCCCATGTGTACCCTTATCACAGGAAATAAGGTAGAAATTCTTCAAAAGACACTTAAAAAAAAAAAAAAATAAGGGAAAGGCAGTAATTTACCACCACTTTTTGTCCTGGCAACTAACTGTACATATGGGGCATCACTAGGACATAAAGGTTGGAGGACATGCACAGCAGTAAAAAAAAAAAATCATTAGGGCTGGATAGATCAATGGAATCTCAACACAAGGGCAATGCGTTTACCCCAAAAATGTCTGGAGCAGCATGCATTTTTTACACAGCTCAACACACTGTGCCAAATGTCAACATACCGCTGTGTGCCACATTGTGCAATTATGCAAATGAAATTGAATAATGTTATTTTGTGATGTTTCAATAAAGTTAAAAAAATTAAAAAAAGTAAGTGCAATGTGTTGCAGCAATGCATCACATCACCCTTCACAACCAGTCAGGATAGTGTGAATGAACCCCCAAGGGAAAAATACAAATTGTCTGTTTTTTGGGGAAATGTATTGTCACTTCCTGTCCTGGTAACGCCCTGTATTTTAGGGCATTGTTGGGACAGGAAGTGAGAGGAAAACTCCCCAGGGGACATGCACACATAAAAAAACAAACAAACACAAGGTCCACTCTATCCAAAACTAAGGGCCAGATTCTCATAGTTTGGCGTAACTTTGTGTGTGCGTAACGTATCCTATTTACGTTACGCCTCCGCAACTTAGACGGGCAAGTGCTGTATTCTCAAAGCACTTGCTCCGTAAATTGCGGCGGCGTAGCGTAAATAGGCTGGCGTAAGCCCGCCTAATTCAAATTTGAAACAGGGGGCGTGTTTTATGTAAATATTCTGTGACCCGACGTGATTGCCGTTTTTCACGAACGGCGCATGCGCCGTCCGTGGAAATCTCCCAGTGTGCATTGCTCCTAATACGCATTGGTTTTGACGCAAACGTAAATTACGTCCAGCCCCATTCACGGACGAGTTATGCAAACATAAAGTTTTCAAATTTTGTCGCGGGAACGATGGCCATACTTAACATTGGTACGCCGCACTTACGCCACCATATAGCAGGGGTAACTTTACGCTGGGAAAAGCCTAACGTAAATGGCGTATCTGTACTGCGTCGGCCGGGTGTACATTCGTGAATTTGCGTATCTAGCTGATTTACATATTTCGACGCCTAAATCAGCGTACACGCCCCTAGCGGCCAGCGTAAATATGCAGTTACGATCCGACGGCGTAAGAGACTTACGCCGGTCGGATCTAATAGAAATCTATGCGTACTGTAACTGATTCTCAGAGATACGACGGCGTATCTGGAGATACGCCGTCGTATCTCTTTTGAGAATCTGCTGCTGAAAAAAAAGTGAGGGGAAAATCCCAAATTGTAGAGTTGTCCCCAGAATAAGGGGAACGGGAAAATCTTCCTATAGGGACACATTTTCTATGGAATTCCCCTCAACTTTGGATATTTCCTGTAACTTTATTTTGTGTCTCTGTAATAGGAAATGAAGAGAAATTTCCCCACTGGTACACACACCACAAAACACAAACAGACAACGATTTAAACCCTTCCCTACTGTATACAAAAAATTGGCTATAAATACACGTTTATGCAAAAAAAAGGATAATGAAAAGTAACCAGTAACAACCATTAATATAGTGAGTAATGCCCTGTACACACGATCGGTCCTTTGTCCGACCAAATTCACATCGAAATTCCGACGGAATTCCATCGGAGGAAAAAAGAACATGTAAACTCTGATGGAATTCATCAGAATTTCCGATGGGGCATACACACGGTCGGAATTTTCGATGGAAAGAGTCAGTCGGACTTTTTCCATCAGAAATTCCGATCGTGTGTAAGGGGCATAATAATTACTAAAACCATAGCACTTTATACCTTTTATTTTTTTTATAAATCTCTTTATTAATTTATTTTTTATTTTTTCCATACAAAAAGTAAAATCATACATATACATTACATTCATATTCCAATTACATTCCAATAACATTCCCCTGCTTCTTCGAAGCACCCATACAATATCCTTCCACCCAATACAATACATTCCTCTTTCCCCTTTTCCAAGCACTTTATACCTTTTGTGGTATTAAAAGTAAAAGTGAGTTAATATCACAGCAATTTTATCATTTTATCATGTTATCATTTCATCAGTAGTAGACACATACCAGCTACTGAATAGTTTACTCAATACAGAGTCTACTGTAGCAATTTTGTAACAATATCAATTGATTCTTTATATTTTAAAGTATATGTCAACCCTCGCCTTGTTAAACAACTCATTCGGTTTAACTGGTTCTGGACCAAGCCTATTTCTGACACTGACACTATTTTTTGCTAGAAAATTACTTAGAACCCACAAACTTATATAAACAGTTGAACCTCGGATAACTCGCATAATCCATTCCAGGCGTATGCTCGTAATCCAAAGTACTCGCATATCAAAGCAAGTTTTCCCATTGAAGTCAATAGAAATGAAAATAATTTGTTCTTTAACCTCCTTGGCGGTATACCCGAGCATGACTCGGGGTGGTTTTTCCATGCTATTATCGGTATCTCCGAGTCACGCTCGGGTAGATGTGCAGAGCATGCAGCGGCGCGGCTTACCTTCTCGCTGAATCCACAGGCTTGGTTTACTTACCTTGTCCCTGAATCCAGCGATGCCACCGCGCTGTGTGAGCGAGCGGGTCCTCGCTCGATTCACAGTGTCCCCATGTGCCGCCGATCTCCGTTCCCTGCGACGTTACGATGCATGGGGGCGGAGAACTGCGCCAAATCAAAGTAAACAAACACATTACATACAGTATACTGTAATCTTATAGATTACAGTACTGTATGTAAAAAATACACACCCCCTTTGTCCCTAGTGATCTGCCCAGTGTCCTGCATGTACTTTTATATAATAAAAACTGTTCTTTCTGCCTGCAAACTGGAGATTGTCCATAGCAACCAAAAGTGTCCCTTTATGTCAAAAGTGATTTTAGATCAGCTAGAAAACAGCGATAATAAATTATAATCACTTGCAGAATTGTGCGATAGCGATTTGTGGGGAAATTCGTCATAAAAAAAATAAAAGTAATGACAGCGACAATTCTGCAACTGAGCAAATTTCAGTGATTTTGATTACATTATTGAATAATTTTTATCATAATTATATTATTATTTGTTATAATTATTTATAATTATTTATTATATTATAATTTATAATTTTTTTTTAAAAAAAAATTCATACCTGGGATGCCTACTAGACTTGTTTGGTCAGATTTAAATGAGTTATTTCTAAGAATTGCAGGCCTACAGTATAAAACCCCAAATTTCCTTGCAAATAATTGTAACGCTTTTGGTACGTAATTCCAGACAGAATCATACCGCCAGGGAGGTTAATGGGATGCAATACCGAATGCGGCCAGAGAGCGCTGAAAACGTCCGAAAAGGCCAGAGGGCACTTCAGCTTGTTTCCTGCGCCCCCCTACTAAGGTACTGCGGGCCAATGTTCGGCTTTTCTTGGCTCCTGCGCCCCCGTACCTCAGGCCAAATGAGGTACTGCAGGCCCGGGTCACATTTCTTTTTTTTTTTTTAAAGTTGTTTGCAAATCAAAACACTCTCAAACCAAGTTACTCTTAAACTGAGGTTCCACTGTGTGTATAAATAAATATATATATATATATATATATATATATATATATATATATATATATATATATATTAGCAAAGACTCTGGAGAACATTACCTGTTGCCTGTTGTTGCAATATTTTATTTTACGCTGTATTTGCGCAGTGGTCTTTCAAACAAATTTTTTTGGGGAATTTTTTTTTTTTTTAATTAAAACATAAGAAGACAGTAAAGATAGCCCAATTTTTTGTATATTGTGGAAGATGATGTTACATCAAGTAAATAGATACCTAACATCTTACGGTTTAAGGACAGCATAGGCCTGCACACTTAAATTAATCATGTAATCATTGTAAAATTAAATCTTTTAAAAATGGCATCTGCTCAATATCCACAGAACAGAATTAGGTAAGTATATCCCAAAAAAAATATTATAATTGTTGCAATGTACCGAATTAAACCTAAAAAGCATTTTTTTCAGCAAAACTTTCATAATAACTAAGCTAAAACTTGTTATCTGCAGTGATTACATTTAGATTTGCATATGCATAGACACATTCATCCTCTTATATTATTTATTGTGTCATTGTTTATAAAAAATAAATCCTCTCTCCATGACATCTCACGTGTTTATCTACACAAAAAGGGTTTAATTATGCGCTAATTCAATGCATTAATATGGCCGTCTCTTAGAAATCTGTGCTGTTAGCGTGCGGATACATTAAAGCGCATTGTAATTGGAGGAGTGCATAGAGCGAGAGTGTAAGATTATTTCAATGCACAGCATTTCCTGTTTGCAAACAGTGAACCAACTGTGGCTATTATTATTTATTCATAAAGACCCAATACATCCTGTAGCATTGCATGAAGGTAATTGTCTGAGGCTGCTTTTTAACACCAAGGTATAGAACAGTGTGAGTGTTTACTTTGTCAGAGAAATGCTAACACTATAATTTGTCTAGGTGTTTAAATGTGTCTTAGGTGATTTAACTTAATACTTTGAAAAAAAAATGTGCTGAGGTTTTTTTTTTTTTTTTTTTTTAAGGAAACACATTAACATTAAAATATACGATGTCTTTCTGCAAATGAAAAATAAGTGCAGGTGCAATTCAAAGACAGACATAAATGTATCTTTCCGTTAATGGACAGCCTCAATCTTGGAAGCACTGGATCCAACTCAATTTAAGTTGGTGATCTGGCCAGTAGTGCATGAGTATTGAAGTACCTTCTTCATCTTTTAAAAAAGAAGAGGCATGGAACACCCATAGTACAAAGACCAAAGAAAACCCATAGTACAATGACCAAGGAACACCCATATTACAAAGACCAAGGCACACCCATAGTACGAAGACCAAGGAACACCCATAGTACGAAGACCAAGGAACACCCATAGTATGAAGACCAAGGAACACCCATAGTACGAAGACCAAGGAACACCCATAGTATGAAGACCAAGGAACACCCATAGTACAAAGAGCAAGTAACACCCATAGTACAAAGACCAAGGAACACCCATAGTACAAAGAACAAGGAGCACCCATAGTACAAAGACCAAGGAACACCTGTAGTACAAAGACCAAGGAACACCCATAATACAAAGACCAAGGGACACCCATAGTACAAAGACCAAGAACACCAATAGTACAAAGACCAAGGAACACCCATAGTACAAAGACCAAGGAACGCCCATAGCACAAAGCCCAAGGAACACCCATAGTACAAAGACCAAGGATCACCCATAGTACAAAGACCAAGGAACACCCATAGTACAAAGACCAAGGAACACCTGTAGTACAAAGACCAAGGAACACCTGTAGTACAAAGACCAAGGAACACCCATAGTACAAAGACCAAGGAACACCTGTAGTACAAAGACCAAGGAACACCTGTAGTACAAAGACCAAGGAACACCCATAGTACAAAGACCAAGTAACACCGATAGTACAAAGACCAAGGAACACCCATAGCACAAAGACCAAGGAACACCCATAATACAAAGACCAAGGAACACCCAAAGTACAAAGACCAAGGAACACCCATAGTACAAAGTCAAAGGAACACCCATAGTACGAAGACCAAGGAACACCCATAGTACAAAGACCGGCACACAAATTGGAAAAAATCTTTGTGTGTGACAACATGAAAATGTAACTAGCACCTTTGAAAAAGTCACATGTCCAGTAATGTAACACGTAAGGAGAAGCCATCAGCCTCAGTGCTGTGTGAGCACGGACAGCTAAGTGAGGAGCTCTGTTAGCGCAACTGACCTTCCCTAAATGCGATCATATTGCGGGGCATGTGTGAGTGCAACTGTGTTTCTATTACACATATGTTGTTCCCAGTTCATTTATTTGTGCAATGAGTTTTGTCACTCTTTTCTTTTTGAGCAACACGGGTCTATGAAGGATTTTTATTTTGTATACATATGTGTGACACATGGATATGCGATATTATGGCATAAAGAATTTTTGAAATAAATGCCTTAAAAATGATGGTGGTATGCGTTCCCTTATATAAGTGCACGCGCAGTGCTTGTAAATATATGTGTAAGGTTCACAAGTGCATAAATAAATATAATTCAAAAACTTGACATTATAGAATTATAGATAAAAAAAAAATAGATACAAAAAAATGTAAATAATTAGTCCATGTAAATTAGATTTGAATACTTCATGCTGCAATCCAAAAAAGTGCTGTATGTTCCATGCAAGGTGCTACGTGCCACTCCTAATGCTCTTATTAGTGTGATCCACTCAGTGACCCCGTCCTCTGTGCTCTGATGTAGCCCGCACTCACCAGAACATGGCCCCCTCCTGGGGTAGAAAAAGACTCCACAGTGTATGCCCTGTGTTGCACTCTGGCAAGAGTTTCTGTCCCCCTGTATGCCTCTATCCAGTTATTAGGCTCGAAGAGAAGAGAAATGCCCAAAATAGTGTGATACCGTAATAAAATAGCGTTTTTTTTATTGATTTATAAAATCAGGGTACTCACATTTTTCAATGTCAAAACCAAGCATGTAATATAATCCACGGAAGTGGGTGTTGACAGTGTGCGTCCGCTCGACCGGTTTCGTCGTGATGACGTCGTCTGGACTATATATGACTTTACATGCACATGTACTTTAATGGCATCCCAGTGTTAGTCCGTAGGGTTCATAGACACACTCCTAAACCTTGTGGACAGCCTTCCCAGCAGAGTTGAAGCTGTTATTGCTGCAAAGGGTGGGCCAACTCAATATTAAACCCTACGGACTAAGACTGGGATGCCATTAAAGTTCATGTGCGTGTTAAGGCAGACGTCCCAATACTTTTGGTAATATAGTGTATATACACTGTTACAGAAATACTAAGGGCTGATTGTCAGAGAGAATTTAGAAACCAGTCCAGCAAAATACCGCTGCAGAATACCGCTGGAGCATTGTCAGATAGAAGAAAAATGTCAAGTCTGTTGATAATAAGGCATCTGAAAAATACATTTATATTTTAAGCCAAAAGTGATCTTTTGCAAAGAGAAATGTTTGCTTTACGTTAAAGTTTTTTTTCAGCAAGTTATCAGCCTTTCTGCAAACAAACTGTTTTCCTGGATAAAGTTTGTTGTTGTATTGCTAAACTGAGCTTAAATTTGACACCCTTTAGATTTAAGGAGTGAAATAAAAACCGTTCCGCAATTGACAAGCTAAGAGCTGCTAATAAAGTCAACTAAGGATGATGGTCTCCTGGTTAGTGCTGTTTCTGCTTCTTACAAGCTTCAATCTTATATTGATTTTTGGAGATATAACTGTCTGGCAGCATGATTCCTGCTTCTCCACCACTGTGTAGTCTGCTTCACTTCTCGGTGTTATAGAGTGTAGTGCAGCTTCTGGATACCTGAAGTTCCCTGATAGTGTAATAGAGAGGGAGGCTGAATTCACACATTATATTGGGAAGGATATAAGTGAGCCTTCTTAACCACTTCAGCCCCGGAAGATTTGGTTGCTCAATGACCAGGCCATTTTTTGCGATGCGGCACTGTGTCGCTTTTACTGACAATTGCGCGGTCGCGCGTTGTTGTACCCAAACATAATTGACGTCCTTTTCCCACACATAGCGCTTTCTTTTGGTGTTATTTGATCATCTCTGCAGTTTTTATTTTTTGTGCTATAAACAAAAAAAGAGTGACTATTTTGAAAAAAACACAATATTTTGTACTTTTTGCTGTAATAAATATCCCCAATGTTTTTTTAACCACTTAAGGACTGAGCCTGTTTATCAGACTCAGTGTTTACAAGTTTAAAACAGGTTTTTTTTTGCTAGAAAATTACCGTATTTATCGGCGTATATCGCGCACTTTTTTCCCCTTAAAATAAGGGGGAAATCGTGGGTGCGCGATATACGCCAATAGCTGCTTCCCGCGCTCAGTTTGAATTCCTGCGCCGACATATACCGAGTGCAGTACACTCGGGTACATTCGGCTAGGCTCGGCTTCGCTCGTGCTCACGCATAAACGTCACAGAGCGTGAGCGTGAGCGAAGCCAAGCCTTGTCGAATGTACCCGAGTGTACTGCACTCGGTATATGTCGGCGGAGGCGTTCGAACTGAGCGTGGGAAGCGGGGACTCGACTTGAGGCACGCGCTGGAGAAGCCGGGAGGACACCACCGAGGCCGCAGACGGACGCCGGACCGGACGATGGACGCTGGGAAGACACCAAAACTGTAAGTAATAAAATCATATAACATTTTTTTTTACAGGAATTTCGGGGGCAACTTTAGGGGTGCGCGGTATACGCGGGAGCGCGCTATATCGCGATAAATACGGTACTTAGAACCCCCAAACATTATACATTTTTTTCTAACACCCTAGAGAATAAAATGGCGGTCATTGCAATACTTTTTGTCACACTGTATTTGCGCAGCGGCCTTACAAGCGCACTTTTTTGGGAAAAAATATCACTTTTTTTAATTAAAACATAAGACAACAGTTAAGTTAGCCCAATTTTTTTATATTGTGAATAATGTTATGCAGAGTAAAATGATACCCAACATGTCACGCTTCAAAATTGCGCCCGCTCGTGGAATGGCGTCAAACTTTTACCCTTAAAAATCTCCATAGGCGACATTTAAAAAATTCTATAGGTTGCATCTTTTGCGTTACAGAGGTGGTCTGGGGGCTAGAATTATTGCTCTCGCTCTAACGATTTCAGTGATACATTACTTGTGCGGTTTGAACACCATTTTCATATGCGGGCGCTACTCACGTATGCGTTCGCTTCTGCACGCAAGCTCGTCGGGACGGGGCACTTCACATTTTTTTGGGGGTTTTCTTATTTTTTTTATTGATTTTATTTATTTTTACACTGTTTAAAAAAAAAAATGGGTCACTTTTATTCCTAATACAAGGGATGCAGGGCTCAAGTCCTGCGGGAACGCGTGGGAACGGAGTTCCTGCACTTTTTTCACAGCAGGAATTTAGTTCCCTTTGCAGGACTAGAGCAGCCGAGAGCAGCCGAGCCGCCCGAGCCAATCCTTCACTAAGCGGTGATGCCCAGCTCGAGTCACTGTCAGGGGCAGGCGAACCTTAGTAATCCTTTATGTTACTGGCCGCTTCCTGTATATGGATTCATTGGGAAGTGTGCGGGTATTCCGTCACTTCCTCGATGCCGCAATGTCTCCTGGGAGCTTTTGTCATTGTTCCCAGGAGACATTGCGGTCTGCCGCGAGTTATCGCGGGATTTAGTAAGAATTTACTTACAGTGGTACAGTGGATCGGAAAAAAAAAACATGCGGTTTAGTAATTATGCATATGAGCGTATAATTTTTTTTTGGTGGGGGAGTGGATCTTGAGTGGGAGTTCCCACACTTTTTTCCCCAGGACTTGACCCCTGAAGGGATGTAATAGAAAAAAGCATGACAGGTCCTCTTAAATATGAGATCTGGGGTCAAAAAGACCTCAGATCTCATATTTAGACTAAAATGCAATAAAAAATAAATAAAAAAATGTAATTTGAAAAAATTACAACAAAAAAATGTGCCTTTAGACGCATGGACTGAAGTCGTCTTAAGGTCGCCTTGCCGAGTCGCCCCCCAAAGTCGTGCCGCCCCTGTGTAAATGGGCTCTTATCCTGGTGTTTTGGCTTTGCGAATTGAGCCTATTGAGTGAAAACAAGGAGGTATATTTTTCACGTTCCTCTTGATTCAAATGGGTTGGTTTAATAAAGACAAATAGGCTTTTTCATTTGCAATGGAACTTTCACATAGCATAGTGAAGAAGATGAAGCTCTGCTGACTTCCATTACCCAATCATGTGCAAGAAAATACTGTACTGGTACATTTGGTATTTTTTGTAATGTGAATTTTTATCACATTTACTAAGATAAGGGAGCATCCCCTTGCAAAGGAAAGGATAACTTCAATAACTAGTAAACATAAATGTAAATTTCCATCCTGCAGTGCATTCATGTAATCAGTGAAGATCACAACTGCTAGAAGCAGTCAGTCTCTGCATGAGTTTACTTAGGTCATGTCCATCAATAGCCAATTGATTGAGGAAAACAGAATGCACATCTAGAGGGATCATTAACCACTTAACGACCACCGCATGTATATGTACTTCCACAGAATGGCACGTACAGGCAGATGGGCGTACATGTACGTCCCCGCCTTTCCGCGGGTCGGGGGTCCTATCGGGACCCCGCGCCCGGTACATGCGGCGGTCGAAAATCATTGTTTTGTTTGGGAGCCACGTTGCACGACCGCGCAATTGTCTGTTAAAGCGACGCAGTGCCGAATCGCAAAACCTGGCCTGGGCCTTTAGCTGCATTTTGGTCCGGGGCTTAAGTGGTTAATGCAGTTTTGTTCTTAGTCTTCTTCTGAAAACATATGTTCGATACACTGTAACTAATTTCCATCAAGGTTTTTTTTTCTTCTGGTAGCTTGTGATTTCTAATGACTGATGCTAATATGCAGATGCAGACAAGTTGACTGTCAACTGAAAAACATCTGCATAGACTTGAGCTAGGGATAACAAGGTACAATCCAAAGGGGAAAAGGCAGCGGTAAGAGAATACATCTGCAAATTGCTTGGTATCTTTTGATATATTGAAAGAGCTAATTTTTATCAAAGTTCACTAATTCTTTACAACACTTTTGATACTTAAGGCCCTTTTTGAGTTGTTACAGAACTTCAACAATTAACACATAGTTTCAGTGTTTGGAACGTATATTCAATTACCATCATAGTAAGAAAAGCTACAAGTACAGTTTGCCATGCTTTTTTGGTTCCTACATTGTATAATTAGAGTAATCTCTTAAGCTCCTAACCAAGACAGTGAATTACAGCTTTGCTAATTGTGTCTCCGACAAATATAAAAGATCTCTTTCCTCCAGATTATAAATATATTCCCATTAGACTGAAGGAGTAACCCATATTATTAACGGGAAGCTGACAGGATGCTTTAAATTAATGAAACACATGGCAGTTAATTTCTGTGACAATTGTAGTCTTTTGCGGTTTTCAATTATCTCCTTGTTTGCTGCCTATATGGATAATTAATGAGGATTTGTCTTTTATAAACAATTTATTTTATTTAGGACAAGTTTAGATGTAAGAATGGACAAAACTCTTGAGCTTCATATAAATGTATCAATATTAGTTGAGTTACACTACAAATTGTACCCGTTATTGTCAATTTATGCAGTACCTAGATAAAGGTCTACTATCCCGGGGTCATGTGAGATGACTCCTGTGACAGACTTAACCGGGAAAGGGGCTTTTGGAGGGGACTGCATGGTAGCCTCTTGCCAACTGACTATGGGCCCTGGCATTTGAGGGAGCTACGAGCATGAAAGGATTTCCTGTTATATAATGCAAGGTGACATGTTATTACCACATTTAACAGTCAAGGAAGCCATTTTGGTCTCTGCCAACATGAGAAGCTAAATGTGGAAAAAAAGCTGTTTAATGAGATCTGTTGTCGGACTCTCTGGGGTGATCACTCTGACTAATCAAGGCTTATCAAGGGGTCTATCTGTTAATTAGCTTACTTAGTAATTTAGCTGTTTATTGGAATGCCTTTTTCGATTAGATCACTGTTAGCTGCTAGCTGTTCATTAGATGTACTGTTAGATGTACTGATGATATTACTGTTTACATTTTGCATTGTTTAGGCTCATGTGATCAAGCTCTTAGCTGATTCTGTGTGGTATAAATTCTGTGTGAATTTTCAATAACGAGTTCCAGTTTGCACCCAAGCTAGTGTTGTCTTGTTCTTGGGTGTAATTCACATCTATAATACCTGGTTCCTGGGTCCAGAGTGGAGGAAGCTGTGTATTGGCGGTCACCCCCAAGTGACCTAATAGGTGTAAATGTTTCTACAGTCCACCCCAAGATGGGTAAAACACAAGATCAGCACCAGTCTGTTTAGTAGAATATTAAGGCCCTCAGCATAGAGTAGGTAAAGAAAAAGGATACCTCAAACAGCTATAAATTCTTATAAAGAACTTCTGTGCTTTGAGGCAGTGTAGCAATGTTTTTTTTTTTCTAGGGCTCTATGCACAGTTGCACACCTAACGTGGCTGGGCAGGTCAGGATCTCCAAAACCAAAGTTATTGTCTTTTCTTGATCACTCTGTCTACAGCTGTAGGTCATACAGAATGTTTCTAGTGTATTCTCCCTCCTGTCTGGCAGATTATTCTATGTGGGAAAGTGCAGGTGCTTCCCTCTTTAGCTGCAGTGTATCTCAATGTTCAAATCACAATGCTTTGTGACAGCTCCTTCAACTGGTGAGGTTCCCAGGCAGAACATCTCTAATTTGCACCAGAAGAGGAAAAAATGTTAACAGTGCCCAGAGAAGACCCAAGTTCTTTAAAACATTCAGATATCAAAACAACATCGCTTACTCCAGCTCTCACCACTAGATTGGCTGACTAGGATAAATATAAAAAAACTCAATGTATGACCCTTCTCATGAAGACTTCTGGAACCTACTCAACAGTAGTTGGCAGAATGAATCGATAACCTGAACTTGGGAAATTCAGAAATGTAAACAAAGCTGAGGCTGGCAACAACCTAGCTGATGCAAACAGACATGGCACTAAACAAGGAGCACTACTGCTTAAAGGGATTGTAAAGGTACATTCTTTTTCCTAAATATCTTCCTTTACCTCAGTCCAGTCCTCCTTCAGTTACCTCATCCTTCGATTTTGCTTTTAAATGTTCTTATTTCTTCTGAGAAATCCTCACTTCCTGTTCTTCTGTCTGTAACTCCACGCAGTAATGCAAGACTTTCTCCCTGGTGTGGAGTGATGTGCTCGCCCCCTCCCTTGGACTACAGGAGAGTCAGGATGCCCAGTAACACACAGCTCCTTTCTCTATCTGCATCGTAGAGAGCGTCCTGACTTTCCAGTAGTCCAAGGAAGGGGGCGAGCACGGCACTCCACACCAGGGAGAAAGCCTTGCATTACTGTGTGGAGTTACAGACAGAAGAACAGGAAGTGAGTATTTCTCAGAAGAAATAAGGACATTTAAAAGCAAAATGGAAAGATGAGGTAAGTGAAGGAGGACTGCACTAAGGGAAAGGAAGCTATTTAGGAAAGAAAAATTGTACCTTTACAACCCCTTTAAGGCAGGGTAACCTACAAATGATTAGAAGTTCTAAACATTTGTTTAAATTATTTATATATGGTTCTTTAGGGTCCTTCTTTGATGCATTAAGATTCATGAACAGTGTAAATGGTGGTCAAAAATTCTTACAGCTGATAATTCCCTGATGGAATCAGTAGACCAGTGACTAAGTACGGTAAGTGGGTTTGGGCAGCAGCACCAAGCTTCAAAAAGAACCAATTATTTCTAAACATGGCCCTGAGAATGTTGTCATTACCAATCCCGAGTAAGGTTGATATCCTGCAATAGTAACATATTAGAACAAGACACACATGACAAAATGTGGCTATCTAGCTTTAGTCATTTCAGCAGTAACTTGTGGCTTCAGTTCTCAGGGGAGGTTTTTAATCAGGTCTCTTTCTTTCCAGCTATGTCCTGGAAAGGGGCCAAGGTCATGCCACCGCACCTGACAGGAGAACTCTGAGGAGCTTCATTAATAGCAAACTTATATGCCAAAGTTTCTCGGGCATGTGTGTTATGGCTCAGATCATCCAAAGCTAATATATCACTTTTTTAACGGATGCTTGAGAGGTAAACTACTTGATGTTTATTCGAATATAACTCAGAACCTATATTAGTTAGATTACTGTGGTTTAGTTCTTGGATTTACACAACTGCTGTGGCCATTGTTAGGGAATTCCTCTTTCCTTACTGAATTAAATTATTGAATTACCATATTATATATTTTTGTGAAGGCAACAGAAAGTGCCGAAACATGCAAATGTATGTGGAAACATTCAAATCTCCAGGATAGTCAATGGCAGAGCTGGGAAGTATGGTAGGGAGATCTTCCTGTCGGAGTATCCAACATAGATATGGACTCAGGGGCAAACTCAATTCCACCTATAACTAAAATGTATTTTTTTAATGGACTGATGTCACAGAAGACCTGTGTTGACCCCTCAGCAATGCCGGAAACAAGACATAATGGGCCAGATCCACAAAGAAGTTACGCTGGCGTATCTATTGATACGCCGCGTAACTTCTAGGATGCTCCGGCGTATCTTTTTTCTGTATTCAGAAAACAAGATACGCCGGAATTTTGCTAAGATCCGACTGGCGTAAGCCTCTTACGCCGTCGTATCTTAGTTGCATATTTACGCTGGCCGCTAGGTGGCGCTTCCGTAGATTTATGCGAGTAATATGCAAATTAGGTAGATACGCCGATTCACAAACGTACGTCCGCCTGGCGCATTTTTTTACGTTGTTTAAGTAAGGCTTTTTACGGCGTAAAGTTACCCCTGCTATATGAATCGGACGCAATGTTAAGTATGGACTTCGGGCCACCGTCAAATTTTTTACGTTTTACGTCATTTGCGTAAGTCGTTCGCGAATAGGGCTGTGCGTAAGTTACGTTCACGTCTAAAGCATTGACGATTTGCAGCGTAATTTGGAGCATGCGCACTGGGATTCTTTCACGGCCGGTGCATGCGCCGTTCGTAAAAAAAGTCAAATACGTGGGGTCTCGATTAGTTCGCATAGAACACGCCCCCAACCAGCCTCTTTTGAATTAGGCGGGCTTACGCCGCCCGATATACGCTACGCCGCCGTAACTAAAGGCGTAACTTCTTTGTGAATACAGTACTTGCCTTTCTAAGTTACGGCGGCATAACGTTTCTGAGATACGCTACGCCCGCCTAAAGATAGGTGCATGTACGTGGATCTGGCCCAATGAAACTACATTTCCATTCCGACATGCAGCCAAAGCTTAAAACTGGACATACATGGTTATATTTTTGTTTGAACCTTTGTATGGAAATTCAGGAAAGTCATTCCTCAGGATATTTTTTCTTGCCATCACTGAGTCAACAAATTTTAATCCAAAACCCTTTAAATCTCATTCAGACCTGCTATTTGAATGGAATTACAAACATATTAAACCAATTTCATTACAATATGTTTGATTTCTCCCAAAGAAAAATGACATTAGCGGGCAGAACATTTTCAAAAATAAATTTCCATCCTGCTCTTTCAAACTTTTTTGTTCACTATGGTTGTAGACAAAAGTCAGTTTGATCCCACTAACTATTATAAAAATAAATGAACTTTCCAAAACTAACATTTTTAACTTGAGTATGGCCAGCTAAATAGGTCACAGTCACAAAGAAAAATAAATACTAAACAGACTAAATGTGTTTCTAAGCATAATTAAATTTAAGGCTGTATTTCAGAGCAATTGTTAAAGTGAAAACAACCCTCATCTTCCTCTTTACACAATTTATGGGAAAATACAGCTCATATCAGTAATCCAAAATTGACAGTGATTGGTGATTGGAAGCATGATTTGGGCATTCACTATTGCTCTATATTTGAAGAATGGCCTTTATTGGAGCACTGATATCACATGATGGACACTTTATATGTTGCAACTAGATTTAGTTTTAAAAAGTTATACAATTCATTATACAACATAAACAAACTGGATATTGTAGGCTGAGGCCTCGTACACACGACCGAGAAACTCGATGGGCGAAACACATCGTTTTGCTCGTCGAGTTCCTTGTGAAGCCGTCGAGAAACTCGACAAGGCAATTTTCTCCATTCCCGTCAAGGAAATAGAGAACTTGCTTTCTTTTTGGCTCGTCAACTTTCTCGACAGTTTCCTCGACGAAAATGTACACACGACCGGTTTCCTCGGCAAAAAAATATCTCCCAGCAAACTCGTGTGTACGAGGCCTCAGAATGTTACAGTTTTGCCTCAGGAATTTTTACAGGTCTGTGAGAGAGCTCAGACCTGAAACTAGACAAAACAATATAAGGATAACTGGTGTATGTAATATGCCAAGGTTAAAGTGATACTAAAGTCTTGTTTTTTTTTATTAAAAATAACAAACATGTCATACTTACGTGCCCTGTGTGGTGGTTTTGCACAGAGCAGCCCAGATAGTGCTTTTCTCGGGTCCCTCTTTGATGCTCCTTGCCCCTCCATCCTTTTGAGTTCCCCCACAGCAAGAAGCTTGCTATGGGGTCACTCGACCCAAGGCAAGTCTTCTTGTGTCTGACTGACTTTGATTGACAGCAGTGAGAGCCAATGGTACCACACTGCTTTCTCAGCCAATGAGGAGGTGAGTCCCAGGCAGCCAAGACATTCCTATAACAACGCTGGATCTAGATGGACCTCAGGTAACTATTGGGGGGGGGGGCTGAGGGGGACTGCTGCACACAGAAAGCTTTTTATCTTAAAGTATAGTTCCACCCAACAATGGAACTTCCGCCTTTCGGAACCCTACCCCCTCCGGTGTCACATTTGGCACGTTTCAGGGGGGAGGGGGGAGCAGATACCTGTGGAATACAGGTATTTTGCTCCCACTTCAAGGCATAGATACCCAAGTCATCTGTGGGTATCTACGCCACTTCCA
This sequence comes from Rana temporaria, assembly GCF_905171775.1. Taxonomy (NCBI): domain Eukaryota; kingdom Metazoa; phylum Chordata; class Amphibia; order Anura; family Ranidae; genus Rana; species Rana temporaria. The sequence goes on from NC_053499.1 coordinate 137,639,919, forward strand.
GCACCTTCTCCATCCTCCCACTGTCTTCTGGAAGACACACAGAAGACAGCAGGGACCAGGGGATCAGGGCGCAAGGCTTCACTTCCTAATTCCCTTACCGAAGATGGCGGCGACTCCATGGTTTGAACATTATTCTGTACTATATGGGTGACCATATGAAAAACAAAAATAAAAAAGTTGTGCTAAAGGCACCTCTTAATGATGACCACAAGGTCAACTGAATACAAAGTCCCAATATGTGTACACATGTAACAAGGTTAAAACAAATGTGTATTAATCCAAAAAGAATAAATGAGTTCAATTCTGTGGAAAATGACTGTGCTGACGTCACCGCGTACTGAGGACGTGCCTCGTTTGTTTGCCGGCCGGCTATTATATACTTGCTGTTTTAACACGTCTTAATTGTAAGTGTTCTACTTACTTTATTTTATTAAAAATCCTGGCGGTACTTCACTATGAGAGTCTGTATATTTTTTATGTGACCTGGCTACCCGATCCCTGGATTTAAAGGACCTTTTGAGAACGCTTCCCTGCTGATTACCGTTAACATACTACTATGCAATATTGATCCCTAGAGGGTCGCCTAGTTCCGGTAAGGGTCAGTGTGTTCTCTCTGGTGGTGGTGCTCCCTCTTCCCTTCACAGTGTCTGTTAATATTAGTCACTGGGAGTTAGCCAGAGTGTCTGTTCACCATACGTTTTTGTACTATTGTTTTCTTTGTTTTTCTTTTTTACTGGGTCGAGTCCTTTGAAGTTGGAGTTTCTGCACCAATCTAGATTGGATCTTTCATTGGTTACATCGTGGATGGCTTATTTTGATCCTTGGGATCTATACTTCTGGTAAGGGTCAGCTTGAATGTGTTTACCCGGATACAGATCCAGCATTATCCACAAGAATTGATCCAGCATTATCCACAGAATTGAACTCATTTATTCTTTTTGGATTAATACACATTTGTTTCACCCTTGTTACATGTGTACACATATTGGGACTTTGTATTCAGTTGACCTTGTGGTCATCATTAAGAGGTGCCTTTAGCACAACTTTTTTATTTTTGTTTTTCATTTGGTCACCCATATATTCCTTTTTTTAGCGCAACTCCCATTCATTATTATCCGTTTTTATGTTGTATAACATTTTTGAGTTTGCTGCTGTTCTAGAACCTGTTTTTTTTGGTATGCGCATTTTTTCACTTTCTATTATTCTGTACTGCCTGTCTTTCTTTGTAACTTTTATATATTTTTTTTCAATAAAATAACATTCTGTTCATGTTAAAAAGAAGATGGCGGCGACAGCACCCAAGAGCCAAAAGATAGTTCCGCTTCGGGTGCCCACATCGCGGGCGCCCTGGACAGGTAAGTGTCCTTATTTTAAAAGTCAGCAGCTGCAGTATTTGTAGCTGCTGACTTAAAAGAAAAAAAAAGTGGTACTCCATTATAATTTATAAAATGCATTAAGATAAAAATCCTTCTGCCTTTACAATTACTTTAATTTAATCTCGCACCACTAAAGTTAACTAAAAAAGATATTCAGGTTGAAATAAAGCAGCAATACTGTATCTCCTTACCTGCTAACTACCAAGTAGGAAGTAAAGTAGAAATGCCTCTATCTATAAGCAATCTCCTGAGGTAGTTCCTATGTTGTGTCTTTACAATTTCCACTCCTTTGATCGTTTAGATTGTATCATATGTGTTTCCACTACAAGTGAAATTGTCAAATTTTATACTACAGAAGCCAGTGACTTTTCTGACCCTTTTTAGAGCAAGTCTATTTAAGGATCTATGTTGAAACAAATTGAGAATATCAAAATTACCAAGTGTATAAGAACATGTACAGTATCTGATTTAAATGTACTTTCTATTGCCAGAAGACATGAAATACATTGCAGTCTTCACCACTGAAAAAGATTCATATATCAAATTCACATTTTTGTGATTTCTTTTTTTATTAATTTAATTTTGCCAGCTGAAAGTTAAATTAGTTTCTGGTTCTGAATCCTGACGGACAGTTCCTACTTTTATTTTGAAAAATTGTCTAAAATCATGCTGGCAATTTTGGAGACTGGGAGGAATGAAAATTATATTTTACAAATGCTGATGCACTTTCATATTTCAAATAAAATTAAGAACCGTTCTGAGATAAAACAGAAAATTATATTAGTAGTTTTGAATATGATCAACTTGTACTAACTTTTCTTTTGTGATACCTATGTTCAGGAACAATATGTCCATTCTTCCCTTAAGTCATTTATGTTTATAGCTTAAAGTAGATATAAACCCAACCACTAAAATCTCATATACGCTTAACCATGGTAATGTAATTTCATAAGTTGGTTTCTACCTTTTTTTATTTGGTTGCTTTCTTTAAAGGGGTTGTTAATGTATTTTTTTCCCCCTAAATAGCTTCCTTTACCTTAGTGCAGTCCTCCTTCACTTACCTCATCCTTCCATTTTGCTTTTAAATGTCCTTATTTCTTCTGAGAAATCCTCACTTCCTGTTCTTCTGTCTCTAATTCCACACAGTAATGCGAGCAGGCAAGGGGCAAGCAGGCGAGCAGGCAAGTCAGGACACTCTCTACTTTGCAGATAGAGAAAAGAGATGTGTGTCCTGACACTCCTGCTCGCCCCAGTCAAGAGGCTTTCTCCACACCAGGAAGAAAGTCTTGCATTACGGTGTTGAGTTACAGACAGAAGAACAGGAAGTGAGGATTTCTCAGAAGAAATAAGGACATTTAAAAGCAAAATGGAAGGATGAGGTAAGTGAATGAGGACTGCACTAAGGTAAAGGAAGCTATCCAGGGAATTTTTTTTTTACCTTTACAACCCCTTTAACCACTTCAATACCAGGCACTTTGACTACCTTCCTGCCCAAGCCATTTTTCAGTTTTGAGTGCTGTCACACTTTGAATGACAATTGAGCAGTCATGCAACACTGTACCCAAATGAAATTGTAATAATTCCCCCCCCACAAATAGAGCTTTCTTTTGGTGGTATTTGATCACCTCTGCGCTATAAACAAAAGAAGAGCAACAATTTTGAAAAAAAAAGCAATATTTTTTACTATAATAAATATCCCCCAAAAATATATATATAAAAAAAAAAATTCCTCCGTTTTGGCTGATACGCATTCTTCTACATATTTTTGGTAAAAAAAAATCGCAATAAGTGTAAATTCATTGGTTTATGCAAAAGTTATAGGGGCTACAAAATAGGGGATAGTTTTATAGCATTTTTATTTTTTTTACTAGTAATGGCGGCGATCTGCGATTTTTATCGTGACTGCAACATTATGGCCGACGCATCGGACACTTTATTAAATAATACAAAATAATTAAAATTAAAATAATAAAATATTTTCTTTCCCCAGATTATGCCCCAGGTCCCAATGATGATTCTCTGGATGACATTTGCATTCACTGCACATGCTTCATGCTCACGTAAGTGAACGCAAGGTCATTCAAATTTTTAGCGATTGCAAACCGATTGCAAAATAAGTCACTGTCGTGCTAATTTGTGCCCACGTCAACCCAACCTAATCTCATCTTAATGTTATGCTAACAATTTATGCAAATGTATGCAAACTATTTTTTTGTCACAATGTAGCAGCACCAAGTAAGACACGTATATTCAGTTCAGGCTTTACTGTTCTGGTAAATCATGTAAAATTTGACCAAATGTGATATAATTTTAATCAGCATACTTATTATATTTTGTGGTAAATATATAGGGCTGTGCAAATTGCTTAAACATTGCATTAGAAAAAATCACAGAAACATGCATTTCTTTTTCCTTTTTTTTATATATATTCCTAGTAAAAGCCAAGAAAATAATAATATATGTGTACAAATTTGCTACAAAATAAAAGGGATAGTAAAGTCTTGATTTTTTTTTCTTTAAAATAACAAACATGTTATACTTACCTGCTCTGTGCAGTGATTTTGCATAGAGCAGCCTGTATCCTCCTCTTTTAGGGTCCCACACTGGCGCTCCAGACCCCTCCCTCCTGCCAGGTGCCCCCACAGCAAGCAGCTGATTGGCTTACTGGTTGCGATTGACAGCCAATGGCTTCCTCTGTTGCCAAAAGCCAATCAGGTGTGTGAGTCCCCGGAGAGCCGAGGCTCCATGCACACCACTGGATCGAGAGGGGGCTCAGCTAAGTATGGGGGGGGGGCTGCTGTACACAGAAGGTTTTTCACCTTTGTGCATAGAATGCATGATGATAAAAAAAAAAACCTTGTGACTTTACAACCACTTTAAAGCCCTCTCTCCCAAAAAAATGCTGTATAATACATTTTGGTAGACTACAAAATCTAAAGTGCATAATGTGTGGAACTGACAAATCACCAAAAACAATCACTTATTGTACAATTGTACTTAGTCTTTTGTACCTAATAAAGTTGGCCAAGTTTAACGATTTGTATTTTTTTTTTGCCAACGGTGGCGTTAACCTTTACGATAGAAAACAGAGAACAGTAAGACGCATTTTTGAGCTACTTTTGCAGCTTTTGCAGCTTGGGGGGTGGTTGGAGGACAGTAGAAACATGGCTTATTTGCCTGTTGCTACCTCCCTTCAAGCTAAAGTCAAAACAAAGCCTTGTTTTGTACAAGCATTCCCGTTCGGGAAAGGGGAAGCAGATTTTTTTTGTTTGTACCGTGAACTTGTTGAAAATATTCTGGTTCTCTGGGTACATGCCAGCCATGGATTCAGAATTTTTTACCATGTAGTTTTTCTATAAGTTGCACAGCAAGATGCTGCTACTCAAACCATGGACATGTTTAGCGCTTACTCCTGAAGGAGCCGCTGATGTTTGGGTCCCCTGATTCCAGGTACTGCCACACCCTCTAACGCACCACGGCTGAAACCACTTTAATGCCGGGCACTTTCATCCCTTCCTGACCAGGCCAATTTTCAGCTTTCAGCGTTGTCACACTTTGAATGACAATTGCGCGGTCATGCAACGTTGTACCCAAATTTAATGTTTGCTATTTTTTTAAAGACAGATAGAGCTTTCTTTTGGTTGTATTTAATCACCACTGTTTTTTTTTTTTTGCTAAACACATGAAAATAGACTGAACATTTTGAAAGAAAAAAGTTTCTTTGTTTCTGTTATAAAATGTTGTAATTAAGTATGTTTTCTCCTTCACTGAGTGGCACTAATGAGATGGCACTGATAAGACAGCACTGATGAGGTGATACTGATGAGGTGGTGCTAATATGCAGTACTAATGTGCACTGATATGCAGGAATCACTGATGTGCACTGATAGGTTGCACTGATTGGCAGCGATAGGTGGAACTGATGGGCGGCCTTTATGAGCACTGATAGGCGGCAATGATGTGCACTGATAGGCACTGATGAGGAGGCAATGACAGGCATCACCGATGGACACTGAAAAGCATCACTGATGGGTACTGATTGCCATTACTGGTGGGCATCACGGGTGGGCATCGCTGATGGGGCTGCACTGATAATCACTAAACTGTCTATCTGTGCCGGTCCCCCCTGTCAGGAGAGACCTTTATCGGCTCTCCTCTACTCTACTATATCAGAGTGAAAAGAGGAATGCCGGAAGGTCTCTTCTCTGGCTTACAACAGCTACAGTACAGTCCTACAAAGTTTCCTGTGCCAACTCTCTCTCTCTTCCTCTGCTCTCAGGCTGTCACATTACTTGTAGCTGAGCCTGATGTGCAGAAAAAGACCTCTCATACAGCCCCAGCTCGGGGACCACTGATGTTGTGACAGTGGTTGCAAGAGCGCAGCAAGGTATGGGTGCTTGTGTATTCTTCCGCTGTATGTCATGATGCTTAGCAAGTGCATCACCAGAGTCTGCCGGATAGCTAGAACAGTAGACGACAGCGGGAACAGCAGACCTTGGGCTAGCAAACAGCAAGCATCTGTAGGCAGCGGCTGGTAGCTGATGCAGGCAAGGTAGATAAACAACTGGATGCAAGGTCAGACAAGCCAGGTCGGCAATAGATGGTCATATGCAGGCATAGACGGCAGGCAAGGAATCGTCAGGGGACAGGCAGATCAGATACATAAGCTGAAGGCAGAGCAAAGTCCAGAGACAGGCCAAAGTCAGAGCAGGTAACATTCAAGCAAAGTCAGGAGCAAATTAGTTCAAACACAGAAGTCATCAGAATCAGATACAGGAACACAGGTACAGCTGCAGATCAGACAGCAATGGACTAGTGCAGCTGCTACACTTATATAGGTCACTTGGCACCAGTGTCAATGGTAATGCTCTTGCGCGTGCCCATATTAAGTCACCTAAGCACAGTAAGACGGGCACCAATAGGCCAAAGCTTGCGCATTTGCATGCGCCTCAGAGCTTCAGCTGCGCTATGGCCGGAACATTCCTGACACTGGCAGCCAAGAAGGGAAAACAGCTACACCACTGGTTGTGTGAAAGCAGCTGTGGCATTTGTGATGCCGACTGCCCAGTCCATGCAATGGCGGGCGGAAACTCAGAGAACCAGGCTACAGGTTTATTTGATCATTTGTTTTATCTGGCTGTATTGGAATTTATACTGCTTTGGTCAAAAGAAATTACATGTATTAGCTTCTGCCTTTAGTGCAGTTTAAGGGGTTGATTTACTAAAGGCAAATAGAATGTGCATTTTGCAAAGTGCAATTTCTCCAGAGCTTAGTAAATGAGGTAAAGCTTCACTTTACAAAAAATACCCAATCATGTACAAGAAAAAAAAAAAAACAGCATTTTTGCTTGCACATGATTGGACGATGGAAGTCAGCAGAGCTTCTGCCCTTTTAATAAGATCTGGAGCAACTGCACTTGCAGAGGGTAATTTTTCAAAGTGCACAGTCTATTTGCCTTTAGTAAATCAACCCCTAAGGCCTCGTACACACGGTCGAGAATCTCGTCGTAAAAGAAACGTTGTTTTCCTTGACGAGGTTCTTGTCAAGCTTTCTTTGCATACACACTGTCAAGACAAAATCTCATCGTTCTCAAACGCGGTGACGTACAACACGTACGACGACACTATAAAGGGGAAGTTCGATTTCACTGGCACAACCCTTGGGGCTGCTTTTTCTAATCTCATGTTACCGCGTGTTAGTAAAAGTTTGGTGAGAGACGATTTGTGCTTCTCAATCTGTTACAGCGTGACAAATGTGCTATCTCCATTACGAAAACTACTTTTACCAAAGGTGCGCTCCCGTCTCATACTTTATTCTGAGCATGCGCGGGTTTCTAAGCATACACACGAACGTGTTTCTCGTTGTAAACCAGCCCGACGAGAAACACGACAAGGAAATTGAGACTCGCAACGAGAAAAAAAGAGAACAGTTTTCTCGACGAAAAACATACACACGACCGTTTTCCTCGGCAAAAATGCTCTGCCAGCATTTTTCTTGATGGATTTTGTCGAGGAAAACGGTCGTGTGTACGAGGCCTGAGTGGTTCCTAGTTGAGCATTTATAATGCAAGCACTAAGTGATAACTCTAAAACAAGCAACTTATCTCATCTCTCAGTCCTTTACTCGCGGCATGCTTTTTTCCTGATCTATCCGGATCTTCGCCGTGAGGCTCTGCTGTCAATTCCCATAATGCGTGCAAACATGTTGCAAACTGTCTTGATGATCACAGGTGTGTGGGCTGCGTCACTCGGTGCTGGAGGAAGTGACAGCTCAGCCATTGTCTGAATGAGAGATAAGTGAGGGTAATTACTCTATTGTCTGCAGAGTCTTCATATTCTTGACTTTAAATCTTTTCACATTATGTGGGGCCAGGAAACTGTTTAGAAGAAAGTATGGACATGCATCATCCTAATGTAGGTAGATATCTATGTGAAACTTGTTCACCCACCAGGCTGCAAATTGCATATATGATCATAATAGGTTTAAGATGAAGAAATTTTTATTATTATGATCAACACACAGCTTTGAAATTACAGCAGCTGCAGTATACTTTCCATGTGCACCCTTGTCTATTTTAAAGTAAACCTAAAAAATATCCAGATAGTTTTCCAAAGCACCATTTGTCTCAGGTTGTAGCCAGACCGCTATTCAAAATCTTCATGGACAGCATACTGATAGGATTGGTACCAATTGATTGGCAAAAAGCCAACGTGGTACCAATATTGAAAAGAGCACTGGGAACTATAGGCTTGTCAGTCTAACGTTGGTAGTTTGTAAACTATTTGAGGGGATGAAAAGGGACCATATCCAAGAATTTGCTGATGAAAACAGTGGGGTAGATTCACATAGACTTACGACGGGCGTATCAGTAGATACGCCGTCCTAAGTTCGAATCCCCGCCGTCGCAACTTTAGGCATATGCTCAAACTGAGATACGCTTAAATGTTGCTAAGATATGACCGGCGTAAGTCTCCTATGCCGTCATATCTTAAACTGCATATTTACGCTGGCCGCTAGGGGCGTGTATGCTGATTTACGCCTAGAACACGTAAATCAGCTAGATACGCCGATTCACGAACGTACGCCCGGCCGTCGCAGTAAAGATACGCCGTTTACGTAAGAGGTTTTCAGCCGTAAAGTTATTCCACCAAATACATGGCGCAGCCAATGTTAAGTATGACCGTCGTTCCCGCATCGAAATTTGAAAATTTTACGTCGTTTGCGTAACTCGTCTGTGAATGGGGCTGGCCGTAATTTACGTTCACGTCGAAAGCATGACGATTTGCCGACGTCATTTGGAGCATGCGCACTGGGATAGCCCATCCCTTTAAGATGCTCGTGACCGGCGGTCGCGATGACCACCGGCCATAAGCGATCGTGGGCATGAGAGGCAGAACAGTGACGTGTGTGTGTAAACACACAAATCCCTGTTCTGTTCTGTGAGCTATGACTAAGCGCTGATACCCGGGTGCGAAACGTGTCAGCTATCCACCCCACTGTCTGCTGTGACTTGTAGTGCTGTTTCCATTTTTTTCTATTAAAAACAACATTTTAAGAATTTTGTGGAAGTGCGGCTGTCCAGTCTTTTTCTCCAGTCTTCCCTTGGGAAATTAGCCTTTGGAACCTTAAAGCTCAACCGATTTGTAAGTATGGTGTTCCTTTATAAAAGGTCCCCTACCTTTTGTCAAACCATATCTACTATTGTGATATATAATCTAAATTGAAATTTATTTTTTAGATACACTGCATATACATCTAGGGGCAGATCCACATACCTTCGCGTAATCTTCCGCCGGGCGCAGCGTATCTAAAATACACTAGGCCGCCGTAACTTTTTTTTCCGAATCCTCAAAGAATTTGCGCCGTAAGTTACGGCGGCGTAGTGTATCTTTGGCGGCGTAATGGCGCACCATTCAAATCTCTGTGATGGGGGCGTGTTTTATGTAAATACGTTGTGACCCGACGTAAACAATGTTTTTTTGCATGCGCCGTCCGTGGGGGTATCCCAGTGCGCATGCTCGAAATTAACCCGGAACAAGCTAATGTTTCCGACGGTGATGTCATTCTATGCAAAGCCCTATTCGCGAACGACTTCCGCAAACAACGTAGACATTTCAAATTTCTTACGCGGGAACAACGGCCATACTTAACATTGAGTACGCCTCATAACATCAGCTTTAACTATACGCCGGAAAAAGCCGAACGCAAACAACGTAAAAAAATGCGCCGGCCGGACGTACGTTCGTGGAAATGCGTTGAGTTTCAAGATATTTGTGTATTTTTTCATATTCCTCATTGTTACATACAGTATGTGAATGGTTTTAAGCATTTTCGTATTGTGTTGATACCAAATCGTTTTTTATATATGATGATTGTGATACATCTTCTTTAAATCCAGAAACAAAGTTTACTCTATATATTTGTTTGGCCTTTTGTGCTCACCTCATTTAAAGTCCCATGGGCAATATTTTGTTCTGTTGTATACATGAATATATATATAGCTAAATATTTTTTAATGTAAGCAGTATTTTTTAATATGATAAAATAAATTGATACAGTTTTTTTTATTAAGTAGATTATATTTTTAAAACAATAAATACAAACAATAATAAAAAAAACACTTATATTATGCTCCAGCAATAAAGGAATTGATGAGTAACTCAGTAAAAAAAAAAAAACACAAAAGCCGACAGTCCTAGTAACGGCACTTTACATTAAGTTTCTATTTTTGAATATATTAAAAAGTTCAGACTCTTCTGTTAGGATTAATTATATTGGTGGTCCACGGATGTGCACTTGAGAGAAAAATAGAAAATATTAAATGTCGTACCACTGTGCCTTGTTGGTGGTAATCGTGAAATCTATTTCCAGCACGGCATTGAAATAATATTACGCCATTACTCTTCCTGAATGACATTAAAAATATGGCATTTCCATTAGTGCATTAATACTACATGAATCCATTATGTTTCCACCTAATTACTAACCTAATTGGGGATGGTATGGAAATATTCAATGAATTTAAAATCCATAAAGATATCATGTCATGGCTTCTGGAAATATTTTGCACAATAACCTAACAAATTATCATTCCAGTGTCGGTAAATCTATTTTATGAAGGATGTACATTTACATGTGCTGCTAGGAAACAGGCTATCTGCTAAGAAAATATGGGTTTATTTAAAGTGAACTAATACTTTGACTAAGAAAGGCACAGCAACAGGTTCACTCAACCTTCACCCTTCCCAGCAGCACATACCTTCTACGGTCAATGCTTGCTGTTCAGCCATTTTTTTATTTGAAGTATATTATTAAAACATATTCATTATCGTCACCAATTGTGTTTGTCTAATCCAGGGGTCTCCAAACTGAGCCCCAAGGGCCAGATGTGACCTTTTGCATGCCTTTATCTGGCCCTTTGGTCAACGCTGTTTCCAGGCCTAGGCCAACAAGGCCCAGGCCTAGGGCAGGACTTTGCAGGGGGGCAGCACGGAAAGAGTTCCCGCCGGCTTTCGCCAGTCTTATGGGGCGGACTGGGCTGAGAGGCAATTTAGTCTCGCGCTGCTTCTAATTTTGACTGTCTTGTCATCCTGGACTACAAACCTTCCTCACTGTGCTATACGTTTTCTGCTGTACCATTGGCATCTTCTTATGCCGCGTACACACGATCATTTTTCGGCATGAAAAAAACATCATTTAAAATGATCGTGTGTGGGCTACACATAATTTTTCAGGTTCTGAAAAACGACCAATTTTTTTTTCGAACATGCTGCATTTTTTAACGGCGTTTTGAACAATGTCGTTTTTCGGGTTGTAAAAAATGATCGTGTGTGGGCTAAAATGACGTTAAAAACCTGCACATGCTCAGAAGCAAGTTATGAGACGGGAGCGCTCGTCCTGGTAAAACTACCATTCGTAATGGAGTAAGCACATTCATCACGCTGTAACAGACAGAAAAGCGCGAATCGTCTTTTACTAACACGGAATCAGCTAAAGAAGCCCCAAGGGTGGCGTCATCCGCATGGAACGTCCCCTTTATAGTGCCGTCGTACGTGTTGTACGTCACCACGCTTTGCTAGAGCATTTTTTAAAAACGATGGTGTGTGGGCAACGTCGTTTTAATGATGAAGTTGGAAAAACTTCGTTTTTTTTCATGCCGAAAAATTATCGTGTGTACGCGGCATAAGTCCTCTCCAAAAAATTATCAGAACTTTTTGCTTAGAGTAGAACTATAGGCAACACTTTTTTTTTTCATTTTGGACAGAGTAAGACAGGGTTATAGCCCCTGTCAGTTTATTTTTTACCATCCCCGTCCCATTGCAGAGATTTCCCTTCACTTCCTGCCCCATAGCCAAATAACAAGGGAGAGGAAATCTATACAAATTAAGGGAATACATTGCCCTCCCTCCCCCAGGCCCTCAAAACTAGTGTCCCCAACCTTACATTTAAGGGCGGATCTTAAACAGAAAGGGGTGTGACCTATTTAAATTAGGGCATGTACAAGTTTAGTCAGGCCTAGGGCAGCACAAAACCTAAATACACCACTGCCTTTGGTCACTATTCCTTGATTGATACAAGGCAATATTCCTCCCACTGACACCAATGATGCAGCACTATCTGTAGATCTTTTATTGAAAAGAATCAAGCAACCAATTTCATACAAAAGTAAAAAAAAAAAACATAGACTGATGCGGCACTATTCCACTGACACCAATAACGAGGAACTATTCCTCCCACTGACACCAATAATGGTGCACTACTCCTCCAACTGACACCAATATTCGGTCACTAATCCTCCCACTGACACCAATAATGGGACACTATTCCTTCCATTGACACCAATGATGGGGCACTAATTCCTTCATTGACACCTGTTATGGGGCACTATCCCCCCCACTGATACCAATGATGTATTTATTTATTTTTATAACCACTGACCACCAAACCTATGGCATTGTTTACGCCCACCAATGTCAATGCATTTTCTACTATCACTGGCCACAGTCCGGTGCACTATTTCTCTCATTGACACCAATAATGGTGCACTGCTCCTCCCACTGACACCAATGATGGGGCACTATTTCTCCCACTGACAGCAAAGATGGGGCAATATTCCTCCCACTGACACCAATGACATGACACTAATTCTTTCATTGACACCTGTTATGGAGCACTATTCCCCCCACTGATACCAATGATGTATTTTTTTTTTACGACCACTGACCACCAAACCTATGGCATTGTTTACACCCACCAATGTCAATGCATTTTCTACTACCACTGGCCGCAGTCCGGTGCACTACTCCACTCACTGACACAAATAATGGTGCACTACTCCTCCCTCTGACACCAATATCGGGCCACTACTCCTCCCACTGACACCAATATCGGGCCACTATTCCTCCCACTGACACCAATATCGGGCCACTATTCCTCCCACTGACACCAATATCGGGCCACTATTCCTCCTACTGACACCAATAATGGTGCACTACTCTTCCCACTGACACCACTGATAGGGCCACTACTCCTCCCACTGACACCAATATCGGGCCACTATTCCTCCTACTGACACCAATAATGGTGCACTACTCTTCCCACTGACACCACTGACAGGGCACTATTCCTCCCACTGACACCACTATTGGGGCACTATTCCCTCTATTGACACCAATGATGGGACACTAATTCTTCCATTGACACCTGTTATGGGGCACTATTCACTTCCACTGATACCAATGATGTATTTTCTTATTTTTTTTACGACCACTGACCACCAAACCTATGGCATAGTTTACGCCCACCAATGACCACCAATGGCCACCGCCGTAAAGCGATTTCTCCTGCGCATGCGCCGGAGTTAGAAAGGGCACGCTGTGCCATTTCCATTTCGGGTCTTGACGTTAAAGGTGGCTCCCACGCACATGCGCAGAAGTGATGTCACGCGACTCCGGACAGTCACAGTGCCGAAGTGGCCCCGGAAGCAAGAGGGGTGAAGAATGGCCGCTAGCTACTAGCGAGGAAGACGGGGACATCGCAGGCTTCTCCTGCAGGTAGCCCATTATGCTTTACCTTCATAGGGAAACAAAGAGGAAGTAACACCCATCAGGGTTTAAACTACATGTCATTTAGTTGGTAGCTGTGTAGAACTGTGTATTCTGTGAACACTACATAAAAATGGGAACTGATAAAATAGGTAAGATAAGATTTTCATTTTAATGTTATTCCAATCACACCCTCAAATTTGCTTTATGCATTAGAAATAATAAGACCGTCTTGTAGATCTGCTTCCCTGAGCTTCGTTTGCATTGGCATTTAGCGTTTGATCTTTTTACAAGTTATTTACAAATATTTTCCGCCAGCAACTGAGATGTTTGCTTCATTGTCAGATGTAAAGTAATTGTTTGCCTTTTTCATCATTAATTGGATTAGATGGCACATCTTGAGCAAAACACAAGATCCATATTTTACTTTAATGAGACGACATGCTTGAAATAGGTCATGCCATTTAGTAAAAGATGGAGATTGTGTGTCCTGTTGACCAGTTTGTCTTCAGTAAATTATGGGAGAAATTAAAATGCGGCATACTACCAGTAGAACACCCAAGATGGTGACTGTTTTTGTTTTTTATAAACAGAGCTTTATCACGTTACAAAGAGAGGTAGCGGGTGGTCTTTAATACCTGCGTGATCTTTTTCCAGTAATCTGTACACTGGAGTGATCCACAGTGGAAAGTTGTTGGGAGTGGAGATGGCATTGGCAGGAGACACACAGATTACCTACAGTCTGGGCAATACCTGCATAACTTACTAACTGACATATCAGCATGGATGTCATACCACTTTCTTAACCACTTAAGACCCCGGACCTTTAGGCAGCTAAAGGACCAGGCCACTTTTTGGGATTCGGCACTGCGTTGCTTTAACTGACAATTGCGCGGTCGTGCGACGTGGCTCCCAAACAAAATTGGCATCCTTTTTCCCCACAAATAGAGCTTTCTTTTGGTGGTATTTGATCACCTCTGCAGTTTTTATTTTTTGCGCTATAAACAAAAATAGAGCGACAATTTTGAAAGAAATGCAATATTTTTTACTTGTTGCTATAATAAATATCCCCCAAAAATATATATAAAAACATTTTTTTCCTCAGTTTAGGCCGATACGTATTCTTCTACCTATTTTTGGTAAAAAAAATCGCAATAAGCGTTTATCGATTGGTTTACGCAAAATGTATAGCTTTTTCAAAAATAGGGGATAGTTTTATTGCATTTTTATAAATATTATTTTTTTTTTTACTACTAATGGCGGCGATCAGCATACCCGACGCGGAAAACGAGGCAAACTCCACCCAGCGGGCGCCGAAGTATGTCGTACGCCTGTCGGATCGAAGCCAGAAGCCGTTGTATCTTGGTTTGAGGATTCAAACTAAAGATACGACGCCTCAAATTTTAAAGTACGCCAGAGTATCAGCAGATACTCCGGCGTACTTCTTCTGTGAATCTGGCCCTGTGATGCTACATTTGTATTAACCCCCTTAGCGGTAAACCCGAGCGTGACTCTGAGTGGGTTTTCAATGTTAGGATCGGTATCCCCGAGTCACGCTCGGGGTGGACGTGCAGAGTGTGCAGCGGCGCAGCTTACCTTCTCGCTGAATCCACAGGCATGTTACTTACCTTGTCCCTGGATCCAGCGATGCCACCCCGCTGTGTGAGCGAGCGGGACCTCCTCGCTCGATTCACAGTGTCCCCGTGTGCCGCCGATCTCCGTTCCCTGCGACGTTACGACGCACGGGGGCGGAGAACGGCTCCAAATTCAAAAAAGTAAACAAACACCTTACATACAGTATACTGTAATCTTATAGATTACAGTATTGTATGTAAAAAATACACACCCCCCTTGTCCCTAGTGGTCTGTCCAGTGCCCTACATGTACTTTTATATAATAAAAACTGTTCTTTCTGCCTGCAAACTGTAGATTGTCCAAAAGTGTCCCTTTATGTCAAAAATGGTTTTAGATCAGCTAGAAAACAGTGATAATAAATTATAATCACTTGCAGAATTGAGCGATATCGATTTGTGGGGAAATTCGTCATAAAAAAAAAAAAAAAATGACAGCAACAATTCTGCAACTGAGAAAATTTCAGTGATTTTGAGTTGATTACATTATTGAATAATTTTTATTATAATTATATTATTATTTGTTATAATTATTTATAATTATTTATTATTTTATAATTTATAATTTTGTTTTTTAAAAAAATGCCATACCCGGGATCCCTACAAGACTCTTGTTTGGACAGATGTAAGTGAGTTATTCCTAAGAATTACAGGCCTACAGTATAAAACGCCAAATTTCCATGCAAAATAATTGTACCGCTTTTGGTACGTAATTCCAGACAGAATCATACCGCCAGGGAGGTTAATCAAGGCATTTGTATTTTATTTCACAATGGTATTAGGCATACTATATGGAACCCAATTCTGTAAATATTTTTTTTTTTTTTTTTTATAAAATTAATCTGATGTATTGATATCAATATTTAAAAAAAATAAAAATAAATATATATATATATATATATATATATATATATATATATATATAATGTGTGTGTTGTCCCATCCGGTACTGTTATGCCGTGTACACACGATCGGTTCGTCTGATGAAAACGGTCCGATGGACCGTTTTCATCGGACGAACCGATCGTGTGTGGGCCCCATAGTTTTTTTTCCCATCGGTGAAAAAACTTAGAACCTGTTTTAAAATAATCTAATGGTTAGAAAAAACTATTGGAAAAAAAAACGATCGTCTGTGGGCAAGTCCATTGGTTAAAAATAGACGCATGCTCAGAATCAAGTCGACGCATGCTCGGAAGCATTGAACTTAATTTTTCTCAGCACGTCGTAGTGTTTTACACCACTGCGTTCTGACACAAACAGATTTTTAACTGATGGTGTGTAGGCACGACTGATGAAAGTCAGCTTCATCGGATATCTGATGAAAAAATCCATCGGTCCGTTTTCATCGGATGAACCGATCGTGTGTGTACGTGGCATTAAAGTCACTTTCAGTTGTATCTTGGATGTGGTACTATATGGATCATTATTTGGTATGAATTAAATAAGCACTTTGGGGTAGATTCAGATAGATTAGCGGATCTTTAGATCTGCGTAATCTATCTGATTTACGATCCGCCGGCGCAAGTTTTTGAGGCTAGTGCTTAATTCAGAAAGCACTTACCTCAAAACTTGTGGCAGCGTATCGTAAATCCCCCGGCGGAATTCAAATTCCGTGGCTAGGGGGCGTCTACAATTTAAATCAGGCGCGTCCCCGCGCCGATCCAACAGCGCATGCGCCTTCCGCGATTTTTCCCAGCGTGCATTGCTCCAAATGACGTCGATAGGACGTCATTGGTTTCGGCGTGAGTGTAACTTGCGTCCGGCCGTATTCTGAATCGACTTACGCAAACAACGTAAAAATTCAAAACTCGGCGCGGGAACGACGGCCATACTTAACATAGGATACCCCTCACATAGCAGGGGTAACTATATGCCGGAAAAAGCCGAATGCAAGCGACATAAAAAAAAAGCGACGGGCGGGCGTTCGTTTCTGAATCGGCGGAACTCCTCATTTGCATATTCGTCGCGTACAAAAAATGAAACGCCACCTAGCGGCCAGCGGGAGATTGCAGCCTAAGATCCGACAGTGTAAGTCACTTACACCTGTCGGATCTTAGGGAGATCTATGCGGAACCTGATTCTATAAATCAGCCGCATAGATCCGACCCTCGGAACTCAGGAGATACGCCGTCGCATCTCTATCTGAATCCGGGCCTTTATCTTTAAATAGACTTATCTTGTAAGACAGTTTAACTCTTTTAAATTTGGTGATAATATCGATCTCATTAGCTGGTAGTATGGAAAACGATGATAAAGGATTTATAGCTCTTTTTAACTACAGCAATGAATATACATTTTCTGGAAAAGGATAGAAATATATATTTCTGTAGGCATTCACCCGGAATCAGATTAATGGAGATGTGACAACATACCTGCGTTTGTTATCTCAATTCATCACTTAGTGTTTTTAAGTCATTGTGTGTTAAAAGTTCCCACTGGCTTGACATTTTCAAAATCTGTATTCTAGAAGGAAACTGCTCAGGGCTTGATTTCCAGTGTGATTGAAGAGCAAAAAAGGCATTTATTTTCTGGCCTGTTATTACTTATTATAATGCGTGCTAACTTGATAAATTAACCAGCCTTAGATGAGCAACAAGGCCATGTTTTTGTTTTAAATCTGTTTCAGAATAAATTAAATTAAAATGTATTTATACGGTTCAGCATCGTGTCTTTATTCTCAGTTTACCTTCTAACCAGTATTTAAATAATGTTTAAAGGAAAACTGTATCATTCATTAACCAGAACTTTCAGAAGTTACAACAAAACCTTAAAGTGGATGTAAACCCAGTTATTTACATATCTCGTGCACTAGCTTGCAGACATGCACAGCTTCTGTTAAGTGCACAATTCACATCCCCCTCCCCTCTCCTCTCCCGTCCAGCTCTCCCAGGATTGTCTGTCTTTCCTGTGTTTTGATTAAATGTTTTCAAAATATGGGGTGATCCACAGTTCAGTGTAAACAGCCATCAGAATATACATAGACAAGAAGCTGTGCATGTCTGCAAGCTAGTGCGCGAGATATGTAAATAACCTGTCACTCAAGCAAGGACTTTTTTTATCTCACTGAACAATAAAAAGAGGATTGCTCAGCGCTGGATTAACTCTGTGTGGCAAGACTGGGCACAGATGATAGGAAATCGTATTCTCTACATTGTGACATAAAAAAAATTGGGTTTACATCCACTTTAAAGGGGTTGTAAAGATAAAAAAAAATCCTAAATATCTTCCTTTACCTTAGTGCAGTCCTCCTTCACTTACCTCATCCTTCCATTTTGCTTTTAAATGTCCTTATTTCTTCTGAGAAATCCTCACTTCCTGTTCTTCTGTCTGTAACTACACACAGTAATGCAAGGCTTCTCCCTGGTGTGGAGTGTCGTGCTCGCCCCCTCCCTTGGACTACAGGAGAGTCAGGACGCCCACTAACACACAGCTCCTTTCTCTATCTGCAACGTAGAGAGCGTCCTGACTCTCCTGTAGTCCAAGGGAGGCGGCAAGCACGACACGGGTATTTACGCTGACCGTTAGGGGGCGCTTCCCTAGACTTCCGCGTCGAATATGCAAATTAGGTAGATACGCCGATTCAGAAACGTACGTCCGTCCGGCGCATTTTTTTACGTCTTTTGCGTAACGCTTTTTCCGGCGTAAAGTTACCCCTCATAAAGCAGGGGTAAGTCATGTTAAGTATGGACGTCGGAAACGACCGAACAGCGTCGTATTTTACGTTGTTTATTTAAGTCGTTCGCGAATACGGCTGTACGTAAGTTACGTTCACATCGAAAGCATTGACAGTTTGCGGTGTAATTTGGAGCATGCGCACTTGGAAACGTTCAAGCGCCGTTCGTAAAAAACTTCAAATACGTGGGGTCACAATAAATTTATATAAAACACGCCCACATCATCCACATTTAAATTAGGCGGGCTTACGCTGGACCACATACGTTATGCCGCCGTAACTTAGGGCGCAAGTTCTTTATGAATACGGAACTTGCGCCCTAAGTTACGGCGGCGTAACGTAACTAAGATACGTTACGCCCGCGGATAGATACACAATTGTATCTGAATCCGGGCCTCTGTCTTCTATCAGAAACACTGGAGAGTTCCACCTACGTATGTTTCCTGAGTAAATGGAACTGGAATCTGTTGTTTTTCATTCCTATCTACTTCATTATGCAGAAAACTAAAAACAACACACTATCTTCTATGCAGTTAAGTGGTAATTCAGTTTGTACTATTACGCGTATGTAGTGTTGTAAAAAAAATAGAAAAAAAAAAAAGAAAGAACAAAAAAAAAATCACAAGTACTGGAAAAATAAACATAAATAAAATGAAAAATGAAAGAAGATAGGTATTGTCTTTAACATTTTATTTCATGATTTCATGACGGTGCCAGAGCATTAATAATTGCTCATCATGTCTTTAATATTCATTTTCTATACATGAAATATATATGCATATGCCAAGCATTGGGGAGGTGGAATGTTCCATTGACAGGTCGGTATTCTGAATACATTTTATTTAATAAGGCAATTACATCCTGTGACTGCACCACATGATCTCTTTCAAGTATAAAGATTTGAACGAACCTCTATTGTTCCCCTTTGGTTTGAGAGCGAATGTTGCTAATTATTGATTAGGTGATCCTTGTAAGGAAGACTGTTCAGCTACAGAGTGCGGAATATCATTTATAGGAAAACTGCAAAAGAAAAAGGTAAAAAAAGAATATTGTGATGTGATATGTTTGTATTTCAATGTATTTATGTACAAGTATAACATTATATACCAGGGGCGGACGACAACTCATGGGGCCCCCGGGCAATAGGAGATTATGGGGCCCCCGGGCAATAGGAGATTATGGGGCCTCCAGGCAATAGTTTATGTGGCCACACAGTATACACACACACACATCCACACAGTATACACACACACAGTATACACACACACATACAGTATACATACACAGTATACACACACACATAAAGTAGACATAATGGGCCAGATCCACACAGAAATGCATAGGCGCAGCGTATCAGAGATACGCTACGCCGCCGTACCTTACCTGGCGGAATTTCGAATTCTCAACCATTTTGCGCCGTAAGTTGCGGCGGCGTAGTGTATTTCTGGCGGCGGAATTCAAATTGGTGATTAGGGGGCGGGTTTCATTTAAATGAAGCGCGTCCCCGCGCCGAATGAATTGCGCATGCGTCGTCCCGAAATTTCCCGACGTGAATTGCGCTAAATGACGTCGCTAGGGTGTAATTTATTTAACTTAGATGTGAGTTACGTCCATCCCGATTCACGGACGACTTACACAAAAAATAAAAAAAAATCAAATTTCGACGCGGGAACAACGGCCATACTTAACATGGCAAATCTAACTATACGCCGCAAAATAGCAGCTTTAACTATACGCCAGAAAAAGCAGACTAGAGACGATGTAAGAGAATGCGACGGCCGCGCGTACGTTCGTGGATCGTCGGAAATAGCTCATTTGCATACCCGACGCGGAAAACGACGCGAACTCCACCCACCATTGCATCTACAACCTGAAGGCATACAAAGCCGTACGCCTGTCGGATCTAACCCAGATGCTGTCGTATCTTGGTTTGAGGATTCAGATACGCCGGCGTACTCTCACTGTGGATCTGGCCCAAACAGTGTACACACATACAGTATACATACACAGTATACACACACAGACACACAATATACAGTAGGTACCTCCGATTTTGTATATCCAGCATGATAGGATCGCGCTGGATATCGGCGCTGGAGGCTGTGCTTCTCGCGCTCGTTGCCCCCACGAGATGCCGCACATCCATAGGAATCCATTGGGGGCGGCAAGCGGGAGGATCGACATAGCTTGGCGCTGGCTCCTGCGACGGGGATCGCGGGTGGTCAATCTCGCCGCTAGCAGAGGGGAGATTGACGCAAAATCGACGGCACCTACAGTACACACACAATATACACACACAGTATACATGCACACAGAATACACATACACACACTGAAAGGGTACTGGAGAGGCGGGGCAGCTATAATCTTGAGATTTAAAAAAATATATTTTTTTACATACTGTTCCTGGTTTTACTGAGGCTGGCAACTCTGATTGGGCCCCTAGTAGCATGGGGCCCACGGGCCGTGCCCCGAGTGCCAGAATGGTCAGTCCGCCCCTGTTAGGCCTAGTACACACGAGAGGATTTATCCGCGGATACGGTCCAACGGACCGTATCCGCTGATAAATCCTCTCAAGGATTTCCACGGATTTGGATCCGATGGAGTGTACTCACCATCGGATCGAAATCCGCGCCGAAATCCCCTCGTGATGACGTGTCGCGCCGTCGCCGCGATGATGACGCGGCGACGTGCGCGACGCTGTCATAAAAGGAATTCCACGCATGCGTCGAATCATTACGACGCATGCGGGGGATCCCTTCGGACGGATCAATCCGGTGAGTCTGTACAGACCACCGGATCGATCCGCTGGTTCCGATTCCTGCGGATAGATTTGTAGACATGTCTACAAATTTTTATCTGCTGGAATTCGGAAATATCCGCAGGTAAATATCCGCTGGAATGTACACACCATAGAATGTATCCGCTGAAACCGATCCGCTGAGATTTTTCAGCGGATGGATTCTATCGTGTGTACGGGGCCTGATATACAGAAGTATCTTTTTGACATAGCTGAGTAGGTTTCAGAAAAGTTCTTTCAGCCAGTTGTGTTGTGCAACTGCAGAGAGAACTAAAGCCTCATACACACGGTACGATTCTTAGCCAACCAAACGTCTGATTTTTGTCAAAAGGGCGTGTGCCAGGATCTTGTCTTGCATACTAAGGTTACACAATTGTCGTGCCACAAACACGAACGTAGCGACGTACTACAAGGAATTTCAGCTCTTGATCGCCACCTTTTGGGCCCCTCCTGCTAATTTCGTGTTTGGTGAGCATTGATTCCGAGCATGCGTGTTTGTATTTTTGACTTTTGTGTGATGGATTTGTGTACTGACCATCAGCAAATCTGACAACAAATGCTGCATACAGACGATCGGACATTCCGACAACAAAACTGTGGATTTTTTTCTGACGGATGTTGGCTCAAACTTGTCTTGCATACACATGGTCACAGAAATGTTGTTGGAAATACCAAACGTCAAGAACGCGGTGATGTACAACACATACAACGGCACTATTAAAGCGAAGTTCAATACCAGTCTTGTTAGTAAAAGTTTGGTGAGAGACGATTCGCGCTTTTCAGCCTTGTGCTTTTCAGTCCGTTACAGCGTGACGAATGTGCTATCTCCATTACGAACGCTAGTTTTACCAGACCGAGTGCTTCCGTCTCATACTTGATTCAGAGCTTGCGTGGAATTTTGTACGTACGAATTGTCTATACGCGATTGGAATTTATGTTGGCTTGTGTAAAACTAGCATAACTCTAAGGCCCCGTACACACGAGGAGACATGTCCGATGAAAACGGTCCACGGACTGTTTTCATCGGACATGTCTGCTGGGAGCTTTTGGTCTGATGTGTGTACACACTCCCCGCAGACAGAGAACGCGGTGACGTAGAAGATACCGACGTTCTCTAACACGGAAGTTCAAGTTCACTGCTTCCACGCATGCGTCAAATCAATTTGACGCATGCGCGGGATTTCGGGCCGCTGGTTAGGAGTCATACTAACCATCGGACATGTCCAACAGACATGTTTCCAGCGGACAAGTTTCTTAGCTTGCTAAGAAACTTTTGTCCGCTGGAAACCTGTCCCCTAGGCCGTACACACGGTCGGACATGTCTGCGGAAACGGGTCCGCGGACCCGTTTCAGCGGACATGTTCGGTCGTGTGTACGAGGCCAAAGAGAAAAGAATTTAAAGGGGTTGTAAACCCTCCTGTTTTTTCAACTTAATGCATAGGATGCAAAAACATCTGACTATTTCCAGCCCCCCAGTCCCCTCGTTTTACATACCTGAGCCCTGGAAAGTCTCACATCAAGAACGCGCTGGATCTTTGCCCAGGGTTCTTGGCTCTTCATTGGATAGATTCAAAGCAGCGCAGCCATTGGCTCCCGCTGCTGTCAATAAAATCCAATGACGCAGGCACCAGGGGGCAGGGCCGAGTCCTGCATTCGGCAGCTATGGACTCAGAACCGCGCCCGCAAGGTACCACCCTTGGAAGAGTGCTTCCCAGAGGGGGTTATCTGATGCGGAGAGGAGCCGAGAGAGCCGCTGGGGGACCCCAGAAGTGGAGGATCGGGGCCACATTATGCAAAACAAGCTACACAGTGGAGGTAAGTATGACATGTTTGTTATTAAAAAATATATATATATCAAACATATAGTGTCATTTTAAAGCATATTGCAACAACACAGCTACAATGGTAAACGTTATCACTGGTGGGTTTGTAGCTGGCAGTTTTATATATTGTTTTACCAGTTAGGGGTTACAAAGTATTGAGAAACAGAGAATAAATTATAGGGTCACCTCTAAAAGCAAGGATCACATATATGAAAAAAAGAAGAAAAAAAAAAGTCATAAGGCACCGACCTTTTCTCGGATCGATTATGACAACAGGGCAGATCATTACTACTGGTGTGAAAATATGAGTTTCCAAAGCCCTTGATGTCAGGTGTTTTTGGAGACTCTAGAGAGCAATGCTGAAATAATCAGGGACCTTACAAAATGAATGTGAAGGTTTAAGTCAAAGTGACAGGTGATATGGAGGCATGTGTGTCTCACAGTCCATCATCGTTGGGCCGCATAAGAAGGCGCATTTCTCAAAAGCATGTCCAAAAATCTCATACAGTACTGGTTCATCTCGAAAAACACAACTTCATTTAAAGGAATTCTGTGTTTTTTTTAAACTATGTTTTATTTGATATGACTGGACTAAAGATTTATTCATTCAGGTTTTATATACGTTTTTCATATTTACCACATGCAGCCAGCAAGGGGAGCCCTAGAATCTACTGATATGTTTTCTGTAGTTCATTATTTCTAAGCTGAAAAGATAACATAATTGGATTCTCTGTTTTTCGGATCTATTCAGAGCACACATTCTACCCCCATTTTTTTGATTTTTTTTTAAGTTGGTTGGAGATGCATTTTAATAGTTTTCTTAATCTGATGTTTTAAAATGTTAACTGCTTGACCTCCTGAAGATTTAAGCCCCTTCATGACCAGGCCATCTTCTGCGAAAACGACACTGTGTTACGGGGTCCCGGCTCTTGATTGGATAGATTGATAGCAGCACAGCCATTGGCTCCTGCTGCTGTCAATCAAATCCAATGACGCGGGTGCCTGGGGGCGGGACCGAGTCCGGCATTCGTGTCTATGGATGCAAATGCTGGACTCGCGAGCGCACCCGCAAGGTGCGCCCCTGGTGCCACCTCATCAGTGTCACCTCATTGGTGCCACCTCATCGGTGCCGCCTTATCAGTGCCCGTCAGTGCAGCCATATCAGTGCCCGTCATTGAAGAAGAAAACTTTATAGAAACAAAGAAAAACATTTTTTTCTAAATTTCTGTCTTTTTTATTTGTTGCGCAAAAAAAAAATTGCAGAGGTGATCAAATACCACAAAAAGAAAGCTCTATTTGTGGGAACAAAATGATAAAAAAATAATTTGAGTTCAGTGTAGTATGACCGCGCAATTGTCATTCAAATTGCGACAGCGCTGAAAGATTGAAAATTGGCTTGGGCAGGAAGGTGTATAAGCAGGCCCGTCGCTACAGGACAGGCAAAGCAAACAATTGCTTGGGGCCCCCGAGCTGGCCTGGGGTCCCCAACTTCCCCTTTCCAGGCTGTAGCGTGGCCGAGCTCCTCTTCTTTCCTCCTGTCAGTCCGTCCAAGTACCGCGCGGTACAGGAGATTCAGTGTCCTGTTCCTGGGTGGACTGACAGGAAGGGCACACTGAGTGCTCACTCAGTGTGCAGCAGCAGCAGCAGCAGAGAGAGCAGCACTCACCGCTGACTCTGAGTCCTCCCTCCGACCTCCAGTCCAGTCAGTGACCTTTCGGCGGAGTCAGCGCGGTGGGCGGCGGAATTCTGCCATGCCAGACCAGTGCCTTAGATCCACGGCTCAACTCAGCCAGCTGTTCCCTTCCTGAGGACCTCCGCTGCATCCCAGGGCCGCAAATCTCTGACGCAACCTTCTCCAGGCTCCTCATCCTCCCGCCCGAGCGGCCCGGCCGTCTGCCTGCCTGGACCAGGGAACCAGGAAGAGAAGACCGGTGCTGAAGTTTGCCCCAACAGACCAGACTGAGTGACAGAGAGTCCAGATAAAAAGGTGAGCAAAGCAAATGAAAAACAGTAGCGGCAATTGATGGGCACACTGGCAGCATTTGATGGGGCACAGTAGCGACAATTGATGGGCACACTAGCAGCATTTGATGGGGCACAGTACCGAGAATTGATTGGCACACTGGTAGCATCTGATGGGGCACAGTAGCGACAATTGATGGGCACACTGGCAGCATTTGATGGGGCACAGTAGCGAGAATTGATTGGCACACTGGTAGCATCTGATGGGGCACAGTAGCGACAATTGATGGGCACACTGGCAGCATTTGATGGGGCACAGTAGCGAGAAATGATTGGCACACTGGCAGCATCTGATGGGGCACAGTAGCAAGAATTGATGGGCACACTGGCAGCATTTGATGGGGCACAGTAGCGACAATTAATGGGCACACTGGCAGCATCTGATGGGACACAGTAGTGGCAATTGATGGGCACACTGGCAGCATCTGATGGGGCACCGAAGCGACAACTGATGGGCACACTTGCAGCATCTGATGGGGCACAATAGTGACAATTGATGGGCACACTGACAGTATTTGATGGGGCACAGTAGCGACAATTGATGGGCACACTGGCACACTAGGGGGGGGGCTCCATGTTCATTTTGCTTGGGGCCCCCTAATTCCTTCAAACGGCCCTGTGTATAAGTGCCCGGTATTGAAGTGGTTAAGCAGGTTTGTATCTACCTTAATTTTCACATGTGGAATCCTTAAATTGCAGTTAAATTCCACATTACAACATGTGAAAGAATCCATTTTGCTACGATAACATCCTATTTCCCTCAGATTTATTAAGTGCAGTTAGATATGTTTATATCCCTGATAAGCTGAGCTATGGAGTGGCAACATAATGAATCTCTTGTAGCTGAATCAAGAATAGCTGTATATTTATCGAGTACATCAATTATTCCGTGCTCTGGTGCTAAAATCTAGATGTTTTCAGCAGAAATATCTCCCCTTGCCATGTTTTTCTATTTGCAATGTAAAAATATCATATTGAGAGATAGAAGCTGCTCTGCTCCGGCGGTAGATGATCTCAGAAAAGAAATGGAATCTCATGGTTTTATAAAGGCCTAATCATCCATAACACCAGGCCTGTCTGTAACTGACGGTTATAAAAAAAAAAAAAAATAAAGTTGAAAGGGAGATCTCGTTGGTAACACTGAGCCGCATTAAGCTACCAATGAGTCCCTATGGGGTTAATTAGGTTTGAAAGTGTAATAATCTAATATAATGTAACAGCCTTTTTCTCTCACCAGGCAGTACTCTTCAGTGCTTGGATTCTGGGAAATAGGGATATTCAGTGTCAATAATCAATTGACCTAGATAAGGGATTATTTTACTGAAAAAAAAGGCTGAGCGAGGTTTCAAGAATTCAGATAACATTTGATCAAAGACTCTTCAAGCTGATACTTTTCACATCACTGTATGAATTTATTGAGCCTTGATTACTTCCCAGGGCATTTTCTTTCCTTTGCTAAATCATACTTTTTTTATTTTTTTTAAGGAAGTGTAAGCACAAAAGGACAGCTTTTTAGCTTTTTATGGTGTTTACATAAATTAGATATTCCATAAATTCAAATATATGGAACTAGGGATAAAGTTTTTGTACTAATGTGGCCTAAAACAAAGCTTTTGTGAAACTTAGAGTAAAAAGATTGCAACACATAAAGGGCCAGATTCACATAGAATTACGTTACGCTGCGGCAGCGTAACGTATCCCATTTACGTTACACCGCCGCAGGTTTACAGCGTAAGTGCCTGATTCACAAAGCACTTACCTGTAAACTTGCGGCGGCATAGCGTAAATCCGCTTGGCGCAAGCCCGCCTAATTCAAATGGGGCAGGCACCATTTAAATTAGGCGCGTTTCCACGCCGAGCGTACTGCGCATGCTCCGTCCGTAAAATTACCCAACGTGCATTGCGCTAAATTACGTCGCAAGGACGTCATTGGTTTCGACGTTAACGTAAATGGCGTCCAGCGCCATTCACGGATGACTTACGCAAACGACGTGAAATTAAAAATTTTGACGCGGGAATGACGCCCATACTTAACATGGGTTAGGCCACCTAGAGGGCATGCTTAGTTTTACGCGATGCATCTCTACGGAAACAACGTAAATTTAGATCGACGGGCAAAGCGGACGTTCGTGAATCGCCGTAACTAGTCATTTGCATATTCTACGCCGACCGCAATGGAATCGCCACCTAGCGGCCGGCCTAGAATTGCAGCCTAAGATCCGACGGTGTAACACAGTTACACCTGTCGGATCTTAGGGCTAT
The DNA here is from genome assembly GCF_905171775.1 of Rana temporaria. Lineage (NCBI taxonomy): Eukaryota > Metazoa > Chordata > Amphibia > Anura > Ranidae > Rana > Rana temporaria. Next base: position 137,667,550 of record NC_053499.1, read on the forward strand.
CTATGCGTAACTGATTCTATGAATCAGCCGCATAGATACGACAAGCGAATCTCAGAGATACGACCGCGTATCAGGAGATACGCCGTCGTATCTCTTTTGTGAATCTGGCCCTATATATATATATATTTATATATATACATAAGGTAATATGGCATGTTGTAATTCGATAGTATTAAAAATTACCTTTCCATTTTAATCATCAGCCGGTGTAATTTTCTGTAAAATAATTGCAGTTTGGCAACCTGGAAGTGCTATGTGGATCGTCGGTATACAGAATGCCCCCAGAAATGTCCCTTGCATACAGTCTGCGTCCATTCGTAGGCAGAGGCGGCTCTTTAATTAGGCAAATTAGATGGTCGCCTTAGGCCTTGCCCTCAGAAGGGCCTCGCGCGCCCGTCTAATTTGCCTTTCAGGTCAGTGTGTGGGACTCGGGAGTGGACTGTGGAACTAGGAAATTTCCCCGGTCAGTGTGTGTGCCTAAGCAAGCCGGCTGGGTGAGCGGGTGGTGGACACTGCACACAGCAGACTCGTAGGTAATCGCTGCATGAGAAACTGCATTTGGTCGGCTGCAAAATGCTTTCAATGGGGCTTTCCACAGCAAATCGCAAAAGGACACATTCACAAGAATGAGCGGGGAATTAATGTTTATCATAAATAATCAGGCTGGCAGATCTTGCTATCAGTTGCAAATTCGATTTGAACACTGTCTGCCCTAACAAAAGGTTAAAGATCTTGAACCTGGGTTTCTGCATTATTTATTATTAAAGCAAAGGCAAGAGGAATGCACAGGCTTGAGCTAACTTAAATTCACTCAAGTTCAGGACACAAGGTGGTAATTGCCCAGAGTACTTGTTGCTGTACAAGAACAGGGAGAAGGAGATTTAAATATTGAATAAAGTTATTTTTACAATGTTTTAATCAAATGTTCATTTGGGATTTTTTCCTAATTACTGTAATATTTTTTTTTTACGGTTTACAAATGTGCCATTGCACTTGGTTAAAAAAAAAAAAAAGTAAATATCTGCATTTCATATTTTCTTTTAATTACCCATGTTCTTGCTCTACTTGTACACCAATTAACTATAGTTTTAGAATTTTTGAAATGTTGTTTATGATGATCAAAATGTGGTGTATATGTGGTTAAATACACTTGAAGATCGGCTCTGAAAAATATACGGGTTCAATATACAGTATTTAAAGAGATTGTAAAGGCAAAGTAAAAAAAAAAAAAAAGCTATACTTACTCTGCTCTTACCTTCCTCTTCTCGATATCTATTTATCTATCTATCTATCTATCTATCTATCTATCTATCTATCTATCTATCTATCTATCTATCTATCTATCTATCTATCTATCTATACATATATATATATATATATATATATATATATATATATATATATATATATATATATACTGTATATATATATATAGTTAGATATGTATATATGTTTTTATATATATATATATATATATATATATATATATATATATATATATATATATATATGTGTGTGTGTATATATTGCAGTTAGAACTAAAGTAGTAGTTTAGACGCTACAGAATTTTTTTTTTGTTTAGCTCAGAGTTTTTTTTAATGCTCCACAATGCCAGGCTTACTAGCATATATATATATATATATATATATATACCGTATTTTCCGGCGTATAAGACGACTTTCTAACCCCTTAAAATCTTCTTAAAAGTCAGGGGTCGTCTTATACGCCGGTAACCTAACCTTAAGACATGCAGAATCGCAGCCGTACGTTTTTTTCAAAAGCCGCGCCTCCTACGTCTTCTGTTCCGAGATAGGCGGAACACTCAGCTTCCCAGGAGGCACTGTGTTTAGTGTCCGCCTATCACGGAGGCCCTCTCGTCCTGTGTTTAGTGTCCGCCTATCACGGAGTCCCTCTCGTCCTGTGTTTAGTGTCCGCCTATCCTCGGACGAGAGGGCCTCCGTGATAGGCGAACACTGAACACAGTGCCTCCTGGGAAGCTGCGTGTTCCGCCTATCACGGAACAGAAGACGTAGGAGGCGCGGCTTTTGAAAAAACGTATGGCCGCAATTCTGCATGTCTGCATGTCTTAGGATAAGGTAAGGGCTTTAGATATACTTTACCGAACAGTGGAATAACTGATTTCCAAGGGCAGAAAACCCCCCAGGTCTGCTCAGCGAGTCTGGCATGTAATGGGGCACAGTCTGGCATGTAATGGGGCACAGTCTTCCATGTAATGGGGCACAGTCTGGCATGTAATGGGGCATGGTCTGGCATGTAATGGGGCACAGTCTGGCATGTAGTGGCACAGCCTGGCATGTAATGGTGGCACCGTGAGGCGAGGCATGACTAGTAGGAAGGGGGTAGTCTTATACGGCAAGTATATCCCAAAACCAACATTTTGGCTGGAAAATTAGGGGGTCGTCTTATACGCCGGCAAATACGGGATATATATATCTTTATACTGTATTTGAAGAACTGGTAGAACAAGGTGATGTGCATAACATAAAATATTAATTACATAAAGGATGTTTCTTTCTGTTATATTCTAGTGGGTTATGAAAACTTTGTCAAAACTCTGACAAGGTACAGAACACTTTGCAAAATGTGCAAGCTACTGATTTTCCTCCCTGTCTTTTTTTTCTGCTAAGAGTTCTTTGGTCTTGCCGTAACCTGCTATAAATTACACTGGCAGAAAGAAAAGCAGGTGATTGAAAGTGGAAACAAGGCGCCTTCATAAATTTCAGATGAGGTCCATAGGTTTCTTGCTGGGCTGGATCAATTGTGAAAATATGGGTGCATAAGGAATCCTTAGGAAGGCACTTCGCCAGGTGGGTAATGGAGAGAAATAAAGGCATTCAGGTGATGTATATACAGTTGAAGTCTTAAAGAAGAACTCGGGCTTGCTAGAAAAAGGATAATGGTTTAAAATGTGTTTATTTATACAAATTTGCACACAAGATTCCCATTTTACTTGTTATGCTTTGCCACCAGATTTAAACATTTTTTTTAAATTGAATTCTTGGTGAAAATTGCATGAATTGTGGGTGAAAAAAATTGATCCCCACCCACTATGACAAATTATAATTTTACTTACTTGCTTTAAATTTGTGGAATTCATTAATCGAGGATGTCATGTTCTTGCATCCTCTAGTGCAGTGGTTCTCAACCTGGGGTTGGGACCCCCTCGGGGGTCTAATGACGATTTGCCAGGGGTCACCGAATCCTGGGCTGTTTCTGGTGCCCGCGGCCGCCCACTCAGCCCCTTTGGAATCGCACTTTTAGTTCACTGGGGGGCAGAGACTAGAGGTCAGCTGACTGGTGAGGAATGTGAAGGGGGAGGGGCCATAAGAGACACTATCTTCTGATTTTGGCAAAGGTGTTGAGACACCACAAAGGAAAAACATTGAAGCCGGAGACAAAGTGAGTAACACTTCATGTGATTATAGTTGCCATTACAGTTCTAAGATCAGCAGATGGCCTTGATCAAGAGCACCTAAGTTGGCTGATCAGAACTCCCCCCACCACTGCCACTCATTCCATTTCCCCCCACAAAGAAGTAAGAGGAGTAAAAATAGAGAATACATGGAAGGAAGAGGAAAGATAGGGAGAAACAAATGAGAGAAAGAATAAGCACAAGAACAAGAAATACGGCTAGAGAAAGGGATGGGGGGGGGAAAAACAATAAATTAGGATAGAGAGAGATAAAAGAAGAACAAAGAGAAAGAGTGGTACATCCTAAAATGTACCAGAAGGGGTTTTAATACTGTTCGAGTGGAAGGGACTCAGGAAGCGCTAAATGTCCATGGGTTAGGGGCGCAAATTACTTGCCATTTAGGAACACATCTCGATGGAGTGGAATGGTCGTCATGCCCGTATTTGATCAAAGACGTCACCCAGGATCCAGCCCCTTTATTTACATTCAACTATCAGGCCAAAAAAATGTAATTTAACTTGAGGGTATATTAGGCATGCATCATGTCGATTGTAAGCCTGTCTTGTTTTGACAAGCATCATTCATCTTGATTCACATGGATCTACAGCGTTGGATAATGTGATTGACGATGCATTTACATCACATGACTTTTTTTTAAATAAAGAGCTTTGTGTTTATTTACTACTCTTTTTTTTTTTTTTATATATAATAAGTAACCTCATATCTTTTTTTTTTAAAGGGGACTTCCAGATTCCCCAAGGTATCTTAAAAAGGGGGGAAAACAATAAGTGACCTTTATTTAATTAGTAAAATGTGATACTCAGTTAAAAATGTTTTTGTCTGTTTTCTAAACTTAGTGTCAGGACCTGGATTTGAACCAGGAACCACTGAATGCTGGACAGTTTCCTAGACAATTTCTTGATCACGTTTTGAACCTTGTTTGTACTGAACCCTGAACTATTTGCTCTACACTTCCTGTTTGCCAGATTATTGTGCTCTCTCAGCCAGTATCTCACTCTTGTCTTCCCTGCTGCTGTCCATATTTTGCTTCCACTCATTAACGACCCTTGGCTTGTTCCTCGACTATGCTTCTGCCTGATCCCAACCTGCAACTACTCATTACTGACATTTGGTTTGTGTACTGACTATGCTTCTGTTTGATCCTTACCTGCTTACATTTCTACTGGATCCCGGCCTGCTCACCTCCTGGTGGGGTGATCCTGAGGACCGTGACCTGGTGCTAACATGCAGCAAAATCCATCTCCACCAATACTTAGACTCCGCACCTCATGTTAGCCCACATTGTCCGCCAGGGTGACCTGACTATGTACCTATCCTGATGGTTTCTGTGTGAGATTCCCACTGCTATAGCAACTGGTCTTTGAGCCTGACCCCTGATTGTACCACTTAGCTTACGGGATATGTGTTTCTATGTATTATTATTATACAGGATTTATATAATTCCAACAATTTGTACAGTGCTTTACAAAATGAGGGCAGACATTACAGTTACAATTAAATTCAAAACAAGAAGAATCAGAAGACCTTGCTTGTCAGAGATTACAATCTAAAAGGACGAAACAAGTAATACAAAGGTATTAACTGTGGGGGATAAGTACATTTGTTAGATCGAGGCAGGATAGGCTTTTCTGAAAAGAAGGGATCCCAAAATAGTGGACAGATTAGGAGATACCCGGACAGATTGGGATGGGGAGTTCCCGAGGATAAGGGAGGCTGGGTAGAAATCTTGGAGGAGAGCTTGGGAGGAGGTGACAGGGGAGCTAGAGAGCAGGAGGCTTTGGGATGGACTAGAGATTGTTTTGGTTGGTATTTTGAGACTAGGTTAGTAATGTAGATGGGGGCCGAGTTGTGGATGGCTTTGTAAGTTATCATTAGCATTTTGAATTGAATTCATTGGGTGAGCTGAAGCCAGTGGAGGGAATGGCAGAGAGGGGTAACAGATATTGAACAGTTGTTGAGGTGGATGAGTTTGGAATCAGCATTCATTCATGATGGACTAAACTGAAGGGCCTATTTAAAGGTAATCCAATGAGGAGGGAGTTGCAATAGTCGAGGCAAGAGATGAGTGTGTTAGAAGTTTTGTGCTGTCAATGGTTAGGAAGTGGCGTATTTATGAGATTCTGTAGAGGTTGAGGTGGCAGTGATTGGATGTGGGATCCAAAAGACAGTTCAGAGTCCAAAATTATGCCTAGCACCCTGGCATGCGGGCAGGGGTTTACAGTTGTTCCATTAATCTTGACAAAGAAGTTAAGGGAAAAGGCATGTTGGAGGAGGAAATATTATGAGCTTAGTTTTGGATAGATTGAGTTTGAGGAAGTGGTGTCATGTTCAGGCTGATATGTCTGTTAGTAGATTAGTGATATGTGAGGAGACTGAGAGAGTGATCCCTCCAATGGTATTGCATGTATGTACAAATGGATTGCATATATGTGAGTCCTATTCTATTTACCTGTCTCTATCTATCTATCTATCTATCTATCTATCTATCTATCTATCTATCTATCTATCTATCTATCTATCTATCTATCTATCTATATATCTATCTATCTATCTATCTATCTATCTATCTATCTATCTATCTATCTATCTATCTCCGTGTTTCTTAACTCCAGTCCTCAAGGCGCCCCAACAGGTCATGTTTTCAGGTTTTCCATTATTTTGCACAGGGGATTTGATCCATTTCTCTGCCTTGGTAATTACCACAGCAGTTTCATCTGAGGGAAATCCTGAAACCATGACCTGTTGGGGCGCCTTGAGGACTGGAGTTGAGAAACACTGATCTATCTACATATCATTCACATTTTTTCTGTCTCTCTTTGTTAAAAATGTTTCCAATTCCTCCAACTTATGCTTTTATTAGATTTAAAATGCCCCCTTTTTCCACTTCAAGTAGTGTCAGGGAACAGACAATAGCCTTTGTTTTATGGATATGATCCGTCATAAATCTGTAAAATTCATTTTCTCTATCACTGTCTCAAATTATTTCTGCTAGATCAATCACACCAATGTGAGAACATAAAAAGGCATACATTTTATTACTGGAAATACTCTAATTATTCAATGTTTGATAAATGAACAAAAGTGGACATCACCCAGGGATTGAAATCTGAATGTGTTTAATGTAGAATGGAAGACTTGTTCCATCAAATGAGATTCTGCTGGCCATGATAATGATCCACCTCAATATAGTATTCCTGCTCACTGCTCTACTGGTGACTGTATAATGGGATATGATTTACAGAAGGATTGACCCCAGTCCTTTGGGGTGGCCATCAGTCAATGAGAGTATATAAAAATCCTCTGTGTTTATATTTTATAGATTTTTGAAATTCTTCAAATGATTGTTTTTAGAGGAAACCTTTTTTTGTGCCCTATGGAGCGGACGCCCATGCAAATAGGCATTGTTGACCCTCTTTTCCACTTACAGTAGCTGCAGCATTTCTCACCCTAGGCTTATACTCGAGTCAATACATTTTCCCATTTTTTTGTGGTAAAATTAGGTGCCTCGACTTATATTCGGGTCGGCTTATACTCGAGTATATACAGTAATACAATTTTAATGCTAGTGTCCTGCTCTTTCCCCAATATTCATTGCATTTTCTGCGTATGAGAGTATTCTGGAGCTGCTATAGTTAAGTAACTTAAGAATACAACGGCATTATTCTGGTTTCATTATTCTAATTGATCCCTCCAACGTCTTATAAGGGCTCGTACAGACGACCGAACATGTCTGCTGAAACTGGTCTGCGGACCAGTTTCAGCAGACATGTTCAGTCGTCTGTACGGCCGAGCGGACAGGTTTCCAGCGGACATTTGTCCAGCCGACCGTTTTGCGGTGGACAAATGTTTCTTAGCATGCTAAGAAACATGTCCGCTGGAATCCTGTCCGTCGGACATGTTCGGTCGTCTGTACAGACTCACCGTACATGTCCGAGCAGCCGCCATCCCTCGCATGTGTCGAATCACTTCGACGCATGCGTGGAAGCATTGAACTTCCAGGGCCGCGCACGTCACCGCGTCATCGTCGCGACGATGGCGCGGCCACGTCACCGCGGATGGTGTACACGCGGATTTCTCCGGGCGGACATGTCCGCTGAAAACGGTCCGGCGGACTGTTTTCAGCGAACAGTCCGCCCGTCTGTACGAGGCCTAAGATTTAAAGGGGTTTTATTTTTTAAATAGGTTCCTTTAAGCTAATACATTGTTGGTTCACTTACCTTTTCCTTCGATTTCCCTTCTAAATGTTTTTTTTCTTTGTTTTCTTTGTCTGAATTTCTCACTTCCTGTTCCTCCTCAGTAAGCTGTTCAGTAAGCTGTTCTGGCTGACTAACCACCGCTCAGATGATAGTGTCAAGTTTACTGAGGAGAAACAGGAAAAGAAAAAAAAAATTAGAAGGGAAATTGAAGGAAAAGGTAAGTGAACCAACAATGCACTAGCTTAAAGAAACATATTTAGAAAATAAAAAACAAACCTTTACAACCCCTTTAAACTGAATAGCTAAATCAACCAACATAGGTTGGTTTGGCCAAGTCAGGGTTACTAGAAGTTAAGTGTAGAGGAATGTAGAGGGTTTTTCTTGCATATAGATTCAAAGTTGGGTCAAGGGAGTGTCTATATTTGTAAAAGGTGTAAAACTGTTTTTATTCGAGGTACCTGAATAGTTCTGAGTTTGGTATGTCATATTTCTCACAGAGAGTTGGGAAGGGAAGAATGGACTGTGGAGTGTCAAATTCATGAAGCCTCAGTATTTCCGAGGATGTCCAAACCTTAAATGATTTGGGGGAGATCCATGAAAGAAAAAAAGCAGGGTTTTTTAAGGAAGGAAAGGAGAGGGTTGTGTGGTGACTGTAAGGCCTCGCACACACGACCAAGTTTCTCGGCAAAAACCAGCAAAAACCTTGCTGGGAGATATTTTTTTGTCGAGGAAACCGATCGTGTGTACATTTTCGTCGAGGAAACTGTCGAGAATCTCGTCGAGCCAAAAAGAGAGCATGTTCTCTATTTCCTCGACGGGAGTCTGATTTGGCTCGTCAAGATCCTCGACGGGCTGGTTTTCGACGAGAAACTCGAACGTCTGAATGCTAAGAAACCCGCGCTTGCTCAGATTAAAGTATGAGACGGGAGTAAAAGTAGCATTTGTAATGGAGATAACACATTTTTAAAGCTGTAACAGACTGAAAAGTGCAAATCGTCTCTCACCAAACTTTTATTTAACACACAAACACATGAAATTAGCAAAAGCAGCCCCAAGAGTTTAGCCAGTGGAATCGAACTTCCCCTGCCGTTGTATGTGTTGTATGTCACCGCGTTTGAGAACGAGGAGATTTTGGCTTGACTGTGTGTACGCAAAGCAAGCTTGTCGAGTTCCTCGACAAGCATAACAAGGAACTCGACGAGGAAACCGATGTGTTTCGCCCGTCGAGTTTCTCGGTCGTGTGTACAAGGCCTTAGTGATATTTAAATTTAAGTTTGTTCCAAAGGGATTTAAAATGCTTAGTGATGGGGTTACGTAAACCCCGTTGGTCTTTGGGTTGAAGCCATAGTAAGTTAGAAATCGATAGAGGGTCACATTCTGCTGCTTCTATGATTACTCATAAAGGGATTTTCTGTGTTGCGTGGTACTTGGAAAGACTAGCAATATGTTTTATAGTAAATAGCGAAATTGGGAAAACCGAGGCCTCCGTTTTAGGGAGATGTAACATGTGTAAAGGTATGCGTAGTTTGGAGGAACCCCAAACAAATGTTGTGGCTCTTTTTTGCACTAGTCTAAGGCCCCGTACACACGTCCGAGAAACTCAACGGGCAAAACACATCGTTTTGCTCATCGAGTTCCTTGTGAAGCCGCCGAGGATCTCGGCGAGCCAAATTTTCCCATTGCCCAACGAGGAAATAGAGAACATGTTCTCTTTTTGGCACAACGAGATCCTCGTCGGTTTCCTCTGCGAAAATTGTACACAAGACCGTTTTTCTCGGCAGAATACGTCTCCCATCGAGTTTCTTGCTGAATTCTGCCGAGAAAACCGGTCATGTGTACGGGGCCTCATATAATAGGAAGGAATTGGGATCGGTAGGACTCTGAACAAATATAATCATTTGGGCAGAATTGTCATTTTTATTGCATTAATCTTGCCTATCCAAGATAATGGGAGGTATGATCATTGTTTTAACAGGTTTGTAATCTGTTTTAATAGTGGAGGATAATTGGCTGCGTAAAGGTCAGCAATAGAGGCTGTCAGGTGTATACCTAAATATGGAATTGATTTTTCCACGAAGGTAAATGGGAGATCAACTTTAGAAGAATCTAGTTCCATATTAGAGAGTTTTTTTTTATTTTTTTGTTTTTTTCAAGCATATTGCTAAAGGAGCTCCATTTGGGGTTTTCAGCATTTACTTGTCCTTATAATGGACAACAAAGGATTACCGGATGTAGAAAGTGCTCTGTGTTCTTTTAAATATATTCTCAGACAAGAGTTCATCCGAACTAGTTCACAAAAACCAATCTTTAGATTAACAAATCAATGGTGCATGCAAGCTATTAAATTAAATCACTTAAGTCTTTTAAATCAGTGATGTAGAGTATTTCTAAATGGTGAAGTGTATCTTAAAAAGAGCTGCTAAGCCTTTTATGATGTGCGGCTCGGCTTTGCATGTTTTATGGCAAATGAAATAGTGATATTTGAAAGATCGGAACGCCATTCTATGCAAGGATGTGACGTTAACCTGAACCCCCCATAAAGAGGTGCTCATGAAAAATGGGCTTTATCTTTTCATTTGCACATAAGGACCGGTAATGATGTTGTCAGAAAGAAATGAGAACGCTTGATCTTAATTCATTTTTATCTCTTAAAAATGTATAGTTTAGCCAATGGTTTTTAGCAACGAAAGAGAGATAAAACAGTGGCTTGGTCGGGCATATTAAAGGATCCTTTTTTTAAATGGATGCCATATATTTCCTTTTTTATCTGAGTAAACCATATAGTGTAAACTCCTGTAGAGGTTTTCCCTCCGGGGACACTATGTTGACTTTTATTGTATGGTATATGCTGTAGTATAGTTTCACAAGACTGAAAAAAATAATAATTCAAACCATTCAAAATGCACCAAGCTAATGTACCTGTGCTGCGATGTTCTACAACAATGGGATGCCACTCATAATGGCCCAAAGCGCTAAGGCAATGCACCTTCACTGCAGTGTGCCACAATGCATGGCAATGGGTTACCAAGAATTGCATTCCTGAAAAGGGGTCAGGTGAAATTTTTTCCATAATTAGGTGGATTGCAAATTAATTCAAATTTAATAGGCTGCCTTAAAGTGGAGGTTCACCCGGAAATAAAAAATGTTAACCTTAGATTCCTGCTCATTTTGTCTAGGGGAATCGGCTAGTTTTTTTTTTAAATCGAAGCAGTACTTACCGTTTTAGAGATGCATCTTCTCCGCCACTTCCGGGTATGGGCTGCGGGACTGGGCGTTCCTATTTTGATTGACAGTCTTCCGAAAGGCTTCCGATGGTCGCATCCATCCCGTCACGATTTTCCGAAAGTAGCCGAACGTCGGTGCGCAGGCGCCATATAGAGCCGCACCGATGTTCGGCTTCTTTCGGCTACTCGTGACGCGATGGAATGTGACCGTCGGAAGCCTTTCGGAAGACTGTCAATCAAAATAGGAACGCCCAGTCCCGAAGACCATACCCGGAAGCGGCGGAGAAGATCGCTCTTTAAAACTGTAAGTACAGGTTCGATTTTAAAAAAAAATTGCCGATTCCCCTAGACAAAATGAGCATCCATCTAAGGTTAAAAAATGTTTTATGGTGAACTCCTGCTTTAACACAATGCGTTACAGTGTGACATAACGCATGTTACCATTACATAACAGTGCATTACAGCACTACTGTTAGCCTGGTCTCAGACAGGGGCGGACTGACCATTGGGGCTCTCGGGCACTGCCCGAGGGCCCCATGCCACTAGGGGGCCCCATCAGGGTTGCCAGGCTCAATAAAACCAGGGACAGTATGTAAAACTCTGTGTTTTTTTTACATCTGTCCCTGATATGTCTGAAACCAACATGCTTTTGATGTGAAAATCCAGAGATTTTAACTGCCCTGCCTCTGCACTGCCTCCTGGCATGGTGGCCATCTGTAAGCCCGGGGGCCCCATAGTCTTCTATTGCCCGGGGGCCCCATGAGTTGTCAGTCTGCCCTGGTCTCAGACTGTCTCTCCCTAACTGAAACACCATGGGGTAGATTTACTAAGACGGAATCTGGTGCAGATGTGCATGGTAGCCAATCAGCTCCTAACCCCAGCTGGTTCAGTTAGGGTTTGGCAATAAAACCTGGAAGCTGATTGGTTTCTATGAAGAAGTGAGCTTGATTTTACACCAACAAAAAAGACCAATAACACGCACTGGAAAACTGCCTCTCATTGATTGACGATTGGATGACGGAGAGCTCCTTCAAACTTAATGGATACAAAACAGAACTTCTCTTTCTCCAAGCAAACAGAAAGAAAAACCCTAGCACAACATGCACACCACCCACCATCCTTGGACAAACCATCACCCCCAGCACCAAAGTCAAAAGCCTCGGAGTCATCTTTGACTAAGACATGACTATGGAAGCACAAATAGGATCAGTAGTCAGTGAATCTCACCACCTTCTTCGCCTGTTGTGTAGACTCATCCCCTTCATCCCGGAAGGAGACACAGTAGTAGTAGTTGGGACAATCATCAATTCATGACTCGACTACGCAAATTCCCTTTACCTCTGACTTTCCAAATACCAAATTTAACATCTACAAGTCATCCAGAACACAGCAGCCAGACTGGTAATGGGAAAAAAAAACCTGGGAATCAATCACCCCGTCCCTGAGGACCATCCATTGGCTAGCCGTGAAGGATTAGGTTACATTCAAGACCCTCTGCCTCACTCACAAATGCATACAAGGGAACGCTCCGCAATACCTATGTGAGAAAATAAAGCACTACACCCCTAGTCGCCCCCTCCGGTCAACTAACCAAAACCTCCTCCACATCCCCAAGACCCGCTACAAATCAAAAGTAGAACAAAGATTCGCAGTCCAAGGACCCCCGGCTATGGAACGCTCTACCCACGGACATCCGCATGGAAGAAAATCATCTTCCTTCAGGAAGAAGCTTAAGATCCACCTCTTCTGAAGACACAGATGGACACTGGCTGCAAAAAGCGCCTTGAAGCGATTTAGTTCACATTTGTAGCGCTATACAAGTTACTCACTCACTCACTCTCCAGCTTTAGTAAATAAACCCCTTGTGGCTTATGGACAGAGCAAACAAAAAAGGTGAGCATGGTTTACTCATCTAACTTATTTGACAGTGTGTGTAAATCTTAGCTTGAGCTATTGAGCCCTGCATCAAGCAGCCTTTTTCAACAAAGAAGTTAGGGGAAAGATATTTAGAGCTCTGTTTGGTGGCTCTAAATGCAAACATGAGTTACTCATATGCAATATATCCAAGAAACATATTAGAAATGTATACAGTGTGTGTGTGTGTGTATATATATATATATATATATATATACACATACACACACACACACAGTAGTACCTAAGATTACGAGCATAATTCATTCCAGAAGCATGCTTGAAATCCAAAGCACTGGTATATAAAAGCGAGTTTCCCCATAAGGATCAAAGGATACTCAGATAATCTGTTCCAGTGTTACTGCTGGTGTATGCAGTACCACATCTGGCCAGAGGTGGGGGGTGCTGGAAACACTCGGAGATGCTAAGAGACCACTCAGAGACACTCGGAGACACTTGGAGACACATGAAGACACTCGGGAACCAAGTGTCTCCGAGTGCCTCTGAGCCTCTCAGAGTGTCTCCAAGCGTCTCCTAGTGTCTCTGGCGCCCCCACCACCTCTAGCTACATGTGGTACTGCACACCGCGGAGGCTTGAATTCTGCTTGTCTTGCGAGACAACACTCGCAAATCAAGTCAGGATTTTTTTTTAAAACAGCTCGTATTGCAAAATGCTCGTAAACCTATCAGTGCCCTTCAGTGCCCATCTGTGCCACCCTTCAGAGCCACTTATCAGAGCCCATCAGTGCCGCCTTACCTGTGCATATCAGTGCAGCCCAGCAGTTTATCCTATCGGTGCCCATCAGTGCCCATCAGTGTAGCCTCATCAACGCATATCAATGAAGGAGAACATTTACCTTTTTGCTAAATTTTATAACAAATTATGAAACATGTTATTTTTTCACAATTGTTTTTCTTTTTTTGTTTGTTTAGCAAAAAAAAAAAAAAAACAGTGGTGATCAAATCCCACCAAAAGAAAGCTCTATTTGTGTGAAATTCTTTACCTGGGCAGGCTTTGGTGAACTATTAGGCCGCGTACACACGGTCGATCCATCCGATGAGAATGGTCCGACGGACCGTTTTCATCGGTTCACCCCTGAAGCAGACCGATGGTCTGATGTGCTTACACACCATCAGTTCAAAACCCGATCGGGTCAGAACGCGTTGACGTAAAACACACGACGTGCTGAAAAAAACGAAGTTCAATGCTTCCAAGCATGCGTCGACTTGATTCTGAGCATGCGCAGGTTTTGAACCAATGCTTTTGTGTACTAACCATCGGTTTTGACCGATGGTCAGCTGTCTATCGGTTCGATTTTAAAGCAAGTTCTATCATTTTTGTCCGAAGGACAACAGACCGATGGGCCGTACACACGGTCGGTTTGGACCGATGAAACTGGACTTCAGGCCGTTTTCATCGGTTTGGATCGACTGTGTGTACGCAGCCTCAGGGGTCTTAACAGGTGGAATCTGCGCCGCACAGGATGATTAGGGTGTGCCCAGTCACATCTGGCATACCTTATGGTCACGCCTATGTCTACTACAGTGATTTCCAGCTTCCACAAGGATCCCACCGGTATGGCACATACATATATACATTGATCCAAGCTGGATAAGTGCTACAATGTAAAAAAACTGCCGTACCTGGGATTAATTTGTCATTTTTTGCTAAACTGTATTGCACTGTAGTTTGCTTTGACCATTTTTTTTCAAACTATTTCTGAACTCTGCGCACATTAGTTACTGCATGTGTGCCGTTCAATCATCTCATGTGAAGTCTGAGAAATGTTATTTTAAAGTTACTTCCACAAATGTCCTTTCAGCACACATCCTTCCATACTGACTCGCATTTGTCTCCAGTGGCAGTTTTCTACACAATGAAAACAGATTGCATAGTCCTTTGGATTCAAAGAACAACAAATCCCACACCAAATATGTTGTTTTTCTGCTCAAACTGCTTCGCCCCGATGCAGATGGGAATTCACATTTATTCCTTTCTCTTATTGCTGCCGACTTCTTTCAAATCTGTTCCCAATATATTTTTCATCATACATTTCACTTTGCTATAGTGCAACTTTTTTTGTAATAGATTGAAATGTCTTTTTGCCTTTGAATTTGATTGAAGCTATCATAATCCTTTTATTGTGAATGTAAATGGATGTGGTTCTTTAACCCCTTATTGACCAAATATATTCTAGAGATTTTTTATACTTAAAACCCTCAGAACATTGAGGAGAAAGTTATTTGTTTTTAAATTTTTGTCAATTAAATTTTTTTTTTTAATGAACTATAACTTAACCACTTCCCGACGGCCGTACAACTATATACGGCCGCAGGGTGGTTCTACTTCTCTGGGGCGCCGTCATTTGACGTCCGCCCCTTTCCGCGTTCCCCGCGCGTGCTCCCGAGCGCGCAGCGGAGAACTTCTGTGCTGGCCGTGTCCCTTGGACACAGCCAATCACAGATCGCCGTGAACGGCCAATCGGAGTGGCCGTTTCCTAGGCGATCTGTGCGGCCAATGAGAGATGATCTCATATGTTTACATATGAGATCATTTCTCATTGCCGGCTCTCACAGACAGCGGTGCTGTCAGGGAGAGAGGAGACCGATCTGTGTCTCTTGTACATAGGGTCACAGATCGGTCACCTCCCCCAGTCACCCCCCTTCCCCCACACAGTTAGAACACTATATAGGGAATACATTTAACCCCTTCCTCACCCCCTAGTGTTAACCCCTTCCCTGCCAGTCACATTTATACAGTAATCAGTGCATATTTATAGCACTGTTTGCAGTATAAATGTGAATGGTGCCAAAAATGTGTCAAAAGTGTCCGATGTGTCCGCCATAATGTCGCAGTCGCAATAAAAATCGCATATCGCCGCCATTACTAGTGTAAAAAAAAATAATAATTCTGTCCCTTATTTTGTAGGCGCTATAACTTTTGCGCAAACCAGTTGCTTATTGCGATTTTTTTTTTTTTTTTTTTTACTAAAAATATGTAGAATACGTATCGGCCTAGACTGAGGATAAAAAAAAAATTGAGCTATTTATTATAGCAACAAGTAAAACATTTTTATTTTTTTTCAAAATTGTCGCTCTATTTTTGTTTATAGCGCAAAAAATAAAAACCGCAGAGGTGATCAAATACCACCAAAAGAAAGCTCTATTTGTGGGGAAAAAAGGACGTCAATTTTGTTTGGGAGCCACGTCGCACGACCGCGCAATTGTCAGTTAAAGTGACGGGGGGGGGGGTAAGTCATTAGTGGTTTTATGGCCTTTTAGAGGCCTCAGATTTCAAACGCTTGGTAAAAGTGTTTTTAGGGGATGGGTTAACAAGGAATAATAAGGAATAATGAGCGATAAGTTATAGAATGGCTTTTTAGAAGCCTCATATCTAAGGAGTCACAATTTTATTTTATTTTTTTGTGTTTGGAGGGGGGGGGGGAGAGAGAGCCGCTGGGAATAAGTGAGGGTGGGGGGGGGATAATTTTTCTCCCTTTTTTTCCTTTTTTTTTTTTTTTCTCTCTTTATTTCCCGGGGGAGGGGGGGTACGGGATATAGATAAAGATGTTTATTGTATAATGGTGTGATATAATGTAACATATTGTTAAATGTAAATGTTGAAAAATTTATAAAAATTTTGATAATAAAAAAAGAAAGCGACGCAGTGCCGAATCGCAAAAAGTCCTCTGGGCAGGAAGGGGGTTTAAGTGCCCAGTAAGGAAGTGGTTAAAGACCTTGGGCCAGATTCACGTATCCTGGCATACCTTTGTGCGGGCGTAGCATATCCTATTTACGCTACGCCTCCGCAACTTAGACGGGCAAGTGCAGTATTCACAAAGCACTTTCTCCGTAAGTTGCCGCGGCGTAGCGTAAATGGGCCGGCGTAAGCCCGCCTAATTCAAATGTGTTTTATGGAAATGAATCGTGACCCCACGTAAATGACGCGCTTAACGAATGGTGCATGCACGCGCATGCTCAGTATCACGTCGAATTTACTCCGTTATTTACGCTGGCTCAATGCTTAGTCATCGTGAACGTAACCTACGCCCATCCCCATTCACGTATGACTTACGTAAACTACGTAAAAAGATACGCTTGCCGATGTCCATACTTTGCATTGGCTGTGCCTCATAATAGCAGGGGTAACTTTACGCCGGACGTAAGCCTAACATAAACGGCGTAGTGGGCGCAAGTACGTTCGTGAATCAGCGTATCTACCTAATTTACATATTCGACGTGTAAATCTACGGAAGCGCCCCTAGCGGCCAGCGTAAATATGCACCCCAAGATACGACGGCGTAGGAGACTTACGCCGCTCGTATCTAGGCAACAGTGAGGCGTATCTGATTCTATGAATCAGGCGCAGAGATGCGACGCCTCACATTCGGACTTACAACGACGTATCAGGAGATATGTGAATCTGGCCCATATAGTTTGCTAAAGCAATGTGTGTTACTAACAATTGCAAATTTTGTATTACATTTTTTTCTTCATACAGGTACTTGCATTTCAGAAAGGCACGGAGCAATGCCACAGGCGTCAGTGGAGGGCCGGCATGACAGGGGTTAACGGGACGGAGCCTCAGGGACATGTGGTCAGCGTGGGGTTGGGAGAGAAAAGGGGGAGGAGGAGGCTTAGCTGTGTTAGAGGAAAGGGAAGGGGAGGGGACAGTCACCACGAGGAGCACAGGGTAAGAAGCTTCCCACCCTCCTGCCCTGTTTGTAGGGATCTTTATTTACAGGTATGGGAGTTTTAGAGGGCCGCGAGCGGTGGACGTGGTGGCGGGGTGCAAGGTCCTTACTAGGTCAGATGGGCACCTAGAAGGCATCGTTACGGACCCGTCTAAGGTACATTCTCCCAGTTAGTATATGGGTACCTGCTAGTTGTCTCCGAGTCTGAGGTTTTTAGCGACTGGAGGCCTAGAAGTGACTAACAGGTACAGTGATGGGTTATGCTAATTGGACCTTGTGCCCCAGGGTGGTGAAAATACTGGAAGTTGATAAATACAAGATTAATGTGTTATTATGTTTATTATTGATATATATATATTTTGGTTAATAAAATGGCTGTTTTTGCAAATTTACTCCATCCAAGTCTTCTGTGGTTTTTAGGGGAAGGGATGGGGTTATGGTTTACTGCTTAAGCCGTAGTTAATACTATAGTCAAGTGCTACTGATCTCCTGCAGACTCTTCCTGCCTACATGTTCTCCAGCAATGGCATGCTATATTTCTCAGAGCACCAGTCACAAGTCACATGTCCCCTTAAAGGCAAATTCACCCCGAGCCACACTCGGGAATACCGCTAAGGAGGTTAAAAGGACACTCAGTAGTGTATTTAGGTTTTGTGCTGCCCTATTCCTGACTTAACTCGTACACCCCCTAATTTAAATATGACCCACCCCTTCCTGTCAAGGCCACACTCCTTTCTGCTTAAGACCTGCCCTGAAATTGGGGACACTAGTTCTTAGGGCCTGGGGCATTAGATTCCTTTAATTTGCATTGATTTTCTCGCATTTCCTGTTTGGCTATGGGGCAGGAAGTGAAGGGAAATCTCTGCAATGGGACAGGGATGGTAAAAAAATAAACTGACAGGGGCTATAACCCTCCCTTACTCTATCCAAAATGAAAAAAAAAATGTTGCCTATAGTTCTACTTTAAGCACAAATTTCTGATAATTTTATGAAGAGAACTAAGAAGATATAACATGCCAATGGTGAAGCAGAAAACATAGAGCACAGTGAGGAAGGTTTGTGGTCCAGGATGATAGGACAGTCAAAATTAGAAGCAGCTTGCGTTACACTAACAGTGTAGCGCAAGATGGCGGGGACTCTTTCCGTGCTGCCCCCCTGCAAAGTGCTGCCCTAGACCTGGGCCTTGTTGACCTAGGCCAGGATACAGCGTTGGGGACACTGGACATCTAGCACAGAGCACAGAGCAAAGGAGTCCAGTGCGTCCCCTCACCAATATTACATCAGTAACAAACAACTGGCCACTACCCCCACCTATAACTGGCCTTTACAGCAAGAAGCACATGGAAGAGCAACTCATGAAAAACAAAACCAAATAAAGCCCCCAGCTTAATGCCATAAAGACATGAATGACCGAGTTTGGGGTGGAGGAACTTGACTTGCACAGAGTCCTGACCTCAACTTGATAGAACACCTTTGGGATGAGTTAGACTGTGAGCCAGGCCTTCTCCTCCAACATCAGTGCCTGACCTCACAAATGCGCTTCTGGAAGAATGATCAAACATTCCCATAGACACACTCCTAAACCTTGTGGACAGCCTTCCCAGAGGTGTTGAAGCTGTTATAGCTGCAAAGGGTGGGCCAACTCAATATTAAACCCTACAGGCTAAGACTGGGATGCTGTTAAAGTTCATGTGCGTGTAAAGGCAGGCGTCCCAATACTTTTGGTAATATAGTGTATGTATGTATGTACTGTATGTGTTTTTACGTCTGTATGCAGGTACATTACTTTTAATCATGACCCCTAATCCTGTATGACCAGAACTTCTTTTTAGGGCTCATTTATAATGCCTGCAATGATTGCACGGCATCCTTGTGTACAACATCCTGGTGGCTCCCACAGGCCATGATCTGCTTACATGGCATAGGACAGCATAGAGACACAGTGATGACAACACTGCATGTAAATCAAGGTATGTAAAGAAAATGGAAAGGTATTGTAATACTATTTTATTCTGTAATAATGTCATTAGCATGTTGATGAGCAGGGAAAGAGAAACCAGGGAAGGCAAAATATAAGCAGATTAAACTTCAGCTTTAAACCAAAAAATCAAGAGTAAGAGAGAAAGTACATCTTAATAAAAGCACTTCCTTTATATAGACGACACATACTTGGTGTGCATGTACTCAGGAGAATCAGACAAATAATTGTTGGAGTCATTTCCTCAGGCTGTTCTCATTAGGATAGAATAGCTACAGGAAATATGGAAAAAAACACATTTTTATTCCTGATTTAAACTGTCTTTTGCATTTAAAATAAAAAGATATTGACTTTATCATTCTACCAAATAAAAGTCCTACCCGTCCTGAAAAAAATACATTGATACACAAGTCTATTAAAAATTATTGTCTATTAAATAGCTTAAGGGGAAAATTCTAAACAAGTTTTTGTTAGGAATGTATAAATTACCCCCCGAATAAAAGGAATTAAAGGATACGTGCACTTCCAGATAAAGGTAACTTATTATTACCCCCCAGAATGCTAATCATACCCCCCAGCTGCTCTCTGCCCCCCCCCCCCCCCACAAGCCTTGATGCACACTTATCTCATATTAAAGTGGTTGTAAACCCACTTTTTTTACTTTTACCTACAGGTAAGCCTATAATAAGGCTTACCTGTAGGTAAGGAGAATATCTCCTAAACCTGCACGGTTTAGGAGATATTCCCCTCGCAATGCGCCGCAGCGCATGCGCAGGGGGGATCTACGGCGAAAGGACCGGCAGCCGCCGGACCTTGCCGAATTTAAATCTACCGCACGCACGCGCGAGAGTGACGTCATCGCCGCTCCAGACAATCACAGCGCTGGAGCGGCGATACCCGGAAGACACGCCAGGCAAGAGGACATCGCGCTCGGTGTGGGCCAGGTAAGTTCTACACACCTCGGTCCGAGGCAAGTATTTCATAATGAGCTAATATGCGGTGCATATTAGCTCATTATGACTTTTGCCTTGCAGGAGAAAAAAAAAAAAATTTTGATGCGGGTTTACAACCGCTTTAATGTCCTGTATCTCCCCTGGGAGAGCTCCACTGCACTGTCCAACATTGCTCAGTAGCTTCTCATAAGGTTCTATAGAGCTGTCTGCCAAGTATATCCCACCTTTCTTTAAAGACAATTTTTGAGTATAGCCTCAAAATACCAAAGCATAGACCTAGACGTAAAATAGTACCATCATCCAAAAATGATATAGGAGAAAAGGGAGAGGGGTAAGAGCGTGAGGACAATTGCTGAGACTGGCCAAACATGTACCCTAACCCACAGTGTTTGTGGAGGACTGATAAACAGTACGGAGATAGTCCACCACAAACACTGTGTGTGAGGCCGCGTACACACGACCGGTCCATCCGATGAGAATGGTCCGACGGACCATTTTCATTGGTTCACCGCTGAAGCAGACTGATGATCTGATGTCCGTACACACCATCAGTTCAAAAACCGATCGGGTCAGAACGCGGTGGCGTAAAACACACGCTGAAAAAAACGAAGTTCAATGCTTCCAAGCATGCGTCGACTTGATTCTGAGCATGCGCGGGTATTGAACTGATGCTTTTGTGTACTAACCATCAGTTTTGACTGATGGTCCGCCGTCCATCGGTTCAAATTTAAAGCAAGTTCTCTCATTTTTGTTCAAAGGACAACAGACCGATGGGCCGTACACACGGTCAGTTTGGACCGATGAAACTGAACTTCAGTCCGTTTCCATTGGTTTGGACCAGTCGTGTGTACGCGGCCTTACAGTACATGTCTGGCCAGTCTCAGCAATTGTCCTCATGCTCTTACCCCTTCCCCTTTTCACCCCCTTTGAAGGTGAACATATTCTTTAACCGTTTTCCATCTGACCCAGCATCTTATTCACGTTTCTGAATGCCTGCAGGGGCTGGCAGGATTGGAGATCATGTGACCACCGTGATTGGCTATCACAGTGGTCTCATGATTGGGACCTGGTCCTGCTAGCTATCAATCATACATTTTTTTTCATTTATAAATACTGTAAAGAATTGTAAATACATTAAAATCGGAAAAAAAATTAGGTTGGGAAATACCTTATTTATCTTCTTTAGTATATCTTCACTCCGGGTATTGGCTGCACCGTTATCTCTGTTGTTTCTTGAATCTCTTATGGACGTCATTTCCGCCCTTACTATGTTTCCCTTTGCAAATATCGCGCATGCGCCGTAGCACCGAAAACCAAGCCTCTAGATAACAGAGATAAACCATAGCTGAAGCTAAATCACTTGCAAGGCAGCATCGCGAGATTTCCCTCTGTGCCGTTCTGAGAGGAAGTTGGTGAATACTAATGTCCCGGCATGCAGGGGAGATAGAAACGGCACACATAATGAATATACCTAGTGCGCAATTGCGCCTGACGTCACCTAAGATTGCAAGACGATTGCTATGGAAACGAACACAGTGAGTATACTTTCACAGGCAGTGATTAGCTGCCTGTGCTATCTAGATTTCAATGATCTAAAGTTGTATTGGAAGGTTTACAACCACTTTAAAGCCCACCTTTTGCTGCCACTCATACTATATGTGTTCTGCAAGCATCAACAGGTTAAATGACCACAAAAAATATGTAATCCTATAAACAGACACCGTGGAACCCCAGGACAGGAGGATAGGGGCAAAATGAAGTGCACAGTGGGGGTAAGTATGATATGTTTGTTATTTTCTTTTTAATCAAACCCATACAGCCCCTTTAAGTATTATGCTTCGAGGAGGCCCTAATCCTACACGTATAATGTAGCACCTGTAGCACTTGCACTTAGTGACACCACTTGGGATGTCCACCCTTTTCTGGGCAGCCAGAAGCTTTACTTAGTAATGACTATTCATGTGTATTGGTTGCAGCAGCCGGAGTTTGGGCACATCGGTGAAGTGGCCAAAAAAGATTAATTTAGCTGGACAGTTTGCAGAAATTCAAACAGCTTGGGTTCAGGTCTGATTTATGGTGGACCCAAACCTGAAGCTCACCCCAATTGGAATGGGTTAAAAAAAGCGTTCTGCTGGTTGCCCTGTAGGATCAAATAAGGTTATGACAGCAGAAATAACAAACCCACCAAACCCAAGTAATGAGCCATTAAAATTGATCTCTAGAGAAGAGCAAATTACCAAAAGGGAACTTATTTAATATTTTAAGGTGTTAAATTATATAAATGTAGATATTTAAAACTTGCTTATGTCCCTAACTGACAAACAGACTGTTCAGTTTTAAATAAGCATAAATGCCTAATGCATTTGAAAATTGAATGCTGTCAATTTTGTTAGGGCTAATTGCACTGTTTTACTAAATCTCAAATGGAACAAATTCTTGAAACATTAGTGCATCGTTTAAAAAAATCTTTAAAATGTCACTAGCCACAAAATATTTTTCATCAGAGAAAAATGAATTAGCATCTGTTTAATATTTTTTGGGTAAGCAGTTATTAAGCATTAACAAGTTTTTGGAATGAAATAAAAACTTTTCTTGTATGAATAAAGTCAGAAGTAAGAGTGTTTAAATTATATACAAAAGAGATGAGAAAATCAATTAACTGAGAATAAAACCTGTGGTTGAGCGGGCCTGTTTGCCCCCAGGGAGTATTTGTGAATATGACCAAATTCACCAGCCAATCCTCAATATATGTTTAAATTTATTTTTGTGTATATGTTTTTTAAATCATTTAAAGAAAATCATATTAAAATGAATAAAATTGTGTGTCAAATCATTATCAGTCCAACATGCTAGGTGTATAAGGTGGTGATGGTACACAATAATTACCCCTTTGCTGTACTGATACCAGTCCATCAACCATTCAGCATCAGTAAAGGTGAACCTTTCACTGTATATTAGGGATGAGCTGAACACCTTCCACCCCCCCCCCGTTCGGTTCGCACCAGAACCTTTGAACGAACCGAACGTTCGCCCAAACATTTAGAACCCCATTGACGTCTATGGGACTCTAACTTTCAAATTCAAAAGTGCTAATTTTAAAGCCTAATATGCAAGTTATTGTCGTAAAACGTCTTTGAGAACTCGGGTCTTGCCCCAGGGAACATGTATCAATAGAAAAAAAAGTTTTAAAAACTGTAGTTTTTTCAGGAGCAGTGGTTTTAATGATGCTTAAATTAAAAAAAAAAAGAAAAATAAAAATTCCTTTAAATATTGTACCTGCTGGGTGTCTATAGTATGCCTGTGAAAACGTCTTTGAGAACCCGGGTCATGCCCCAGGGAACATGAATCAATGGAAAAAAAGGTTTTAAAAACGGTCGTTTTTTTCAGGACTCTCACAGAGATCATGGCACTCCCTATGACAACGTTTTTATTTGCTTTTATTTCCAGAAGGATGGTGACATCTTTGTCGAGACACAATCCAGGTTTTGTATTGAAGTCCTATGGTGTCCGTCGAATGTTCTAAGAAGATTCACCAAAGCAGCTAAACTGTACAACGCCGCAATCATACATTTCCAGTTGAATGATCCGCCCACAAGCTATAGTAGAATTCCAATGTTGTATGACTAGTATTAATTATATTTATTAATTATTATTACTAGTCAACCAACATTAGAATTATTCTATAGCCTATGCTATGGGCCGAGCATTTGAACATAAATGTCCATTTGTGGCGATCGTATGTTTTTAGCTGCTTCGTCGAATCTTCATGTCTCTATAATGTCGAATCTTTTCTTTCTATGTTGAATAATCTTGGACTAATAGTATTAGGTTAGGCACATTCAGCCGCAGGTTTAATAGACACAGATCACTATTGTCACTGTCATGTCGAATCTTCTATCTATATCGAACTGTTGTCGCAACTAAACGAAAATAAAGCTATTTTTATGTTGGATCTTTCTGATTTTGGATTCATGCACGTTCGTTATCGTTTGCTAAAACAAATGCAAAAATCCCAGAAGTTCGTACAAAAACGAATGCACATGTCTAGTACTTCTTGGACTGAAATGCAGGCTCCAATATCCAATAATATGAATCCTGGTACCTGTGCAGTTCTTGGTTATGTTCAGAAATAGGGAGTAGTTTGGTCCGGATCCAAGTTCAGCTGAACCCAGGAGGAAGCTGTCAGTGCTGGCCCAATTAGCTATGTTTGAGGCATTCTCTGCCCTGCAGTTGAATGCATACAAATGGGCAGGGATGCTTATGGCATCATTGACCCAATATGATCACATGGCCATATATATGGCCATATTAGGTCAATGATGTCACAAGCAACCATGCCCCTGTGTGTACGTGCAGCTCTGGGACTGGGAATGCTTAAGCCATATCTGATTAGACCAGCACTGATAGCTTCCTCCTGGGTTCAGGATCTCAACCCAAGCCCAACCCAAGCTCATCCCTATTTACAAATATATGATGCAGGCAGGTAACCCTCGTGAATGCAGCCTCTTATCTTGTGACTACCTACAAAGTAAAATTTTTTAAATCTGATCACTGGAGGGAGTGAGACCGAGTAAATGCTTTCTCCTGCCTGCAATAGACTGATGGCATCATCTTTGCCTAGGCAAAATCCATCTTTTTTGACACACTATTTTACATTTTGGCAAATCAGGAACTGATCCATGCAGACTTGTTACTAAAATTATGACTGTAAGCTTGAAATCTCATTTTTTATATTGGTCAATAATATGGCACCATAAATGGGTCAAGAAGTTATTTGATATATTATGTACTATTCTGGATGAATTTTTTAGCAATTATATAGTTCCAGGGTGACCTTACCCAATCCCAAAAATAATTCAGGGCCAAACCAAAGAAAAGCCTATTATTGCTTTTTAAATATTATGGATACTACTCAAAAGTATTGCCCACCCTCATTGGCACTAGGAATGAGCCGAACACTCCCCCCGGTTCGGTTTGCAGCAGAACATGCAAACAGGCAAAACATTTAGTGTCATAAAAAGTGTTTGGGGACCTGGGTCCTGCCCCATGGGGACATGTATGAAGGGTCTGGTATGGATTTTGAGGGGGACCCCTATGCCATTTTGTTTTTAAAATTTGGTGCAGGGCTCCCTTTAATATCCATACCAGACCTAAAAGACCGATGTGTGTTCCCAGTACAGATGTGTGTTCCCTTGTGAGTCCCCTCCTCCTACAGTTAGAATCACTCCCTAGGAAACAGATTTAACCCCTTCAGCACCCCTTAGTGTTAACCCCTTCCCTTCCAGTCACATTTGCACAGTAATCAGTGCATTTATATCGCTGTATAAATGTGAATGGTCCCAAAAATGTGTCAAAAGTGTCCAATATGTCCGTCGCAATGTCACGGTCACAATAAAAATCGCAGATCGCCGCCATTACTAGTAAAAAAATAAAGAAAAAAGAAAAATGCAATAAATCTATCCCCTATTTTGTAGATGCTATAACTTTTGCGCAAACCAATCAACATACACTTATTGTGATTTTTGTTACCAAAAACATGTAGAAGAATACATATCGGCCTAAACTGAGGAAAAAATATGTTTTTTTTTTTTTAAAAAAAATTGGATATTTATTAAATCAAAAAGTAAAAAATATTGTGTTTTTTTCTTCAAAATTGTCGCTCTTCTTTTGTTTATAGCGCAAAAAATAAAAACCACAGAGGCGATTAAATACCACCAAACGTAAGCTCTATTTGTGGGAAAAAATGGACGTCAATTTTGTTTGGGAGCCAAGTCGCATGACCGCTCAATTGTCATTCAAGGTGTGACAGCGCTGAAAACTAAAAATTGTTCTGGACAGCAAGGGGGTATTGTATTGAAGTGGTTAAATACAAGATGCCTGTATATTCTTACTTGAATTGTGGTGTGCTTTGTCTATTTCTATAAGATCTGTGCAGTAATCCAGTGTGAAATGTTGCCTCTGTGCAGGAGCTCCCTGTAATAAAAACTGGTCACTGCTGCTCTCGCTCCATGTGCATGGTGGCTGGTCTTGTCTCCGCCCTTGCTGTAGTTTTCTACAGGTATTTTGTAGTGGGTGGTGCTACTAGGTCCCTCCCACAGCTCTGCTTTCTGCACAGGATATGTGCAACACAGTGATGATGCAGCTGCTACTTCTATACGGTAAAAATGTACTTTGCAAAGGCATTTGGTGCACACAAAGGGGTTGATTTACTAGGCAAATATGCTGTGCACTTTTAAAATGCAGTTACACTCTGCAAGAGCATTTGCTCCAGTCCAGAGCTTAGTACATGAGCAGAAGCTCTGCTGACTTCCATTATGCAATCATGTGCAAAAAAAAACGCAGTTTTTGTTTTAATTTTCCTTGCACGTGATTGGGTATTCTTTTCAAAGAGACACTTTCCTCATTTGCTAAGCTCTGGAGCAACTGCACCTGCAGAGTGCCATTGAAATTGCACTTTGCAAAGTGCACAGTCTATTTGACTTTAGTAAATCAACCCCATATTGTATTTATATTCTTTGTGGTGATTGGGAAATAGATTTAAATTAATGCTTTTGTGACTAGAGTTCAGCTCTAACACATTTAGGACTATTTGATGAACAGTTCAAAAAGTCAGACTTTACTGGAGAGAAGGGGAAACTGTAACTATTTCGGATTAGAACTCCCACTAAGAAAGAAATAAGAGGAAATGTTTCTTCAGAGCTCCAAACTTGGAAGGCTGCCCAGAACTGCTGCCTTAATGATTATCTCTATGTAAGCTTGCTTTCAAATTGCCAGGTAAAGGTAGAACAGAATACAAGTTCAGAACATATACAGTAGGTGGCTGGTATGTGGCATCCTTAAGATCCTGGAGAGGAGTTGTAGAGGAGCTTACCCTTCACATTCTGAAGCTGAGAAAGTAAGGTGCTCATAGTAAAGATACAGCAAGAGGTACACAAAAAAAACCAGGAGCACCAAACCAAATGCTAAAAAAAAACTTGAAGAGTTTATTTTATCATAAATTGTCAAAAGGGACAAGCCAACATATTTTGAGGGTTTTAAAAGGCCTCTTTTATCAGTATTAGGCAGAGGCTCCAGCTAAAGCTTACTTTAATTCCGTGAATGTAATATTTATAATTTAACCCATTTAGGTTTATGGCCATATAGATACTTTCAGCTTCTAAAACCTGATACAAGGGCTCATTATAAGCACCAAAAGCATTATCTTGCCTTTCTGATGTTTTATGAAAAAAAAACTCTTTATAGTGTTTCTACCAGTGGTGGCCCATCCATACTAAATGCAGGGCGCCAAACGCATGGATTTCAACCGGGTTATTTTTTTTAAGCACATGATTAGACCCCGAGGCTCTAATTGGCTAAAAAAAAAGGGTGGGCTCAGGGGAGCAGAGCACTGCACCCCGAGCCTACCCACTTGTGTGACAATAGGTAAATAATAGTCACTACTTTCTTCCTGATTCTCCCCCCGGCCAATCAGGAAGCGGGTCCACTCAGGTCTTCTCAGGACACACTTCCTGTTTAGGAGGGGAAGTAACAGCCCAACTCTTCCTTTCCCTTGCCTCCTAACTTAAGGTCAGTCTTCATTGTCCGTCTACCACCGGGGGGGGGGGGTGCTTGTGGTGATTGCTACCTTCCCGTCTGCTGTACGTCTCCCAGGGGGGGAAGGGGGTGCTTGCGGCGGCCTTCCTGTCTGTCTCCCCAGGGGGTTAGTTTGCCGCCTGCCCCCCAAAAAAATTAGCACCAGCCACCTCTGGTCTCTACATTTGATCTGGTGCTCCTGTTTTTTCTGTACTTCTCATCTTTACCCAGGAGTGCCCCTAGAAAACTGTTTATGGACATGAGATGCTAACCAGAGCCCCTGTATCCTTCAATATGTTTTATATTTTGCCTGTGAGATCAATCTATATTTAGATTCAATGGGTTGGATTTACTAAAAACAAATAGATTGTTCAATTTGCAAGGGAAGTTGTATAGGATTTTTCCCTAAAGCTTTGTGAATTAGGTGAAGCTCCATTGACTTCCATCATCCAATCATGTTTAAACACAAATGCTGTTTATTTTCTTTAAACATGATTGGGTATTTTTTGCAGAGTATATTTCAGAGAAGATAAACATCACAGTAAGTGCCGGTTCACACTACAGCGACATGAAAGTCGTCACGACTTTGCGAGGCAACTTGAGGCAACTTTGAGGCAACTTCAATGCATTTTTGAGGCAACTTCAAGTGGCCTCCAGGACAGGCAACTTTGCCAGTGGCCAATCAAACAATTATCAGCTCTGTGGGAGGCAGGGGTTTGCCTGAGAAAACTATTTTCTCTTCCTATAAAGTTGCTTCAGTTAAGACACTGATCCAACTTTGGAGGCGACTTCCATTGAAATCAATGGGTACAAGTTGCCTAGAAGTCTCCTTGAAGTAGTACAGGAATCTTTTCTGAAGTCGGAGCGACTTCAGTAGTGTGCATTAAGACGGCTCTCATTCACTTTAATGTAATTTCTCATGTCGCACGACTTTGCGATGACTTGGGGCGGCACAAGTCAGATCCCAAGTCGTGGTAGTGTGAACGGGCACTCAAGATGAAGCAGGCAGTAGTAGATAAAAACAAACAAATGCACTGAGCATCATATATTAATACTCATTGGTAGCCATTGTCCAATGACAATGGGGGGGGGCACTTATCTGTTTCTGACTTCAGAGATGGGACAGCTTGTACCACCCCCAATTCCCCCAGAAGATCCTGTATGTACTTTGTCACTTAAGCGACAATGAGCAACAAATTGAAATTCTAGCTCTCAGCCGCATCAAAACAAATTCCAATTTTGTTTTATTAAACTGACAAGTGTATATGTATCAGCAATCAAACCTAGCCTTACCAATCAGTGATAAGAAAATAAACTTTGTTTGAACAATCGCAAATTTAACATTCTCTGCTGCACACTCAGAAAAACACTCGTCCCATTCTAATGATTTTTGTAGATGAGATAGCGATAATGGTTCATTAAAGGAGATGGTGATAGGAGATGACAACTAAATATGATTAGACTGTGAAGAAGAGTATTGATTGTATACAAACTTTGGTAATAGGGTGTGATAGTGTATGCCGCCTCAGAATATGCAGAATCATTTAGAATTAAATATTTGGAAAGTCGTATTATGTGAAGAATGAAACACTTCATAATACTCTTTGCCTTAATAAAGAGTTCCATTTAAAGCAAAACAAATGTTTCTATAGTGTCTAATGGCACAGTTCTTAAGATTTGTAGGTATAACCCATTAACACTTTTTTTCATTTTCTGAAACTAGGGGGGCTGGTAGTATGAAATTCCGACTAAGTACTTATCTCTGCACTCTACTTTAAAGAGACCCCCCCCCTTTGTCCATACAGGGAAAATTGACAAAATCTCCTACTAGTTCATCACTTTACATACTTGTATTTCCCTTACCAGTAATTCCCGCCAATCAATTTCTAGGGGAGTTAAAGCAACCATGTCACCAGGAGATCACATTTACAAAAAAATAGTGTACCTGTAAAATAAGTGTTTAGTTATTGTACAGTATTCCAAGGGTGGGTTGTGGATGGGTGCCATGTCATGCCGATATTTGTGTTGTGGCTCCTTTAGGTGGGATAGGTTGGTGTGCTCAGGGGTCTCACTTGTGTAGGGTGGGTAGTCCACCCACCAACACAAGGAGTTTCCTGTGTTGAGAGGAGACCTGGCTCTGTGTTGCATGTGTGCTACAGAACGTCTGAAAATAGACGCTGCTAACCCTGGAGTAAAGCCAGTGGTGGCGGCCCCTCTAATCCATGCACCTGGCCCCTAATCTCCATCTTTTTTATGCATGTAGTTAGAGCCTAAGGCTCGAATTGACTTAAAAAAGGGTGGCCCCAAGCTCACCCAATTGTGTGACATTAGCGAATTAATATTCGCTAATGTCTTCCTGCTTCTCCTCCTGGCAAATTAGGAAGTGGTCCTGAGACTCGATTGCCTGGAAGTCCTAAGACCTGATTGGCCAGGAGGAGAAGCGACCACCGAAACTTGGGAGGAGATGCAGGGGGGAAGCAGCCAAAGCCGCGACCTAAATGGGGTAAGTGCAGGTCTGGTGGGCGGGAAAAAATTGTCTGTGCGACAGGGGGAGTGAGAGAGCCAGGTTTTTGCTTGCACATGATTGGATGATGGAAGTCAGCAGACTTTCTGCTCATTTACTAAGTTCTTTGCGAAGGGCACAGCCTTTTTTCATTTAGTAAATCAACTCCACTGTGCCTGTGCTCAATGAAGCTGAGTTTGCACTGTTAATTAGCTCCTCCAGCTGACTGAAGAAACTTGACTGCTGGGCCTTCCTGTGCGACACATAGTAGTTGAGCAGGGTGCTCGGTAATGCTGAACCTGTGATTTTTTTCAGGATCATCGTTAATGAGCTGCACTGCCTATGAGTATCCAGCATGGATACTCTGGCCTCAGTGCCACCTCTACTGCCTCTATGAATGCTGTCTTAGATGGCACCTCAATTGGCTTCATTGGTGGTATGGCCCTGTAGAAGGGTAGCAATAGTTGTTCTGCCCCAAGCCTCTTGCCTACACAGCTAGCATTATCAGAAGGAGAAAAGCAATGCTTCTCTCAAGACTGATGTACTTTAATACCACTTACAGATTACACTGCTATAGTCAATGAATCATTCAGCTCAGGGACCATCCTGCTGTGCCTTATTTGTGACTGCGAGTTGGTGTAGATGAACTGCCTACGTAGGTATGTGCCTTCGATCATCCTTTATGTTTCTATGTGTTTCATCTATTAGTTGTTATTGTTTTCTTTGTAGCTGAATGATCAGACAAACAACTTCCATCCTTTGCTTATACTGCCATCATTAAGTCTGTGCAAAAACTGTTGATGATATTTTAGATCCCAGTTGTATGTTTACCCTGACACATAGGCATCTCAATCCTTTTCAGCCTTCCTAATTGCCAATAAATCCCAGTTCAAGCGCCCCGTGAATGTATATGTTAAAGTATCCATTTGAATATGATATGGATGCTTCTGGTATGGTTTGAGCAACACAAATAAAGCATCTGTTTTCGCAATAACATAATTATATTCTTCATTAGTATTCTTCCATATAGGTTATCATGTAGCATGTATAGGTATCAGAATGAGCTTTCCAGTGTTCCTTAAAGGCAGTTGTGACATTTATGACATTTAGAAAGATCTGCATTTGCATGCCTTTAGGGCCAATTTTCTCATCAAGATATCTGCCAAAATATACCACATTCCACCACCGGCAGGACTTACATGCCATCAAATGCATTTTCTTAATTAATTCATGTTCTATTTGTTTAGTTTCTATTTTGTTCTTGTTCTCATTGGTATTGATTTACTAAAGGGGCAGATACTATTATGCTGTTCACATAAATAAATAAAGTAAAACTGCGTTCTCTTCAATCATTCAGTCAAACAATGTTTTTTTTCTAAAATTTCTTTTGCACATTATCATTCAGTTTGCTAAGTCAACAGACTCTAACAACTAGTGCTCCACTGCTCTTTATTTTATTACTAAAGTGACTATTGCTTTGATTTAAAACAGGGGGCAGAGGACCAGTGTGACCCACTATTGCTTAGCCAAAGTGTAACCAGTTAACAGAGTTCTATAATATAATGGCAGAAGCTCAACCGTTCCTGTGAGCCAGATAAGAAGGCCCTGAAATGAAGGGCAAATTGGTTGATGAAGCCATCAAGGTAGACATTTGTGGAATGAGCAAAGTGCAGTATCCCTAAACATCACTGAAGAACCTTGACTACATTGTAGACACTGGGTCAGATTCACAGCAGAGATACGACGGAGTATCTCAGATACTCTGTCGTATCTCTCAGAGTATCTATGCGACTGATTCATAGAATCAGTTACGCATAGATAGCCCTAAGATCCGACAGGTGTAATTGTTTTACACTGTCGGATCTTAGGATGCAATACCGCGGCCGCCGCTGGGTGGAGTTTGCGTCGTATTCCAGCGTCGGGTATGCAAATGAGGTTTTACGGCGATCCACAACGGTTTTTCGCGTTCGGTACGTCGTCGCTAGTCTAGTTTCCCGTCGCAATTTTAGTCGTCGTTTTACCTGCCCTAACTTTACACAGCCCATGTATGTGCTTTTTTTCTTGCGTAAGACGTCCGGGAATACGAAAGTACGCTACGCACGTCGCCGTTCGAAAAAAATACGTCACTTCGCGCAAAGCACGGCGGGAATTTCAAAACGGAGCATGCGCAGTAGGTCCGGCGCGGGAGCGCGCCTAATTTAAACGGCACATGCCCCTTTGAATTACGCGGGCTTACGCCGGAGGCCGCCGGCGTAAGTTTTCATGCAAGTGCTTGGTGAATCAGGCACTTGCGATGAAAACTTGCGGCGGTGTAACGTATCTACGATACGTTACGCCGCCACAGTTCTATGTGAATCTGGCCCATGATTCACAATGTACTTGCCTGCTAAGTTACGGCGGCGTAGCCTAAAGCGGGCGGGCGTAAGGGCGCCTAATTCAAATTTGTCTAAGGGGGCGTGTTTTATGCTAATGAGGCTTGACCCGACTTGATTGACATTTTTTTTCAACTGCGCATGCGCCGTGCGCCTACATTTCCCAGTGTGCATTGCGGCTACGTCCGCCGCACGGGCCTATTAATTTCGACGTGGACGTAAACTACGTAAATCCCTATTCACGGACGACTTACGCAAACGACGTAAAAATTTTGAATTTCGACGTGGGAACGGTGGCCATACTTAACATTACTATTCCATCTATTTGATGGAATAACTTTAGGCCTGTAATGCATTACGTAAACGGCGTAAATGTACTGTGGCAGCCGGGCGTACGTTTGTGAATAGGCGTATCTACTGATTTACATATTCTACGCCGACCGCAATGGAAGCACCACCTAGCGGCCAGCCTCAATATTGCAACCTAAGATAGGACGGCGCAAGCCGTCGTATCTTAGACATGTTTAAGCGTATCTCTGTTTGAGAATACACTTAAACATAGGTCGGCGCAGATTCTGAGTTAGGTCGGCGTATCTACTGATACGCCGACCTAACTCTTACTGAATCTAGCTAACTGAGTTCAGCAGTTAGGGTTAAGGATTCTGAGAGATTGGTTGCTGCAAGTGACAATCCTGCCGAGATCTCTGTGGCCTGCTGGTGGGGTTTGTGGCGGCCATGATTGTTGAAAGGTTAAAGGCCAACCAGTTTGGGGGAGGCACTGGATCCATTTCCAGAGAGTAGAAAAAATCTGGTAGCTCAGATGGATAGATGGATGTCATAAAGAGTAGGAGCGATTACCCTTACTGGCTTCATGCAGCATCACATCTTAAGGGTCCTCCAAGAAACATCCGTCAGGAGAAGGATCTGGGCTCTATCAAATTCTATTGAACTCCCATTGCCAGGCTCTTTGGAGGATGTCTTTTTTAACCACTTGCCAACCGGCTAACACTGATATACATCAGCAGAATGGCACGGGTAGGCAAAGCAACGTACCTGTACATTGCTTTGAAGCTGCTGCCTAGCGCGCACATGCCCGCCACACGCCTCGGCACTGTGTCCGCGGGTCCCGCAAACTTGATGTTCGCTGGAGACCCGCGATTGCCATGTGGAGAGGCAGAACGAGGAGATGCTTATGTAAACAAAGCATTTCTCTGTTCTGCCTAGTGACAGGACAGTGATCTACTGCTCCTTGTCATCGGGAGCAGTGATCACTGTCGTGTCACTTGTAGCCCAGCTCCCCACAGTTAGAATCAATCCCTAGGACACACTTAACCCCATTCATGACCCCCTAGTGTTTAATCCCTTCCCTGCCAGTGTCATTTACACAGTACAGTAATCAGTGCATTTTTATAGCACTAATTGCTGTATAAATTACAATGGTCCCAAAATAGTGTCAAAAGTGTCTGATGTGTCTGCCACAATATCGCAGTCAGGATAAAAATCGCAGATCGCTGCCATTACTAGTAAAAAAAATAACAATAATAAAAATGCCATAAATGTATCCCCTATTTTGTGGATGTTATAACTTTTGCACAAACCAATAAATATACACTTATTGCAATTTTTTTTTACCAAAAATATGTAGAGGAATACATATAGGCCTAAACTGAGGGAAAAAAACAAGTTTTTTTTAAAATGTGGGATATTTATTATAGCAAAAAATAAAAGATATTGGGGGTTATTAACGAAAGGACAGTCCACTTTGCACTACAAGTGCGTTGCAAGTGGACTATAAAGTGCAATTGCAGTGCACTTGGAAGTGCAGTCGCTGTAAATCTGAGAGGGACAAGCAAGGATAATAAAAAACTGAATTTTAGCTTGCAGATGATGGGATAATAAAATCAGCAGAGCTTCCCAAATTTCAGATCTTCCCCTCAGATCTACAGCAACTGTGTTTACAAGTGCACTTTCATTGCACTGACAAGTGCACTTGCAGTGCAAAGTGGATTTGCCTTTCGTAAATAACCCTAATTGTGTTTTTTTCAAAATTGACGCTCTTTTTTTGTTTATAGCGCAAAAAATAAAAACCGCAGGTGATCAAATACCACCAAAAGAAAGCTCTATTTGTGGGGAAAAAAAGGACGTCAATTTAGTTTGAATACAGCAATTGTCAGTTAAAGCGATGCTGTACCGAATCGCAAAAAAAAGTCCCAGTTATTGGGCAGTCAATTCTTCTGGGGCTGAAGTGGTTAAGAGAGTAGTTGCATAGACAGCAGAGAACATCCCTAGGACAGTTTCCGCATAATTTCTGGGACCCAAGGTCCTGGTTTACGTTAAATATGGCAAACACTGTAGCTTTAAGATCTGCCATCAGTGTGGCTTCTGGAAGACCCCTTATTCTGATGTTGTGTCTGCGATTACAGTTCTCCAAATCTTCCAGATGCAGGAGTAACTGTCAGATTTCAAAAAACACATAGACACATACAAACAATAAATAAACAATAAACATAAAATGGCACGGAAGCCTAAATAGTGAAACATGCAGGATTGTCCGGCAGTAATTACTCCGCTAGTATCATTTAAACAATTTTACACTGAATATGGGAAATCTATGCATTTATTGTTTGTATTTGTTTGTGTTTTTTGTTAGTGGACCTTATGTTCATTTTGTTTTAACGGTGCCACACTGATTGATAATAAGCAAGACTAGCTTTTCATAGCTCTTTCAACGAGAGCAATACTTTTATCATGTAACATTACTTTTTGATATAACAATCAAATTAATATTTGTATATATGATCCATTATTGTCCGTTATAGCCAACAGTAGCCCCCTATTTTTTCTTTGAGGACTCCTGTTCTTTCAGGTTCTCCCAAGAAAATAATCCTTTTTCATATACAGTATATTAGCTACGGCAGAAACCTCCATACAGGGGAGTGGCAGTGGATCGGAGGTCTGTTTTACAGTAGCAGTTATACAGGGAAGGTTTGGTCTTCCGTTTAGTTTTTTTACTCACCTACTAGGTACCCGATCCTATGCAGGAGAGCCGCCTTGCCAGGTATATATGCAATATATGGTTGGCAAGCAATTAAACCTTAGATTGTAAGCCTGAGGGCAGGAACTGCTGTGAATGTACAATATGTAAAGCACTGCTCAAATTGTCTATGCAAAATAAATACCTGTAATAAATGAAATTAAATAACATAAAATAAACACTGGCATACCTCTGTCAGGTAAACAATAAAAATGATTTTTCATAGTTAATAATTTATTTGTAAGAAAATAACTTAGCGATAGCAAATACGAGTCATAATGGTCAACTTACCAATGTTGTTACCCAAGAATCATTCACCATTTACAAATGAGCCACACATTTTTTGAATAAATGTATTTAATTAAAAAAAAATTAATCTTTGTTGAGAATATTGATAAATAGACCTCATAATGTGAAAACTAATTTGAAAATGCAAGGAGAAGCAGATAAAACAGAAATATAAGATAAAAACTAGAAGTAATGCTAAGGGCAATTTCTTCTCATCTGCAGCTACTGTAGTGAACAGACAAAGGTGACAATGCTGCATTGATCCAAATACAACTGTAGAAATCCATGGACCTTAAAAAATATATATATATATATATGATTATCAGGAAGACATTTAGCTCTTTGCAATATGTATGTATTACAGAGAAAGTATAGTACAATTCTATTCTATGTCCTTTATTTGCAGGTTTTTCCTTAAAAGAAATATAGGGGTTGATTTACCAAAGGCAAAAAGACTCTGCACTCTGCAAATGAGCTTAGTAAATGAGTAGAAGCTCTGCTGATTTCCATCTACCAATCGTGTACAAGCAAAACATTTTTTTTTATTTATTTTTTTATTTCCCTTGAACGTGATTGGCTGCTCTTAGCAAAGCGAAGCCTTACCTCATTTACTAAATTCTAAAGCAACTGCACTCGCCAAGTCCATTTGTCTTTAGTAAATTAACCCCATAGTATCGCATTTTAATTGCTTGTTCTTCCATATTTTGTATATTAAACTGTTACTAAACCCAGGACCCTGCATTCGCTATATCTGATCTCCCACAGTACACCGAACATGGAAATGCAATTATTTTAGTAAATATAAACTGCTAAATACCCTTTTTCATCAGCAGTTAGAGCCATCTTGTGACTTCTATCAGTGTCTGGTTAAAACTTAGAAGACATTTTCATTCTGCTCTGACTGTCTTATAAGGCTGCAGGACCCCTGACCTTCTGTCTGGACAGTGCTGATTGGCCCTGTGCTGATCACATGCACTCTACCAAGAAAAAAAAGCAATAGCAATAAACACCAAACTGAGCATGTGCAGCTTGTCCCCTAGCCTCTGTTCTATCGGGCTTCCTCCATCGTCGTCTTCTTTCCTCTTCTCTTCTTCCGATGTTGCCACGACGCTCCCTCCCACTGTAATGCCAGGTGTGCAGTGCGCAACGATTTATATAGGCCTCTTATGATGCCACAGTCCCAGCATGCTCCGGGTGGTGATGACATAATTACCTTGCCCCTTATGTCGTCACCACCAGGAGAATGCTGGGACTGTGACGTCATAAGAGGCCTATATAAATTGTTGCGCACAGCGGGAGGGAGCGTTTTGGCAACATCGGAAGAGGGAAGAAGACGACGGAGGAAGCCCGGGCCGCCGCTAGTAAAAGAGCTGCAAGTTGATAGCGGAGCAGCCCAGCAGAAGGAAGAAGGCACCGGAGTGCGGGAGAAGAACCAGGGAGCGCAGAGACGACAATGGAGAGCAGAAGAAGAGAGCGGAGAAGACGAAAGAAGACCCCCGAAGTCCTAAGAAGACCCTTTAGCTCTTTAGCATGGGGATGCCACTAATTCCTTATGGCACCCCCAATGCACGCCAAACCACAATGTGCCACAGCACTATGCAATTCATTGAGGCATGCTTTTACAAAAGGGTCAGGGATTTATTTCCCTGCTTTTCCCTTGTGGGCAGGTCAGGCCATTGAAATGTATTGGCTGCCCTACACGCAGCACACAGCACACATGGATGCAAATTAAGGCTTATACTGCTTGCATTCAAAAAATACATTTAATGATGTATTAAAGAGGAAGTAAACCCACTTTTTTGGAAAACACCACCTGCAAGACAAAGGCATAATGAGCTTGTATGCATAGCATACTAGCACATTATGTAATACTCACCTCTGATCGAAGCCCCCGCAGCCGTACTTGTACTCCGCTCGGGTGTCCGACATCTCTCCTGGGGGCTACTTCTGGGTATGCACGTGGGAGCCGCCAGTCACAGCACGATCGCTGTTGCTAAAGTGCGCCTGCGCCATAGACATCGGCGCCCGTCATTTCTGTAAATATCTCCTAAACCATGAAGGTTTAGGAGATATTTCGAGCACCTACAGGTAAGCCTTAATCTAGGCTTACTTGTAGGTAAAAGTGGTTGTAAAGGGTTTACAACCACTTTAATGAATACAGAACTGCATTTATGTACAGGTATGTCTTTGCTGCCTGGAGATGAACTTTAAGTTGGGCTTATGAAATGTATTTACTTATTTTTTAATATACAATTATCCTTTAAATACAGGATTTTATATATCATTATATTCAAAGTGAAAAAATACAGTGAGAATACTGTAGAAATCACAAATTTAGACAAAAAATAAAGTTTTTTTTATATTAACTGTAAAGGAGCAATCAGTCCTATCATACAGCATTTAAAAAAAAAATATATATTTTATTTGCATTTGCAACGCTGGGTACAAATGAATAAATAAAAGCCATGTTTCTATTTATGGAATTCATAATGTGAGTAAAAATAATTAGGCTTAAAAGCATTCATTAAATCTGTTCTGGAGACTGAGACATAGCTGCACAGGGACTACAAGTGCTTTAAAAACATACAACATGCGTTCCAATAATTGATGCTGCATACATAACACAATATTCCAGTTACTGTATATAAAGGGAAATGATGGTGTATTTATAGCAAAGAAACATTTCGGTTATAATTGTACAGAGCATATGAAACTATATTTTGATACGCCTCACGTTTAAACTTGTTTGCAGTGCGGTTATTATAGTTATATTTTGTGTAAACTTTTTCTAATTTCCCAGTGACTATTTGAATGTCAGGCAATGTAGCCAGCCTCATTACAAAGTGGCTTTTGAAGATTAGAGGATCTGGCCCATAGAGCTTAGGGATGAGAGAAAATTTGAATTTTATTTTGTAAACATTTCTGCAAAAACTGGGAGTTTTTGGGGGAAAAAAAAACATACTTAGAAGTCAGCAAGTTTTTATGGGAGCATTGTAGGCCCATTTCAACTACTACAAATACTTTTGTATGCTTTCTTTGTCACAGAAATAAAAAAAGTGCTTGGCTAAGAGTGAGAATAAGGTAAACACTGGCTGCAGCTGCTCTCTGTAGCTGCTGTCCTGCAGTGCTGAACTGGTTACCAGTTATTTCAGCAAAATAGAGGGGGCTGCTGAGTTCAATAGACTGAGCCAGACAGCACTGCACTGTGGGAACTGTAGTCTTGAGGGAACTTGCCAGGTAGAGCGTAAAGAGATGCATTTTCCCAGGGTGCGCATGATACAACTTCCTTTTGCCATGAGGGAGACTGGAGAGTGCACATTGCTGTCCAGTGTGCACTATCACTATGCTGCATATCAGTGGTCTGAGTGGAATCTGAAGTGCTGAGTTAAAGGGTGCCAACAGCCAGAGTCACTTGGGTGCAGAGCAGAGAGTGGACCAGATGGGGAGCTGCAAAATCACTTGGACTGGTGGGCTGCTGCTGTGGGGATTTACTATCTGCTGCTAGAAAAAGAGACTGAACCCTTTAGGAACTGACCATACAGAAATCTAGTAGATGTATTGCTGCCTGCAGGCTTGACTGGGATTATTCTCATGTGCGCAAATGGTACAACTGGACCCCAGTACTAACCGGCTAAAGAGTTAGGACTAAATACTGATGTTCAGCAGCTACATTGCTTATGCTAATAGCTACCTCTCAGAGGATGGTTAGCTATATTCTATTCATTCTCCTAGAGTGAACTCTAGACTAGTTATTTTGGCATAGTGATTATACTGTTCTGTGTCTGAACCTATCATCTGTAAACTCATTTATGCTCAAACCACCATACTGGTGTTCTTATGTTAAGTGCTTGAAGCAGTTTTTCATTCATCCAGGTGTGTCAGAGGGGCTGAGGTTGTTCTTGGAGTCAAGTTGCAGAACAGAGAACCCAAATTACCAAACGGCTTCTTCAGGGGTAGTTCTACACAGGCAGTGTAAACAAAAGTAAAATAATAAATTGACAGCACACAGTTAATGATCAATTACACAAAAAAGTAAAACAAACACTAAATTAATCAAATTTCACCTAAGCTGCTCAGTGAGTTAAAATCTCATCAATAGCAAAATTGTTAATTTTGTGACAAAATTCATTTTAGCAGTTCTTCATTCCTACTGCGAAGCTGTTTTTAGTCAGTCTGGTAATACCTACATAAAGTGTTTCACAGATTAAGACACTTTAAAATAGATACCTTGCACCTGTTGGGTAACTGAGTATAGGACTATTATGGCTTGTAAATGAGATCGCTAATTGGGTGACATACAACTTTTCCCAAGACAGTCTCACTTATTACTTTTAAATCCTGATTAGTGGCAACCCAGTCCTTGGACGTCTTTTTTTATATTATACCAGAAAATTTTAAGAAAGGGGGGGTAGAATACCTAAAGTATTAGATGCTTAGACCTCCTACACGTCTTCACCCAGAGCAAGCTAAATTTCCAGGAACAAAAGATCAGTGAAAATGTAAAGTGATATTAAAAACTGAGATTTTTTTTCTTTTAAAATAAAATAATTAAAATAACAAACATGTGTAGCGCTACCCCCGAAGGAGCCGCTGATTTGTTATTGGGATCGGCATATTGAGTTACCTTAGTGTGGCGTATGGGTGCAGTTGGAGAACAAAGCAGTGAGCGAAGGTCCAGACAGTGAATAAAGGGTTTTCCAATGCTTTATTCCAGGCCAAACACGGCCAACATCAACATTAAATGGGAAGAGCAGGTTGATGAAGAAAAGGGAGAACCTTGCACTGTCAGGCACGGATATTAATTGAGCAGTCCTAGCTCAATAGAGTACCAAATTATTATTCGTCGCCACTCTAGTTGGAGTGGGTAAAGTGCCTCCGGATAGACCCCTCTCACAAGCCTGGCAGCTGAAGTGTCACTTAGGATTTGCTGGGAGGAACAGATCTCTCTCACAGACCTGGCTATAGGGGCTCTGCCACAGGCCAATTACTTTAGGTGAGCTCGATGGATAAATGGAGCGAATCCTCCCAGTAGATTTTAGCATAGGTCACTAGATGACAGCAAAACGTACATGTCAACATTCCGGTCACCAGATCCCTGATTGGTTTGTTCAAGCCCTGTTGGACAACCTGCCTCCGGGTTCCCCTCAAGCTGACCCCCCAATCGAACGGCACTTCTGGCCTGGTGGGCCGCGCTGGCGGGGTCCATGGATGCGCGCACCCTGAAGGTGGATGCCGCACCTGGAACCGGGACCCGGCGAAAACTTGCCTAGCACATGACACCTGTCACAGATATACCATCCCCCAGCATGCCCCGTGAGGGAGAAGCTCCTCTAATTGACTGCTGGGGAAAGTTGCTCTGCCAGAACCCCTCTGGTGCCAACTGCTGGCCAGGGACGTTTCTGAAGTGACAGAAGTCCCAATTTTAGCAAATTGTGAATGGGAGCAAAGTAACTCTCCCATTCCCCACTAACTTTAGCGTAGTGCCCATAGTAGTGCCCATACTGAAAGTAAGGGGGCGCTACACATGTTATACTTACCGGCTCTGTGCAGTGGTTTTGCCCGATCCTCCTCTTCACAGGTCCCCTGCCGGTGTTCTTGGCCCCTCCCTCCTTTTCACCATAGCAAGCAGCTTGCAGACTCGCTCCTGAGCTGCTCCTCTATCTGTCCATTCAGACACAGAGCATGGCTCAGCCCTGCACTCACTCACTCCTCATTGGCTCAATGGCTGTGATTGACAGTAGCAGGAGCCAATGGCTCCTCCTGCTTTCGCGGACAATGAGGAGGCAGGGACCCCAGAGAGCTGCTGCACATCACTGGCTCAAGATGAGGCTCAGGTATGTATTGGGTAAGCATTTTTTCTCTAAAGTATTGAGGAGGGCTGGGGGTTTTCTGCACACAGAAGTTTTTTTTTACCTTCATGCAATCTATAGAATGCATTAAGGTGATAAAACTTGAGCCTTTACAGCCACTTTAAGTGTTATTATATTGTCCCTTATTATAGTGTTCTTATTTCCACAACCGATGAACCACTGGCCTTGATAGCAGCAATATCTTTAGTAGTTCTCTACCCATTTATGAGGGCAGAGCTAACAAGTCCTTAGAACCAGAATGGGCTCCCAATAGGGACACCAAAACTTCAACTATCTGCCCAGAAGTTTGTTCCAGATATTTAACAGTTTTTCCAACCCAACCAACTGGGCATAAATACCTCTAATCATACTTCTGGCACAACACTCTTGATAACTCAACAACTGACATTTTAAAGTAAACCTGTCACCCTTAATAGCTCACCCTTCTCCCACTGAAACCTTCATTGCACTCCACTGCCACCCCGTTTCCCTATTGGAGCTCTTGGTAATAGTTTGTCCTTCCAGGTATGGAGGAGCATGTGATCTTCTCTTTCCTTCCACTTTGCAGTGGTCAATAACTTAGATGCAGTATAATGCAGACCAACATGGAGCTTGCACTGGGATTTTTACTCATAACTCCAGCAGGTAAACAGGGTGATAGAGGAGATTGGGGGAGAAGGCTGCTTGATAACCGGCAGCTTGAAAACCAGCACCAATCACTTTTCCAGGACAAGAGGTGGCAAGAGGAATGCAGAAGAAAAGAGGGCTGGCATGCCCCTCCTTCCTTTGCATTTCTCTTGCTGCCACTTCTCATGGAGAATAGGGACATTGGTTAACCCCTGACTGTTACAATTGGTGGCAGCAGTGGGATCACCAATTGTAACGATCAGGGGTTAACACTGTTTACGATATTCCATTCCACCAACCCACGACAGCTTATCGACACTCCACAATCCGGCGACACGACCCATACAGATTTCCCCCAGAGAAACGAGACACGGCTCTGTTCTCTGGTT
The DNA here is from genome assembly GCF_905171775.1 of Rana temporaria. Taxonomy (NCBI): domain Eukaryota; kingdom Metazoa; phylum Chordata; class Amphibia; order Anura; family Ranidae; genus Rana; species Rana temporaria. The sequence goes on from NC_053499.1 coordinate 137,710,597, forward strand.
TCAAGCGGATAGATACTTTAATGGTAAACTCAGGCTTTTATACAGTAGAAAGCATGCTGCAGTAATCAAAGGGACAATGACACACTTCACCCACAACATCATACAATGGTACTAACGAGCCTCCAATACACATTATCTTGGGTAGACTTCCTGGCACCGGATCTGACACAATCCACATGAGCTAATTAGCTACAGCTGGCAAATCAGACATCAAGACTCCAGCTTTTCTCACCTTCTATACAATCCACATTCCTTTAGTAAACATAAGTCAGACATCTGACCTTTTAGATTGTGCTAACTCACAACACACATTATCATCAATAGAACTTTCACACAATACAGTGTTAATTAGCATCACACAATGAAAAGGTCTTTGGAAGCCAGGCTAAGGCTTGTTTACATGACAGTAGCATACTTAATTACCCCCTTAACAGTCTGTGTTCCCACATGAATGAGACACTCTCCTATTGTCCTGTTGGGTTCAGAATTAACCACCTGTAATATTTCAAGATATCCTGCAATACATTGTGAATTATCATTACTGTCCCATTTCATGTAATCCAAGATATCATTTCTCAGTCATCCTATGCCCCTAGTGTACATAGGATGACCCTAGACAACAAGAGTCATTGGTGAAGCTGAAACAGGAGTACCCCACACCCTTCAGGAGCCTCTGGGTCCCACGGGCTATACCGTTACAAGGGGGACAGAGATAAAAGTGAGAGTTCTTCTTTAACCCTCGCTGTGCTGGGGGGACAGCTACTGTACGTGAATTTTTTTTCTTGCTGACTGGAGTTTTTCGCTATATTTTAAAATTAAAAAATATGCTTTTATTTAATGACATTTGCATCTATTGTATATCTGGTAAAGTTATCAATAGCTTCATTTTGCAAGTTGATTTCAGTTTTACCTTTTAAGTCCCTTAAAGGCACATTCATTTTATGGAAGTTTTTCTTTACACTCCACTTACACATGAAAAGAGTTTCGGGAGATTTTTCTGATTTTAACCATTATCATAAAACAACACATCCCTTAAAAAATATGCATATATATGTATATATAGCCAGGGGCTACTTAACAATCAGTGTCTTTGGCAAGGGCTGGCAGATAATTAAATTGACTGTTTTTGCTTTATTATCATGTAACATTGTTTTCCTTGGACAGCATGACTTGTCTGCTAATTAGAATCCTGACCCCAAAGGTTACATTAGTGTATGGTTGATTGTTTGCTCAAGGCTATCATCTGCATTATAAATCTAAGTTGGGTGACAGTTGACATGCAAGAAACATTTTTCTCCAACTATTTTCCTGTCATTAGTATAACATATCTCAGAGGATTACATCTCAAGCAGTTGAGACCTTAAATCTACTGACATCACAAGTGCTACATGGAGTTTCAGTCATTTCTCGGGTGCAAAAAGCTGGTAAAGACTGAGAATTATATTAAAGCATTGTGGTAACTTTTGCGTTATTGCGTATGTTACAGCGACATGCAGTACCATTTGTAACATGCATTACTGTCACACTTAGAAGTGGTTTAGGGTGATTTGTGTGCTGCCAGAGAAGCCTGTTTATTTTTGTGCCTTTGTAATGTTCCCCTGTCAGTGGTGGCTCTAGACTTTGTGAGGCCTTAGGCAAAACTGAAGCCTTGTACACACGACCGAGGAACTCGACGGGCGAAACACATTGTTTTCCTCGTCGAGTTCCTTGTTAGGCTGTCGAGGAACTCGACAAGGCAAGTTTCTCCATTCCCGTCGAGGAAATAGAGAACTTGCTCTCTTTTTGGCTCGTCGAGTTTCTCGACAGTTTCCTCGACGAAAATGTACACACGACCAGTTTCCTCGGCAAAAAAATATCTCCCAGCAAGTTTCTTGCTGGTTTTTGCCGAAAAACTTGGTCGTGTGTACGAGGCCTTAGACATGAGACCCCACTCATGTCCATAATGGAAAAAATAATTCTCATTCCACCTCTATAATCTGTCTGCATGTGGCGCTACCTGGAGGACACAGAGGGGCACTGGAGAGAGCCAAGAGTGGCAGAGGGAAGACTCTTCAGGTCGGCGCGGCGCTGATGATATAGCAGCGCCGCAGCTGCATATTAGGAAATACCCTCACTCATCCATCTGGATCACTCAGTGGGGACACTGGCAGGGTCACCAGGGGACATTCCCACCCACTCCTACACACACTTCAGGCGTGCGAGGCCTAAGGCGACCACCTAATTTGCCTAATTAAAGAGCCGCCTCTGTCCCCCGTTTCCTCTCCTGTTTGGTGCTAGAGGGTACAGTATTTGACTAGACATTCCCTGCCTCATTCTACTCTACCCTCACATATTTGAAAATATTTTATTATATCTTTTCATGTGACAACACTGAAGAAATGACACTTTGCTACAATGTAAAGTAGTGAGTGTACAGCTTGTATAAACGTGTCAATTTGCTGTCCCCTCAAAATAACTCAAAACACAGCCATTGTGACACCATGCTTGACTGTAGGCAAGACACACTTGTCTTTGTACTCCTCACCTGGTTGCCGCCACACATGCTTGACACCATCTGAACCAAATAAGTTTATCTTGAACTCATCAGAACACAGGACATGATTCCAGTAATCCATGTTTTTAGTCTGTCTGTCTTCAGCAATGAGAGGTTCTGTTGAAACCAAACCACGGTCAGGTAGACCAACTAAAATTTCAGCCACAACTGCCAGGAAAATTGTTTGGAATGAAAAGAAAAACCCACAAATAACTTGAGGTGAAATATAGGACTCTCTGAAAACATGTGGTGTGGCTGTTTCAAGATGTACAATAAGGAGGCACTTGAAAAAATATGGGCTGCACGGTCGAGTCGCCAGAAAAAAGCCATTACTACACAAACCACAAAGTATCTCGCTTACAATACGCCAAATAGCACAAAGACAAGCCTCAAACCTTTTGTCACAAAGTCATTTGCAGTGATGAGACCAACATTTTGATTTTTGGCCACAACCATAAACACTACATTTGGAGAGGAGTCAACATGGCCTATGATGAAAGGTACACCATTCCTACTGTGAAACATGGAGGTGGATCGCTGATGTTTTGGGTGTGTGAGCTACAAAGGCACAGGAAATTAGTTCAAAATTTATGGCAAGATGAATGCAGTATATTATCAAAAAATACTGGAGGAACATTTGCATTCATCAGTCAGGAAGCTGCGCATGGGACGTACTTGGACATTACAACATGGCAATGATCCAAAACACTAGGCCAAGTTGAACTGTCATTGGCTACAGCAGAATAAAGTGACGGTTCTGGAGTGGCCATCTCAGTCTCCTGACCGCAGCTCCCAATTCTACACAGTGGGTCCCACGGACCTGATGTCCGCCGGAACCTGTTGATCGTTCGATACACTGACATAATGGCAGTTTGCCTATGTAAACAAGGCAGATTGCCATTCTGTCAGTACAAAAGGCATGGATCATGGATATTAGTGTCACTGATCTCCAAAAAAGTGTCAAAAGTGTCATGTTAGGTGACTGATTTGTGATATCGCAGCCACACTATAAGTCACTGATCGTCGCTATTACTAGTAAAACATAATAAACAGGTAAATAGATCTGGGAAATGCACTCTGTGTGGAGGCGCACTGAGGCTGGAGTATCCATATGTGAATGGCAGCAGTCAGTGGGTTGATCCTTAGCCAATTTGGTGGTATTTGATCACCTCTGCGGTTTTTATTTTTCGCACTATAAACAAAAGAAGAGCAACAATTGTGAAAAAAAACAATATTTTTTTACTTTTTGCTATAATAAATATCCCCCAAAAAACATAAAAAAAAAAGTTTTCCTCAGTTTAGGCCGATATGTATTCTTCTACATATTTTTGGTAAAAAGAAAATCACAATCAGCATTTATTGATTGGTTTGCGCAAAAGTTATAGCATCTACGAAATAGGGGATAATTTTATGGAATTTTTATTAATATTTTTTTTTTACTAGTACTGGCGATGATCAGCGATTTTTTACTGTGACATTATGGTGGACACATCGGACACTTTGGGCGCTATTTTGGGACCATTGTCATTTATACAGCGATCAGTGCTATAAATATGCACTTATTACTGTGTAAATGTGACTGGCACTGAAGGGGTTAAAGGGGTTGTAAAGGTACACATTTTTTTCCCTAAATAGCTTCCTTTACCTTAGTACAGTCCTCCTTCACTTACCTCATCCTTCCATTTTGCTTTTAAATGTCCTTATTTCTTCTGAGAATTCCTCACTTCCTGTTCTTCTGTCTGTAACTCCACACAGTAATGCAAGGCTTTCTCCCTGGTGTGGAGTTTCGTGCTCGCCCCCTCCCTTGGACTACAGGAGAGTCAGGACACTATCTACATTGCAGATGGAGAAAGGAGCTGTGTGTTAGTGGGCGTCCTGACTCTCCTGTATGGGGATAGTGCAGGAAAGTGACCAAGGAGAGAAATTGATAATGAAACATGGGGAAACAAGTTAAAGCGGAGGTTCACCCTCAAAATGAACTTTCCAGCATCCTTAAAGCGGAAGTAAACCCATCAATTTAACAGTTTGAAAAAGCTGGTACATTCCTGGCATGCCGGGAATGCTAACTGTCACATTGGTTGTGCTCTCAACCAAACTGTCAAACCATCCAATGGCTGGTGTCATAACTGATCACATGTGCAGCATCATGGCAGTTGAAGATTAAACAAAAGCCAAGACGCGCCTTAGCAGCCGTCAATCAACTCCTCTTCGCTTAGAAACGCCCATTCCCCGCAGGATTCCCCGCTCGGAGCCGGAAAACAGGGGCTCATATAACGATAAGTACAAGTAAAAAAAAAAAAAAACAGCATACTGCAGATGTTAGCAGTATGCTACAGCTAATGTCAAAAAGTGGATTTTTGGGTGAAGCTCCGCTTTAAGTGAATAAAGATGAGTGTGAAGCAAATGGAAGACATGCCTCGAATAAGGTATGTAAAGTGAAGAAAGACAGTCGTGAAGGCTGCAAAGGAGTGGTGGAATAAGCGCAGGGGTAAGGGTAAGGGAAAGAAAGGGGGGGGGGGAGAGGAAAGGAAAAAAAAGAGAGGGTATGGAAAAGGAGGGGTAAGGAAAAGAGAGAAAGGAGAAACAGAAAGTGCGAAGGCCAGAAAGAGGGGGAAGGACAGGTGAATAGGAGACGAAACAGAGGGAGAAACAAAGGGGGGGTGGGAAGAAGGAAGGAAGGACAAAACGAGAAGGAGGAGAGATAAGAAGGAAACAATGAAGAAAGGGAACGTGCAAACAGGGGTTAAGAAAGGGAAGTGATGGGTTAGTGAAAAAAGGAAGAAGAGGAAGGAAACAGGAGTGAAGATAATGGAATTACATGGGGGAAAGGGAAAGGAAGTAGGGAGTGGGAGGAGGAGGGGGGAGGGGAAGAGGGGGTTGGGAAGGAGGGAAAGGGGAAGGTGAAGTGAATAGGGAAGCCTGAGGGATGGTGGGGGAAAGAGGAAAAGGGGGGGGGAGAGAAAGAGAGCAGGGGAGGGGGGTTGTTTTGTGAATTGGGAAAAATTAACAATACAAACGTGTTATACCTGCAGTGTGCATGATCGGACCCAGGGAAAGATACCAATAATAAATAAATAGAAAGCATAATTACAAGGGCACTGTGGAATAAACAGCGAGTTGCAGAGCATGGGTAATGCACTGCAATTGATCCCAGCGAGGTGGGGACCAACGTTCAGATGTCTCTATACTAAATTCTCTGGATGATGGTACGACCAACTTTATCATAAATTATTTATTTATCTCTTAAAGGGACACTAAAGGCAGATTTTTTTTTTGTTTAAATAACAAACATGTTATACTTACCTCCGCTGTGCAGCTCGTTTTGCACAGAGTGACCCGGATCCATGTCTTCTGGGTTCCCTTGGCGGCTGTCTCGGCTCCTCCTCGCAAAAGCTTTCCACGTTCATGCGAGCTCCCTCGCATAGTGGAAAGCTTTTGCGAGCGCGCTACCGTGATACATCGGCGGCCATAGCCGCCGACTGTATCACTCAGCCCCGCCCCCTGGCGCGCCGAATCATCCGCTGTGATTGACAGCAGCGCCAGCCAATGGCTGCGCTGCTATCAATCCACCAAGCCTAGCCAATTATCGGCCAGGCCGGTGCTGTCAGATGTTTTTTTACCTTAATGCATAGGATGCATTAAGGTAAAAATAACTTTTACCTTTACAACCCCTTTAAGAGGCTTCCTTTTGACAATATAGTGTATGCGATTTTCAGTAGTTAAATTGCATCACACAAAATATGATATGATTGATATTTTTGTTTGTATCACATTATTTTTTTTTAATGTGAGCTTCTGCATAAAAGAATATTCAGTAGTGTGATTGAGGGATTTATCTCTTACAACGGCACAATGCTGCAATTTAATCTTGTATAACAAATTATTAATGATTAATCTCCCCTTTTCTATTCCATGGACCTGAATGGGAGCAGGAGATTAATCACACCAAATCATTTATTAGAGAGATTTAGGTTTGTCATTTAGTATATATTCGGGAGATTAATCTCATGAGACTAATCTCCTAACAATCCCCAACAATCTTCTGCAGGAGCACTAAATATCGGAGCATTACTTATGGAAAACACCAGGGATTCCGGATCAATAAATCCATCAATGTATTACAATGTGGACAAGACCGGCATCAATACATTCATATCATTTTTTTCGATTTACAGTAAAAGTATTTTTTTTTTGTATTATTAATTTTCAATTAAGGGCAAGATATGGGGAAATAAACAGAGATTAAACAAATACATTTCTTCATTGTAATAGGTTCATTGATTGCAAATGTCTTTAACCACTTGCTTACTGGGCACTTTCACCCCCCTCCTGCCCAGGGCAATTTTCAGCTTTTAACGCTGTGGCACTTTAAATGACAATTGCGCGGTCATGCAACACTGTACCCAAATTACATTTGTATCATTCTTTCCCCACAAATAGAGAAAGGGGGTGTGTCAGAGATGACATCTTACATTAAAGTGAGAAGCGGGGGGTGCTGACTTCTTAGTCATTTGGGGGGCCCTCCGCAACTTTGCGGGGCCCTAAGCGGCTTGCATGGTGAGCCTATAGGGTGGATCGGCCCTGCTTGTGGGCATTGATAGGTGGCACTGTGGGCATTGATAGGTGGCACTGCGGGCATTGATGAGTGGCACTGCAGGCATTGATAAGTGAGGTATGGGCACAGTGAGCTATGCAATGGGCACAGTGAGGCATGCAATGAGCATAGAGAGGTATGCCATTAACACAGTGAGGTATGCAATGGGCACAGCGAGGTATGCACTGAGCACAGTGATGTATGCAATGGGCACAGTGAGGTATGCAATGAGCACAGTGAGGTATGCAATGAGCACACTGAGGTATGCAATGGGCACAGTATGGTATGCAATGAGCACAATGAGGTATACAATGGGCACAGTGAGGTATGCAATGAGCACAGTGAGGTATGCAATAGGCACAGTGAGGTATGCAATGAGCACAGTGCCGTATGCAATGAGCACAGTGAGGTATGCAATAGGCACAGTGAGGTATGCAATGAGCACAGAGAGGTATGCAATGGGCACAGCGAGGTATGCAATGAGCACAGTGCGGTATGCAATGAGCACAGTGAGGTATGCAATAGGCACAGTGAGGTATGCAATGAGCACAGAGAGGTATGCAATGGGCACAGCGAGGTATGCAATGAGCACAGTGAGGTATGCAGTGAGCACAGGGAGGTATGCAATGAGCACAGCGAGGTATGCAATGAGCACAGTGAGGTATGCAGTGAGCACGGGGAGGTATGCAATGAGCACAGTGAGGTATGCAATGGGCACAGTGAGGTATGCAATGGGCACAGTGAGATATGCAATGGGCACAGTGAGGTATGCAATGAGCACAGTGAGGTGAGTTGGAAGGGGGTCATCTTATACTGCGAGTGTATGCCAAAACCAAATTTTTAGCTGGAAAATTAGGGGGTCGTCTTATACGCCGGCAAATACGGTATGTATTTGTAAAAAAAAAATGAAAGCACTTATAATTTTTCTTCCACTTCATAATTATGTGTCACTTCGTGTTGGTCTATAACATAACATCCAGTTTTTGGTTGTAACATGACAAAATGTGAAAAGTTTCCATGGGTATGAATACTTTTTCAAGGCACTGTGTATGTAAATATTGTCAGTTGCAATCCGTTCTCTGAATGTACTAATCCTTCACAGTCAATCCAAACAATCCGAACATAAATCCAAACTCCTCATATATATAAATGCCCCTTTGCGCTTACATAAATTTACATAAACCCCCAAGCCATCCGACTTTTTTCTTTTGCCAGCTATAAAGATAACTAAACAATGTAACTGCATTGTGCTATTTGCACTGTAAAGCACAGCGAGCACCTGAAGTGTATCCAAATTAATCAGAAATCACGCCGCAATGCCCCGAACCGACTGGAGTCCCGTGCCAAGTGCAAGAGGCTCCGAATGAATTATGTATGTTTCAAAATTTTCTGAGACAAAATGTGTTTCTATCTGCAGAAGATCAATATTATATCAATTTCACAGTGTTATGCAGAAGGCGGCTAAATAATTTAGAGGTAATGTGAGCGTTTCATTGGTGAGGATATTATAAATAAGCCACAGTGTGAAATATAGAACATATTCAACACCTGAGGTCTGTTTATAATATAAAGGAGGGAATTACCATATTGGCTTTGAAAAGCATTACCCCATGCACAGATTCTAGTTGCTGGTTACCATCGGGGTTCTAATGTTTGAGAAAAATTGAAGTTTATCAGTTTCATCCATTCCCTTTGTGAACAAATAATTGTAACAACGCTCAGAAAGCAAGGCGCACTAGCTAATAGTTATTCTTATCTTCTAAAATGCAGGCAACGAAAAAGGCACTAGTGGCAAGAGGGAGAAAAATGCATAAAAACAATCGATACCATCCGATATAACCCAAACACGGCTCTTCTGTGACGACTTGCCCGGAAAATATGTTTACCATTTGACCACAGTGGGGAAAGTGATAGAAACGAAAAGGTTTGAAACAAAAGATTTTTTTTGTTAAGCTGTTTTTATTATTTTTTTAGTACAGGCGCATAGGCTGTTGTAGCGGCAATTATAATGGAACATTTGAGAATATAACATTTGTATAAATCTGATATTGTGCAGAAAAAGGAAAAAAAATAAAACATTCAGGGGTATAGAGTCAAGCCCGTTGCTACAGGACAGGCAAAACAAACAATTGCTTGGGGCCCCGAGCTGGCATGGGGCCCCCAACTTCCCCTTCCTAGGCTGTAGCGTGGCCGAGCGCCTCTTCCTTCCTCCTGGAGTCCTGTCAGTCCGGTAGGGTACCGCGCGTGGTACAGGAGATTCAGTTTCCTGTTCCCGGCCGGACTGACACACTGAGTGCTCACTTCCTTTCAGTCCGGCCGAGAACACAGGAAACTGAATCTCCTGTACCGCGCGGTACCCAGCCCAGCCCGGGCACTATCTGTTAGGGGACCCATAATGATAGAACACCGGACTGACAGAAGGAAGAGGAGCTCGGCCACGCTACAGTGGCAGCCTACAGGGAAGAAGGGGAGGTGAGAATAGAAAAACATAGGGACTAGGGAGGAGGGGTGTAAAAAATTAGTGTAGCACTAACGTAGGCTTTGGGTGCGGGGGGAGGGGGTGCTTGGGGGCCCCCATGAAAATTCCTTTAAACGGCCCTGTATAGAGTCAATGTAGGATTGGATACACTTATTTAGCAAAGTAAAAAAAAAAACAAGCAAATACATTATATTGTCAAAAGTATTGAGACACTTGCCATTACATGCACATGAACTTTAACGTGGTTGTAAACCCTTAAGCCTCGTACACACGACCGAGGAACTCGACGGGCGAAACACATCGTTTTCCTCGTCGAGTTCCTTGTTAGGCTTGTTAGGAACTCGACAAGCTTGCTTTGCGTACACACTGTCAAGACAAAATCTCCTTGTTCTCAAACGCGGTGACATACAACACATACAACGGCAGGGGAAGTTCGATTCCACTGGCTAAACTCTTGGGGCTGGTTTTACTAATCTCATGTGTTTGCGTGTTAAGTAAAAGTTTGTTAAGAGATGATTTGCACTTTTCAGTCTGTTACAGCTTGAAAAATGTGTTATCTCCATTACAAATGCTACTTTTACTCCCGTCTCATACTTTATTCTGAGCAAGCGCGGGTTTCTTAGCATACACACGCTCGAGTTTCTCGTCCGAAACCAGCCCGACCAGGAACTCGATGTACACACGACCAGTTTCCTCGGCAAAAAAATATCTCCCAGCAAGTTTCTTGCTGGTTTTTGCCGAGAAACTCGGTCGTGTGTACGAGGCTTTACAGACCACTTTTACCTACAGGTAAGCCTAGATTAAAGTGGATGCAAACCCGAAAAAAATAAATATTCTTTGCTTTCACAATGTACAGTATAAGATTTCCTATACACACAGTGGACTGGCAGCAGTCGAATACAGGATCGGATCAAATCAGGCCACTCCGGAAACTGTGTATGCGCAGTTCCTAGCCGACCCAGTCACAGCAATTTTTTACTGGTGCTTTTGCCCTATTACGAGCATTTACGGGCAGGTAGAAAAGTGCCTTGTTTTTACGGGCTGCCCGTAAAAATACGGGTGGTTGGCAACGCTGATTTGTAGACACATCTATTTTGTTTTTTCTACAGAGTTGGCTAGAACTAGCTCCTGTGGAAGTCTATTCCATTTTTTTTTAGCTCTTATGCCGCGTACACACGACCGTTTTTCATGACAAGAAAAATGAATTTTTTTTTAATTAGTCGTGAAAAACGGTTGTGTGTAGGCTCCAGAGAATTTTTCTCGACGGTAAAAATGGGCGTTAAACATTTAGAACTCTCTGGAGCAGGCTGAAGCATTTAGCGTGGAGGAATCCAGCAGCGGAGCAGTGGAAACTAATCAGATAGAGAGACACATGCGATTTCGATCTGTTTGTCTGTGTGGAGGAATCCAGCAGCGGAGCAGTGGAGACTAATCTGATAGAGAGATGCATGCGATTTTGATCTGTTTATCTGGTAAGCAGATTATTTACCTGAGGTGGAGGTGCAGCTATCTTGACACCATTATCTTGGATTTTTTCAACACAAATACGGGTGCTTCTGTGAAGATTTTAGAATTATCTATAGAAATCACAGCTGATTGCGGCTATATGGACTATCATTTCTTCTGTGCACTTGTTTTTAGTTTGTAATAATTGCACGTTGAGCACTTTATTATTGTTTGTGTCTATATATGCATATTATGGTATTTGGTGGGTGCCATTTAGACATGTTGACACTGATATAGACACATATATCTACTAGCAGCGCAGCTTTCACATTTATTGTTAAACATTTAGAACCTGCTCTATTTTTTCTGCACGTCGTTCTATTTCACGGCGTGAAAAACGATTGTGTGTACGCTTTAACGAGGGGGGGAAAAGCGCGCATGCTCAGAAGTGAGTTATGAGACGGGAGCGCTCGTTCTGGTAAAACTAGCGGTCGTGATGGAGATAGCACATTCGTCACGCTGTAACAGACTGAAAAGCATGAAGACTGAAAAGCGCGAATCGTCTCTCATCAAACTTTTTACTAACACGCGGTAACACAAAATCAGCAAAAGCAGCTCAAAGGGTGGTGCCATTCGAATGGAACTTCCCCTTTATAGTGCCGTCGTACACGCTGTACGTCACCGCGCTTTGCTCGACTTCTTTTTTTTTTCATGATCGTGTGTATGCAAGGCTGGCTTGAGAGGAATCACGTCGAGAAAACGCATTTTTTTTCAATGACATGAATAACGGTTGTGTGTGCGCGGTATCACTATAAATACAACTTTTGTGCAGATGCAGAGAATAAAACATTGTACATGACCACATACATGGGTTTATGTTTGTATTGAAGCTATTTTCCTTCACATACAGTATAAGTCAATGCAAACATAACTTAAAGCAGTTTGAAGCAACTCAAAAGAAGTTCAGAGTAACTCCTTGAGCAACTTAAAAGCAAATCCAAGTGACCCAGGAACACGTCAAAGCAATTCAGAAGCACCGGAAAGCAAACTACAACTGACTTCCGAGTCTGTTCCTTATACATGAGCCCCAAGTAAGGTTTTATTTCAAATAGAAACCAATGTAGGAGAATTCGGAAGGCAAAAGTGCTTCATTTGATGTATTTCTTAGCTGCTTTCCAAGGAAATGCTTGACAGTAAAAATACATTTGATAGTTGCAGAATGCATTCGCAGGTACTTAGAGCTGATCAGGTTTTTCAAGAATGGACAGAGAGTGACATGAAATACAAAGAGAGAAGGTCCAACCACTTACAAATCATTGAGATTTTACCGATCAGAAACGAACAATGGCCCAGATTCACGTACGACTTACGCCGACGTATCTTCTGATACGCCGCGTAAGTTCTCGGATGCACCGTCGTATCTATGCGACTAATTCTTGAAAGAAGATACGCCTGAATTTTGGCTAGATACGACCGACGTAAGTCTCCTACGCCGTCGTATCTTGGGCGCATATTTACGCTGGCCGCAAGGGGCGCTTCCATTGATTTACACGTCGAATATGTAAATGACCTCGATACGCCGATTCACAAACGTACTTGCACCCGTCGCAGTAAGCTACGCCGTTTACGTAAGGCGTATGTCCGGCGTAAAGTTATCCCACCTAAAGCAGGGGTAAGTCATGTTAGGGTATGGACGTCGGAACAGCCGTGGTATTTTACGTTGTTTACGTAAGTCGTACGTGAATGGGGCAGGGCGTATCTTAGGGAGTATATGCGACGTGATTGTTAGCATGCGCGCGCATGCGCCGTTCATTCGGCCATTCATTTACATGGGGTCACAGTTAATTTTAATACAACACGCCCACTACCTTCCAAATTTGAATTAGGCGGGCTTACGCTGGCCCATTTACACTACGCCGCCGTAACTTAGGGAGCAAGTGCTTTGTGAATACTGGTCTTGCCTCTCTATGTTACGTCGGTGTAGCGCATATGAGATGCGCTACGCCCGCTCAAAGATACGCCGCTGTCTGTGAATTTGGCCCAATGTTTGCAAATTTTAAAAACCGAAACCCCAAAAAAAGTACATTGTTGGGAAAAAAAACATTCACTGTGTCAAGACTATAATGCCCTGTACACACGATCGGTTCGTCTGATGAAAACGGACCAATGGATTGTTTTCATCGGACGAACCGATCGTGTGTGGGCCCCAACAGTTTTTTTCCCATCGGTGAAAATAAAATAGAACCTGTTTTACAATTTTCGAATGGTTAAAAAACCGATAGAAAAAAACGATCGTCTGTGGGGAAATCCATCGGTCAAAAATCCATGCATGCTCAGAATCAAGTCGACGCATGCTCGGAAGCATTGAACTTCATTTTTCTCTGCACGTCGTTGTGTTTTACGTTACCGCGTTGGACACGATCGGATTTTTAACCGATGGTGTGTAGGCAAGACTGATGAAAGTCAGCTTCATCGGATATCTGATGAAAAAATCCATCGGTTCGTTTTCATCAGACGAACCGATCGTGTGTACAGGGCATAAGGCTGTTTTCACTGGGCAGAACATAATTAGTAATGTGTCTGATTGGCACACAAAATGTGATTGAAAACCGATGGGTCACTCTGAGTGGCTCTGCACTGCAGATTCATTTTCCTAAATAGAACATGTGTAAATCTAAAATGCCTCCAGTTCTACGGGAAGATAGGTCACCTTTTGTGACCAAAGATAATTGAATCTCAGAGTCCCAGGCCATATTACTCACTTTCAGTATGCCTTAGTTAGAGTGTACTGTATAAATAGGAAGAAATAGCCTGACCGCCGCACAACTCATCGGCCCGAGTGGTTAGCAGGTAAAAGCACTGTCACGTACCTGGTGGAGATCGAGCTGTAGAGGGGGCTTCTCTGTACCTCCTGTCCATTACCCCTGGTAGTGGTGACAGGAAGTGGAGGACACAGAGTGGCACGAGGGCCGCTGTAGCAGATGGCTCTGGCTGGGTCTTGACAGAAACCAGGTGACTGGAGAGTGCTGGGCTGGAACTGAGAACAGGAGCCCCGCGTTGCTGGATCAGCAGCTGGAAGTGTAGCCAGGACGTGAGCCAGGGGGTCATCAACAGCCGGACAGAGCAGGTACCTAGACGTGAGGCAGAGACAAAGACTGGACACAGGCCAGGTTCGGTAGACAGTCGGGAAAGGAGGCACAGGAACATCAGGCAGAAGCAGAGTCAAGCACAAGCCGGGGTCACAAGTAGGCAAGTAGAGGTCAACAGGAAGGTTCAGGCAAGCTGGGTCAAGATACAGGAAACAGATTAAGTAAACAGGAACTAGCTGAAAAGACCACTCAGCAAAGTATGCATGTCACTGGCAGGTTTAAATAGGCGGACTGGCGCCCGCGCACGCTCACGCATGCACCAGTACATGTCTTTTATTGTGTATCTCTGAAAATGTCCACGCCTGCGCACCACTGCGCGCTTGTTACCCGGGGTTCTCTTACAAGCACCCTCAGCTCGATTCATCAAGATCACGACTCCAACCTGTTTCGTCCAGCCCTCAGGGCTTAATCATGGAAGGTAGAGTGGAACATGTTGTAGTTGGTGCCTATCCAGTGCCACCTATCAGTGCCCATCAATGCCACCTATCAGTTTTTTCAAAATTGTCGCTCTTTTTTTATTTAGAGTGCAAAAATTAAAGACCGCAGAGGTGATCAAATACCACCAAGAGAAAGCTCTATTTGTGGGAAGAAAATTATAAAAAAAAATCATCTGGGTACAGTGTAGCACGACCGCAGAATTGTCATTCAAAGTGTGAAAGCGCTGAAAGATAAAAATTGTCTTGGGCAGGAAGGGGGGAAAGTGTAAGTGGTTAGTGTCCCAGCTGTGGCATAGCTGGAGGGCCAACTTCTAAAATCCTTCTTTGAAACTAATCAAGGTAATTCCACCTAGGGACCTGGTCTGGAGAGCTCACAGAAGTGTGCCTGGTGGAAGTTGGAAAGGGTCTGACTGCCCTGTGGAATTGTTAGCATTAACCTAAACCTCTCTGAAGAGTGTCTGGTGGATACTGCAAGGAAGCATTCGGTCATCCTGTGACATTGTGAGTGCTGACCTGATCTCAGGGTCCTAGGTGGTAGTTCTCTCTAGAGTAGTTTCTAAAAAGGGACTGGCGTAGAGGTCATTCAGAGAGGCTAAGGCTGCATTCACACCTAGGCGTATTGTCGCCTGTAGCGCGACGCTATTGCAGCCTGCAATACGCTGGAGGGGTGATTTTACATTGTCGGCTATGGAGATGGTTCACATCTCCACGCCGAACGCCGAAACGCCTGAAGCTCAAAACAAGTCCCAGACCTTTTTTTCAGGCGGCTTTCGGCGTTCGGCCATAGCCGACAATGTTGATCACCCCTCCTGTGTATGTAACCGTGGCGTATTTTACCGTGTTTTGTCGCGGCAAATCGCGGGACAAAATGCCGCAATTTGACGCGACAAATCGCGGTAAAATATGCCGCGTTCAGGTGTGAATGCAGCCTTAGCAAAGTGAAGTGACCTCCTGAAAATATTCAGTAAATCTGGAGTATCCCATATCTCCCTACACCCCATCCAAGTTCTTCAGCAATAAAAAAAACAAAACTACAAAGACATCCCCTGCATTGATTACTGAGGCAGAGTGAGTGAACTGTTGCTGTGTGCCTCTACACTAATCTTGGGAAAGAACCGGTTAAATTACAGCCGCTCATTTGGGGCATCGCTACAACTAAAAACCTGATCGTTTCTTGCTATTCCCAACTGTTTCTAAACCTAAAATGAAATTGCTGCTCAGCCTAATCATATTATGCGGAGTCATACATGAAGTAGTGATTATTTAAAATAATAGTAATACTAAAATATAAATTTAAACATTTTCTTATATTGAGTCTTGCCAGCTCTGCGTCCATGTGAAAAACACTGCTTGCAAGTAGAATTTGCATAAACTGCAATAATAATGATCACTATCATTTAAACATATATTCATGTTTGGGTAATAAAACACCAATATATGGGATCATTTTCCAGCCAAACATATTTAAACATAACATGGTGCAAGAAGCCAGGAAAGTCTAAATGGATTTTATTTTTATCTTCTCTAAAACACAGCATCAGAAAAAAAGAAAGCTTTAAACTCTAAACTGACTTTAATATGGTATCAAGGTTAAAAAGTGGAAAAATAAACCGAGGCAGATCTGTATATTATTTTTCTTAAATAGAAACAAAATATTATACAAAAAAGGGAAAAGGAAGAAAAAAACATACAACATAAAGCATAGTAGCAGTAGTGATAATAATAGTAATAAAAATAATTTTAAATACAAATTCAATTAAATGAATGTGACTATTGGAGTCTTTAATATGCTCTGAGAGGAAAAAAACAATAACAACACTAATTTTAATTTTAATTTTCCCTTGTACTGATGCTGGCTGTCCAAAAGTTAAAATCTGCAGTCCTCTGCCCCACTTTACCCCATACCCTGCAGTAGTAATCTTCCAGTGTTGTGAGGCTTAAATAAGAAGTATGGTGTTGGGGACAAAAAAATTATACTCACCTAGGTACAGGGCCAGTGCTACCACAAGGCGAAAAAGGCAGCTGCCTAGGGCACAGGCAGGATTAGTTGTTGCTGGGTCCAGCCCCCCCCCCCCGATCATCCTCTCAAAATACCCAGTCAGTGTCCCTGCTGCCACAGCCATGCCACTCAGGAACAGCACAGGCTGTGCAGCAATCAGAGCTATTCCGGAATGTACAGTGGCTGGTGGCTTCCACCGCTGCCGCCTGCTCTCCACAGCACTAGGGTTTGGTGGCTAGGACCGCCCATGTCCTAGAAACCAATCACATGCTTGCTCCTCCCCCAGTCCCCGGAATTCAGAGGAGGGGCAGAAAGTTCCTCCTCCAAACCTATACAGCCTATCCATTTCAGTGCCAGATACCCAGCCTGACATCCCAGTGCCAGATACCCAGCCTGACGTCCCAGTGCCAGCTACCCAGCCAATCCCTGGAGATAGTTGCTCAGAAAGTGGCTGGAGAGCCTATAAATTCCTGGCAGCAGGATGCAGAGTTCCATTGTCCGGCCTCCTCAAGGAGGCCCCTGGGCTGGGGGCTGTGCTCCTGTGGCAGAGATACAGAGAGGAGAAGTGCCAGCTACCCAGCCAATCCCTGGAGATGGTTGCTCAGAAAGTGGCTGGAGAGCCTATAAATTCCTGGCAGCAGGATGCAGAGTTCCATTGTCCGGCCTCCTCAAGGAGGCCCCTGGGCTGGGGGCTGTGCTCCTGTGGCAGAGATACAGAGAGGAGAAGTCTGCAGATGATTCCTTTTGGGGACCTAAAGAGAGCCTGGATGGGAGTCTGGATAGAGCCAGGAAAACAGGTGTGAGAAAGCACCACTCTTCTGGGACTGACAAAGTACTTGATCCTGCTACACAATGTAGAAATGACTGTGGGGTGCTTTAAGCCACGTACACACGATCAGTCCATCCGATGAGAACGGACCGATGGACCGTTTTCATCGGTTAGCTGATGAAACTGACTGATGGTCCGTCGCGCCTACACACCATTGGTTAAAAAAACGATCGTGTCAGAACGCGGTGACGTAAAACACAACGACGTGCTGAAAAAAACGAAGTTCAATGCTTCCAAGCATGCGTCAACTTGATTCTGAGCATGCGTGGATTTTTAACTGATGGTTGTGCCTACTAACGATCGTTTTTTTTTCCATCGGTTAGGAATCCATAGGTTAAATTTAAAGCAAGTTGGCTTTTTTTTAACCGATGGTTAAATAACCCATGGGGCCCACACACGATCGGTTTTGACCGATGAAAACGGTCCATCAGACCGTTGTCCTCTGTTTAACCTATCGTGTGTACGAGGCCTTACCTTACAACTTAATGCAGTGAAGCAAGAGACGTTCAAGACAGCCAGGAGTTGTACAAGTACAGCCAAGAGACAGTACAGCACAGTCAAAGGTTGTGCAATACAACCAGTATTATGTATAGAGCAGTTAGAAGCCTAGCAGTCCTCAAGTTCTACAGTTCCATAGTTCAGATTATCCCATGCTCCCCATCCCTATCCAAGTTCCTGTTCTATAGAAACCCTAAAAAGAAACCCCTAGACCAAGGGTGTCAAACTCAATTTCATTGTGGGCCGCATCAGCATTATGATTGCCCTCAAAAGAGCCGGTTGTATCTGTAAGATTAGATGTCCAGCACACCCCCTCCCCCCCCCCTTTACATTAGATGTCAAGAGCCACCCCACCATCAGAAGTTGAGTCCCCCACTCTCCCTTACATCACAGTGCACCCCCCTTTCCTTATGCTGCTGCTGGGAAGAAGCTGGATGCATTGCTTGAAAGCAGAAAGTAAGGGTCTGGAGGTGGGCCAGAGGAGGGCTGGAGCTCTCCAGCAGCTGCAGGAGAGGTGCGAGGGGCCAGGAGGGCCATATTCGGCCCGCGGGTCTTGTGTTTGACACCTGTGCCCTAGACTGATTCTTAACCCAGTGGAAGAATCCTGAAAATGCCATGTGCCTGGCTGTGCATGCTTTCAGTGGGGGAAATAGTCCCGAATATCAGCAGCTCCTGCTGGGATATCGCTACACTACTTTATAGTAATAAGGCACATTTGTAGTTCTTTTCTTTATTTTGAGATTATACATTCCCGGAAATAAAGATTTGCTTTTGAAACAAAACTCCAAGGGCTGTCATTGGCACTGTGACTGCCAAGTGTGTTGGAATGACAATTTCACTGACTTCATATTCCCACTATATTAATTAAGTCATATGCAACATTAGTTGTGGAGAACGCTCAAAAACAAACAACAGTTATGAGAGTTTTAACGCTCATCGATGACTGTGGTTTCAGCACAAAGCAGTCTAATTTCCATCAGCTATGTTGGTTTGATATCTGCAGTTTACTGATTGTATCTGATACTTTATTGTCAGTAGGAATGCCATGGTCCAGAAGAGGAGAAATGCCATGGTTGTTAACTACACAACATTGCTAAAGATTTTATACCACTGCTGGGTTTGACTGTTGGATTTCTAATGCTCTGTTGTCATGAGAAAGATAGAATCCACTTAAGGAACACTCAGACAGTCTGTAGAAAAAGTATTTTGCAGCATTCGTATACCGTATTTCTATACTATGGGTTATTTTCCCATCATTGTAATGTTTTTTATATTATTCATCTACTAGGACTCTTCTTTTTACCGATATGAATGCAGCCCACTGCTGTGTGTAAGTATCCTTAAAAATCGGAAAATTAGCGCAGTAAAAATTTGTAAAAAATACTAAAATCTGCCTAATTGTTTAGTATTTTACTAGGGCTGTGCAAATTAACTTTTAATTAATCGATTAATCTTTAATTTTTTTGATCGATCAAAATCTTTTTGATCGATTAAAATTCTTTTGATTGGTACTCACCTCTCCGCCAGCTTCTGGGCCTTCAGGGAGTTCCGTCGGAGATCCAGTAACGTCACGGACACCGGCGGGGCATGCCGTGTCCATCTGAAGGGCTCCTTTGCTGTGCCTTCATATCTGTATGCCGGCGGGACCTTACTATCTGCCACACGCAAGGGCTGTTACACTTCCCTCTATCACTTCCCTCTATCAACCTGGGATTCTACAACCATCCACTGGGAGTTGTTATGGTTGCCTTCATGGGACATCTACATGCCGACGGACTGATGTTAACCACTCCTCATCTGGATTCAGCAGTGGTATCATTGTACACATTTTTATACCAGTATCATACTTAGCTACATGTTTTTATGACTGCTTTTGGTACCGTTTGGTATTACTCGCACCATTTTTACAGTTTATGTAGCTACATCGATTTTATCTCCAAGGAGATCAGCTAAAAGTAGTTGGATCTGTATGTGCGTTATAATTAATTGAAATTAGTCGATTAATCGATAAAAAAAAAAAAAAACGATTAATCAAACAGAAAATTTTTGATCAGTAACAGCCCTATATTTTACGTATCTACATGCAAATACTCTCATATGTGAGCAAATACTCATGTAGCGCTACCCCCGCAGGATTTGTTATTGGAATCGCCATATTGAGTTACCTTAATGTGGCGTATGGGTGCAGTTGGAGAACGAAGGTCCATACAGTGAATAAAGGGTTTCCAATGCTTTATTTCCAGGCCAAACACAGCCAACATCAACATCAAATGGGAAGAGCAGGTTGATGAAGAAAAGGGGAGAACCTTGCAGTGTCAGGCAGGGATATTAATTGAGCAGTCCTTGCTCAACAGAGTACCAAATTATCATTCGTCGACACTCCAGTTGGAGTGGGTAAAGTGCCTCCGGAAAGACCCCTCTCACAAGCCTGGCTTTAGGGCCTCTGCAACAGGCCAATTACTTTAGATGAGCTAGATGAATAAATGGAGCGAATCCTCCCAGTAGGATTTAGCATAGGTCACCGGATGACAGCAAGATGTACCTGTCAACATTCCGGTCACCAGATCCCTGATTGGTTCGTTCAAGCCCTGTTGGACAACCTGCCTCCGGGTTCCCCTCAAGCCGACCCCCCAATCGAACGGCACCCAGCCTGGGATCCTCTCAATAGAACTGGGGACCCAGTAAGTCACTGGAGTCCCCTTTTACCTCCGGATGAGGGTTTGTGTTTGTTGCAATATTATTTATGACATATCTGCTCTTTTGACAGGAATACTATTTTTGTAGCTGGTCCTTTCATGCCTCCTATGATTGCCTGCAGTCCAGTGTTTGGTTTGATGGTGTCTGTTTGACCCCACCTGAACCATTATCAATTGCAATATAATTTGGGAAGGCTCTGATATTCATTAGGACAGTGACCCCTGAGGAAGTTTCATTTTAGGGGGAAACATGTTAGGAACCACACCATTGTGCTGTACCTTTAAGGACTGTATTGCATGAGTCTTTTTCAATGCAACTGCGTTGTATTTATGTGTTAATAAAATGTATAATTTTAAATATTTATTTTTTCCCATTGATTTAATATGCATCCAAAAAATCCCACAAATCTCCAATATACAAATTGCACTGACACCCACTGAGGATTGTACAGGCAGTGCGTTTGAAATAGGTAAATAGGCACAGGTTGTGAGTTTCCTGTACCACATTCTAGTGTGAACCAGGGCTCAGGGTCTGTTTATTCCAGAACGTGGGGTAGAAAACCTGCGTTCTGTGCGCATTTCCAGCACCATGTTCAAAACACACTGCACTTGCGATCTGCAGTGTTAACTTAACGACACCCCAAATGCAGGTTGCAAACACAGTGGAGAGCAATATTCTCATTCTTGTATCTTCCCTTAACCCTTCTAGGATCGTTTGCCTGCAATGGATTGCATGATAAAGAAGTATCATGCGATCTGGTTGCTGTGCATTTCTTTAAGTAGTGCATGCACTGCGTTTTGGTGCAGTCCGAAGCAATTTCAGCCCATTCATTTGAACGCACTGCTCCCGGATAGCATGAAGAAAAATTAACCTTTTGTATTACTTTATGGAAAGCAGTCATTCGATCCTAGAAGGGTTAAGGGAAGATACAAGAATGAGAATCTTTCTCTCCACTGCATTATCTTCTTTCACGAGGTCCAATTCAAGACATCTGGAGGAGTTCACAGCATATTTTCCATTTAATAACAGCCCAGAGATTGATTTTGTTCCCTGCTATTTGAAAACAAAATGACGGGCGATGAATGGTGCAGTTGATATTGCTTTCCAGAGCTATGTATGGCATGTATGATATTTCCAGGCACATTACCATATAGAAAAGATGTATGTGAAAGGTCTTCACCTGAAGCATTATAAAATTTAATGTATCAGTGTCATTATAAGTAAGAGCCTTCTACTGATCTGATCTGACCGCCCTGGTGGCAGGCAGGAGATTTGACATTGCAGCTTTCTAGATTTCCATCATTACTATAGTGCCCAGAGGTGACGGATTACAACCTAAATATCCAACAATATGATGTTACAGTGGATGTGAACCCAAATTGAACCCTATCTGTATGACATTTGGTATGATAAAATATTGTGTATCATGAACAATCAGCATTTTTTATATAAATAAAATACATTTTTATAATTTTTTTATCCTTTGTTGTATCTTAGTGCAGCTAATCACCCGCAGCCTCTTTTTGTCAACTTGTTCTCTTGCAATAGCTGCTTGGTATTTCTCAATGGCAAAAACAGTGGCCCCCAGGTATTTCCTAACTCTTTGCAGCCTGTAGAAGGGTGCAGTCTGCTTCCTCCACTGTAGGTGGTGCCTGACCGGGGAGGCATTACAGCCTGGAGAGGAAGTCAGAGGAAACTTAGTTGTGGTTTCCGGTTTCCTGGAGGCAGCATTTTGGTTGGCTGTTTTGCATTTAGGTGACTATTGGTGGCCATTTTGGGTCAGCAAAGTTCCTGTCCGAAGGTTTTGGCATGCATTTGTGAGTGGGCAGTGTAGGAACAGGTTACCCGTCTGTCAGGGACAGTACTAGTGGTAGGGAAAGGTTCCAGATGAGGAGGGAAAAAGCTTGGTTCGCAAACTTCTCTGAACATCTTCCTATTTGGGCATGAGACAGCCAGGCCACATTTTGCCTCTCCTTACAGGCACTGTCAGTTCTGCTGAAACTTGCTTTTCTACGTGCTGTTGGAATTCAAGAGTGCTCCATGTTGGACCTTTGTTTACTTTTTATTGAATTTCCTTTCATTGCACTCAGACTGTATGTGTTATTGTGGCCACACCATGCTGCACCTCACTTACAAGCCAGTGAGAGCTCGCTCTTTAATAGTTTGTTGGGCCACAAACATCATGAAATGGCTCCATGGGATTGCAAGCCCTGGCACCCCTCGTGAAAGCTAAATTAAAGCTTGTTTAGTTGCTAGGGTCTTTTGGTAACAGTCAGTTTCTTGGCTCTTTTTTGTCTGTTTCAGGTTCCCCCTTTACTGTACCAAGGAAGATTCCCAGCTTTCTGCTGTTGCTAAGCAGACCAGCTAGTTGCTCATCACTCTCAGATTGACTAGGGAGTGTTGGAGGGAAAACCTGCACCCAACTGGGACTCTCATCCACCTTTAAATATCTTTCTAGGGAGGTGACTTTCAGCAGTTAGATCTTCATTCAAGACCAGCTGTATCGTACCATTTCCTTAGTCACGGCTATTCTTTGGTGGTGGTATTGTCGCCCATTAATGTGGGTGAACAGTGTGATTCAGGACTTTGATGCACTATGAAGTTCAGTTTGAGTCTTGGTGACTGAGCTTTGGTGTTTATTATTTATTTAAAATATTCTTAGTTTGTTTATGGCTATAAAAATGTTGAGGGGAAGTTTATTTAAAAAAGAAAAAAAAAATTCACGTGCTTTTAGCCCCAATAAAAGGCTGTGGACTAATATTTTCCAAAGATGGCTTTGTGTTTGTTATTTCATTTAATTAACCTTTTTATTTCAGGAGGTTTTATTATCTGATGAAAAGAGTGCTAATGGGCTTCAATAATCCTATGTAACACCTTAGGCCGAGTACACACGGTTAATCCATCCGATGAGAATGGTCCGACGGACCGTTTTCATCGGTTCACTGCTGAAGTAGACTGATGGTCTGATGTCCATTGTTCCAAAAACCGATCGGGTCAGAACGTGGTGACGTAAAACACACAACGTGCTGAAAAAAACGAAGTTCAATGCTTCCAAGCATGCGTCGACTTGATTCTGAGCATGCGCGGGTTTTGAACCAATGCTTTTGTGTACTAACCATCGGTTTGGACCTATCGGTCAGTGGTCCATCGGTTCGATTTTAAAGCAAGTTCTCTAACTTTTGCTTGAAGGACAAAAGACCGATGGGGTGTACACACGGACCGTTTGGACCGATGAAACTGAACTTCGGTCCGTTTTCATCGGTTTGGACCGATGGTGTGTACGCGGCCTAAGGCTTTCCATCCATGTGAACATGGTGTCACAATAATCACATGAAACAGTTGGTGGAGGCCCCTGGGACATACGAGGCAACTCTTGTGGGTACCATATTAGGGCCGAAACAACTAATTGATTAATCGACAACTAATCGATTATGAAAATAGTTGTCAACTATTTTCATAATCGATTAATCGGCCAGTTGATTAGTTGGCCTGCATATAGTATGCATTATTTGTTTACATATCAGGAAATACAGTGCAGCACACATACAGCTCAGTACACCATCCATACATGTCACCAAGTGCCTGAGAATTTGTGAATGTGAAAGTGTGAGAAGCAATGCCTCATGGGACATGTAGTCCTGGGCAGGAAGTGAGTGGTTCTAAAGGCAGAAGTATTTTTACCTTGCTATAGCGGGCGCTCTATACTATACTTTGTAGCTTGCTATTGAGGCACTCTGAAGGCAGGAGGAGCCAGAAGCATCGGTGAGGGACCCCAGAAGTGGAGGATCTGGGCTGCTTTGTGCAAAACCATTACACAAAGCAGGTAAGTATAACAAGTATGTTTAAAAAAAAAATCACTTTAAAGGCTCTGTGCAGGGAAGATCAGCAGAGAAAGTGGAGGTAATAAAAGGCATTACAATTACTGTAGTTGGTTATTTATATTTACCACTGCGTATGGATATTTAAGAATAAATTGCCTTTTTTTTAATTTACATATTAACTAAATTGTACACCACACTTTTTTTTAAGATTATCCGATTAGTCGATTAATCAAAACAATAATCAGCTAACTAATCGATTATGAAAATAATCGTTAGTTGCAGCCCTATACCATATACCAATGTAATAATGCTTTGTAATTTGTTTTTATAATATAAGCATTTTTAAAAGACTTTGAGGCTTAGAGAGCTAATTTATGACATTCAGCAAGATTCAGATCCTCGGTGAAGTCCCCGTTCCCATTTACACATATAGACATTAACATTTTCAAGCTTATATGAGATTTTAGCAATTGAGTGCATATAATGCAAAACACCCCAGTCAAACCCATGCCAATATTACTTTCATCATACTTTTTTGCAAGAGTCCCCAAAAATGACTTGATACCTTCAGTAAATGGCTATCTTTTCAATTCTTAAACGGCATAGCACTAGTTAATAGCGACTTCAAGAAGGATTATGAATTTTAATATAGAGATTACAATATACTCAACTCAATATATTAAATTTATTCTGGATGTCCAGCCACGTAAAGCTTACAATCTAATTTGTCAGCCCGAAGCAACAAAACAAATAAGTTGACAAAGTTTGCGAGTAATTTTACATCAAGGCCCTAAAGCTAAGTTCTATCTCATCAAACTCATATGCGTGTTGTGTATTACAGGAAGGTTTCCTCTTGCAGCATGTGGCAGCTTACAGATTTAAACAGCATCTCAGGAATAGAGCGGCCTCTCTATAGCTTTTATTGAAACAATATATCTGAGTAGTGATTTACTAGTTAATAAACATTTGGCTTATTTTCATCACAGATAAGTGTTTTTTTGTTTTTTTTTTACTTTTTCGCAAAAGCAGGCAAGGTAAAGGCAGTGTTTCCCCTGGTTAAGTGAATTAACAGAAACACAAAGCAACATTTCGTCTTTGCAAATTAAATTAAACCAACTTCTCATTACTTAGAGCTTAGATGTGTATTTAAAGATTTAGATGTTCTTGGGCCTTAATAACAGGAGAGCATTGCCAATTAAGGAGAAAAAAAAGAATGAATAATTATATGTGACCTTATGATTGTCAACAGAAGGGGGTTAACTAATTACAGGAGGTCAATATTTGGCTGGAGTAGATAGGTGGCTATAACCTCCAGATTTGGCAAAATGTTGCGGCACACAAAAACAATCTTAATAGACCACTCATCAGCAGCTTGGTGCACCATTACTGGGTTATTTGTAAAGATAAGAGCAATCTGCTTACCTGGCATTTTATTCAATTTAAATTGAGTTTAATAAAGTTATAAGTATCTTTCTTGTACTGTTTAAAGTACCCTTCAACTTCCAGCCAGGAGAGCATAATGTTTTTGTAAAGCCTCACAATGATTTCTGTAATTTGCTCTTTTTGGTCTGTTAAAAATACCACCTAAGCGTTTTGTTATAGTTTCAGTTATCATTGTTCCCAGCAATCTCTGTGGACTGCAGATCACCTGCCCACATTCTGTCAATTAGCAGAGGAAGAGGTTGTGGGCAAGGCCTACTAGCCCTGTAGATGGGGACCATGCCAGGTTGCATAACTAGGGCCAAACTGCCCTGCTAATGATGAACACTCTGTGGACGCGGTCACTAGTGCCTCAGGCCAGATGGGGGGCGCGGTCGTGCGAAGATCAGCATTAAGGCGGCACCCCGTACTTAAAAGTGAGCTGTTCACCTTGCACAGTTACCACATTAAACTTGAGGCTCTTCACTGTGAGACACTCTTTCTATGACACTGTACACCATCTCTTTCAAATGTAGCATTTTAATGGGGACACCAAGGAGTCGGTGTCCCACTTCACCAGCTAAGCTACTCTGCCAACTCACCCCTACACGTGCACAAGTTAACTCCTTCACCCTCCATGGGGTCTCCATGCTGCAGGTTAGGTCCCAAATGCTTAGGAGCACCTACCACTAGGGAGGGAGTAAGAGCAATGACCCCCTTGCTTACCAGGGGACCTGTCACACATGCCCTGTACCACCTTTCCACTTGACAGCTATAGCATTCCAAACAGTCCTAGTTACCCATAGCGACTGCATGTTAGGCATGACTTCCCTCCAACACCTTCATATAGTTAACCCTTCCTAGGTGAAACTCTTGCTTATCCTCTTCATCTCCAATAATGTTACAGGCCCTGTTCTATTGATGTGCCGTGTACCCTAATGCATCCTTTTTAACCACTTGCCGTCGCCGCACCGTCGAAATACGTCCACAAGGTGGCTCTCCTAGGCGAGATCACGTTATATGACGTCCTGCCTATTAGCCACCACTAGGGGCGCACGCGCGCCGCCGGAGGCGCGCGCGCGCGCCCCCCGCTCGCCCCCGACTCCCGTGCGTGTGCCCGGCGGGCGCGATCGCCGCCGGGCACACGCGATCGCTCGGTACAGAGCGGGGAACGGGAGCTGTGTGTGTAAACACACAGCTCTCGTTCCTGTCAGCAGGGGAAATGCTGATTTTCTGTTCATACAATGTATGAACAGAAGATCAGTGTTTCCCCTAGTGAGGCCACCCCCCCCCCCACAGTAAGAACACACCCAGGCATACTTAACCCCTTCCCCGCCCCCTAGTGTTAACCCCTTCACTGCCAGTGGCATTTTTATAGTAATCTAATGCATTTTTATAGCACTGATCGCTATAAAAATGCCAATGGTCCCAAAAATGTGTCAAAAATGTCCGAAGTGTCCGCCATAATGTCGCAATACCGAAAAAAAAATCGCTGATCGCCGCCATTACTAGTAAAAAAAAATATTAATAAAAATGCCGTAAAAATACCCCCTATTTTGTAAACGCTATAACTTTTGCGCAAACCAATCAATAAACGCTTATTGCGATTTTTTTTTTACGAAAAATATGTAGAAGAATACGTATC
The DNA here is from genome assembly GCF_905171775.1 of Rana temporaria. NCBI lineage: Eukaryota > Metazoa > Chordata > Amphibia > Anura > Ranidae > Rana > Rana temporaria. The sequence continues at coordinate 137,738,143 of NC_053499.1, forward strand.
GGCCTAAACTGAGGAAAAAAAATGTTTTTTTATATATTTTTGGGGGATATTTATTACAGCAAAAAGTAAAAAATATTCATTTTTTTCAAAATTGTCGTTCTATTTTTGTTTATAGCGCAAAAAATAAAAAACGCAGAGGTGATCAAATACCACCAAGAGAAAGCTCTATTTGTGGGAAAAAAAGGACGCCAATTTTGTTTGGGAGCCACGTCGCACGACCGCGCAATTGTCTGTTAAAGCGACGCAGTCCCGAATCGCAAAAAGTACTCTGGTCTTTGGGCAGCAATATGGTCCGGGGGGTAAGTGGTTAATGACTTCAGACCAGGCACTCAACTTTACTAAACATTACAGTAGAACAGTCTATCGCACATCACATATTAGACACAGTTCATCCATCACTACCTAATTAGGCCACCCAGTTCATACCTTGCCCAAAGATAGCAAGTCATTCAGTGTAAGTCCAATTACTGGTGGTTTCCTGGCTTCAGGTGAGATCCCAAGTGGATGACCCGATAGCGGGGACCCTGGACTCTGATGGGACTATATTGCTCAGCAGACCCTTCTCAGCACTATGTTGACCTCTCCCTTCCCTAGTCCTCCCCTCCTTGTAAATATATTGACCTACTCCAAGGGGCAGGTCCCAAGAAAACCCAGGAAAGAGTCCAAATATTGTTAACCCATTCCCATCCTGGACAGCCCAGATGAACCTCAAAGCTACATAGTGAAATTAATTCAACAGCAAAAATACATTCAATGGTACCCCTTAAGCACCTGCTTACAATGTGCTCTTTAGTCCTGCCCTAGAGTGACAACTCTGCTGCTTCATAGTTACATAGTATGTTAAATAAAAGTTGTCACCCTAGTACAGGAATTTATTTTTTCTTTGCCATCTCCCTCTCACTGCCATACTGCTCTAGTCCAGAATGTAATGTATCTGGCTTTGCAACCTCTTAGGATATATTTAAATATGACTTTAAAGATTTGTAACTTACAATATATTATGTTCTTGCTCTTGGTTTTAGACGCACTACAGATTTTACTAGTCCCTTTAAAAAAAAGCTTTTAGCGAGATTCAACAGGCATTAGCACTTATATAAAATATACATTTAGAAGCAGTGTAGTTTCTTTGGCATTATTTTATTTAGAATGTTGAAATACTGTCACATTTGCAACACTATTAGTATTGGTGAAAATATATATTTTTTCATCATAATGCAGAGGCTCTACACTTGTTTTGTGTCCCCACATCTGCACAGTTCCTGCCAATTCGAACCCACACATCCTTCATATAAACGTGTATGGTCCCTGAAGGCCAGACCTTTCACATACATCTTTTCTATATGCTAATGAGCCGGAAATTTCATACATGCCATACACAACACTGGAAAGCAATATCATTCATCGCCCATCATTTTGTTTTCAAATAGCAGGGAACAAAATCAATCTCTGGGCTGTTATTAAATGGAAAATATGCTGTGAACTCTTCCAAATGTCTTGAATTGGACCTCGTGAAAGACAATATTGCTGTGGAGAGCAAGATGCTCATTGCTGTATCTTCCCTTAATCTTTCTTAGACTAAATTACTGTTTGCTCTTTAAAAGGACCAGTAAATCTAAAAAAAATATAAGAACAGCAGTTTAAAACTTTGCAGATGGGGATTGTCAATTCTGCCAGAAAAATTGTAAGGAGGTGCCTTATGGAGGGAGCCCTACTTTATTGTACTTTGTTGTATAAATATACTGACATTGGTGTCAGTGGTTGAAGAGGTACTTTGGTCGGAGCACACATGCTCTTTTTATACAGGTACAGGGTCGATTGACATGATGCAGTAATGTCATCAGCACTTCTGTTCGTAATGAAGGTTTGCATGAAACAGCATCATTTGCCCTGCACAGAGTGGAGAGAGATGAGCTCTGGGAGCAGTGGTTGTTGATTAATAAGTGGTATGTGGGGCAGCTCTTGGAACAACACTGAGAAGCCTTGTTAGATTCTCAATATAGGTAGAGTGGGGTTAAAGCCTTTTATGTGGAGCACTTAGTGGTAACATACAGATAGAGAGTGCTCAACTGTGGACTTTTCCAAGTCACCTGTAAGTTCTGAGGCCTCATGCCGCATACACACGATAATTTTTCGGCATGAAAATAACGTAGTTTTTAAAAAATCTCATTTAAAATGATTGTGTGTGGGCTTCACATCATTTTACGGGTTCTGAAAAACGACAATTTTTTTTTCGAACATGCTGCATTTTTTTACGACATTTTAAACACTATAGTTTTTCGGGCTGTAATAAATTATCGCGTGTGGGCTAAAATGACGTTAAAAACCAGCGCGTGCCCAGAAGCAAGTTATGAGACAGGAGCGCTCGTTCTGGTAAAACTACCGTTCATAATGGAGTAAGCACATTCATCACGCTGTAACAGACAGAAAAGCGTGAATCGTCTTTTACTAACACAGAATTAGCTAAAGCAGCCCAAAGGGTGGCGTCATCCGCATGGAACTTCCCCTTTATAGTGCCATCGTACGTGTTGTACGTCACCACGCTTTGCTAGAGCATTTTTTTTAAACGATGGTGTGTGGGCAACGTCGTTTTAATGATGAAGTTGGAAAAACGTTGTTTTTTCTAAATGCCGAAAAACGTTGTTTGTTTTCATGCCGAAACATGATCGTGTGTACGCGGCATCAGTCTTGTGCAAGAGTCCCTGTTACCTCAGGTTCCTTGCAGTGAATTATGGGCCGTGACACGCCACTCGAATTTGGCGCGAACGGCCCATAACGTTCGTAATTCGACCAACGGTCGAACATACGATGTTCGAGTGGAACATGAGTTGACTCGAACACGAATTTCATGCCTATTGGAAAGTTCCTCTCACTTCCAGTTTACTGAAATAATTGTCAGCAGGATAGGAAGTGAGGCGAGATATCTCTATTAAAGCCCTTGATAACTGTAAAAACCCAAAGGGGGTCATACGCTTTACCCAGTGTTTCCAAAATGAAACATTTTATCTTGATATACACTTTATAAAAACAGAACAACTCATAGCAGGATACACATACAGACTCGCATTTGCGAGATTTGGTTACTTTAGCAAGACTCACACAGTCATGTACTTCTATACAGCATGAAGCAAATTCTGACACTTGCTTGATTTACTCACAAATTTTTATGCTAAATATTCCTGTGTACTGAATGTATTAAACGTTCTTATAAGCACTAATTACATTTATTGAAATTTAAAGTTCTCATAGCTGAACTCTACGATGGAGATTTGTTTTTTTTTCAATTAAAAAGGCAAAAAGTCCAGTGCATTTACTGCGCAGTGGCTGCATAAGTTTTGCAGTTGCAATTACATTCAATTTCTTCCATGTCAAAGAAAGCTCACACACATTCAAGCAATGTGTAAAGTGTATGCACAACCTATTTTTCAACCTTTGTTTGCCATCATGCTTCTCTGTATACAGACAGTCTTATCAGGAAGATCGTGTTTTGTGAATCAATTGCAACGTTTCTTAGTTGGAAATTCTGCCAGTAACAGCCCTTTCTGTTGTAGGCTCGACAGTGTTAAGCCACTGTCTCACAGTTAGGATCAACATTATCAGCTTGCTATGGACGCTGCTATAAGGTCTGCAGGAATCATATAGTCTTCTGGCAAAGCTTTTGACCATTTCCTGCTCCATCAGGACATAGGTTTAAAAGCCTGTTCCATTGTATTTAGTACATAGTGTATACATTTTTAAAATAATGAAATTGTTCTAAAAAAAAAGAAATTCTATGCTTTTGTAGGTTGCCTGATAGATGGGTGGTTCACAATAAGGATGGAGTTACAAACATGAAGACCAAAAACGACTCTGGACCCAATGGCAGGAATTCCCGGTGGATATGTAAAACTGAGAGATGATACCGCTCTAAAAACTGCTGATCCCTTGGCTTTGCTTCCGTCCCACTAAACCAAAAGGGTGATGGCTATGCACAGGTGCATTGGATAGAAAAAGATCCTGGACTGCCGCACTATGTAAGACTATAATTAAAGTCTTGGTCAAGGCTGTGAGGAATCAAGTTCTTGGTTCTGTACCCTAAGCCAGATCTCAAAGTTAACCGAGAGCTTATCAAGTGCAACTAGTGCTTTGAGACCTGCAGACAGGATTTCCCTAAGAAGTATGGTTCACAGTGACCTCGGGATTACAAATATTAAATTAAAGGGGTTGTAAAGGTTTGTTTTTTATTTTCTAAATAGGTTCCTTTAAGCTAGTGCATTGTTGGTTGACTTACCTTTTCCTTTCGATTTCCCTTCTAAATGTTTTTTTTTCTGTGTCTGAATTTATCACTTCCTGTTTCTCCTCAGTAAGCTTGCCCCCATCATCAGGCTGGGGGTTAGTCAGCCAGAACAGCTTACTGAGGAGGAACGATGTCTGCAGCCGAAGCCAATCAGTCCCTCGGCTCTCGGCTGCCCCCACCACCATCCTCGGTGAGGGAATCAGGAAGTGAAGCTTTTCGACTTCACTTCCTGGTTCTCTACTGCGCATGCACGAGTCATGCTGTGCATCCTCACTGGTCCCTGCTGTCTTCTGGGAGCTGTGTGTCTCTCAGAAGACAGTGGGGGAGCAAAATGTAGGCACAAGAAGTGGCGTAGGTCACCTCGATCACCGCAGTGGTCTATGCCAGGAACTGGGAGCAAATACCTGTATTACACAGGTATCTGCTCCCTCCTCCCCCCTGAAATGTGACACCGGAGGGGGGAGGATTCCAAAAAGTGGAAGTTACATTTTTGGGTGGAGCTCCACTTTAAGTATCTGAATATTCTTCAGTAACATTACATTTGCATTTGCTTTTTCCTTTTTGTATAGCACCTTTAAAACTGAACTTCTGGCAAACAGTTGAACACACAGTTGAAATATATACAGTACTGTATATGGAATGATTTTGTCTGAAAAAAAGCATTTGTAATTCTATATTTCTAGTTGTGTAATCTAGGCACCCTGCAAGGCAGCACAGCCAGATCTAGGACCTGCTACATCAGAAGCACAGTTTGGTCAACAACAACATAGAAACTCAGCCAGCTGATTGAACAATGAAAGAGTAAAAGATCACTCATAAGTCATCTCTCAAATGAATCTGGTTTCTCTTTCTGTTAGCATGTCACTGTCAGCAAATGCACATCCATCAAAGCCTGGTTGGTTCCTAGTACTACCCCTCACTCTTTCAGTCTGAGGCCTCGCACACACGACCATTTTCCTTGGCAAAATCCATCAAGAAAAATGCTGGCAGGGCATTTTTTCAGAGAAAAACGGTCTTGTGTATGTTTTTCGTCGAGAAAACTGTCGTGGATCTCGATGAGAAAAAAAGAGAACATTTCTCGTCGGGCTGGTTTACGACGAGAAACACATTCGTGTGTATGCTTAGAAACCCACACAGGATCAGAATAAAGTATGAGACGGGAGCGCACCTTCGGTAAAAGTAGCATTCGTAATGGAGATAGCACATTCGTCACGCTGTAACCGACTGAAAAGCGCGAATCGTCTCTCACCAAACTTTTACTAACACGCGGTAACACGAGATTAGCAAAAGCAGCCCCAAGGGTGGAGCCAATGGAATGGAACTTCCCCTTTATAGTGCCGTCGTACGTGTTGTACGTCACCGGGTTTGAGAACGACGAGATTTTGTCTTGACAGTGTGTATGCAAACGATTCTCGACAAGCCTGACAAGAAACTCGTTGAGGAAAACGTTTCATTTACGACGACATTCTCGGTCGTGTGTGCGAGGCCTGAGTGATGTTGTCTGAAAAAGACAAATTCAGGTATTTACATTACTGAACCTAAAATATAATAATATGTATAATATATAATATAATATTTTTAATTAAAACTTATTTCTATTCATAATTTTTTCATATACTCTTGAAGTTCCACTTTAACCATACTGCTCCTGAGATTATTGTAACTCAGCTATCACAGTTGTCCCTATTTCCTTCTCCCTTCTACCTCTCTATCATCTTCACCTCCTCTAAATCTTGCTGTCAGGTTTGCTCAGCGCTCCTCTGTGAACTGCACCGTCAGCCTCCCTGAATACGGAGACGAGTGCTCTAATCTCTTCTCCCTGGCAGTTTTTCTCAGCAGTTGGGAAGTCTGTACTGCGTCGCTAAACTGCATGCTAGTATGATTCCACAAGGTGAACACAAGCAGAACTTCTGCAGAATAAAGAAATAAACACACATTCAAAGCTGAGCAGGATATCATCTGTTACGATAAACCTGAAGGGTTTTGCACAATATGTTAATTAATTTAGTTTAAACTGGATGCAGTAAACTGATCATACGGCCAACTTCAAACCTCGTAGTATCCTCTTTACAAAACATATTGACTGCAAACTCCCTTTTTAATAATCTCCCACCCCCCATCAGCGTGCCACTCTTCTACATTAATAACTGTTGAAGGCCGTCGGTGAAAGCCAGCTAAACATTTGTGAAATAAGATCAATCCTGTCCGCCATTTTTATTGAATTTTTTTCCCTTTCTACACGCGAAGATGACATGAAATATATTGGGCACTTTAAATGTTATATTTTTTTGAAGCTCTGACAGCCGGCTGTGTTGAGTACATAGCGTTAGGGTATTAAAATGCATTATAGATCGTGTCCAGTCTGAACTCGAACAGACACGTTTTTTAGGGTCGTAGATGTTCAGTGATATTCAGATAGTGTTGTTTAAAAAAAAAAATTGCATAATGTCCTTTGGCTAATGTAGATCAAGGGGATTTTCACAAGCCTAGTTATAGTCATGAAAGCATTCAAATAATATGGCATATGTGAACAATATAGAGTATTTCCTATGCCTCGTACACAGGGTTTGGACTTTTGACCGTGCAAAAGTCTGCCGTGACCCCGTCGGAAGTCTGATGGACAAAAAGAGAACAGGTTCTCTATCTAAGGTCCGTCGGACTTCGGCAAAAAAAGTCAGATGGAGGCTACACACGACCGATTTTTTTTCTTGTAAAGTCCGGCCATATGTATGAGGCATTTGAGTTATTTTAGTTCTCAGAATTCATTAGCTTTCTCAGTTTAGGTAGTTCAAGAATAGTTTTACTTTTAACCTATCAGGTATATTCATGGAAGATTAATTGCTTTACTTAATAACCCTGGAACAGGGCCGCATTTAGAGATCATTGTGCTTTAGGTAGCAATAATTGATGATGCCATTATATAAAGGCTTCATCCCATTTTTTATATGATTATTGTCATAAAACCAGAATGTGCTGTTGGAGGTACTGAAGGTTCTGGCTTATATGCCAAACTTCCTGCAGAATGTTGTAGTCCACCATTTCAAAGCTTATGGAAAGAGAAGAGAATGCTGAGCTACAGAGAGTCTGATATATCTGCGATCCTCCTCACTAGTCCTTAAAGCTGGATGTACTAGTAGATTCTCAAAAGTGTCCACGGTAGGCAAATATAAATGAAAAAGGGGTAATGCAAGGAAGCTTATATGAGGCCTGTCATGTTACCGTCATGCAGTGGCAGTAAACACACATAGCTAGATTCAGGTAGAGTTAGGTCGGCGTATCAGTAGATACGCCGACCTAACTCAGAATCTGCGCCGACCTATGTTTAAGTGTATTCTCAAACAGAGATACGCTTAAACATATCTAAGATACGATGGCTTGCGCCGTCCTATCTTAGGATGCAAAATTTCTGTTGGCCGCTAGGTGGCGCTTCCATTGCGGTCAGCGTACAATATGCAAATCAGTAGATACGCCTATTCACGAACGTACGCCCGGCCGCCGCAGTACATTTACGCCGTTTACGTAAGAGATAGGCCGCCTAAAGTTATCCCATAAAATAGATGGAATAGTAATGTTAAGTATGGCCGCCGTTCCTAGCGTCGAAATTCGAAAATGTTACGTCGTTTGCGTAAGTCCTCTGTGAATAGGGATTTACGTTGTTTACGTCCACGTTGAAATCAATAGGCCCGTGTGGTGGACATAGCCGCAATGCACACTGGGAAATGTAGGCGCACGGCGCATGCGCAGTTAAAAAAAAACGTCAAAAACGTCAGGTCAAGCTCCATTAACATAAAACACGCCCCCTTAGCTAAATTTGAATTAGGCGCCATTACGCCCGCCCGCTTTAGGCTACGCCGCCGTAACTTAGCAGGCAAGTACATTGTGAATCATGTACTTGCCTCGCTAACTTATGGCGGCGTAGCTTAAATGCCTTAAGCTACGCCGCCTTAAAGTTGCGGCTAACAGACTCTGGTTGCAGAACCCAAAATTAGTATCAATGTAGAATTCAGTCATATACAACAAACCTGGCGGGAAGGCATCCAACCAGGAACACCCACGGCATATAACACCAATGTATAGTGGAGCAGGCCTCAGCTGAGCTTACAGCATCTGTCTTGAGGGGCAGAATGTGGCCTGGCTGGTCCAAACCCAACTGGGGAGGTCTCCAGAAGGACGGCGTGCCTCTATCCTTTCGCTACTCATGTGCAACCTCTCTCTGCTGCAAATCATTGTCCCTGTCAGAGAGGTGATTTTTCCCTACCCACACACAAAATGTGCATTAAGCCTGGGAGCCAGGCCCTTAAAGGGGTTGTAAAGGTAACATTTTTTAAATGTCCTTATTTCTTCTGAGAAATCCTCACTTCCTGTTCTTCTGTCTGTAACTCCACACAGTAATGCAAGGCTTTCTCCCTGGTGTGGAGAAAGCCTCTTGAGGGGGGAGGGGGAGAGCAGGAGGGTCAGGACGCCCACTAACACACAGCTCATTTTTCCATCTGCCTCCCCCCTCACAAGGCTTTCTCCACACCAGGGAGAAAGCCTTGCTTTACTGTGTGGAGTTACAGACAGAAGAACAGGAAGTGAGGATTTCTCAGAAGAAATAGGGATTATTTAAAAGCAAAATCGAAGGATGAGGTAAGTGAAGGAGGACTGCACTAAGGTAAAGGAAGCTATTTAGGGAAACTTTTTTTTTACCTTTACAACCTCTTTAAATAGGCTTTGCTTGACCCACGATGGCTGCTAGAGTCACATGGGGTGGCAGCAACCAAATTGAATAGCTTCCTTATTGACCCTGAAAACCATAGAGAAACCAATGTTACGTACCTGGTATAAAGAGCCCAATAGTATAAAGAGACCTCTCTTACAGCCCTGGCTCGGTGACCACTGGGGTTGCAACAGTGGTTACGAGAGCCCAGTGAGGTAGGAGTACCTGTAAGATCCATAGTAGCTGACACCAATGAGTAGAGATGATCCACCAAAAGAACTGGACTGTAGAAGCAGTTGGAGGCGGTGGTTCCAGGTGTGGGTCAGCGACCCCTGGATACTGGCAGGGACAGGATCAGGAACAGGCTGGAGCAGAGTGAGACAAGCTGGGTCAGCACGGGTAGCAGGGTAGTTAATAAAGCAGGCAGAGAGTAGTCAGCAGACAGGCAGAGGTTTGGCAACAGGAGGTCAACATGTGCAAGTATAGCAGGGTCAAGGCAAGCCGAGTCAGAATAGGAGAAAGCAGCAGTAGTCAAACAGAGCTGGGATGGTAATTGCAAGCAGGTACAGGATCAGACTCAGGTAAAGCTGCAGATCAGACAGCACTGCACTAGAGCAGCTGCTGTCCTTTTAAAGGGTCACTTAACCACTTACCCCCCGGACCATATTGCTGCCCAAAGACCAGAGTACTTTTTGCGATTCGGGACTGCGTCGCTTTAACAGACAATTGCGCGGTCGTGCGACGTGGCTCCCAAACAAAATTGGCGTCCTTTTTTTCCCACAAATAGAGCTTTCTTTTGGTGGTATTTGATCACCTCTGCGTTTTTTATTTTTTGCGCTATAAACAAAAATAGAACGACAATTTTGAAAAAAATGAATATTGTTTACTTTTTGCTGTAATAAATATCCCCCAAAAATATATAAAAAAACATTTTTTTTCCTCAGTTTAGGCCGATACGTATTCTTCTACATATTTTTCGTAAAAAAAAATCGCAATAAGCGTTTATTGATTGGTTTGCGCAAAAGTTATAGCGTTTACAAAATAGGGGGTATTTTTATGGCATTTTTATTAATATTTTTTTTTACTAGTAATGGCGGCGATCAGCGATTTTTTTTTTCGGTATTGCGACATTATGGCGGACACTTCGGACATTTTTGACACATTTTTGGCACCATTGGCATTTTTATAGCGATCAGTGCTATAAAAATGCATTAGATTACTATAAAAATGCCACTGGCAGTGAAGGGGTTAACACTAGGGGGCGGGGAAGGGGTTAAGTATGCCTGGGTGTGTTCTTACTGTGGGGGGGGGGGTGGCCTCACTAGGGGAAACACTGATCTTCTGTTCATACATTGTATGAACAGAAAATCAGCATTTCCCCCGCTGACAGGACCGGGAGCTGTGTGTTTACACACACAGCTCCCGTTCCCCGCTCTGTACCGAGCGATCGCGTGTGCCCGGCGGCGATCGCGCCCGCCGGGCACACGCACGGGAGTCGGGGGCGAGCGGGGGGCGCGCGCGCGCGCCTCCGGCGGCGCACGTGCGCCCCTAGTGGCGGCTAAAAGGCAGGACGTCCATTTACGTGGTCTCGCCTAGGAGAGCCACCTTGTGGACGTATAATGACGGTGCGGCGACGGCAAGTGGTTAAGTTAGCGCACCCAGACACGCGCCTGCCACATGTTTCTGTGTGCGTACACGCACCGCTGCTCGGTCCGGTGTGTCCTCGTAGGAACATATGTGCGCACGCCTGAGCATATTACTTGCCACAGGGCATCCCTGACAACCATGTTCCTCTTGACTTCCTCTCCCCCTGCAATGCTGCAGAAAGTTGACAGCATCTGCCTACAAGTGAGATGAACTTTTGTAACAGGTACTCTTCCATACACATCCAAGAATGTTGAGTTGTCACCTCAGCCACTTTAGTTACATAGTTACATAATTACTCTGGTTAAAAAAAGACACAGGTCCACCCAGTTAAACCAATGAACTTTAGTAGGGGAGCACTGCCTGTTTCACCTTTTTACATGAAAAGGATGCTCTTGGAGCATTGTGTTTTTTCTATGATGTTTTGATCTAACGTGAATGGCTAGATCAGTGTTGCCAACCAACCAGATTGAAATTTACTGACACAACACCCAAAACTTACTGGCACAGCCAAGTTTTTACTGGCATTTCCAAAAGTTACAAAATTACAGTTTTATGAGTAAATAAGAGTATTTTGGCTACAGACAAATACAATATGCAATTAGCAATATGATTTAAGGGAGATAAGGCAAAAAACATATTTCTTATTTTATTTTTGATATAGTAAGTAAGTAGTTCAGGGACTGGCCTCAGGAGGGCAATAAATTAGAATGGGTGACACACAAACATAAAATTTACTCTCACAGTGACACTGACAGCAGTGTGCAGCAGCACAGATGATGAGACCTCACAGACACGACACGTCTCCTCCTAAGTCACAGTGACAGTCGCTCCCAAGCCAAGTGGTCTCTCCAGTCTAAACAGCACTGACGGTCCTGGTCCCAGCCTGCCTTGCTCCCATACCGTCGACCTGCACACAAGGCTCTGGCCGCTATGCTTGGCTCCATTACACTTTGACATCACAAGACCTGCTCAGGCACCGCCTCTGCCAGAGCTGCCCGATCACATTGTAGCAAGAACTCGGCTGGTCCCAGCCGGCTTCGGACCAAGCCGAGCGTCACAGCCATATTTTTTACCGGCAACCTTTTAGTTTCAAGCCCTGTACACACAGGCGAGAATCCCGTCAGGAAAAAAACGTTGGTTTTCCTGACGGGATTCTTGGCAAGCTTGGCTTGGCAAGCCGTGCATACAGATGACCATTCAAAAGAACCACCGTTCTTTTGAATGGCAAGAACTCAGTGACATCATCGACTATGACGAGCCGGCGCTCTTCACATTCGATGCCGTCGCCGCCATCTTGCTTCACCCCACACTATCGTTGTATGTTACCGCGCATGTGTCGAAGTCGTATTCAGCATGTGCAGGTTTATCATGGACAGGTAAACATACAGATGGCCGTTTTTCTTGGCAGGAAACACTCTGCTGGGAATCCCAACGAGAAAATAGAGAGCCAGGTTCTCTTTTTTCCCGTCGGAATTCCCGGCTGTTTTCCTGACGGGAAAACTGCTAGGGAGCAAACATATGGCCGGGATTCCCGGCCAAATGCTCTCCTGGCAGTTTTCCTGCTGGGAAAACTGATCGTGTGTACGAGGCTTCACTGGCATTTACTGGCAGGAGAAAATTTCCTGTTTTTTACTGGCTGCCGGTAGAAATACTGGCGGTTGGCAACACTGGGCTAGATCCAGATTTTAGAAAATAACAAAAGATATGCAAATATTGTTTTTCCCAGGAAGAGATGAATATAAAAGAAGGGCAATTTTTTTTCTAAATCAAACATTTATCCTGATAAAATATTTCAGTTTCCATTATAAATGTCAGATGCATCAGTCTCCGACTATTGATGCCCACCTTTATTTTTTACCTCGCCGTGTTATAAAAGTCTGCCTTTTTGTTTTTCAAAATGTTTGGACAATGCAACCTGACAAAAATTGTAATCAGAAATCAGATATTGTTCAAAGAACAATGTGTGTCTCATACTTGTAATGCATTCAAGAAAAATGTTTTTACTTGATGTAAGGCAAAAGTGAAAACTGAAATACCTGCCGTTTGACAGGAGCTGTCATATGCTAACAGACATGTGATTTAAATGTAAAACTCACGCATGGTTTAACTTGGGAGGCCCCCTGTCTGAGTGTCATTCTTTTCATCCTTCGTTCCCTGGGGGGAAAGGCTTGATAGGATTAAACATAGGTTGTGTGCAAGGTACAAGGGATCACGGGTAAAACCAGATAGAGCATGGTAGCTAAGTGGATAAAATGGAAGACGTAATGGAAGAAGAGTGTTCTTGTCATAACCTAAAACTGACATTTCATGGAAAATATTAGGCAAACCAAGTTACAATATTTATGAATTATAAAGAGCACTTAACATTCAATCCACCTTACATTTTTTAGGCTATCCAAGTTTGAAAATATAACCTTCCACCTTTTTTCTTCCTTCTTCTGTCCCCTGGGAGCTTATCTGGGATCCTCTGAGCTTAATAGCTACATAAGCCATCTGAAATATTCTGGGGATATTTTGTTATAAAAAAGGCATGAGTTTATGTTCACATCGTCAGAGCCGTCTTTAAGACAGGGCAAAAGGGACAGCTGCCCTGGGCCCTGTCATTGTTGTGGGGCCCAAAGCAGCTGCCTCACACTTGCCAACTATGCCAGTTTAAATTAATTTGTCTCTTGAAGTTTTAGTCCTGTGCTGTGACCTGATATCTCAGTGTGAAGTGCTGCTACTAATGCTTGCCAGCTCTGCCCTATTGTTGTGTATAGATGACTCACCTGCAGACCCTGGCCCGGATTCACAAAGCACTTACGCCGACGTATCTCGTAAGTGTAACTATGCGCCGTCGTATCTGTGCGCCGTGCCCACAATCTGAGATACACCTAAAATAGGCTTCCTACGACCGACATAACTTGCCTACGCCGTCGTATCGTGGGCGCATATTTACGCTGGGCGCATTTTCCGCTCCCATTGATTTTCTATGCACCTATGCAAATGAGGGAGATATGCCGATTCACGAATGTAGTTGCGCCGGCGCATAATATACGCGGTTTGCGTAAGTCGTACGTCCGGCGTAAAGTTATTCCCCATATAGGAGGCGAAACTCATGCAAAGGTATGGACCAGGGAACACAAGCCGTCATATCTTTTGTCATTTACGTTGTACGTGAATATGACTAGGCGTAGGTTACGTTCACGTCGTAGGCAGTGATTCGACGTATCTTAGGCAGTTGTTTCGACCTGATTCTGAGCATGCGCACTGGGATTCATCCACGGGACGGCGCATGCGCCGTTCATTTTAAGTACTTCTATGGCGCTTGGCCCATCATTTGCATGGGGTCACGCCTCATTAGCATGGCTCACGCCCACTTCCACCTACGCTGGCTTATGCCGAGGAAACCCAGAGTATCTTTAAGAGCGAGTGGAAGCAAGTGCTTTGTGAATCCAGTGCTTGCCTCTGTGCGCTGCGCCAGCGTAGCGTAAAAGAGATACGCTACGGCGGCATAAATATGCGCCGATGTATGTGAATTCGTTTACATACATCTGTTTACATGTAAATAACCGTCATTCATATGTAAATAGCTAAGGCTGGCAGCATTCATATGTAAATAACGGCAGCATTCATATGTAAATAAAGGCGGCAGTCATATGTATATCATGCCCCTCTGAAGTGGAGAGATGATGTGTTGTAACCTCTAGCAACTAATCAGTAAGTGGTAATGATATGCTGTAACCTCTAGCAACCAATCACTGACTGATCTGATACAGTAAACTGATTTTAAGTCTAGCTGATATTTAGTGTATGTGTCAGAGCAGGTTCAGAGCAAAATTGCATGGGAGGGGGCCCCAATACATTTTTTTTGCCCAAGGTCCAGTCAGCATTAAAGACGGCCCTGAACATTGTAGTCCAGTAATCTATAGTAATAAGAATGTGCAGCTACAGGTATACTTTTTAGATGTAATTTGCATAGAACAGAAAAGCCTCACATCCATGCTTCCCCTCAGGATCTCATTTGCTTAAAGTGAAATTCCACCCAAAAATGGAACTTCCGCTTTTTGGAACCCCCCTCCGGTGTCACATTTGGCACATTTCAGGGGGGTGCAGATATCTGTCTAATACAGGTATTTTTCTCCCACTTCAGGGCATAGATACCCGAGACACCCACGGGTATCTACGCAATTTCCGGCGACGCCCCACCCCCCGCTGTTTTCTGTGAGACACACAGGTCCCAGAAGACAGCAGGGACCAGTCAGAACGCGCAACGAGAGTCACGCATGCCACTTTCTGACCACTGAACATAATATATATATATATATTTATACAGTTTCATATATACACTATATTTCCAAAAGTATTGGGACACCTGCCTTTACACACACATGAACTTTAATGGCATCCCAGTCTTAGTCTGTAGGTTCAATTGAGTTGGCAAACCCTTTGCAGGTGGCCTCCCTCTAATATTTTTTTACTTTTTGCTATAATAAATATCCCATTTTTTTTTTTTTTAAAGCTATTATTTTCCTCATTTAAGGCCGATACGTATTCTTCTACATATTTTTGGTAAAACAAAAAAAAAACAATAAGCGACTGGTTTGCGCAAAAGCTATAGCGCTTAAAAAATAGGGGACTGAATTATAATTTATTTTTTATTTTTATTTTTTTACTAGTAATGGCGGTGATCTTTTTATTGGGACTGCGACATCATGGCGGACACATCGGACACTTTTGACACATTTTTGGGACCATTCACATTTATACAGCGATCAGTGCTATAAATATTCACTAATTACTGTATATATGTGACTGGGAGGGAAGGGGTTAACACTAGGGGGCGAGGAAGGGGTTAAATGTGTTCCCTGCATAGTGTTTCTAACTGTGGGGGAAGGGGACTGACTGGGGGAGGTGACTATGTACACAGGGACACAGCATCGGTCTCCTCTCCCTGACAGGACGTGGATCTGTGTGTTTACACACACAGATCCACGTCCCTGTCTGTGTAACGGCCGATTGCGGGTGCCTGGCGGACATCGCGGCCGCCAGGCACGCGCATCGGCACTGCCACCCAGTGGCCGGAGGAGCCGAGGACGTCTATAGAGCCACCTTGTGGCCGTCTTTTGCCTATAGGCAGGATACCAAGTGGTTAAAGCGCAAGTTCCGCTTTAATTACAAAATATGTGTATAGTTTATACCATAAAAAGATTGCTAAAGTGTTCGGGTTTGACTTGAAGAAAAGGTGGCAACCCTAAGGCCTCGTACACACGACGGGATGTCCGATGAAAACGGTCCGCGGAACGTTTTCATCGGAACATGTCCGCTGGCGGATTTTGGTCTGATGGCTGTACACACCATCAGACGAAATTTCCCGCGGACAGCGAACGCGGTGACGTGGCCGCGCCGTCACCGCGCCATTGTGCGCGACCCTGGAAGGTCAATGCCTCCACACATGCGTCAAATCACTTTGACGCATGCGAGGGCTTTCGGCCAAGCAGACATGTCCGTTGAGTCATAAAGACGACCGAACATGTCCGACCGACAGGCTTCCAGCGGACATGTTTCTTAGCATGCTAAGAAACATTTGTCCGCTGGAAACCTGTCCGATCCGCCGGAAAATTGTCCGGTCGGACGTACAGACGACCGAACATGTCCGCGGAAACTGGTCCGACGGACCAGTTTCAGCAGACATCTTCGGTCGTGTGTACGAGGCCTAAGATGCACCCATGCTTTTGGTCATTTCATTAGTTGCCAGGCACCCATAGTAGACCCACTTTTTTCTACCTACAGTATATTTTACGATTGTGAAATGACTTGGACAAGTCGTCTCTATCATGCAACAACATCGGTTCCTGTATGGTCTTTAACAGGTCACCTGCCATGACGTTATCTCTTTCCATCCGGCTCTGAACCCTGATCCTTGGAACAGAGCTAATTAACAAGCTGCACAGGTTTCGAGTGATGAAATGACATTTACCCCGAAGCCAGGTTATCTCATCCACACACCACTGGGCAGCGAAATAACAGCTGAATAGGGATTGTTTAAGGATGAATCTGTCTCTTTCTGTGTGGCAAACAGCAACATTTCATTCTGAACGCGATATTAAGGGTCGCTCGGGTCACGTTTCCCTTCTTCTTATATACCTTAAATGAAAAAAACTGGGGATCCACTTTCCATCAGCCTCTCCTTTATTGTGATTATTTTTTTTTTGTGTGTGTTTAAAAGCTCCATAAATGCACAATTTAGAATGACACTGGCTTGTAGTGGTTACCTTATCCTTTTGACTAACAATGATGGGATTCCTGTCATGCTTTGCCTCCCCTACAGAGCCACTGATGGGATTTTTTGAAATCCTATTATTGGTTGCACTGTCGTGGTCTCAGATGGGACTTTCAATCAAAAAGGCAATCAGAAGGTTATGCATCTGTAAGCTCAACTGCAAAAAGAATGTGTACAGCTTCAAGACACCTGAAATTACTCATAGTAACACCTGCTGGACCGAGGAAAAATGTGCAGCTTTAATTTATTCCGTTGGATTAAATGATAATATAATAAGATTGATAAGAGCTTGGAAACAAATGCCAAGCACGTCTATTTAAAGCTGACCTGTTACATAATTTTACCATTCAAACTGATACTAGAACTGTAACCCCAGAAATAAGTTATTAAGTGATCAGATTGATCTTGTAACTTACAGGGGCATTCTTCATCTTTTCAAAATCCTGGGCTTTGCTTCTATATTGGTATTGTTATTTATTCCGCTGGTGATGTTCTTCTGCACTGCTGCTTTCAATAACAGCATTTTCTGAGATGCTGCATTGAGGATTTGGGTATGCTTGTTATGTAGGGTATTAAGAGGTTAGCCTTCTGCAGAAGTTAACACATGGCACACCGCACACCCGTACTCTTCAATTCAGAACTGTCTTATGCCTCGTACACAGTGGCGGCTGGTGCTCAAAATTTTTGGGGGGCGCAAACAAATGAAAAAAAAAACAAACAATTGCAGCCTCACTGTGCCCATCAAACACAGCTACTGTGTCCATCAATTGCCGCCACTGTGCCCATCAATTGCAGCTACTGTACCCATCAAACGCAGCTACTGTGTCCATCAATTGCCGCCACTGTGCCCATCAATTGCAGCCACTGTACCCATCAAACGCAGCTATTGTGTCCATCAATTGCCGCCACTGTGCCCATCAATTGCAGCCCATTGTGCCCATAAAACGCAGCCACTGTTCCCATAAATTGTCACCACTGTGCCATCAAATGCAGCCACTGTGCCCATCAATTGTCACTACTGTGCCATGCCATCAATTGTCGCCACTGTGCCATCAATTGTCGCCACTGTGCCATGCCATCAAATGCAGCCACTGTGCCATGCCTTCAAACGCAGCCACTGTGCCATCATTTATCGCCTCTGTGCCCATCAATTGTCACCACTGTGCCATGCCATCAAACGCAGCCACTGTGCCATCAATTGTCCCATTGTGCCCATCAATTGTCACCACTGTGCCATGCCATCAAACGCAGCCACTGTGTCATCAATTGTCACCACTGTGCCATCAATTGTCGCCACTGTGCCATGCCATCAAACGCAGCCACTGTGCCATGCCATCAACCACAGCCACTGTGCCATGCCATCAAACGCAGCCACTGTGCTATCAATTGTCACCACTGTCCCCATCAATTGTCACCACTGTGCCCATTAATTGTCACCACTGTGCCATGCCAAACGCAGCCACTGTACCCATCAATTGTCGCCACTGTGCCATGCCATCAATTGTCGCCACTGTGCCATCAATTGTCACCACTGTGCCATCATTTGTCGCCACTGTGCCATGCCATTAAACGCAGGCACTGTGCCATCAATTGTGGCCACTTTGCCCATCAATTGACGCCACTGTGCCCATCAATTGTCGCTACTGTGCCATCCCGTCAATTGTCGCCACTGTGCCCTGTAAAATGCTGCTGATGGACTTTTTTGATCAGAAATTCCGATTGTGTGTGGGCCCTATCAGACTTTTTTCCATCTGTGTTTAGAAATAGAACCATGCATTCCCTGTACCCTTGTCAGTACGTTGTATATTGTTGTACTTAGTAAGTAGTTTAGTTATTTAACTATTTTTTTAATGGGTTTTGGTTCTGATCGCTGGGGTTGTATATGTTCACTGTTTGCTGTGTTTGCCTATTGCTGTGTTCACTGTTAATAAATCTCACTTTTAAGGATATATACATTGTTTGGTCACAGTTTCTATGTGTAGCTACATGTCTGGTGTCCTTGCTGCAGAAACCTGATACTGCCTTGCTAAAGAATCTGAGGGTAAAGGTGATGGACTGGCCAAGCATGTCTCCAGACCTAAACCCTATTGAGCATTTGTGGGGCATGCTTACATGGAAGGTGGAGGAGCACAAGGTCTCTAACATCCGCCAGCTCTGTGATGTCATCATGGAGGAGTGGAAGAGGACTCCAGTGGCAACCTGTGAATCTATGGTGACCTCCATACCCATGTGGGTTAAGGCAGTGCTGGAAACTAATGGCGGCCACGCAAAATATTGACACTTTGGGCCCAATTTGAACATTTTCACTTAGGGGTGTATTCACTTTTGTTGCCAGCGGTTTAGACATTAATGGCTGTGTGTTGAATTATTTTTTGAGGGGACAGAAAATGTACACTGTAATACAAGCTGTATACTCACTACTTTACATCGTAGCAAAGTGTAATTTCTTCAGTGTTGTCACATGAAAAGGTATAATAAAATATTTACTAAAATGTAAGGGGTGTACTCACTTTTGTGTGTGTGTGTATAAATAAATGAATATATATATATATATATATATATATATATATATATATATATATATATATACATAAATGTTTTGATGTGCATTTCTATTTTAAACTGGACATGTTGTTTTACAAGGTCAGGTTTACATATGGTATACTTTAATTGGGAAAAATGTATTTCAAGTATAAAGCCATTAAATTAATTAGAAATAAATACATTTCCCAACATAAATAAGCATTAGAAATATAAATATAACTCTATTAGGTTGGTTACAGATCAGCTATAAATTGCTCGAAAAGCATCCTCAGTGCAACATAGAATCCCTTAAAGCCCAACTCCGACAACATTTTAAATGATCTCTTGCTTTCTTGTCTTGTAGCTTGTTTTGTACTTGGAAGATGGCGCTCCCGTACTTTCCGGCAGTGGATTTTGTCTCCATGACTCAAGCCTCGTACACACGACCGAGGAACTCGACGGGCGAAACAAATCGTTTTCCTCATCGAGTTCCTTGTTAGGCTGTCGAGGAACTCGACAAGGCAAGTTTCTCCATTCCCGTCGAGGAAAAAGAAGACATGCTCTCTTTTTGGCTCGACGGGATCCTCGACAGTTTCCTCGTCGAAAAATGTACACACGACCGGTTTCCTCGGCAAAAAAAAAATCACAGCAAGTTTCTTGCTGGTTTTTGCCGAGAAACTCGGTCGTGTGTACGAGGCCTAACCCTGCTTTGGTCTTGATGATGTCAGGACCATAGACTGCTGGAACATAGAGGAGAAGTAAATGCAGGAAAGTGCTATTTTACCTGCCGATTCTCGCGACGTAAAATCTTTCACATTATACCAAAAAAAATTGGGCTAACTTTACTGTTTTTTTTTTTTTCATTTGAAAGACCACTGAGCAAATACAGTGTGACATAAATAATTGCAACAACCACCATTTTATTCTCTAGGGGCTCTACTAATATATATATATATATATATATATATATATATATATATATATATATATATATATATATATATAATGTTTGGGGGTTCTAAGTAATTTTCTAGGAAAAAAAAATATATATTTTAACTTGAAAACAACAAATGTCAGAAAAAGGTTTAGGCCCCTTTCACACGGGGTGGATCAGTAATGATCCCCGCTGAGCCAGCGGATGACAGGGTGGTCCCCGCACACTGTGCAGGGACCGCCCTGTCTTTTCTCCACTCTCCCCTATAGGGAGATCGGATGAACACGGTTCGTCTATCCATGTTCATCTGATCCGATCCGCAGACGGAAGGAAAAATAGGGTTTTTCTCCGTCTGCAGAATCGGAGGAATGCAGAAGCGGGACAAGATCGGGTGTCAGCGGATGTTCATCCGCTGACACCCGCAATCTCATAGGATCTCATAGGAACCAATGTATGTCCCTTTTTCATCCGTAGACGGATGAATGAAAAAGCGGACATACGGTCCGCCCGTGTGAAAGGGGCCTCAGGCCTCGTACACAAGGACGGATTGTCTGATGAAAAC
Source organism: Rana temporaria (assembly GCF_905171775.1). Classification (NCBI taxonomy): domain Eukaryota; kingdom Metazoa; phylum Chordata; class Amphibia; order Anura; family Ranidae; genus Rana; species Rana temporaria. The sequence continues at coordinate 137,759,043 of NC_053499.1, forward strand.
GGTCCGTCCGTTGAGGTTTTGAAAGGATTGGAACGCCACACCAGCTTATACTGATTTTTTTTAAAGATTTTTACTTTGTAACAAAAAATTCTGCATATGCTGGTGTGCCATTCTCATGCTTTCAAAACCTTCAGGTTCAGTGCTCCTACATACCAACAGGGCTGGACTGGGACAGAAATTTGCCCCTGGACTTCATCCAGACTGGCCCACTTTGACAGGTCTCTCCCATGGCACCCGGACAACTCCCGCACCCCCCTCCTCCCGGCCACTCAAGCCCCCTCTCCCCCTTCACTAGCCACTAGCCGTTCTACTTTATTAGAGTAGAACGGCTGGTACTGGTACTCTTATAGGCAGTACCAGTGGGGAAGCTAAACATTATTTCTCCCGGGGCAAAGAATCAGTTTGGTGCCCCCCCCTTATGGGACAAGATTAGGCAGAAGGGAGAAACTCCCAGGCCATAGCTGTTGAGTCAGCTGTCTGTCCCCTCCCCCATGCTCCTCTGTCGTCGTCCCTGCTCCTCCCCCTGCATCTTTGTTCCCCCCCAGGTAAGCACTGCGGGAAGGGAGAGTCAGAGGAGCAGAGGGGGGGCGGCGGTCCACTGTCACTGAAGCCGGCTCACTGAGCCATTGGCCCACCGGGAAACTCCCTGTAGTCCAAATGGCCAGTCCATCCCTGGATACCAATGATCACCCATCTGACAGCCTTTACTTAACCACTTAAGGACCGCCTCATGTACATATACGTCAGCAGAATGGCACAGGCAGGCACATCAACGTATATATACGTGCCCTGCTTGACGTGGGTCGGGGGTCCGATCGGGACCCCCCCCCGGTACATGCGGCGGTCCCCGTGGCTTCAGGAGCGATCCGGGACGACGGTGCGGCTATTCGTTTATAGCCGCTCCGTCGCGATCGCTCCCCGGAGCTGAAGAACGGGGAGAGCCGTGTGTAAACACGGCTTCCCCGTGCTTCACTGTGTCGGCGCATCGATCGCGTCATCCCATTTATAGGGAAGACACGATCGATGACGTCATTCCTACAGCCACACCCCCCTACACTAGTAAACACATACACAGTGATCCCTAAATGTTACAGCGCCCCCTGTGTTTAACTCCCAAACTGCAACTGTCATTTTCACAATAAAGAATGCAATTTAAATGCATTTTTTGCTGTGAAAATGACAATTGTCCCAAAAATGTGTCAAAATTGTCCGAAGTGTCCGCCATAATGTCGCAGTCACGAAAAAAATCGCTGATCGCCGCCATTAGTAGTAAAAAAAAAAAAAAAATGCAAAAAAACTATCCCCTATTTTGTAAACACTATACATTTTGCGCAAACCAACCGATAAACGATTATTGCGATTTTTTTTACCAAAAATAGGTAGAAGAATACGTATCGGCCTAAACTGAGGAAAAAAAAAATGTTATATATGTTTTTGGGGGATATTTATTACAGCAAAAAGTAAAAAATATTGCATTTTTTTCAAAATTGTCGCTCTATTTTTGTTTATAGCGCAAAAAATAAAAACCGCAGAGGTGATCAAATACCACCAAAAGAAAGCTCTATTTGTGGGGAAAAAAAGACGCAAATTTTGTTTGGGAGCCACGTCGCACGACCGCGCAATTGTCTGTTAAAGCGACACAGTCCCGAACTGTAAAAACCCCTTGGGTCTTTAGGCAGCATTTTGGTCCGGGGCTTAAGTGGTTAAAGGGGTTGTAAAGCTTCACGTTTTTCACCTTAATGTATCCTATGCGATGCTTACAGGCCCTTTGTGCCCCCCCGTTTACTTACCTAAGCCTCTGAAAGTTGTGAATGAGCCAACTTCTCGGCCCAGGCTTCTCGGCTCTTCATTGGATGATTGATAGCAGCACAGCCATTGGCTCCCGCTGCTGTCACTCAAATCAATGATGCGGCGCACAGAAGGACGGGGCCAAGTGATACAGTCAGTGGCTATGGCCGCCGACTGTATCATGGGAGCGTGCCTGAAAGCTAACCCCCTTGGGAGAGCGCTTCCCAGAGGGCGGTTAGCTCTTGCGGGAAGGAGCCGAGACAGCGGCCGAGGGACCCCAGAAGATAAGGATCGGGGCCACTCTGTGCAAAACGAGCTGCACAGTGGAGGTAAGTAAAACATGTTTGTTATTTTAATTTTTTTTAATAAACCTTTACAACCCCTTTAATCTGAAGCAGAATTTCTGGGAATTTCGACTCAAACCAATAATAAAGAGGAACACCAAATATATAAAGTATATATATATATATAAAATATATATATATATATATATATATATATATATATATATATATATATACACACATACACACACACATCATTGATTGCAAAGCATAACTGAAGACTTGGAAAACAGCCAAAGAATTTGACCTCCTGTCCTGGTAACATCCGATTCTTCCAGTCACTATGGAAGCATTGGAAGGTTAAACTAGTCAGCAGGATATATTACTTTCATTCATTTTGTCAATGTACTGATTGATGTATGTGCCCTTCTGAAGGGCACACTGGTTGGAAATAACATGGGAATGTAGGGTCAACATATAAGTTCCAAAACTTTTCTGAAACTGTATTCTTTACAATACTACACACATCTAAAGCCGTCATAATTATAGTTTGTCATCTAAGCCAATGCACTCCCCCAGCCATTGTTCATTTGGAATTTCTCTTTCTTAAAACTCATTGTGGTGTATGACCATTGCATTGGGCTTATTTTTAAACAAACACAGCACAGGCCTAGGCAGGGCACAGACATATATAGCTAGATTCAGGATGGCGAGCGCATAGTTGCGACGGCGTAGCGTATGGCATTACACTACACCGCCGTAAGTTAGCGAGGCAAGTACATGATTCAAATAGTACTTGCCTGCTAAGTTACGGTGGCATATCGTAAATGCGGCGGGCGCAAGCGCGCCTAATTCAAAATAGGCTGAGGGGGCGTGTTTTATGTTAATTTGGGTTGACCTGACGTGATTTACGTTTTTTTGGAACGGCGCATGCGCCGTCCGTGTACATATCCCAGTGTGCATTGCGGCTAAGTACGCCGCACGATCCTATTGGTTTCGACGTGGACGTAAATGACGTAAATCCCTATTCACGGACGACTTACGCAAACGACGTAAAATTTTCGAATTTCGGCGCCGGAACGACGGCCATACTTAACATTACTATTCCATCTATTTGATGGAATAACTTTAGGCCTGATAATGTGTTACGTAAATGGCGTATCTGTACTGCGTCGGCCGGGCGTACGTTCGTGAATAGGCGTATCTAGTGATTTACATATTCTACGCCGACCGCAATGGAAGCGCCACCTAGCGGTCAGCCTAAAAATTACACTTTAGGATACGACGGTGTAAGACACTTACGCCGCTCGTATCTGAGCCTAATTTAAGCGTATCTGGTTACCAGAATACGCTTAAATTTGCATTGGCGTAGATTCCGAGTTAGGTCGGCGTATCTACTGATACGCCGGCCTAACTCTCTGTGAATCACCCCCATAATTCCCATTGTATTAATCTTTCTACATTGAAAGATTGATTTACTAAAGGCAAATAGGCTGTGCACTTTGTAAATGCAGTTGCACTTATTTTCTCCAGAGCTTTGTAAATGTGGTGATGCATTACTTTGTAAAGAATACTCAATCTTGTGCAAGGGGGAAACAAATGGTTGCATATTATTTGATGATGGATATCAGCAGAGCTTAAAAGCAGAGTTCCGGACACATTTTTTTTTTAAATTGATCAGCATTTTTGCGATTCGTCACTGCGACGTTTTAACTGACAATTGTGCGGTCGTGCGACGTGGCTCCCAAACAAAATTGACGTCCTTTTTTTCCCACATATAGAGCTTTCTTTTGGTGGTATTTGATCACCTCTGTGGTTTTTATTTTTTTACGCTATAAACAAAAATAGAGCGACAATTTTGAAAAAAAAACAATATTTTTTACTTTTTGCTATAATAAATATCCCCCAAAAATATATAAAAAAAATATTTTTTCCTCAGATTAGGCCGATACGTATTTTTCTACATATTTTTGGTAAAAAATAAATCGCAATAAGCGTTTATTGATTGGTTTGTGCAAAAGTTATAGCGTCTACAAAATAGGGGATCGTTTTATGGCATTTTTATGATTTTTTTTTACTAGTAATGGCGGCGATCAGCCATTTTTATCGTGACTGCGACATTATGGCGGACACATCGGACACTTTTGACACCATTTTGGGACAACTGTCATTTTTACAACGATCAGTGCTATAAAAATGCACTGATTACTGTAAAAATGACACTGGCAGTGAAGGGGTTAACCACTAGGGGGCGCTGAAGGGGTTAAGTGTGCTCTAGAAAGTGATTCTTACTGTTAGGGGTCGTGGCTTGCCGTGACACGTCACTGATCGCTGTTCCCGATGAGAGGGAACAGACGATCAGTGTCAGGGGAAGGACAGGGAGATGTTGTGTTTACACTGACATCTCCCCATTCTTCAGGTCTGTGATCCGATAGTGGGACACCGGAGGCGATCGGGTCCGTGGGTACCGCAGGCGCAGTCACGGACAGACAGGGTCCCTCCTGTTGTGGCCGTTTCCATCATGATTGTGGGCATGTGAAGCCCAGTCGATAACTCTTCCGGGATAAGCGTTGGAGAGGTGCATGCTGGGTTATCAGTATGCACCTCTTGATCTCTTGCATGCTCGATTCGCCAACGGCCATATCGCCAATTGTTTCTAAAGTAGGCAAAAACAACGGGCGGCGACGGAAGAAGGTCCCGCCCCGTATACAGTATATATATATGTCATGGACCTTGGAATGCAGAAGTGTTCCTCCTTGAAAGCTGTTACACAGTGGGGGGTCTTCTTCCCTGTTTTAAAGCTCCAGACGGCTCCATTGTTCTGTGTCTGGCTATTGTGTATTAACCTTGTTGGGGCTTCTGTCTCATTACTCATAACAGTCCCTCCATTCAAGCTATCGGACCAATCCCTGCTGACTCATTTTCAAGTCCTCATTTGCATGGCTAAGGAGGACCTGAAGGAGGACTACGTGTACTTTACAATTGACCAATAGGAAAGCGATTGTTGGGGGTGGGATGTTCCAAATTCTGTATAAAAGTGTGTTGTGTACTTCCAATAAAGGTTTTCCTGTTTGAACTTACATACAGCCTGCCTGGTGTTTGTTCTAATGGATCCCGAACGACACATAGCTGTAGTTCGGATCCCGGAGCCTTGGATGACCGAACCATCAGACGTTGTGATCTGCAAGCTGACTCAATAGTAGCAGAGGAGTGTCGGGAGAGCGGAAGCGAGCGGGCAAGGGTCTTGTTACAATATATATATATATATATATATATATATATATATATATATATAAATACATACTATACTACTGTATACTCTTCAATGCCAGGATCCTGCAGACTCGTAGTACTGTACCTCCAATATGGACAAGCAGTTACTGAATGGCAGGAAGAATCAATGGACTATGAGAGTACTCACCAGCATCTTAAGCCTCGTACACACCACCGAGAATCTCGTCAGGAAAAAGCTGTTGTTTTCCCTGACAAGATTCTTGGCAAGAAACTCTTGCCGCCCGAGTGTACAGACTTTTGTTTCAAAAGAACCGCAGTTCTCTTGAAAGAAAAGAACGCGGTGACATCATCACGTACGACAAGCATGCGCTCGTCACATTCGATGCAGTCGCCGCCATCTTGCTTCACCCTTCCTATGCCGTGGAAGCTACCGCCCATGTGTCAAAGTCATTTCGAGCATGCGCGGGTTTCTACGGCGACAGGTAAGTATATACACTCTCGGGTTTCTCGTCGGGAAACAGGCCGACAGAATCTCGACGAGAAAAAAGAGAGCAGGTTCTCTTTTTTTCTCATCGAGATTCTGGCCAGATTTCCAGACGAGTAACCTAAAATCCTCGTACACACTAACGGGAATCTCGGCAAGAAGCAGTTTTCTTGCTGGTTTTTGCTGAGAAAACCGGTCGCGTGTACGAGGCTTCAGAAGTTAATTGAGAACTACAAGCCGTCAGCCGCGACGACCAAAAGGCAGGAGCTAGAATGCGTTTCATGTGCCACGGTAATTAAGGGTGGAAACATGTAACATGTTCCAAAGGTAAAGTTATCCTTTAAGGATTTGTGGTTTATTCCACCAGGACATCAACTATTTCTTTTGATGGACTTTGTTTCTGATGGACATTTCTTACTTTCCACAAGTTCTTTTATTATACAGGTGGTTCTCAAAAAATTAGCATATTGTGATAAAGTTCATTATTTTCTGTAATGTACTGATAAACATTAGACTTTTATATATTTTAGATTCATTACACACAACTGAAGTAGTTCAAGCCTTTTTATTGTTTTAATATTGATGATTTTGGCATACAGCTCATGAAAACCCAAAATTCCTATCTCAAAAAATTAGCATATTTCATCCGACCAATAAAAGATAAGTGTTTTTAATAAAAAAAAAGTCAACCTTCAAATAATTCTGTTCAGTTATGCACTCAATACTTGGTCGGGAATCCTTTTGCAGAAATGACTGCTTCAATGCGGCATGGCATGGAGGCAATCAGCCTGTGGCACTGTTGAGGTGTTATGGAGGCCCAGGATGCTTCGGTAGCGGCCTTAAGCTCATCCAGAGTGCATCTCTCAACTTTCTCTTCCCAATATCCCACAGATTCTCTATGGGGTTCAGGTCAGGAGAGTTGGCAGGCCAATTGAGCACAGTAATACCATGGTCAGTAAACCATTTATCAGTGGTTTTGGCACTGTGAGCAGGTGCCAGGTCGTGCTGAAAAATGAAATCTTCATCTCCATAAAGCTTTTCAGCAGATGGAAGCATGAAGTGCTCCAAAATCTCCTGATAGCTAGCTGTATTCACCCTGCCCTTGATAAAACACAGTGGACCAACACCAGCAGCTGACATGGCACCCCAGACCATCACTGACTGTGGGTACTTGACACTGGACTTCAGGCATTTCCCTCTCCCCAGTCTTCCTCCAGACTCTGGCACCTTGATTACCGAATAATATGCAAAATTAGCTTTCATCCGAAAAAAGTACTTTGGACCACTGAGCAACAGTCCAGTGTTGCTTCTCTGTAGCCCAGGTCAGGCGCTTCTGCCGCTGTTTCTGGTTCAAAAGTGGCTTGACCTGGGGAATGCGGCACCTGTAGCCCATTTCCTGCACACGCCTGTACACGGTGGCTCTGGATGTTTCTACTCCAGACTCAGTCCACTGCTTCCGCAGGTCCCCCAAGGTCTGGAATCGGTCCTTCTCCACAATCTTCCTCAGGGTCCAGTCACCTCTTCTCGTTGTGCAGCGTTTTCTGCCACACTTTTTCCTTCCCACAGACTTCCCACTGAGGTGCCTTGATACAGCACTCTGGGAACAGCCTATTCGTTCAGAACTTTATTTCTGTGTCTTACCCTCTTGCTTGAGGGTGTCAATGATGGCCTTCTGGACAGCAGTCAGGTCGGCAGTCTTACCCATGATTGCGGTTTGGAGTAATGAACCAGGCTGGGAGTTTTTAAACGCCTCAGGAATCTTTTGCAGGTGTTTAGAGTTAATTAGTTGATTCAGATGATTAGGTTAAGAGCTTGTTTAGAGAACCTTTTTATGATATGCTATTTTTTTGAGATAGGAATTTTGGGTTTTCATGAGCTGTATGCCAAAATCATCAATATTAAAACAATAAAAAGGCTTGAACTACTTCAGTTGTGTGTAATGCATCTAAAATATATGAAAGTCTAATGTTTATCAGTACATTACAGAAAATAATGAACTTTATCACAATATGCTAATTTTTTGAGAACCACCTGTATATATTTCTATAGTCACAAGTATCTTGGGAGAGCATTAAAACATTTTTTTTTTTCTCTCTCAGTCTAATCTCTGCTATATAGGGGACTACAAGAGAACATTTCCAGATAAGATGTAGGTACTTACACTGTTTGTATTAAAAATACACCTATTTAATGATTTATTAATGATAGCAGAGCTAAATTCATTTGTGTCTACATTATGTTCATCTGGAGTTCAGCTATTAATGGCTTTCATTTTTAATTTCAGCATTTTATTAAACACATTTTAATTAAGCCTAAATGACACACAATTAAACAGATGTAGAATATTCTCCCACCATCCATAACATTACATGTACTATTAAAGTGTATAAAAGTGGCTTTGTCATATCCAAGGCCTCATGCACACTGGATGTTTTTTTCTGCTGATTCTGGGGGCATTCTTCGTTATGGCACTCTATACCTACGGAGACAATCTTCAAATTAACACTATATTATCAAAAGTATTGGGACACCTGCCTTTACACGCACATGACTTTGAATTAGCGTCCCAGTCTTAGTCCATAGGGTTCAATGTTGAGTTGGCCCACTCTTTGCAGCTATAACAGCTTCAACTCTTCTGTGAAGGCCGTCCACAAGGTTTAGGAGTGTGTCTATGGGAATGTTTGACCATTCTTCCAGAAGTGCATTTGTGAGGTCAGGCACTGATGTTGGACGAGAGGGCCTGGCTCGCAGTCTCTGCTCTAATTCATTCCAAATCCTTTTATTTTATTGTTCTTATGTAATATTCTAATTTTCGGAGATACTGAATTTTGGGTTTTCACTGGCTGTAAGCCATATTTATCCAAATTAAAAAAAAAATAATAGCTTGAAATATATCACTCTGTGTGTAACAAATCTACAAGGTGGGCCATTTATATGGATACACCTTAATAAAATGGGAATGGTTGGTGATATTAACTTCCTGTTTGTGGCACATTAGTATATGTGAGGGGGGAAGCTTTTCAAGATGGATGGTGACCATGGCGGCCATTTTGAAGTCGGCCATTTTGAATCCAACTTTTGTTTTTTCAATAGGAAGAGGGTCATGTGACACATCAAACTTATTGGGAATTTCAGAAGAAAGACAGGGGTGTGCTTGGTTTTAACATAACTTTATTCTTTCATGAGTTATTTACAAGTTTCTAACCACTTATAAAATGTGTTCAATGTGCTCTCCAGTGACATGTGGTGAGTGCTACGCTGTGGGCTCTTGCTGAATGAAGCTAGGACAGCCACTGATGTTTCTTCATTAGACCCCTTTCACACTGGATACGCCTATAGCGGAGCCTTTAAATCGCGGTAAAATTGCGGTGTTTTTCCGCGATTTTAACGCTCCGCTATTGAACACATTTTATAAGTGGTCAGAAACTTGTAAATAACTCATGAAAGAATAAAGTTACGTTAAAACCAAGTACACCATTGTTTTTCTTCTGAAATTCCCAATAAGTTTGATATGTCACATGACCCTCTTCCTATTGAAAAAACAAAAGTTGGATTCAAAATGGCCGACTTCAAAATGGCCACCATGGTCACCACCCATCTTGAAAAGTTTCCCCCCTCACATATACTAATGTGCCACAAACAGGAAGTTAATATCACCAACCATTCCCATTTTATTAAGGTGTATCCATATAAATGGCCCACCCTGTATATAAAATATATTTGAATTGAATTACTAAAATAAATTAACTTTTTTTATGATTTTCCAATGTTTTAAGATGCACCTGTATTTCAAAGGGGTTCAAGGGGGAGCAAAACTGTTAACAAACTTTACTCAGGCAGATTCACTCATTCTTGTTAAAAACCAAAGATGGAAGATAGTAAAGTCAACCAACAGCAATGCCTTGAGTGTCACTGAGTACAAAGTGGGGGGAAATGTTCCCATCATGTATACCAGGGATAAGCAATTAGAGGACCTCCAGCTGTTGCAAAACTACAAGTCCCATCATGCCTCTGGATGTCATGCTTGTGGCTGTCAGGCCCCGTACACACGACCGAGTTTCTCGGCAGAATTCAGCCAGAAACTCGATCGGAGCTGAATTCTGCCGAGAAACCCGGCTGTGTGTACACTTTCGGCCGAGGAAGCCGACGATTTCCTCGTCGAGCCAAATAGAGAACATGTTCTCTATTTCCTTGTTGTTCAATGAGGAAAGTTGGCTCGCCGAGATCCTCGGCGGCTTCACACAGAACTTGACGAGCAAAACGATGAGTTTTGCCCGTCGAGTTCCTCGGACATGTGTACGGGGCCTCAGAGTCTTGCTATGCCTCATGGGACCTGAAGTTCTGCAACAGATGGAGGTCTACTAATTGCATATCCCTGATGTATTCAACATTAAAAACCCAACAGAAGACCCAACACAATTTAGCACTTTACCTATAACTAAAAGAAAATGAATCTATCTCATTTGATACATAATTGTTTTATTTATGCAAACCCTTATATAATAAGTGTAAATGTTAATTCCCCAAGGAAGAGACCAACAACATATTTATAAAAATATATTTCAACAAGTAGTAAACAATACAGGAATTTTTCAATACATGAAGTAAATAAACAAATGATCATATAGCTTCAGAGCAAAGTAGAAAATTAAAATGATCTGCATGTGATACTTCAATTTATTATACAATCTCTACTTATAATTGCAAATTTAATATGAGAGCAGCGGATGGAGCTGCCAATTTTTCATGTGGTCGTGTCCCTGTGCATAACTAGAGAATATCATAAAAAGGAAATGCTGACTTAAGCACTGAAATTATACATACACTGATTTTCGCTCTAGAACACTGGATCACTACAAGCGTGTGTCTGTCACTGTACAGTGTAATGTGTAAAACTCTAAAGTTCTAAATGTCTGAAATATTCACATGAACCTGCTTTTTTCCAGATGTTTGTGCTTGTAATAAAAAACACCATTGATCATTTTCATAATGCTTGACAAAATATAAAAACTCACAAAGTCTTTCAGAAAAAAAGTTTTTGCTCCTATTGATCTTTTCTTCGAAGTTCAACTACCGCAAATATACATTGCCCCATTTTATTAAATAACCTTTTGCGGAATTAAAAAAAAAAAATCCGCATCAGTTTTTAAAATGTATATGATTTTGTTTTTAAACTTTTAATATGTGCATACAAAAAATAAATGGCCCATTAATGGATAGAAGTTATTTATATAATATATATTTTAAACATATATTTTATGCAAATAATTTAAGACACAAAATAAAGGCAATAAAATAACAATATGAGAAAATAGCAAATAAATTATATTTAGAACAACATGAAACAATAAAATCTCTTTGAAAATATTCAAATTTATTTTTGACCTTTTGCGGAGGCTTGCGCATTCTTGGCATGAAAAGCTCAGGAAATGCATGTCTCCTTTCGAGGGGCGATGTCTATTGATCAACGCACAACGTTTTTAGAGTTAAATTTGTAATAGGACATGTGAATATTTTAAGGCTCAAAAACATGTAATCATGATGAAGTGGTGGTTTTGATGGCCACCAAGTATGTACAATGTAAAGTCATTACACAGTGGAAGCCAGCTGGGTATTGATAAGTTATCAAAATTCATCAGAAGACCAAATATTGCTTTAGTAAAAAGTGGTTGATTCCTTGTTTTCAAAACTTTGCAGTAGACTTTACTGGTAGAAGACATTACCACAGAGCAACCATTCACTTGTCCAAAGTTCCAATGTCTTTTGCCTTATTTGCTCTGTTAGCTGGACATCTCAGATGCCAAATTTCCATATTCCAAGGTGGTGCAAGTGAATACTGAACATCCAATGACTTCTAGATACTTCACAAACTTTACTCCACAAGACTGACCCCCTAACGTACACAATTTTTGGTTCAACATTACAATGTAGTTGATTTGTTTTCTTATTGATGACTGACTGGTGCTAATCTGTCTCTAGAACAAGTTGGCCACTTTTAGTCTTTTACTAACAATGACCCTAAAATATTACAGAGTTGTCAAGTTCAGAATGCAAAAAAAGGGGTTGGTTTATTGTCAAGTTTCTCTGTCACTTTCTCCAACTGAGTAAAGTTCTCCCAGTCTTTTAAAGCGAGGACCCCAATCACTGAGGTAGTCAAAATTTTGATCGGAGTCCGAAGTTGAGGATTCTAAGGAGCTCAGGGAACCAGCCACTGATCCTCGTCCTTCATAACCATAAATCTGGATTGAGTCATATGGTGGAGCAGTAGGATCATTGTCAGCTTCGTGGAGCCTTACGTTAATAAATTCATCAACGTCAACGCCATTGGGAGTAGAGGTATGACCTTGTCTGGGCATGAACTGAAAATCAGGCTTGATGTCCTTGCGTGGTAAATATCCATTTATACCATCTGGATTTTGCAAGGTAGCAATATCAAAGGCCTCTGTGTCTTCTTCTCCCCCACCTTCATCATCATAGCGGATGATATTTTCACGGACATCTTCATCATCCTTAATTATGAGAGGCTCGTTTTTGTGTCTTCGGAGGGTGACAAAGAGCACAACAATGACTGGAAAAGAACAAGATGGAAAACAAATGAATATTGATATTGAAATATAGTATGTGACTTTTAAAAGCTGAATTTTTAAATACACTATTTACATTTTAAAAACACATTTCTAGCTAGTCACAGTGGCATTGTGTTTTTTTAACCCCTTCCCACCCAGCCCAGGCATCCTGTTAACAGGGTCTTAATGCCACCTTCACATCACCACTGTGATTGGCTGTCACAGTGGTCACATGATCAGGAAACGGTCCCAGCAGCTCTTGATTATTACTACAGAAAGGGGGCTTGGTCACTGTGTGATCACCCCCCACAGCTACTACCCTTGTTCCACTTGACCATCCCTTCTAGATTGTACGCTCTAATGAGCAGGGCCCTCTGATCCCTCCTGTATTGAATTGTATTGTGACTGTACTGTCTTCCCTGATGTAAAGCACTACCCAAACTGTTGACGCTATATAAATCCTGTATAATAATAATAATGAAGGTGCTCTGAGCACAGAAACCTTCTCAGCACAGAAACCTTGGCTTCCCCTGGATGCATATATGCCCTCTTTGCTATTGCACAAATGTAGAGGCAACGAGTTAACAGAATTAAACTGTTTTTCAGACCGATTTATCATTCAGTAAGTCACGGCACAATGTGTAGAGTACAGTATCCCACATAAACAAACATTTTCTTTGCTCTTACTTTTCTACACTTACAGTATATTATATCTACAGAATAAACTTTTTTGAGATAGGAGAGATTGTGGGAAAGCTAAAAATCACAGCAGGGATGTCAGTCTTTGTTTTACAAATACATGAAAAAAAGGATTTATAAAGCACCACAAATTATCAAAAGCACTGTAAAGAAACTTGTTTTGCAGCTACCTTCAGGGGCATAACTAGAAATCACAGGGCCCCATAGCAAAATGTTGTATGGGGCCCCCCAGAGCCGCCCTAGTGTCAATGCAGCGTGACCTGTGCCCCATACAGAGTGACCGGTTCCCCATACAGCGTGACCTGTGCCCCATACAGCGTGACCTGTGCACCATACAGCGTGACCTGTGCCCCATACAACGTGACCTGTGCCCTATACAGCATGACCTGTGCCCCATGCAGCGTGACCTGCGCCCAATGCAGCATGACCTGTGCCCCATACAGCGTGACCTGTGCACCATACAGCGTGACCTGTGCCCCATACAGCGTGACCTGTGCCCTATACAGCATGACCTGTGCCCTATACAGCATGACCTGTGCCCCATGCAGCATGACCTGTGCCCAATGCAGCGTGACCTGTGCCCCATACAGCGTTGCCCGTGCCCAATACAGCCTGGCCTGCCTGTGCCCAATACAGCCTGGCCTGCCTGTGCCCAATACAGCCTGGCCTGCCTGTGCCCAATACAGCCTGGCCTGTGCCCAATACAGCATTGCCTGTGCCCAATGCAGCATGACCTGTGCCCAATATAGTGTTGCCTGTGCCCAATACAGCCTGGCCTGCCTGTGCCCAATACAGTCTAAACTGCCTGTGCCCCATACAGTGTGACCTGTGCCCAATACAGCATTGCTTGTGCCAAATACAGCCTGGCCTGCCTGTGCCCAATACAGCCTCACCTGTGCAGAGGAAGAGGCAAGCCGGCCAGATCAGCAGAGAGCGGGATTGCCCGCTGTAATAGCTTTCATTTGAATTTCCCGTCTTCCCGGGGCTCATCGTCACATAGCCCCACCTCTTAGCCTAGTGCCTTTGATGACATCACATGTCCGACACTGGACCGGCGTTCTGTCGATCAAAGGTGCCGGACCAAGAGGTGGAGCTGTGTAACATGAGCCCCGGGAACACTGGAAGTTCTAATGAAAGCTATTACAGCGGGCAATTCCGCTCTCTGCTGATACGGACAGCTCGCCTCTTCCTCTCCTCTCTCTTCCCCTGGCTGGGAGACCATGCCGGCGATGCTCTTATCCTCACCGGGCCCCCCTGATCATCACTCAGCTGCGGGCCCCATAGCGCCCGCGTGGGTCGCTATGGCGGTAGTTCCGCCACTGGCTACCTTTGTCTGATAGTAAACTCATACTGAGCAGAAAATACATTTACTTTATTAGACCTGTTTAGGGAAAACATAGCAAATGCCTCTTAAAGAATTGGAGTAACTTAGTAGCACATTGGTCATCAAATTGGTCATCAAGTCTAGGGACACATACAGTATCTTGCTTGCTTTAATGGCCAAATCTGACAGTCCCTTTTCTGTTTTCTAAAAATGCTGCTTATATTCTGTCTGCATTCTGTACTTACGCTTCAAGACAATTTTAAGACACAACTGAGGCCCAATCTGAAAAACTGTCAGATCGGTTCGTCTGATGAAAACGAACCAATGGATTTTTTCATCAGATATCCGATGAAGCTGACTTTCATCAGTCTTGCCTACACACCATCGGTTAAAGATCCGATCGTGTCCAACGCGGTGACGTAAAACACAACGACGTGCAGAGAAAAATTAATTTTAATGCTTCCGAGCATGCGTCGACTTGATTCTGAGCATGCGTGGATTTTTCACCGATGGATTTCCCCACAGACGATTGTTTTTTTCTATCAGTTTTTTTAACCATATGAAAATTTTATTGCATAATCTGCTCTCATTCCTGCCCGAAGACACAACAGGAAGTGAGAGGAAATCTCTCTAAAGGAAAAAATAAACCTCTTTTCATTTTCTCATTGGCAGATTTCCCTCTGGTGAGAACTCAAAATGCAGGATTTCCCCTCACATTCCGAAAAGAGCAAGTTGCACCAGCAGGGACATATATGGCAATAAAAATATGACATGAGTTCTAATCTCTCACAGCTCTATCCAAAACAAAACAGAAATAAGATATTAGATGGCTTTAGATACACATTTATTTCCTCTCTCTCTCTTTATATTTTTATTTCTGTACAAATAAATTTAGAATCCATTGTCTATTGGCCAACCTTCATTCTCATACAAGGACTTTCCAGCAAGTTGTATTAGTGATCTTAGCAGTTCTCCTAAATCTCTCTTGAGAGTCTACAAGTCTATGTAGATCTTCTGCCTCTTGGAAGATTGACAGTAGAGACATCAGACATCACCACTGTTAACAGCAGCTACTTCGCTTCATGAAAAATACATTTATGGAGAAATCTAGCTGTCGCTGCCTCTCTGGCTTCACAGTTCAAAATCACAATACATTTCCAGCCTAGCACTTAATCTAACAAAACTCTACCACTACCCATACTCTGAAAAAAAAGACAGAAGTCCATAATTACAAAAGAACCGATTCTGGTCTCCTAAAACTCTGAACATTTAGAAGTTAAGTTAATCTACTTATCAATCCAATCTGACCGATATGTTTAAAGGAGTTGTAAAGAAAAAAAATGTTTTGCCTAAAATTAATGTCTGCAAGGTAGACAGACAGAATAGTGTAATGATTCTGTTAAAAAACGAGTAAATACCTATTAAATTCCTTCATCTATATCACCTCCGACGTTCTAGTTTCTGTTCCCTCATTCACTTCCTGAATATACTCCACTGCTTTATTACAGAAACCCTGTCATAAGACTATTAGTTTCAACAAAAATCTTTGTATAAGATTATATGTGCATTTAATTTGATTGTTAAGGGTATTTTTTTTTTTTTTAATAAACACGTTTTACTTACTTGCTCTGTCCAATGCACTTACATCACTGTATAGATTTACCTTTTGTACACATTTTACATTTATTTATTATTAAAGGGGTTGTAAAGGTAAAAAACCCCAGTGCAGTCCTCCTTCACTTACCTCATCCTTCGATTTTGCTTTTAAATGTCCTTATTTCTTCTGAGAAATCCTCACTTCCTGTTCTTCTGTTTGTAACTCCACACAGTAATGCAAGGCTTTCTCCCTGGTGTGGAGTGTCGTGCACACCCCCCCTTAACTACAGGAGAGTCAGGACGTTCTCTACGTTGCTAGAGAAAGGAGCTGTGTGTTAGTGGGCGCCCTGACTCTCCTGCTTGCCCCCTCCCCCCTCAAGGGAGGGGGCAAGCACGACACTCCACACCAGGGAGAAAGCCTCACATTACGGTGTGGAGTTACAGACAGAAGAACAGGAAGTAAGGATTTCTCAGAAGTAATAAGGACATTTAAAAGCAAAATGGAAGCATGAGGAAAGTGAAGGAGGACTGCACTAAGGTAAAGGAAGCTATTTAGGGATTATTTTTTTTTTTACCTTTACAACCCCTTTAATGTTTGCATTGTAATCAATATCTTAACAGGAAGCACACTATAGGATGTATATATAATTATGAATTTCTGATTGGAAATGCCCCAGTTTAAATTCTACCCTTGCTGGAACCTGCCCTCATTGTTACATTCTTCCCTTCAATACTGATTCCTACTTATAAACACAAACAAACCAGGCCACAGTGGAGAAATATCTTGATATAGGGTACCACTCCATCCAGAGCATGGTCCCTATTACTACTGTTACTACTGGGAGATAAAGGGTCCAGTTATTTCAGCCTGGGTCCACTGGGACAGATCCCCGATCAAAGCATGTTGCTGCACCCCTAGCGATTATCAATAGTAACTCTTTTCCATTAAACATTCATTTTCACAGTTTAGTAAACACTCCATAGTATGCAGATGGCGTTTGAATAATGGCTTTCAAATGCTACATTAACATGATGTTAAAAACATTTAATTGTTATTTTCTTCCCAAGGCCGTTTTTGTTTTGTTATTGTGTATATCAACACTTCAGCATGCTTCAATGGTTATGCTTACCTAAAAGCAGAACAATACATGCCAAGATTGCTATTAGTGCTCCCATGCTGAGACCAATTGGCAGAACATAAGCTTCGGCATTGCACGACTGGACCACGCCATCGCTGCTACAACCACAGACCCGTATTGTCAGGGTGCTGGTACTGCTCATCGGAGGATTACCACTGTCACTTATTACGATCGGTAGAAGGTACACTTCCTGCTTCAAGCGGTTAAATCCATTATGTCTTGCCAAGATACTGAGAGAATTATCTGAAACAGTAGAGCAATAATGCAATCATTAAATACAGCCATGTACATGTTATCTACGTACTTTGTAGAAAAAAGTTGAGTGTTTCAATAAACAGAGTTATAAATGTACTTGGAGATATGAGAAAAGCCTATAGTACCTTCTTTTCTCCTACCAATGACTATAGCATAATTGATTTAACCTTGGGTGGATAAATGAAGCAAATACAAGGGAGAACATTAACTCAAGTGCCATTATTGTGAAAATAACAGATCTGTAAATTACATACATTTGCTATATATAAAACTACAGCCCATCAGGTAAAATTGTCAACCATTTAAAACTAACAGAAACGTAATATTATGCTATTATTTACAATAATACAAATACTATGCCAGTATTTGAAACCTTGGTGAAACAGATGTCTCCAAAGAAATGTAGAAAATGGAGCATGTTGACTTTTTCTTTTAGAAGTTCTGTCAAGTGCTCATTTTTCTTGCCTGTTGACCCATCGATGGTCCATATCTGGTAATGCTGAATCAATGGCTTTGTTGTGGATAGACAAGCCTTAAAGTAACTCATGGCCTGTTTCTATCCTATCTAGTCCAATGCATAGAAACTGTTTGAAAACGTTTTATTGCTCCCTATCTCATGTCATGGTGCTCTAGCAGTTCCTAAATTGCAGCTGTGAACCTCTGTCTAAAAACTCACCCAGTCATATCTTGGGTAAAAAATTAACCACATCCCAAAAACAATCAATACAAATAAGGATGTGAACCAGACAGAGATACACAGTATAATTAAAAGAGAAGCATCAGTGGATGGAACATCAGACCAATTCTCTGTCTGTCCTATGCTGAAACCGAGCCACTGACCATCGCCAATGGCTCGGTTCTCACAGATCCCCGAGAGGAAAGCTGCTGACTGTAAGTCAGCAGCTTTCCTCTCTGCTTCTCCACGCTCATTGGAGCGCTGAGCCGTGGAGGGTTGGGGAGAGGCTGTCTCAGTGGCTCACTGAGATGTTGAGACTGTCATCAATCAGGGTAGCTGGCGGATCCAGGCTTGGAAGTTGTGATGATGCGCTGCCCCGACTAATGGCAGTGGCGTCAGTGGAGAGTGGACTTCAGACCGCTCTCCACTGAAAACGGGTCACAGGAGTGCAAAATTAATTGCACTCCTGTGACCCTTGTAAAAAGCACAGCCTTAAAAGCTCAGGCTGGACTTTAATCCTCATAGTGGCACCACCCCATTCAAATACATGTCAGACCACACCATAACCCATGTAAGAGGGAGGACCACATCCTAAAAAGGAGAGGAGGGCCTCACCAACCACAGGGGAAGGGACTTTGAATGTGCCAACAAATTAGGAAAGACAAAAACATCAATTATATAAAATCATTGTTTTAATTATATCACATTAAAATATGAAGTGCCCTAAACTTCTCAGCATATTTAACAATGTGGTACCAAGCATCACACCTCCCCTTGAAAGTTTCTAAGTGCCTATCACACTGAGAAACAGCACAAAAACGACTCCACCAATGGTGCCAAACACCGGCTAAACTAGCCCGTTTTTCACCATCCCAATCACCTGTTTGCTGGAAGAAATGCGGCAATATCGGATCGCATATCCACATCTGGTGGTCCTGCCCCAAACTCTCCCCTTTATGGCACTTTGTTTAAACCCTCTTCACCTACCTTACTGGCAACTCCACAACTATCATACCCCAACTGGCTTTCCTAGGCCTGGGGCTGGAAGCTTGGGACATTCAATTCCATGTCATCCTCATCCACATTCTAATCGCAGCTAAACTTTCGATATTGAAAAACTGGAACAGCGACTCTTTACCCTCTCATCAACTCATTCTTCAGACCCTTCATCAACACCTACAATTTTGCCAAAGCAAACCTTAAAATAACTAGATTCCAAAAGGGCTGACCTCGCTGGCTCAAGTACATTCAACTGGATATTACCTCCTTACTCTATTAACTTCATACCATCTTACTAACACAGATTACTCCACACTCCTATGCTCATTCTGTATATCTTCCTCACCTGTACCAACGTGACCCACTTTCATCTCATAGTACCATTAACTCCTCCCCACCTAGAACGGACTTACAATTGGCTACACGTAGATCTATGTAACTTTTCTTTTATTCAATAAGGCATATTTGACTTCATGTCATCATTGTTCTTTTTCTTATGTAACACAATCATACAGTTCTACAACTATACTGTATGTATACTTTGATTTTCTTAAATAATAAAAATTCTAAGTTTAAAAAAATAAATAAAAAAAAATATAAAGTGCCATCCATATTAAACTATATCATATAAAACAACACAGTGTTGGACAGTCAATATTGAATGTTATAAGCGTGTGGAATCAACGGGTTTGACTATAATAGTTTCTTCAGGTTTCCCGCTTAGTGATGGACATCACAAAGATCAGACGGTTACAGACTTTCAAAGAGGTCCGAACGGGGCTAACATAGAACCCACGCTGTTAGACTTGAGCTTAGGTTAGACTTACGCTTCCAAAATATCGGATAAAGGTAGTATAAATACCACTAATAAAATTATATCAATTATAATTTTATTAATAAAACACAATCAAAGTGACAAACTCTGATAGAAAGGGGGGTTCCTCAAGTCAAATGCAGAGGGATATAAAAGATGAGTGAGTCCATGGTATGCGGTGACTCCACACCTTATACTCAGTTCTCAATGCATCCACCAGCACATTTGTCTGTCTCACCAAATATTGGCACATTCAATGTCCCTGTGGATTGTGAGGCCCCCTTTTCCTTTTTAGAATGTGGTCCTCCCTCTTACAAGAGTTATGGTGTGGTCTCACATTCCAAAAACAGCTATCCAAAACACACATTGAAACTAACCAGTTCCACCAATGAGGGACTTTAAAGGCTCTGTACGAAAGGCAAAAAATAGCACAATTAAAAAATATAAAAGTATAAAAAAAATTGATCCCAGTCTATTAATAAAATCATAACCAGTTATAATAATATATTTACACATCTTCACCACTATCATAAAAATAGTGCAGCATTCAGTGCTAAAAAGACCTATAGATAGGCCATATAATAATTTTGGTGCATTCTTCAAGTTCCAAGTCCAACAATTTTAAAGCTTGGACCGTTGCTTCTTCAGGGACCAAATGCAACATGTTACACCTTTCAACAGCAAGAGGACATCAGGTATGATTGATGCCCCATACCACCATCAGGCAACCAATGGCAGGGACAACCCAACCTTTCCCCCAGCCAAAAGAGGCAGGGGATGGGTTCAAAGCACTGGACCACATAGAGAAGAAACTGAGGCCGCAACAAATTAGACATCAACCAGAAACATAAACATTCTCTATCAATGTTTTTTTTTCTTACAGAGCTCCATAGATTAAAGTGTATACTTTTTTTCTCTTACTAGTTTTGCACAGAGTGAGAAACGGTTATAATATGCATTGGGTTTTATGGTTATCCGAGGCTATGTTAGAGTATTCTCATTTTCTGTCCTAAAACTCTTCAGCAGCAACTTAGACAGAAATAAAAACATGTTTTAGTAGAGGGGGAAGGCTAGAACCCTTGTTAAATTTGTAATACAAATTGTATCCCTGTTTAATAAAACAATTGCAAGTGGGATAGAAAGTGAGAGAAAGTCTCCCACAGGAAATAAAACTGAAAGAGGTTCTAATCCTTGCCCACCGTGTCAAAAACACGGGTAGGCTTGGTATACAATTCAAATTGAAATAAAGCACAGCAGAAACTCGTCTTCTTCTCCTCCTTCCCTTTTCACGAATGGGAAGGGAGGGATATCTGACTGGATGTGACACCACTTCCTCAATCTATTAAAAACCTAGCTCATTATTTTTCCTCCCCCACATGCCTCTTCTATAGATTTCTCTGTCAAGATTTATAGCGCTAATATCAGCCCCTCCCTACATGCTAAGGTGTAATCCTGGACTCTGAACTATCCTTTCGGCCCCACGTCCAATCCCTCATAAAATATTGCTACCTCAACCTCTGAAACATCTCCAGAATACGCCCCTTCCTAACCAATGAAACGACAACCCTCCTAGTTCCCTTCCTGATCATTTCCTGCCTCGACTATTGGCAACTCCCTCCTTACAGGATTAACTTTACATTGGCTATCCCCCCTTCAGTCCATCCATCATAAATGCTGTTGCCAGGCTCATCCACCTAACCAATCAATGTCTGCTACTCCTCTCTGTCAGACCCTCCACTGGCTTCCACTCACCCAGCAAATGAAATTCAAAATCCTAACAACAACTTACAAAGCCATCAACAACTCTGCCCGCGGCTACATGTCTAACCCAGTCTCAAAGTACCAACCTACTCTTCAATCATCTCAAGACCTCCTGCTCTCTAGCTTTCTTGTCACCTTCTCCCATCCTCCAGGACTTTTGCTGAGCCTCTGACTGACTATCTCCTACTCTGTTTGCTTTTAGACGATCCCTGAAATCCCATCTCTTCAGAGAAGCCTATTCTGCCCTTACCTAACAACTGTACTTTTATTTTTCTCCATCAGATCATCCCCCACAGCTATTACCTTTTTTGTTACTTTCTTCCTTTTTGATACCTACCTTTTGTAACACCCTCCCTCCTAGATTGTAAGCTATAATGAGCAGAGCCCTCTGATTCCTTCTGTATTGAATTGTATTATATCTGTACTGTCTGCCCTCTTGTTGTAAAACGCTGCAAACTGTTGGCTCTATATAAATCCTGTATAATAATAATAATAATAATATTTAAAACAAAATATGAATTCTTAAGTTTTTCTTTAATATCTGAGTCCAGGTTAGCTTTAGATTATTTTTCAACTAACATAATGTTTTTTATCATACATAAGGTAGATAAGCAAAAGCCATATTGAAACTGTTAAAGAGCAGGTAAAATATGTATTTTTTTTAACATGTTCTTAAGACACTCAGCTGTAGCCTCGGTAATGTCATTCAGCTATGGAACTATCAGCCCCAGACATAAAGAATTATGATTCAGCCTGGAGCTTTTTAATGAGAGAGTAAAAACATTTCTAATAAAATTTCAAATTGAGATAGTTCATGCTAATGCAGCAAAGGTTATGTTGCCAGCTTCTCGACAATACACAAGGAGAATGTAATATCATTAAATTGATATACACTAGCCTGGTTTTAATATTAAGTACAGTTTAAACATATCACTGTACTGTCTATGGCTGCTCACTGAACATTCCGTATGTTCTGTCAGTATGTTTAGCATCAGTACTCAAAGCTTCAGTTAAGCTTAAAAAAGACACTTGAAGATCTCTCTTATAAATCTTTGACTTTGCAGCTTAACATAATACTAGAGGACTTAAGTTCCAGTATTTGGAGACTTTTATGGGGATTTTTGCTAACTCTACCTTAAATAACTACTGAGCGCTTTTTTTTTTGTGTGTGATAAGTATCAAATGGATTCAATGTTTTTTTTTTTTTTTTTCGTATGCTGTACATTTTTCTCTCTTTTTTTCTTTTTATAGTTCTTTAATTAATGGGTGTGCATCACAACAGACACATACATGAAGATTCCCTGTAATGAGGAATCCATAGTCATTATTAACAGTGTCATCCAACATCCAAACAATCATAAGTTGACAAACATCATACATATATAAAGTGCCTGAATAGGTAAGCCATACAACCAAACGTAAAATTATAATAATATACTATCTGTATTATTATGATACAAACCAGCTTTTCAGATTTTTAACCATAGGGGTGTTTAATGCCGCACACACACGATCGGAATAAAAAAAAAATTTCCATCGGAAATTCCGATCGTGTGTGGGCCCCATCAGACTTTTTTCCATCAGTGTTTAGAAATAGAACATGTTTTATTTTTTTTCCGATGGAAAAAAAAACGATAGGAAATTCCTATCGCCTGTGTGCAACTCCGACGGAGAAAAAACCCACGCATGCTCAGAATTAAGTTGAGCTATGATTAAGCACTGTAGGACAGTGTGAAACGCGTCAGTTGTTTTTCCTAATTTCTGCTGTGACATGTCAGTTTTGTGACAAATTTTTATTAAAAAAAGAACGTTTTTCTGGAGTGCGGCTGTCCTAGTCTTCCTCATCAATTTTTGCATGCTCAGAATTAAGTCGACGCATGCTTGGAAGCATTGAACTTTATTTTTCTCGTCTCGTCGTAGTGTTTTACGTCAACGCGTTTTGCACGGTCAGAATTTGGTCAAGACAGCTTGAAACGGAATTCCGACAAAAATTCCATCGGATTTTAGGCCATCGGAAATTCCGATCGTGTGTACGGGGCATAAGGGGCTACTTTGAAGAAAAGAAAGATAGGACCAAAAAAGCAACATGGCTTTTTGCCCAAGGAAAATCTGCAGAGATTGTAGGAGGTGATAAAAAAAGGGGGAGGGAAATAGGGTTAAACCACAGATTTCCTGTGTCTGTAACAAACCCCAGGTTACCAAGGCAGCCCAATCCTGGCTTTTTACTAGACAAAGGATGAGGCTAGCAAACTGCTGTCTACCACCAGGCTTAGCCAAGCAATTGTTGGTATCTAAGGAAGAATTTAAAATAGTTCCAATAGTACTATTTTTTGTTGTCTTTAATTGCTGCTGTAAGTTCCTCTATCTCTTGAATATTGTTCACTCTGGCAAACCATTGTTTCAGCCAAGACATACCTCATGACTTGGCGGATGACTTCAAAAACTGGATGCCAAAAAGATTGGACACTCCCAGAACACATGCAAGAGAGTTCCTCTGTGAGCACCACAATACCAGAAAATGTCTCTCCTTTGTAGAAAGATATTTCTTAGTATTTGCAACTGATTGAGGCATTTTACGTGAAACTGAGGATTCTAGCCCATTGCCACTCTGAGAGGGGGCCCAGGTCTGAGAGGGTGGGAGAGGGTGCCCAGGTCTTTGGCTGTGGAACTGCAACCTAGTACAGCTCTTAGGGGTGCCTCGTTGGTGACAACAGCACAAACAGGAAATAAATTAATGTATGCATGTGAAGAGGAACAGAAAGGGGTGGAAAATAGAGTTCTGTAGTCCAGCAGGCAGGACTGACAACACTGGGTGGAATTTCTAGGCAATAAAGGCAATGTGTTATTAGCCCAAACAGTGAGGCTGGGTTTACACCTATGCAAATTGAATACACTTTTCTCAGCATTCGATTCGCATAGCAGGAGAATGTGACTGGCTCTCTATGGAGACGGTTCACATATCTCCGCAGCGGGTCCGGTGCTGTGTGCCTTTTTTGGAGCGTTTCAGGTTTGATTTCAGCCTAAAATTCGGGCTGAAATCAGACCTGAACCGGTGAACCAGCACGCACCAGACCCCCGCTGTGCGCCACATGCGGCGGCAGTGTGAACCCAGCCTCAGGCACATACTGTATTTCTGGCAGATTATCAGGCAATTTTCTGTATTTTTAAAGGGATAACACTTAGGCCGGGTTCACATACTGTATGTGCGTCCACAGTTCCCAGCATGGGGTCTGGTGCATCCCTGTTTACTGGATTAGGTGCGAATCAGGTCTGAATTTTTGCCTGCAATTCGCACCTGAACCAAACCCAAGGACGCACAGGACCCTTTTGGAATGCGGACCATGGCCGCCCCGGACCTGTGTGAACTGGCTCCATTGCGAGCCGGGCACACTCGCATGTCATGTGAATTGGATGCTGGGAAACCCACATCCAATTCGTACATATGTGAACTCAGCCGCAGGGAAATGTGCATGTACTGTAGAGACATACTAAATTTGTTTTATCATGAAATAAACCTTAAGCAATCTACATCTGTTAATATATTGTCAGTATATTTTCTGATAATAGCAATGCAGCAGATTTAAGCCATACTAGGAACAATTGGTTAATGCAGATGTTAGGAAACAAACAGTAATGAGTGCGAGCAACAGAAGATTGCAGCAGCTCTTGCAAATATTCAATAATATACTGTGGAGCTTTTAAAGAACATTTACTTTTGCCCATGGGACCCGCACATTCTACTCCATAGGTGCACACGGTGTCCCCTTAGTACAATCTAATGGACCCTCAATAAATTAATATTATCATTATTACCCCATCAGACTTTTACCTACTTTTGTTCCCCCTTGTTCGGTACGGTGGACCTTGGTCAGTGAAACTTGCACTGCGGTCCCTGACTCCGGGTAAGCGGCCCTGTGGTTTAATGTGTCACTTTTTGATTTCCCTAATGTTTTAACTGTTCCGATGTTTTATGTGTTGCTAGTTTTGACAAATGTATTGTTTATTGCACAGACTATACCTCCTGAAGAAGCGGTTCGCCGCGAAACCGGTAGAGGTTCTTCTAGGACTCCCCTACACAACTGCTGATACCTCACGGCTTCTTCCGTTTGAAAAAACATCTTTGTATCTCTATGTGGGGTTGTTAGTCCTAGCCTTGTTTTATATATGGAACATTGTATGTTTTTATGTATAATAAATGTAATTTTTTACTATACCGACTCATGTTATCAGTACCGAGAAAGTCCATTGATACACATCCTTACTAGGTAATAGTTTGTGTGAGTCTGTGGTACTAGCAGCCACTACCCCTCTATTTCTGGTGTCCCTTTATTTCCTAATTAATTTACGGATGATGGTACATTTTAATTTTTCCCATTAAATCAATCTGAGGCTATACTCAAACTGTTTGCAAGGTCCATAAAGACATGGATAAGCGAGTTTTGGGTGGAGGAACTTGACTGGCCTTCACAGAGTCCTGACCTCAACCAGATAGAATGCCTTTGGGATGATTTAGAGCAGAGACTGCAAGCCAGGCTTTTTTGTCCACATCAGTGTCTGACCTCACAAAATGCGCTTCTGGAAGAATGGTCAAATATTCCCATAGACACACTGCTAAACCTTGTGGACAGCCTTCCCATTAGGCCTCGTACACACGACCAAGTTTCTCGGCAAAAAACAGCAAGAAACTTGCTGGGATTTTTTTTTGCAGAGGAAACCGGTCGTGTGTACATTTTTCGGCGAGGAAACTGTCGAGGATCCCATCAAGCCAAAAAGAGAGCATGTCTTCTTTTTCCTCGATGGGAATGGAGAAACTTGCCTTGTCGAGTTCCTTGACAGCCTAACAAGGAACTCTACGAGGAAAACGATGTGTTTCGCCCATCAAGTTCCTCGGTCGTGTGTACGAGGCTTTAGAGTTGAAGCTGTTATAGCTGCAAAGGGTGGGCCAACTCAACATTGAACCCTACAGACTAAGACTGGGATAACATTAAAGTTTGTGTACGTGTAAAGGCAGGTGTCCCAATACTTTTGGTAATTTAGTGTATTTTATTTTGCTTCTCAAGGGGAGAAAAAAAGAGAATTAGGTGGACATCTCTTCAAATGTCATTGGCATTCTTCAGATTTAATTAGCTCATTTGTATGTGAAAGTGTGTCAGTTAGTGAAAATGTGTTTGTTTTATGTGTTATTTTGATGGTCTACGCTATAGCTGGAATGCGGATTTAACTGCATTTTCTATTGATTTAACCCAGTCATTTGTCAAATCCGAACCCTGATGAAGAGGACATTTCAAGTCACATAAAGCTGTCAGAATGATAACCTATATTCAAAATATTGTTCAAGTAACTTACTGGCTTGTATTACTATCAATGAAAAGAGCCTGAGGGAAATTTTCTAGGAAAAATATATATTCAGCATAATAAAAATAACACATACACACTCACATGTCACTGTATATATCACATTTGCA
Source organism: Rana temporaria (assembly GCF_905171775.1). Taxonomy (NCBI): domain Eukaryota; kingdom Metazoa; phylum Chordata; class Amphibia; order Anura; family Ranidae; genus Rana; species Rana temporaria. Next base: position 137,786,127 of record NC_053499.1, read on the forward strand.
GTAAAAGATTGTTCAATTCAAATCTATGCAGTCCAATCACATCACAAAATACGACTTAATAGAATTTACTACTTATTCAATTATAAATATTTTGTAAAGGAATTTTCTTTACTGAATGTTCTAAAAGTCAACCCACGTAGTTGTACTTATACATAGCATTACCGGAAATTGAAGAGAGTGTTTTTTACAACAGCCAGTAACAGATCTGAGCACTACAGTATTAAAAGTAATAAAGTGTTATAGCTAAAGCATCCCTCTTATGCCTATGTATGAGCAGGTTTGGAAATAGAGTAACATTTTCATATTAGTGGCAAGTTTCAGATTAACCACTGAAGAAACGTAAGGATTTGCCCCATTTTTTGCGATACGGCTCTGCACCGCTTTAACTGACAATTGCAAGGTCGTGCGACTTTGTACCCAAACAAAATGTATGGGCTAGATTCACGTACCTGGGCGCATCTTTTGGCCGGCGTAGCGCATCCCATTTGCACTACGCCGACGTAACATAGTGAGGCAAGGCCAGTATTCACAAAGCACTTTCTCCATAAGTTACGTCGGCGTAGCGAAAATGGGCCGACGTAAGCCCGCCTAATTCAAATTAGGCAGGTAGTGGGCGTACTACATGTAAATTAACCATGACCCCATGTAAATGAAGGGCCGTTGGTATGGCGCATGTGCGCGCATGCTCAGAATCACGTTGCAAATACTCCCTACGATACGAGGGCTCAATGCGTACGGCGTGAACCTAACTTACGCCCAGCCCCATTCACGTACGACTTACGTAAATAACGTAAAAGCCAACGGCAGTTCCGATGTCCATACCTTGCATGGGCTGCGCCACCTATAGAGGTGTTTTATATTTACGCCAGCGTATGTCTTATGTAAACGGCGTGGCTTACTGCGACGGGCGTACGTACGTTCGTGAATCGGCGTATCTAGCTCATTTACATATTCAACGCGTAAATCAACGGAAGCGTCCCTAGCGGCCAGCGTAAATATGCACCCAATATACGACGGCGTAGGAGAGAGACTTACGTCGGTCGTATCTTGGCAACATTCAGGCATAGCTCATTTTAAGAATGAGCGCATAGATACGACGGCACATTTTCAGACTTACGATGGCGTATCTACTGGTAAGTAAGTGTAAGTAAGCGTAAGTCTCTGTGAATCTGGGCCAATGTCTTTTCCCCCCCACAAATAGAGCTTTTTTTTGTGGTATTTGATCACCTCTGTGGTTTTTATATTTTATGCTATGAACAAAAAAAGAGCGACAATCTTGAAATAAAAAAAACAATATTTTTTACATTTTGCTATAATAATCCACAAAAAAATTAAAATAAACATTTCTTCCTCAGTCTAGGCCTATACATATTCTTCTACATATTCTTGGTAAAAGAAAAACGCAATAATCGTAAAAATTACAAAAAAAGGGATGGATTTATGGAATTTTTATAATTTATAATTTATATATTTTTTTTTACTAGTAATGACAGCGATCTGCGGTTTTTAGCGGGACTGCGACATTGCGGCAGACAGTTCGGACACTTTTGACACTTTTTTGGACTAGTGACATTTATACAGCGATTAGAGCTAACAATAGCCACTGATTACTGTATAAATGTCACTGGCAGGGAAGAGGTTAACACTAGGGGACAATCAAGGGGTTAAGTGTTCCTAATGGAGGGATTTCTAACTGTGGGGGGAGTGTACTGATTGGAGGAGGAGATAGATCGCTGTTCCTAATCACTAGGAACAGCAGATCTCTCTCCACTCCCCTGTCAGAACGGAGATCTGTTTGTGTACATACACAGATCTCCGTTCTGGCTCTCTGTGGAGCGATCGTGGGTGGCCATCAGACATCACATGCATTGGCTCTGGCATCCCCCTATTGCTCTTAAAGTGGGCAACGTACACCTACAGCGATTTGCGCAGCCGTACCAACCTGCCACCAGTAAATCAGAACTGTTGGGAATTCTGGTGGCAGAGAGGATGTGACATTTCCCCAGAATGGATAAAGTTAGACATTTTCTTCATGGAACTTACCAATGGCAAAATTTGATTTCAAAACATCAGCCACCGTAAAACAATGTAAGCTCACCTTCAGCAATGTTTTCCCCAAATTCCCTAATTCAGTTCCATATTGTCTCAATAGTACATACTAGGGCTCTCAGCAAAAACTGCTGGCCCCTCAATCCCCCTACATGTTTTGCTAGCGGCAACTTCAGGCCATTCAAATTGCACATATGTGCAGTGTGGTCTTACCCTCTCTATCTGAGCTCAGTCACTAAAGCTAGAGAAGCATCCCGGGGTGGCATCTAGGGGGCACACAATTGCAGTGTCCGTAGGGTTGCCACTTTTTCTTCAAGCCAAACCCAAACACTTTAGCGGCACACAGCAATTTTATTTTATTTTTTCCTATACATTATAGGATTGTAATAGACCTAGAAGATCTTAAATCACTCCAAAGAGAATAGTAATGTGGCACGGATAGTGCCCCCTCACCATCCTGTCAGGTCCTGTTCTGAGCCACATTCCTGTCTGAATTTTGTGTCTGGTTTTCAGGCGGACTGAAATCCGGACAAGATTCAAAACCCGAACTGTCTGGGTTAATCCCTGACATGTGGCAACCCTAAGTGTCCAGCCTGTATTGGAAATGACAGAATGGAAGAGGATCGAGGGGCAGCAGTGTTTGCAGAGAAGGCCCTGTCACAGCTGTATGTGCAATGGGAGGAGGTGCATCGTTTCAAAAAGGAGAAGTGTTGGTATGTAATATCCAGGAATTTTTCTGACAATCTTTGCTTACAAGTAAAAATCTGGATTTTTTACTATATTTAGCAGAGGCCCTAGAGCAGCATTTCTCAACCTTTTCAACACAGAGGAACCCTTGAAATAACTTTACATGCTCAGGGAACCCCTGCTGAAAATTACTATATCTACAACTCATGGTATATTGGTATGATGGTTACTTGGAAGAATGCTCCTTACATTTGTGGTTTTCAAGAATTTTTGAGTATAGCCTCACATAGAAACAATATATAATAAACCATAATAAAGTACCATCATCCAGATTAATATAGGAGAACAAAGAAGGGTGGGAGTGTGAGGGCAGTTGCTGAAGCTGACCATATACACATACCCACCCAATGGGTTATAATGGACTATCTTGGTACTGATACACAAAAACATAATTTTAAACTATTTAATACATATAAAATAACATACAAAATTCATTAACATATCAACCACAGACAAGTACTAATGGGTTCCCCTGAGAGATATATGTTGATGTAGTATATAGACTGGTCTTTCCTCAACTGGTTTTGTGGTATATGACGGCTTCTTCAGGAGGAGAGAAAAATAACCCCCTTACAAATAGCTAAAAGGTTCAATGGTGTCAGTGGGAACTTATCTAATACACACAACCGTTATTCATGTCATGAAAAAAAACAAAGTTTTTCTCAACGTGATTCCTCTCAAGCCTGCCTTGCATACACACGTTGTAAAAAAAAATGCTCGAGCAAAGCTCAGTGACGTACAACACGTATGACGGCACTATAAAGCGGAAGTTCCATTCAAATGGCACCACCCTTTGGGCTGCTTGTGCTAATTTCCCCGTCTCATAACTTTCTTCTGAGCATGCAAATTTTTTTCCCCCTCGTTAAAGCGTACACACGACCGTTTTTCCAGACGTGAAAAACCACGAGAAAAATTAGAACAGGTTCCAAATTTTTAATGGCCATTTTTATCATCAAGAAAAATGCTCTGGAGCCTACACACGACCAATTTAAAAATGGCATTTTTTTTATCATGAAAAGCGGTCGTGTATACGCGGCAAAAGAGGCAGAAATTTCTCATTCCTCAAGGAACCCCAAGCAACCTTTGGAGGAACCCTAGGTTTTCATGGAACCCTGGTTGAGAAACCCTGCCCTAGAGAATAAGATGACTGTTGTTCCAATTTTCTATGTCACACGGTTTTTGCGCAGCGGTTTTTCAAATGTAATTCTTTTGATAAAAAAACATATGGCATTGCATTTAGGTAAGTATATCATGGAGGAGTACTTTAGAAAAATACAGCTCCAAGAGGTCTGTTAGTTTGCACTGGTTGTCTTAATGGGCCCAAGAATTATTCTTTCCTGTATAATTTATGAGAACATATTAAAAGCCGCATGAGAAAATGTAGCAGACTAAGCAATATCATGAAATATGACAAAACGATTCAGTTTCCAGTAGCAGTGAATAAGGCATAGAACATGTGCTCTCAGTGTACAGACATCAACACCAAAGTGTCCTTTGTT